>NC_091823.1:10055000-10672500 GCF_038994185.2 Dermacentor albipictus | reverse complement strand
TGACTTTGAGAAGGGACCGGCGGACCGGCGGTGGTGATATGCCTTTTCACAGTCAATGTTGTGTATGTACCACATTCGATAGGAAGGTGCACGCTTGGACTGCCGAGGACTCTCAAAACCGCCTGAACACTGAGTCACCAAGTGAAATAACTCGGTGCATTTTGTAGCATGTGTACTGTCGCCGAGTTTCACTGCAGGTTTGTCACGACCAAAGCTATGGCGTGCACGGACATGCATGTGTTGCCCGACTTCGGCGAGCGACGTTAGGTAATTATCTCATAAAAAGTTGAGTCAGCTACAGAGCGCTAACGAATTGCAAGTGTACAGACCCCCATTGTTTTCGTATCGCGCAAGAACTGCTACACGGGTAATCGGTTGAAGGAATTAAATAAAATGGCAACACTTGTGAACCGCTCGTGAGTGTAAAAAGAATCATACAGCAAAAGTAAACTCCCGTGGGTCACTACACTTAGACGCGTACCATCGACAGAAAAGCAAGCCAAGCAAGGAGCTAACGCTGTAAAAAATGGTAGTAATTTATTGTATAATAGCAAGCGAAAAAGCAATGAGAAGGGCTGCGGGTATCCTTCCCGGCTGTGTGCCGTAAAATTCGCATCTCTTCCGGCACACTCACTCGTGCATATTGCTGCACGCAGATACGACGCGTGGTATACTCTTAGGCGCAGTGTCATTTTCTGCAGCGTTCTCTAAAACTTGTCCACCCGCTTCTGATACACGCATTCGTCACACAACAAAAAAAAAAGAATAATAACTGCACCAACTAGCCGAATATTTAACTAAGCGAGTCGTACACACACTGTCACTTGTGGTTGTGCCTAATCTGACGTGCGTCAACTGTCATGCTATAGAAGGGGGCACTGCTGACACCAACACACGGGCGTGCGCAAGCGTGCAATGTCACAGATGGCCGCGTGCACACACACTGTCACCCTGACATGTCAGAAAAGTGAGTCAGCTGGCGAGACAACGCTTATCGGTTCTCTACGGCGACCAAGTGTGTGCGCATGCGCAATCATGAGCAAACACAGGCGCGCGCGCGCCTCCAACGGCGGCGACTGCGCAGCGCTCGCGAAAACGGGAGGCCAAGGCCGCGACCGGTGACGCAATCAAAGGGGACAGCGCTCACTAGCGAAACGAGCGGCGTGCAGCGCAAGTGCGACGCACTCCTCCCGGGCGGCATCGCTCTTTCGCCAAGTGGCGTAATCACCGCGCCTCCGGTTCCGCGATAGCGCGCGACAGTTCCTGATGCGCGTGAAAATCGGCCACTTCGAAATGTCCCTACGGTTGCATCCGTAGGGAATAGGACGATTGAAAGAGGTTTTTTCTTTTTAAAGCGAACCTTTCTTTGCCTATGTACTACGTTGGGTATGGCGTGGGTAACTCAGGTTCGTGGCCAAGTATCGGCTCAGCGGGGCTAAAACATAAAAATACATTACGCATCCGATGGTGAGATTAGAACCAAGGTCCCCAGGCGGTATAACCCGATGCTCTAATCACTAGACGGCAGGCTTCTAACGCAAGCTTAATCCACAGCTTCACCACTAATCTCTCGCGGCATCTATAGCGCTTTGAGACGAGTTAAACACAAATTTAAAATCAAATAAGATCAATCTTGATTTCATCTCTAAGGGAGAAAGGGGGAGTCGGCTAAACGCTGTTTAGTGCTAGGAAAGCAATAAATACCGGTAAGGTTTTCTTTTTTTTTTTTTTTGACTGGACCAAACTGCTTCGTTTACACCAACTCCCGCAGTGCGTTAGACGATCATGTTTTCTTTTAAGTTGTGCTAAATCGTTTCGAAAGTTCGGTACATTTTTCTTTCGTGTGGGCAGGCCGAAAGCTTTCAAAAGATGTAATGCGGGGCAGGTTTTCCAGCAATTAGCCTTCATGTATTCTGAGGCGGCTGAATGTACTTGAGTGCTTCGTGGACTCGCGCAGTTTAAAAGAGGTATATATATATATATATATATATATATATATATATATATATATATATATATATATATATATATATATATATATATATATATATATATATATATATATATAAGTCATACGTTGTCTATGCTGTGATCTCTGCATAGTTTCTTTCTTCCTTTGTTTCTTTCGCCGACCAATGATCGTAAAAGCCACTTTATTTTTACAATGCCCTTCGGAAAGGCGAAAGAAAAATTCCTGCTACCCACAACCTCCTCGTGAACTAGGTGCTTCCGAGATATGCTGAAAACAAAACGGTCCAGCATTCCCCTTGAAATTCTTTTGAATTAACAGTGTTACGGATTATCAGGTCATTTAAGCGCCGTAATCCAGGCTACTTGTGCGCTCCAGCTCGCAGCGGCTGCGTGCGAACATGCGCCACCACTGCGACTTTTTCGCGCAAGTGGTTTCGAACTTCCTGAGCTCTCCACCAGGCACACGCGCCTCATGGCGAAACCCGGTCCGAAGAGGGCCACGCGCGACGGCGTATCGCGTGACAGCACGGGAACCCCGTCAAGGGTGAGCGCTTCCAACGCATTCCTACGGCGGCGGCTAAAAGCGGCTGCCTTGCATCTATCAACCGACCTCTCTTCTTATCCCGTCCATACAGTGGAATGTAGTGGAAGCTAGCACTGCCGCCTGTGGATCACAGAGAGCAAGAACTCAGGGATGTTAAACAGAAGACAGCCTGGTTGGCTACCCTACACTGGAGGGGGGAATAGGAATAGAAAGATCAGAGAGAAAAAGGAAGCATAGACGCAGTGAATGCGTTCAAGCAGTAGTATCACGCAGCTAGACGAAACGCTTTCGCACAGGCCAGTGGCTGACTGAGGTTTATAGGGAGCTGAGTATGGATGAGTTCAGAAAGCTGTTCACGCGAATAATAACTTCGACTTATTTGGTTGATTCGTTGTTCCGACCTCCCATTGCAACGAATTGTGATCAGTTTGGCATAGTGCTGCCATTTTGTCTATAGCCTTTCGGACAGGTCAGTTAGCAATTGCCCCGAAAAGGTGCTGCATAGCTTACGTCGGCTGTATAGCTTTTATAACGCTGCACTATATTATTCAGCAAGGGCACAGTTTCAAGACGAAAAGATAACTTTGAGCGCACAAGATAGGAGAGAGAGAGAGAGAGAGAGAGAGAGGCTCCTAGCATTGCGGAAGCGACAGACTGCAGGCCTCCACGAACGGCGACCGCATAGGTCGACACCCGAAACTCGTGGCGCGGTTTGTGTTACACGGCGACACCCGATGAATCGGAGGCTCTCTTCCTCGGGAGGCGCACAGAGAGCTCCGCTTGTGCTCCACGCAGCACGCGTACGGCGTCGCCGAGGCGTCGGAGCGCGCCGGCGCCGAGTGAGAGATACCGCACGATGCGCGTCCAGGAATGCCGACCTTGAAGCGCCGATGGCGGCGCTGGTATTAGCCCCGAGAACGAACACGAGCGGCGCTGCGAGCGCCGCTCGCGTGACGTCAGGGCATGGACTCGCGCCTGTCGTCTGCTACAGTTCGGGCGTTGTCCGGGCGCTTTCTGCGGTGTTTTCGTTTGTTCGCCCTCGTTTTCTCTGCTTGTATACTTATGGTGGTCGTCTCAAATATATTTTTACGACGTCTTCCCTTGCAAACATTTATTCAAAGAGCTAATTTCTTAGACAACAATGCAGCTCTCGAAGGCAACGCTACAGTGCCAGCCGAAGCTACGCAGACCAGCCCATTGCAGGTTTTTCATACGCGGATAGACAATCGCAATAGCATAGCCTATAGGAATCCAGTTATGATACCATACCTGCCGCGGTGCAACAAGTATGTCACAAAGCTGGCTATATATGACTTCTACAGCAGTTACGTTGATTTTATTCCGCTAAAACAGGTTTGCCCACGACGAGTAGTTCATGGTATAATATCGAATTTTCGCATTTCCTCACAGAAACGCTCGGCAGTAGCACGGGGACTTAACTAATACTGGAGCTTAGATTTTACACGCCTCACTTGCTTCTTTAACTGCTTGTCAACATTAGGCGGTTCTTCACGTGTTCATTTTTTTTTAAACGGCGGAAACTTGAAGTAATGTTAATGAAGGCTTACAGCTATTTACAGAGTACAAATAGGAATGTACCAATATATATTCCCTTTTCCGTGCTACACGTTCAACTCACCTCTTTAGAGCGCGTTTGTTAATGATTAATAATGTATGTTATGTTCCTCTTTTTTTGTCTATGTTACCTAGTGTATATCATTTATTTATTTCAATGCCGCAGTGTGTTTTGCATTGTTATTGTGGAAATATTTCACTGTTCTTTCATATATTGTATAACTGCAATGTTTTATGGCCACTATATAAATGTAATTTATATGGCGCTTGCTGTGTTACCCCATGCAGCCATATTGTACCTAAGGGGGTGAGGTTACCTCAAGCCGCGTCTGTGCGACTTTTTTCCCTCATCCACCTCCACTTACCACTCCTATGTACATGTGTGTGTGTAAACGGAAATTAATACATCAAATCAAACTCACTTGAGAAATTTACTGGTGCTTGTTACTTGAGGAATATACATGACGAATCTGTTTGGCGAACTGACACAGGTTGCTCGGCCCAATTCATTTAGTGAAGTATGCCTGCTGGACCGCATAGCTGCAGCCAGAAAGAAGTCGAAGCGTCAATGATTAGTAGTATGGGACATATTGAAGATATCGAAATTCCCCCGGTGGAGGGTCAGAAATCAAGTGAAAGTATATGCAAGGCTTGTGGTGCTTTCTTTATTAATGTTTGCGATTCGATTGGAGCAAACTTAATTTGCCTGCAAGGTTCTCTTTTATGTACCGACGAAGCGAATAGTTATCCGTTTGTATAATTGAATAACGCTGGATCGAGACATGGTGAGACAGAAGGTGCTTAAATTTTCCTTTTGTATACAGGAAATCTAAGCTGCGGTGTAGTAGCTCGAGAATACATTAGCCATTCCAGTTGGCGCTGTAAAAAACATGCTTTATGGTTTTAATTCGAAGTTGTAGTGAACTGATGGGTTTCGCGAACATAGCGTGCCTCGCCATACGGACAGTCGATTGCTACCGTTACGTGATCAGGGGTGTGCCATATTGTCGATAAAGGCTACTGAGGGCCACTATGAAACATTTCATCACTTTCAATTGAGTGGCTCTCGATCTTAACAACGAAACTTTTCTCTCAGGTGATTGCTACTATGGTGTTTGTGAATTAACTATGTAAATACTCTACCTGACGAGCCGTCGTGTTAGCAGCCATGAGCAATTCGTTTTTTTGGTGGCCTGTTTCAGAGGGGGATGAAAGTAGCAGCAAACTTTTTCATAAGAAATGCGCGCCTAACTATTTTTTTGCGCATTAATGAATGACCATATTTGAATAGAACAACACACCAGAGTAATAGGAATCATGATGAGAGCTTCGCTGGGGAGTGTCTTTCTAAAATCAGATAACATGTTGACGCCTGTTACCAAATTTTTCTTCCACGTAAAATGCAATGCCTCTCATAGCTAAATACTAAAGGAATGTTAAATGTTTAGCGAAGCATCATACACAACTTCGCGCGTTGAATTTGCAGATATTCTTTTTTTAGTCAAAATTTACCGATAGACACGGCGCATATATGCATTGCAAAACCTAGTAGACCCCTTTAACGCTGCTTAGCTTGCGATATCCAAGCCGCAAAGTCAACGTCATCTACCAGTGGATACCGGGTCATTGCGGAATTGCGGGCAATCATCATGCGGATGACGCCGCCCGATCGGCCCACGACGGTGCCCGCGTTGTACCACTACCACTGTCACGAACAGACGCAGCCACAAGTATTCGCTCTCTCGCCCGCGAGCTTACGCAGAATCTGTGGAACACCAGTGAGTTCACGAACGAACGTCTCCACAGACTGGATCCATGTCTGCAACTCCGGCCACCACCAGGGTTACCACGAGCGGAAGCAACACTTCTGTACCGCTTGTGGCTCGGCGTCGCTTTCACGAACTCCTATTCATTCCGTATTGGAATGGCCGACAGCCCTACTTGCGGAACCTGCGACTGCGAGGAGACGATTCAGCACCTCCTTTGTGACTGTCCCAGCTACAAAGTGCCAAGAACAGTGCTCGTAACCGCGCTCGAAAAACTGGACAATCGCCCCTTTACAGAGGAGAAGGCTCTAGGACACTGGTCCAGACGGGCTTCGGCACTCAAGGCCTTAAAGGCTTTGCTGAAGTATCTAAGGACTTGCGAATTGTGCGATCGCCTTTGAGTGTTGTATCGCGTAGTATCGCGGTACTGCGTGAATTTCCTTAATTTTTTTTTCTCCTCTTCTTCTTCTTTCTCCTTTTACTCCTTTTACCCCTTTCCCCAGCACAGGGTAGCCAGCCAGTACTTACACTGGCTAACCTCCCTGTCTTTCCTCCTCTTTGTCTCTCTCTCTCTCTTCTCGACTCACGCGCTTTTGAAGAAGAAACTGTGGTTAAGGTATGGCAGCTGAAAGAAGCCGACGTATTCTTCAATACGTACGGCTCGAGCGACCCTTACCCCAAGCATACACGAAGGGAACGAGCGCGCGCGGCAGCTGAGCGAGCCGGAGCGAGCGGCGTCCTGGCCGTGACGTCACTCGCGAGAGGGCGCCACTCCTAATTCTCGGGGCTAATAGGCGTACATGCGAATAACGTAGTACATTGGCTGTCCCGGGACAGGCGACTGCTTTGGAAGCAGCCGCAGCGCCGAGACGGAGAAGAAATGCGGATGTGTACATTGCGCGACCGTGGTACATCCTAAAGAAAGAAAGAGAAATAGGTTTGCACGAGTATATATCGCACGCTTTCAAAAATGGAGTTGGTAAATTCACGACTTCTGGGTAGGTTCTTAAGAGTTGGGGTGAAGGAATGGGACCGTATACGTGCACGGAAGTAACTGTCTCGCAATAAGGACACCTCAGGAAGATGTGCGTGTGCCGTGGCCGAAGAAGCGAGAAAGGGACGCAATTGAGATTGCATACTGAAGCCTACCTCGATTTGTGGTTCTCTCGGAATCGCATCATGTTCCTTAGTCAGTGGGTGATGTTGTGCCACACTGCGTGCCAATCATAGAGGCAACGGGCGCTCCCCTCCTACTCGCTCTTCTGAAGTGGTTGCCCTTGTGCTGAGCTTCACGCACACACTCACAACCTTGACATCGTCATGTCAAGTCAACTAGCCCAACTATGTGTGCGAACCTGCAAAGTTCCACGAAACTGCCGACGCGTTCTCGTGGATCGAACTGGGGAATCCGGTGGCGCGCCATACCAAGACTGCTGCCGCGAAGAAAGGGGAATGCGACGAGGGCGGCATCAACACCCAGCCCGTCTCGCTCCTGCCGACGATTGATCGCCAGAGAGAATTTAAGGCCATTCATATTAAACAGCGCCAAAAACACACGGACAAGGAAGAGCACAGGACCAGTGCTGACTGCCAACAACATCTTTATTGGCCGGCCCATTGTTAAGAGAGAGAGAGAGAGAAAGGGGGGGGGGGTCTGCACCAGCCGCCCCGTCGGTCTGGTACGCTCTTACCGCAACTTGAATGCTATTACGTGCTACATCTGTAGATATTGTATCAAATTTTTCGTCTCCTCTTGGTCTGCTCCAAGAGTCTCTCTCTCTCGTGTTTGACCCCGAGTCACAACAGTGAACTCCGTTCTATACATAGCATCTTTTTCATTTATTAATTTATTTCATGTGACAAGCAGTCATTATAGGCGGTGATAATGCCAGGCGTCAAGGCCTGCTGATACTAACGTAAACAGAATTTGCGGCGTCGTTGTTGCTGCCAACTTTCTGTCATCATTGCTTTCGTTCGTAATGTAAGTTCGGTATCATTATTAGAATCATTATGCAGCCTCATGGAAAGTAACAGCTCCCTCAATAATGTCACGATACATGATTATCGTTAAAAGTGTTTCTGGGCATAGCAGCGAACTAAATCCATTACAGTGCCTATACTGCACGAAAGTTCGAGCTACACATGCACAAGACTGGTTCAAATATTGCGAGGGGGAAATTCGCTAACCTGCACGTGGTAAACACGTGCAAGTTAAACCTACAATACCCACGACCGTATACATACATAAAAAATGCCTCCAAGGCTCGACGTATAGTGAGATGAACGTCATTGCAAGAGTCGTGCGTTGCCCGTGGTAATGTGACGCTAAGCGTAGATGACACTTCATCAACCTGACAATAAGGTTTCAAGGTTTAGCCTCATATAATTCTTTCGAAGATCCCTTGATTGCATTTATAAAGCTTGTCACTTACTCATCTGTAGACCCTCACTCGAGCATTCTATAAAGCAAGGCTCCACAAACAGCTAAGGAGCAAAGCTGTGCTTTCTTAGAAATACATTGGCGCCTTATTCATCCTGTAGCTGTGGCATAACTTTTTGTTACGGCAAGGAGTAAAGCTCTGCCCTTCAGATTGGCATTCTTCGCACATCGTTGGCTCGCTCACCGACTGGAAAATGTTTACAAACATGTCTGCATGCTATCACCTGCAGCGCAGCTGCAGCACCGACAACGTGATGACGTCATCTGGATACCGGGATATAAGTGGGCTGAAAGAACAACCAGCACGCATAAACAAACACTACTGCATAAGAGCAGAATGAAAACAAAGACATAAAACAAAAATAGGAGCCGGTTTCTTTTTCCGCTGACCGTGGTCGGCCGATGGCGAGAAGGCGCGTCAGGCCACCGAAGGATGACTCATGCAGAACGCGCCCAGACCGTACCCTGCAAAGCTTCGACACAGCCCCTACGAACCTCTTTCGGAGAGGAACATTTACGCCTGCTGCAGAGCGGCACTGCAGTATGCCGTATAGAGTGCCCCACAAATTTTACTAGTGAGTGCTATATTGTACACGCGAGCTGGAAGCCCGCGGTTCAGTTAGTATGGAAGTGATGGGCGTGTTACACGGACTAACTCCGTCCTTCTGGCTTCGAACGGGTTTTGTGACTTCGCAAATTGATCATTTTCAACAGAACATTGCGTTACATGTGCAACAATTCCCGACAATTATGCACGTGTCTTTTCGCATTCATAGGGTTACGAAAAACGTAGAATTGCTTAAAAATTTAGGTCAGTAAGCGCAGGCAAAGCGAAAGAAATAAAGTCACAATAACGTCTGAAATCGCAAGCACAAATATTACACAAATACAAGTGTTACCCATAATTCCCGTGGCAGCTTAGCAGTCGCAGCGCCACAGTTCTCTCTGGTAATTTTTCTGTAGTAAATTTTATGCCCGCCCCGATGAACCTCGTTTTTGGCGAAAACTTTCGTCTGCCACGGAGGCGAATTGCAGGGTGCCGCCGAACTTTGCACCAGCTTCAACTCCGTGGGCGCAAGAGGCTGCGCCGTGCTCCAGGGCGTTGCCTATAGTGAAAACACAGCCAGCGCGTTTGAAAATCTCTGCAGCGTCAACAAAGACGTCCGGCCACGGCGTGACAGGCCGCCGCGGCGTTGCGTGAAGCCTGCGGCACGCCTCAGTGGACGCCCCGGAACGGAACGCGGTGCGTGCGACTTCTGCACCAGGCTCGCCAGTCGCCCGAAGCGTGAGTCAAAAGCTGGCGCACATAAAGGACGGAAGCAACTCAATCGTTGCCCCGCATACAGAAACGCACCCGAAACCAGACACCGCGCAAATAACAGTCGGGTAAGTGTAACACAATGACTACTAAATTCGCCGAAGTTGAACCACGCACGCCCAGCAGCATTGCGCGTGAAAGCATATTCCGTACGACGAAGTCAAAACAGAGCCCGTAACAATGGTCGCTATACGCCTGACGGCGCAGAATCAAGGCTAGAGTAGGGAAAAGTGCGCGTGAAACCCTATTCCTTGCAGCAGCATGCGGAGAGAGAGACGGGGATCACCGCACTCGAAGAAGTACGATAGTGCGGAGAAATGCGAGCGAAACGTCACGCTTCGGAACTATTCCACAATTCGAGAAACAGAGAACGAAAAGGTAGTTACCGCGTTCGTCTGTTATAGCCATGGAAACACGGGAATAATACTTCAGCAATGACAACAACAACCATTTCAAATCAAAGTGTGTGCTCCATACGTACTTAACTTAAACTAACTTGCTCGGATAATTACAGCATTGCATCCTTTAGGCCCGACGTGTGCCTTTCATTACCGCGTGACACGTGCTAAATTTGCTCTTGTTCCCCGCTCGCACACTAACAATCCAAACGACCAGTACAAGCAAAACCGACAAAAAAGAACAAAAGGAATTAGAAGAGGAAGGTCAGACGACGGTTTCCTCTTACCTTCACACGAATCACCCGACTCGTATGCGTGTATCCAGACAGACAGTCAGGCGGTTTCCGCCCTGCGACGATGACCACGTCGGCACGCCGCTGAACACGCGGAACAAAGTGAAGGCCGCCCACTGACAGCAAATACGTGATGTAACAGACGTTGTGGATCTGTACGAAAGTGTCCTCGGCGGTTCCCTTTCGCTCCACCGCTTTCGAGCCGAAGTTACACACACATACACACGACGACACTCACACTCGCCGGTTACGAGTATCGTTCACCCACGGGCAAGCTCCGCAGCAGCCGCTGATACCGACGACGACGACCATGCGTCACCGGCGGACGATTGTAAACATGTAGAGCAACAGGTGCTTGCAGCGGCGATGGCCCTGCTGCGCCCTCGCTGCACGACGCGTGCAAGAGGCCACCACCACCACCACAGGTTCGTGGACGAGGGAGCCGCGCGGGGTTTTCCCCGGTTTCGGAGAGCGACGAGGACAGCCTCCGAAGAAGAGCAGAGTGCCGGCGTCCCATGCGCCCGTGCGGGAGAAGAGAAGGCGCCGCTGCCGGGGCGTGCGTCCGCGGCGAGCGGGCGAGAGCGCGCGCGAAGCTCCCCCGCACACTCGGCAGCGAAGAGGGGCCAGACACGGACGCCGCGGATGAAACAAGCCAGGGCAGGGAACGCGGAGCGCAATCGCGAGTCGGCGCCCACTTGTGCTGTCAGACGACGCCGACGTTCCGATAGAGTTGGCGCTGCGTCGCCAAGTAGCGCTTTCACTTTTCCGGCTAAATACCGAAGCCGCCTCCCCCTCTCGCAGCTCCGCAAGCTTCCGCGGACTCGCATGGCGCCGGCAGCGTCATTCATTTCGTTCCTCTGACTCCGATTTGGAAAGGGGAGAAGACATTGGGAAGGTCATGCCCTCGCCCGGTATGGCATTCTCAGAGAGAGCGAGGCAAGGAAATGTTCTTCAGCTTTGTTTGTTGAAAAGAGAATTGCCAACTTCTCCCTTGCTTCATTCTCGACGTAGAAATTTTTCAACCGGAATTACACTTTTTCTCTGATATTATTCTTATTCCCCCCCCCTTTTTTTTTGTTAACAAACGACAGAGACATTTCGGCGCTAGTGAAAAGGTGCTGGCTACGTCTTATCACACCGCAAAAAATGAAGATGCTATCGCGAAAAGCGGCGAGGATGCGACAGGTGAAGAAGCACATAGCACCTGTATTTATTCCGTAACTATAAAGAATGAAGGACTATCGCATACTCTATCGCAAGCGTGCGCTATTTAAAAGCATGGCAGAGCGCAGTCCTGATGAGAGAGAGGGAGGTCGGGAGTGTGGAAGAGCGTATTAATCCTTGCTCTGGGAGATATCGAATAGCTTTGCGGAAGCCCGTTTTCAAAGAAACCTATACCGATTCATGTCCCCCTTTTTAATTCGCAAAACCTGTCTCGTTGTATAGCGCATCTGAAAGACACGATCCACAAATGAAAAACTCGTTGCCACTGACATCGCCACAGCAGTATCAGCAAACTGGGCATTCGGCAAAGTACAGCAACAGAACGAGAGAGGGAAATTGAGGCGGAAGTTTTCCAAAGAAAGAAAGAAAGAAAGAAAGAAAGAAATGGCTCTTTTTGGAATGCAGCCCCGTTATCGCCTGCTAAATTGCATACAGGAACGTCTTTTATCTCTCTGTTTTTTTTTTTCCTTTTCACAGCCACTGCTTTATCAATTCTTCTCCACACACTCCTCAACGAAGTTCCAGGACGAACCATAGGGTCAGTCGATGGGCATGAATAGGCTATTTCGTCACTTAGGGGCGATGAGGCCAAACGCGTGTTTCTTTCTTTCCGCGTACTTACCCAACATGACTTTGGTCACACGGGTGACAGCTATCGTGCAAGCGTTAAAATGGCGTGCGCGTGCTCCCACGTGAATCATAAACTAAAGGAGAAAAAAAAAGAATTTGACGGATTTCAGCTCGCTGCCAAAGCAAATCATCCTAAAATGAACTAAATCTTGTCACCGTGTGTAGACATCAAAGACAAGCGCAAAGCCTTCCGTTTTGATATCACCAGTTAAACAACGATGTAGATAGTGACAATGGCTGCCGAGCTAAATGCCGCGGCTTTTGTATGATTTGCAGCGCGACTAGGACGTGACCAGTATATGCCTATACTGTGCTCGATATGAATACATAGTAAATACCGATATGTGGCCCTCATATAGAGTGAAATAATAAAATCCAGCAAACTATTAACTTTACGTTTAAGCCCGTGCACGTATTCATGACGCTGCGAGAAGCAGCACGCGCACCACTGCATCGTTCTATAGTTAGTTACGAGCAGAACTTGCTTCTCGCAAGCCCAACAGATCGCTACAGTGTCAGTATATGCCCTACGCAGCGGCTCCCTATAACCACGCAGAACTCACGATTATCAGAGCACGTATTCACAAAACTTCTCTGACGCAATGGCATTCCCCCATAACGGCCAATTGGCGACGAATTTACATAGGACGAGTTTTGCAAGTAGGAGCTTCTGAGCCAATACAATGTAGCGATTACTATCACTCGGTTCTATTCCTTCATTACCATCCACCGTCCACGACTGGCTGACCTTGCTGACAACGTAGGCGCGGAGCACCGTTAAGACGAAGCACGAGAAGAAAGATAAATGGAATAGAATCATTGCATTATTCCGAGCTTGACTGCGTGATGTAATGAAGCACGCTGTAGCCAATATTCGGGCTAGTAAAATACAAAAACAAACACGGCGACAACGTTCTCCGGAACTAAGCATGTGCTGGTGGGCTAGTTGGTTAAGCATGATTACAAAGGCGGCGCCGAATAAAACAACACACGTGCTTGTCTCGTGTCTCCCTTCTTCGTGTGTTGTTTTATTCGGCGCCGTCTTTGTAATCGTTCTCCGGAAAACGAATACTGCGCCCGCTACCGCCTCGGGAAGCGCTGTCGTAGCCATACCACTGTCTCGCTTGCCCTCCGAACGCTAGGCACCTTGCACAAGTAACGCCGAAAGGCATCGGACAGTGCGACACACACGCGAGGGCGTACGCTCGGCGAGCACAGATGGTTGTACCACAGCGCGCAGTATTCCTGCGCCGTCCCTGCGTCCCGTAGTTTCTCGCGTACTGGTCGCACTTTCTCTTCGGCGAGCGGAAGCAGCATTATAAGCGTTCTTTGTTGCTTCTCCGTAGCGCGCCATTCACATAGGCGCAGTTTTTATGGTGCGGAAACAGCGAGTCGAGCGCCGAGAAAAGGAAAAACGGCCGCAACCGAGACAGGATAGCGACAGATGCGAGCAATGCGAAAGAGAAATGCTCCGCGATGTTTAGTCTAAAAGGGCAGCCCGGAGGCGAAGCAGCTGAAACAGCGGTGCACCAGAAAGCGACCGGTGGTCCGCAGCGGGGTGAACAGCCCGAGCTAAGCAAACAAACTGCGGGAGAAGCAGAGACCGCGAAGACGAGCGGAGACGGGGGGCGAAAGCTATACAAAGAACGACCGTGTGGACCTGGGTAAAGAACGCGGCCGGTTATGGGCTTCTGGAAATTGTCAGTCTGGTCTTGCACATATAACCTTAAAGAGACACGAAAAGGAAACATTAGATTATGTTGAACAATAGTTTACAGGTTAAGTGGAGCTGGCATGGCGAATAGTTCGTTCTTACCGGTAGAGGAAGCTTGGTATAGGCCACAAAAGACACGCGAACGAAAGACACGGACCTGCGCCAGGTTTGAAACTTCAGCACTGGTTGATATACATATTACAGCGAAGCTGTCTATGGCTAGGATCCCAGGATTCCTTTGTGACGTAAAGTCGACAGAAAACTATTATCATCTATGGCTCATACCCCCAGGTGCAACGGTTCATATCCACGCAGGGCAGAGGCTACAAACACTAAGTAAAACGAAGCGAAAAGCACATACATTCTTTGGAATCACGCATATAACATCGAGAATAGCATACGTTTCAATAAAGAACAAGCTCAACACAAGCAGCGGAACCACGTAATTGATGATAAAGCGCACCTGCGCGTATACATGCAATGCGAAACGCGTAGATCTCCTCGCATACGTTTCTCGGTAAATTTCACTGTTGCGCCAGCGGCCGCGACGACGGCAGCTTGACTGTATAGCATGTATACGAAGCAGGGAGTGACGTAACTATACTTTCTTACGGAAAATAAGAACCGCCTAAAGCAACTGGTTTGTGTTGTGAAAGTGCTATGGGAAGGCCACGTATAGCGACGGCGGCTGAAGAACAGTGCGCAACCGAGGCGCGGCGAATTTCTCTTCCCTCTGGTCCACTCTATGTAGGAGCACGAAGTAGCGGCACAAAAAACGTTTTAGGCTAATAATTAGGTAGAGTGCATGCTGATGTCCCCACGTGAATAATTTCAACCTACGTCGCAAGGGTAATCGTTCTAGTTGCTGCTTACAGCTACGCTGTTCAACCACCGTCAGAGCGCGGATTGGAGACAGTTTTTTATGACAGCGTCTGGTATGCACTGGCCTTACAGTTAAGTGATGAAAAGAGTCCATACAGCAAAGAAATCAGCACATGGAAGAAATCAGCTGAAGCTGTGAGCTCATATCTGCGGGCGACGTATGAGCAAATAGTGTTTGGTGCGTTCCAGAGCCCAAAATTTAATTTGACGGAGCCGCTAAAAGGCTCGTGCACATGTGCGCTTAAACCGAGATGGTATTTGCTCAGGACCGGAAGAGAGAGACATGCTTTGCCACGAACCCTACCCGTAAACCTTCTACGCGGGACAGTCAGCTGAACTGTTGCGGACAGAAGCGAGCAGTCAACAGCACTCAGCTCTCCCACGTGGTACTCTCCTTCCCAAGGGTTGACCCTTTGACAGTTATACTTAATTCGGTGACCTTTCGAGGACCAACGCATACAGCGTGTCAGGACCGAATGCCGGGCCGAAATCCCTCCAAGCGCGCTTAATACCAAGGGTGCGGTCACGGCACTGGAAATTAATTAACGAGAAGCGACTCTGCGGTCTTGAAATCTCGGGACACCGATCGGAATGGCGGTTCTCATTAGCCGGTCGTCGATCTCGCCGCCACATTTTAACCGTCAGACGGCGTCGAAGTGATCGCAACCCACGCGATCCGCAAGAGCGCATTTGCGAGGCCGGGAGCGTGCGGCGAAACGCGACGGGCGAGTTATGCGCACCGTCGTGCGGCGAGACACGTAGCGGAACGCGAGCAACTTCGGGCCTCAGCCTACGCGGCCATCCGAGGAGCGCTTACTCGCCTTACCACGCGGTTCAACAGGCGTGCCCCATGCTGATTGCACGGGGAATTCGATAAGCCCGGCGTGCGCGGTCCTCAGAGAACGGAACGTGGCCCAGAGCCGTCACACACGCTCCCTAGCTGCGGCGCGGCGGCTGTGGGGTTCCGCAACTGAATGTGGGATCACGGAGATTTGAGTGGCGCCCTTGGCTGCCGCATTTTTAATGGAGGTGCACCTCGGGAACTTCGCCAACATAGGTTTATAACCATGTGTGTGGAGTTTCTTAGGGAGTACTTTGTCTGGCGCGACTGTCCGGTCTGCCAAGGACTTGCGGATACCTAATGATACACATTGAGAACGCCGCTTGGTATACCGCTGGTAGCGCGTAACTGTGCACGCTGCTTATTACGTTCGTGCTCCTCTCTCTCGTTCTCTTTATATCTCCTTACCACTTCTTCCCGAGCAGGGTAGCCAACAATAACTACCTCTGGCTAACTTTCCTGTCCTTTTACGCATAATTTCTATCTTGATGGAGGTGGAATACAGGGAAGCCCGCACGCTGCGATTTTAGGGTGCATTAACGAACACAAATGGTGTTGACGTAAATTGGGAACACTTAACCGTGCGGCATTCGGGCGCCTAGCAAACATATTCTCCATCGAGAACGTTCGGAGTTAATTTCACGTTTGCGTGTAATGTACAGCGTGACACTTCAGGGGAGCCACGCACTTGCGCATTACCGATGATAGCTTGGCGATATCAATATAATGCTGATAGGATCTGCACCATCCTTTTCGTTACCTCGATTGCCGCTTGGTCAGCGAATACACAGATTGAAGGTTACGTCCTGCAAAGTGATTTACTGAGAATACGGATTCAGTTAAATCGTAATGCACTGAGATGCGCGCTTGCAACTTCTAAGTATTTGAAACTTCCTCTGTGCACACCTGATAGAAGGAAACCGCGCTTGTTTATTTGCCAACGTGTGTTCTAATTACCCGAGATAGTCTCGAGATCTTTGTACCTTTCAGTCATTGAAAATGGCAATAACCGCAGCAGGATGCCCACGTATACTTCACCGTGCGTTGGGAAAGACGATCAAAGAAACGTCAACCAGTAAAACAAAATCCTGTAAGAACGAAACGGTAAACAGGAAACGTTCGTGCCATGACACAAACTACGTTTCAAGAGGTGTACATTTCGAAGGTATGAAAATGCTTATGCTGTATTTATTTAATATATATATATATATATATTGTCTAGGCTTCCGCTATTTTACTACTCTTTATTTACGTAAAACTTGTGAGGAAATTGCGATGTATACGTGGGTATAGGTTCTCTCTGCCTTCTCTCCACTGAAGATTGTATCCACCAGCTGCAACCAGCAGCGAGCTTGAGATAAAGTAAGTTTCAATAATAATAATAATAATAATAATAATAATAATAATAATAATAATAATAATAATAATAATAATAATAATAATAATAATAATAATAATAATAATAATAATAATAATAATAATAATCAACACTCGCCTGTTTTATGTCCCCTGCAGGACGAAGGCCTCAGCCTGCGATCTCCAATTAACCCTGTCCTGCACCGACCGATTTCAACTAGCCTCTACGAATTTCCTAATTTCATCGCTTCATCTTATCTTCTGCCGTCTTCGACTACGTTTCCCTTCTCTTGGTACCCATCCTGTAACCCCAATGGTCCAACGGTTACCTAACCGGCGCATTAAATGACCTGCCCAGCTCCATTTTCTTTCTCTTAATGTCAATTAGAATATTGGCTATACCCGTTTCCTATCTGATTCAGACTGCTCTCTTTCTGTCTCTTAACGTTATCCCTAGCAATCTTCGTTCCATCGCTCTTTGCGTGGTCCTTAACTTGTTCTCAAGCTTCTTTGTCACTCTCCAAGTTTCCGCCCAATATGTCAGCACTGGTAAAATGCACTGATTGTACACCTTCCTTTTCACTGATAATGGTAAAATTCCAGTCAGAAGCTGACAATGTCTGCCGTATGCGATCCAGCCCATTTTTATTCTTCTATGAATTTCCTTCTCATGATCAGGGTTCCGTGTGATTAATTGGCCTAGGTAAACGTACTCCTTCACAGACTCTGGAGGCTGACTTGGGATTTTGAACTCTTGTTCCCTTGCCCGACTATTCATCATTATCTTTGTCGTCTGCATATTAATTTCCAACCCCACTCTCACACTCCCGCTGTCAAGGTCCTCAATCATTTGTTCTAATTCGTCTGCATTGTTGCTGAATAGAACAATATCATCCGCAAACCGAAGGTTGCTGAGGTATTCACCGTCGATCCTTACTCCTATGCATTCCTAATTTAATAGTTTGAATACTTCTTCCAAACACGCAGTGAATAGCATTGGACAGATTGTGTCTCCCTGTCTGACCCCTTTTTTTATAGGTACCTTCCTGCTTTTCTAGTGTAGTATTAAGGTAGCTGTGGAACCTCTCTAGATATTTTGCAAGGTATTTACGTAAACGGTATGTACTCCTTGATTACGTAATGCATCGATGACTGCTGGTACCTCTACTGAATCAAATGCCTTTTCGTAATCTATGAAAGCCATATAGAAAGGCTTATCGTACTCTGTGGATTCCTCGATTACCTGGTTGATGACATGGATGTGATCCATTGTAAAATATCCCTTCCTGAAGCTTGCCTGTTCCTTTGGTTGGCTACAGTGTTGCTTTCATTCTATTGTAGATTATCCTAGTGAATATTTTACATAATACTGGGAGTAAACTAATGGGCATATAGTTTTTCAGATCTTTAACGTCTACCTTTTTGGGGATTACTATAATGCTTGCATTCTTCCAGTTTTCTAGGACCATTGCAGTCAATAGACACTTTGCATAAAGAGCCGCCAGTTTTCCGAGCATTATGTCTCCTCCATCGTTGATTAAATAGACTGTTATTCCATCTTCTTCTGACGCTTTTCCACAGTTCATGTCTTGCAAGGCCCTTCTGACCTCATCGTTAGCTATAGGAGGACTTTCTGTATCCTGTTGATTACTGTTTCTAATTGAGGCATCCTGACTCCTCTAGGTACTGTACAGGTCAGTATAGAATTCTTCCGCTGCTTTTTCTATATCTTCGAGATTGCTGATGATATTACCCTGCTTATCTTTCAGTGCATACATTTTGGTTTGTCCTATTCCAAGTTTCCTTCTCAGTGATTTCAGTGATTTCTCACTTCTTCAGTCTTTCTCACGTTATAGTTTGTAATATCACTTATTTTCGCCTTGTTGATCAGTTTTGACAGTTCCGCGAATTCTATCTTATCTCTTGAGTTGGACACTTTCATTCTTTGTCGTTGCTCTATGAGGTTTTTAGTAAGGTGGGAGAGCTTGCCTACTGATTGCCTTGGTACCTTGCCTCCCACTTCGATTGCTGCCTCTGAAGCCAGCCTAGTTACGGTTTCATTCATTACCTCCATGTCATCTTTATCTCTCTGTTCTAAGGCTGCATATTTGTTTGCAAATACCAGCCTGAATTTGCTTGCTTTTACCCTTACTGCCTCTAGCTTGACCTGTTTTTTTTGATCAGTTTTACTCTTTCTCTGTTCAAATTGAGGTGAATCGTAGCCCTCACTAACCTATGATCCCCGCACTTTACCCTACCTAACACTTGTACATCGTGCACTATGCTGGGATCAGCAGGAAGTATGAAATCAACTTCATCTCTTGTTTCACCATTAGGGTTTTTTCAGGTCCACGTTCTGTTGCTACGCTTCCTGAAAAAGGTGTTCATTATTCGAAGCTTATTTCTTTCTGCAAATTCTACCAGCATCTCTCCTCTAGCGTCCCTAGAATCAACGCCGTAGTTGCCACTTCCTTGTTCACCAGCGTGGTTTTTCCCCACTTTTGCATTGAAGTCGCCCATTACAACCGTATACTGAGTTTGCACTTTTCTCATCGCTAATTGAACACCTTCATAAAACTGATCTACTTCATCAACATCCTGACTGGATTTTGGATCGTAGGCTTGTACTACCTTTAATCTGTACCTCTTATTAAGTCTGATTACGACTACTGCTACCCTCTCAATAATGCTGCAGAATTCGTCAATGTAGCCCGCTGTGTCCTTATGGATTAGTAATCCTACTCCGTATTGCTTCTTATGTGGGAGACCTCTATAGCAGATGACATGTCCGTTATTCAGCAACGTATAAGCCTCACCAGTTCTTCTAATCTCGCTAAGGCCGATGATATCCCAAACAATGTGTTATAGTTTCTCAAAGAGTCCTGCTAAGCTAGCCTCACTCGACAGAGTTCAGCAATTAAAGGTTGACAGGGTCAGTTTCAATCTCTTGATATTTATTTATGGTGAGCTGTGGGAAGTCGGCACCGAACGACGATAAATCGTAGAATGGCTTCATACATGGCGTGGCAGTCATAAATACAGAGAGGTAATCGGTAGAAGACATGCACAGTGCGCGCAAACCAAAACGGGCAGACGATGACGATTTGTGTTTTTATGGCGCACGAGAGTTGCAATGTGGGCTTGTTGGTAATGCATCTTCAAGGGGAGTATGGTAGCGCGATTCAAAGACGGGCAAGAGAAGACACAAGCGCTGTGTGTGTCTCTTTGTGTCTTCTCTTGTCCCGTCTTTGAATCGCGCTACCATACTCCCCTTGATTATGGCGCAGCCACAAAACCCTGAGCAACACACGTTCGACAGCGTAGCAGACATTATGAGTCTCTTTGTCTCGCGGAAGCCTCCGCAGAGCTCTTGTTTTGTTCTTTAGCTGTTGACGTGATGCTCAGGTAGGAGCACCAAGAATATATAGAATATAACAGAACCCTGAGGTAACTGCAGATTGAATTAAAACTCCAGTTGCGTGATACTGGCACGATTGAAATTCTAGGAGCAAAGAGAGAAAGAGTCTTTAGCGTAGACACTCTAGTGCAGGTTAACATAACAGCTCGACGAAAGCTGACTCACCGCACTGATTTTGTTCTCGTACGGTGTCACAAACAAAACAACAGCAACAGAACTGACACTTCGTTGCGTTTGCAAAGTAAACAAATTTCCCATCACTTCCCGCTCTATAAACAGCCTTTAAGTCGTGCTCTATTAAGCCTCATGGAATAAAATAATAATGCCCTCAGTCACGGATCACTAGCAAAGAATACAGCCAAATAGAAGCGTTCTCTGAGCTTACATTTGCGCGTCGTGAAGGCCCAACGTGGGGCCGCTCCGTCCGAGCTTATGGCTCCAGCCAGACTGCAGCTTATCGCGGCGGCATTCCTTTTCGGATACCGTCCTCGAGAGGAGCAACTTACGGCTTTTGGCGGGATAAGATTTAGCGGCACTCGACTGCTGTTTTCGCTCCGGTCTCTCCTACGGGACGCCAGTCGCGACTACGGTGCATATAGTTCCAATCCGGTCCTTAGTACGAAAATCGAACTCTATACAGCATTGTCAAAGCGTCGCCCAAAGGCACGGCAAGATTTCCCCGAGCGCCGGAAATTATGCCTCACCACGCGATAACACTTCACTCCGGGCACAACTTTTTGCTTTTCGAACCACAAGCGGAGCACGTGTAGCCCTGCGAGCGCCAAGATAAGGAGGACACGGAACTCAACCACGGCGAAGAGATAAGAAATTTCTGCCCTTTTCTCGTATTCGCGCGTGCCAGTGAACTGCAGGCAACGTGCGCTTATTACAAAAAATTCCATATTTCTGTGTTTGCAATTTTATCAGAAGCAAGTAGAAGCGGTTAATCTCTGCTGCCCCTAAGTAAATGTCGATATAACTGCACAAACGGACTAAAGCTGCCGACGCGGGGTAAACAACTTCCCTATTTGACATCACTTTTTGTCCAACGTTCTTATCAGTCAGACCTTAGCGATCAGACATAAACAGATCCAGTTCAGCGTTCTCCGCGTATGCATGGAGGCGCGTGAAGTGGGACCACGGGCGCAATCAACCACATCCAGAGGCGTTTAGTAAAGCGTTGCGTGTCGCTCAGAGACTGCGGCGCCAAGTCGTGAAAAGGGCGTTGACACGGGGCAAGGCAACAAGACGGGCGGCAAAACGCTAACGTGCAACTAACGTTCGTAGCGTGTTGCACAACCAAAGCATCGTCATGAGTAAACCAGGGTGCTGGCCAGGAGCTAGTTAGTACATGACGCAACGCCACAAAAACCTACAACAAATACAATATATCTGTGATCATACATACTTTAAAGTGAGGTGAGGCAGAGCGAAAGCCCATTTTAGAATTTCTTTTTGGCGAAAGCGACAAAATGCTGCCGCTGCTGCTGTCTACAATATCAAGAACGTTGAATGTGGTCCGTAAGCAGGTGGCTTTCGCTACGATAGGCTTGGCCGTGCTGTCACGTTATCTATGGAAGCCACGCAAAACACTAAGTGGTGGTACGCGCGTAAACAAAGGCAGCTCTGCGACACATAGTGAAGAAGAGATAAAAAAAAAAACAGGCGTAGAACAGGTGCGGGCAAACACAAACGATAATACGATAGCTCTCTTTTACGTTTTTTTTTTCTTTTCCTTTCTCTGTCTCTCCCTTTATCGGCGACACTGAATAACACTCTGCAACAGAGGTCACACATCTGTATCATTGTCTACCGATAAAACTGTTGCCCCAGGTAATGCCATAATTACATAAAGTATACTTATTAACTAAGGTTTGTCCGCTACTTAGTAATGTGATTATGTATAAAGTGACTGTGTGAATTATCTTGCGACTACAGAACGCCAATAATGACAGCGACGCTACCGCATCCATGTCCTCACGTCTGCAGCTTTCCTTTTCGCTGTTCTGTTATGCACTATTCGCTGTTACGTAAGCGCGCGATAACGCTGAATACGGACTACTCAGACTGTCCGTGAACTCGCCACTCATCGGCACCTCGCTGACTCACACGACAGATGCGCGTATACATATACTGCGCCGTTCGTAATGCTCCATAAAGGTGGCCTATTTGAACAGGCACAAGCTGTTGAGTAAAGGAATCTTCATCGTGAGAGTGAAGCGGAAAACTCGTTTCATACTCAGGCGCGCTGATTCTGTCGCCGTCCATCTCGAACAACATTCCAGGGGCCAGTACCACGCGCGAGCCACCTCCCGCGCCGCGCCTTCTTCTTTTACCCGCGCATAATATAAAACAAGCCAGCGAGGACCTCAATCTCTGAGTTCCGTCATGCGAAAATTAGAAACGACCGTTCTCTTATCGAGATTTTACTGTAATAACACCGTGCACACACACTCACACACACACACACGCACACACACACACACATATATATATATATATAATTCAAGGAAAAGTTCTGTAGGTCCGGTGCATAGGTAGTTGAATAAACGAAGGAGCACACTTACGAAAATTGCATTTTTAATGTCTTAACGTATCGGGCCGTGGCACGGCCCGAAACGTTAAAACAGTAAAAATGCAATTTTCGTAAGTGTGCTCCTTCGTTTATTCAACTAACTATGCCGATGATGACTATTATATATATATATATATATATATATATATATATATATATATATATATATATATATATATATATATATATATATCAGTGGAACTACACCATACAAGGCAGTGTGCCATATATGTGCTTCCTTCATCGTACAACACATACAACAAATCACCAGAGTAAAACATCGGCCAGGAGGCGAGCGTTTTATTCTTCTGTTGTTGATAAGGCAGAAAATAGACACATTTGCACCTGCATATAGCCGAAGGCACTCGACTAAGGAACCTGCTTATCTCACACAGGGCTAGGGCAATGATCAGGCCAATTATCTCGCATTCAAGGCGTCCGCACTACCTATAACACCTTCACAGCCGACCGATAAGAGGCGACTCGAAGACAACACGTCCAGGCCTGGCCGATCGCAAACAAAGCAAATTCTCGCCGTAGGTGCGCTATATACTGTGCCCGAAACGAAACCCGTGTTTACCGCCGGCAATATTTAGCCCTCGGTGGGGCCCATGCAACAAGCGCTGTCTCCTCCGTCCGCAATCATCCTCGCATGCTGTATAGCCGCTGCCTAGAAACAAGGTAGCCGCAGGGGCAACGTGCACTCAAGTGAACGTGGAAAACGCCGGGCCAGGCGAAAGAAAACTGCCCGCAGGAAGAAACACTTTCACCGCCGCGTCTTCTTAGCCCGCGGTGGAAGCACGGGTGGAAGCACGCTGACTTCCCAAGCGGAAGGAAGAAGCACAAGTAAGGCTTGAGAGGAGAGCGTCCGGGGACAAACAACGCGCCCCCGAGCGCACACAGATGTAATCGCGCTCACTGCCCCGACGCCGTCATGGTCATCATTATTATTATCATCATCATCATCTCCTTCGTAATCCCGAGACGACTGACCTACTTTCTCTCGGTGCACAGAGCGTCGTCGACATTCCGGGCAGCCTGCTTCTGCAAACGGGGCCGGTAATCGGGTGCTGCAAATGTTTCTGCCGGCCCCCAAATTTCGGTACCCCAGGGGGCCGCATTTGTATGCGCACTTTGAACGACAAAAGAGTAGAAAAGCGTGCTATCTGCAGCGGTCTACAGCAAACACTGCGCCACCTCCACTCCATCCCGATTTCCCCGGCTTTGTTCCTTTTTTTTTTCGCTTCTTTCTTTATATATATATAGACACACGCACACACACACTACCGTTTGCATGCCCCCTTGTAAACGATAGTTTCTTCAGGGGCAGAGCCGGTGCAACTTTACAGATTATAATCATCTGTTGCTGTTGTTCTTGTTGTTATTGTCGTTTTTCGCCACAGTTTTCGCATTCCAGTTGGAGAACTTCCTTGCAATTTATTTCTAATCGTTCATTTTTGCTTGACCGAGCATTCCGTCTTGTCTGCACAGTTGTCTATCGCTGCCTTTTTCCTTCCTTTCTTTATTTTTTGCCGTCTTTCGCTAGTTTTACATTCCTCGATCAACCGTCGTTTCCACTGCACCGGTGCAAACATCGCGGCGACATCTCGTCGAAACCTCGAAGAGCGCCTGTAATGGATGAAACGCCGAGTTGTCTCCGCCCAGAAGCGTCACATATCCAGGCACAAGGCAGAACCACTCATCAGGCGGTCAACGATGATCGATAGTTTACGAGCGTATACCTCTCAGGGAAGCAATATAGGGCGACACTTTCAGCCACTGCCTATGCATTAGACAGCACCACCGAAGAAAATGTTATCGTAAAGAAATGCTATTGGTACGACCCCAGACACAATAGACCTCCCACAGAGGCGTGAAAGCCGCTAACCAAAGATCCCACATTGTTGGCAAAACGGTCAGTGAAGCGACGAAAATTCTTCGATTCCGCTAAAAGTGACACTTCAACGAGCAAGAGTTAGATGACGCTGCAGACATACCTGGCTATAGTGTACCGATTCAAAGGTTGTGATTCGCCGGTATGTGAGTAAAATATTGCTTATTTATAATGTGTGTAAAGCGTTATCAGTCATCAGAAATCCACTTGGGTTCTCTATTTCGACAAGTGCTTCTCCTTAAGGCTAAGCAGGATGAGGAAGAACAACTCGTCTACCGTTATAACTGTGAACCATCTGTAAAAATCCTATCCTGTTGACGAAAGCAGGAGCAAACGTCTTTTTTTTTTGCGTATCTTACAGATAGAACAAACACAAAGGGCCTGCTGTTAACAGCGCAAAATGTAGACAAGAGACGAGACGAGAAGACACCACAAGCGCTGACTTTCAACAACGTTTATTTTGAAAGAAACACGGCTTCTTATATAGATAAGAAGCCGTGTTTCTTTCAAAATAAATGTTGTTGAAAGTCAGCGCTTGTGGTGTCTTATAGATAAGAAGCCGTGTTTCTTTCAAAATAAACGTTGTTGAAAGTCAGCGCTTGTGGTGTCTTATAGATAAGAAGCCGTGTTTCTTTCAAAATAAACGTGGTTGAAAGTCGGCGCTTGTGGTGTCTTCTTGTCTCGTCTCTCGTGTACATTTTGCGCTGTTAACAGCAGGATGGAAAACCAACCAGCCCAAGCTGCTATTCTATAGCGAAATACAAAGGGCATGTCACAGCTTCGTTATCCCGAACATGCACAGCCCGAATATGGGCAACGTAAATGTAAGATAATGCGAGAGGTATTGTTTCTCGATGCTATCGCCGTCTTACTGGATACGCGTGCACATCCCGGACTGTGAGCACTGTGCGTCGTGCCGTAGGCGGTTGGTCGAGTGCCTTGTGCTTGCCCGCTGAAATCACAAGAGAGCGTCAACAAGTGCACCAAGTGCACCTATGGCGTGTATATTCAAAGGTGAATTTCTAAAAGAGGAGTTTTGCGTATACGTGGCCGAAAATACTACGCCGCTCTGATGACACTATCAAGGCTATTGTGGCTTTTTCTGATAGGGCGAACTTAACATGGGACCTTAAGAATTGTCTTCACGTGTTTATCTTTTAAATTCTGTCTCCTTTATCCATGTCCATCAGCGTTCCTCTTCTCCTCCTCTTGCTTCTCCTAGTCATCATCATTAATTCTCTCTCTCTTTCTCTATTTCTGCATGTGGTCGCTTCCATCTCAACCCAAGGCTACTCGAGGCGAAACACAGTGGTTCGGGACGACGTCACTGCCTTTCGCCTCGTAATAGATCTCTGTCTCCCTCTCAAGTTGAGCTGATTGAGATGACCTGAAACTAAAGCGAAAAACAAGAACGCAATAGCGTCTTCCACTGTCACCGCTGTAGTATGAAGGCTTTCCTATGCTCTTCGCTTACGGATGCTTGCAGACAAGGCCGCGGATGCTCAATAGTTTCCGCTCACGCATCAACCTGCGGACCAGGCATTCCGTCAGTGACCGTCAGAAGGCGCAGCAGCATTGGGGGCAACGAACGCCCTTGAGAGGCCTTCGAGCTCTCTCTCTCTCTCTCGTCTCGAGGAGCACACGGGACGGACGCGCCACACGACGTCGCCGGGCAGCGCCGGCCGCGGCTTGCACAGGCAACCCCGAAGTGGGTCACAAACAGACGGGCTTCGTCGCCGCGCGCCGAGAGACGTCATCGGTGAAAAGCTGCGCGCACACGCAGCGCTCGCTCGCCGTGTGCTTCGCCACAGCAACAGCGGTTCCGGCATTGGGAATCCCGGCTGAGGCTCGGTGGAGGAACAGAGCGGAGACTCGCACGCGACTGGCTGGCGCGAGGAAGTAGACGGACGGACGTACACATGGATGGACAGATGGAGGCTTCGCGTGCCCAAGAATTTGCGTAACCGGCACGCTTCAACCAGAACTAAGCACTGGCTCAAATGAGTCTCCTGCTGACAACACCAACCACAAAAGAGGGAGAGGGGGGAGATGACCGAAAGAGGAGGCTACCCTAAATGCGCGGCCGGTGTAAGGTTATTATCTAGAGTCCTGCAGCTTCCATCGAACGCCATTTGATTTACATAGGCTTGAATATTCCCTCTTTGGACTACACTGACCGCTTTGATTTAATTTGGTTGAAGACTTCAAGCTGACGCCACTTGTGAGAGGCATAACACATTTCATTGTGTTAAAGAGTGCGGTAAAGAAATTTAATCTCCTGTAAATCTGTTTTGGCAATATTTGCATTCAACGGCACACTACGCATCGTTCTGCAGTGAGAGACCTGTGCACACGCGACCTTTTGAGATATATAGGACATCATGATTCCATTCGCTCTCGTTACGTCACACCAGACAGTGTCGACGGGGAGTGGGAATCCATTTTATTTAGAACAGCACGCATGGCCGATCTACGCGGTTGATACACAGTGGACGGGGCATGCCAGCTTCTCGCCAACAACGTGTACTTTCCGAGGATGCGCGCGCTAATGACCGCCACGTGGCCGCATGATGGTAACAATACTCGCTGTGCTACAACAGTGGTCCGGGACGGGCGCTTCAGTTCAGAGCCTGAAATGGGTCACCACACCGGCTGAGGCTTCGTCATCTCCGCCGTCATCGCAGGCCTCCCCTGCCGGGGCGGGCGTGACCGCTGGCGATGACGCTATTGCTGCTGCAAGCGATTGCAGCTCCTCCTGTTCATACGCTGAATGTGCGTGTGTGTGTGCTGTTGTCCATTCGAACGTGACCTGCAGAGCGCGCGGCGTGCGAGTGTGTCCTTTTCTATACTGCTGCGAACGACGTCGTGACTGCGCACATGCTGCAGCCACCCATGGTCTCCTCCCTGGATTGTCCCTTCTGGAAAGGACCGTCCGGGCGGTGAAGAAGAAGGGGAGAGGGGGATATGTTGATGCATGGTCGTCAGTAGTGTGACACCAATACACACATGTCCGGTCTGTGCGTGTAACCGCCCTAAAAATGAAGTTAGCCTACCCCCTCTACATTTCCCGTGGATTTTTTTTTCTTGTGATATAGATGTTACTTTTGCTAGATCAAACCTATAGAGTGCGTATTGACTTCCGGTAGGCTATTTTGTATTTCATCTTCTTTTGACTGCATAATGAATGTTGGCAGTCTAGAGACTTTAATTGGAGTTTAGTTTTTCTAACTATAGATTGGACCTTTTGGTAATACGGCTGCGGCGACGGTGGCGGCCTGTGGCAACAACACAACCACCACCTCACACTCAAAGTCTACAGCGCATATACACTTCTTGTAGACTTACAATTCTCCCTGTATAATGTCTGTAAAGACGGTGCTTATAGGTAGTTCATCCACAAGTTTACTTATGTAAGTCTATTTCTTTTTCTGCTCAACAGACACACAGAAGTGTTGTTTCATTCAGGATACATTAGCCCTGAAAGAGTGTGAGACATGCATAAGTTAACAGTCTGACTATTAGAAAATTCACAAACTTCATAGTAAAATAATCTACAGACTTTCATGGAATGTCTAAGTGAATCGTTGCGCAGAAAGACACCGCATGTGCGCCATGTGTCGATTGCATACGCCAGCTTCGTCATACCAGAAGGAGCCCGGTCGTAATTTCGATGCAAGCATAGCATAGCATTGATGCATAGCATTCAAGTGGAATCGTACAAGACTCAAGAAAGTTATATCTTTCAAACCTGGCGGTCTTCACAGAGGAATACCAATTAATTACCAACAGGCCCAAGTCGCTGCGGTTGTCAATTCATTACGTTTTATCCTTTGCCGCAGTACTTTTCTTTTCTTGCCATTAATGCTTACATTTTTTTCAAGCGCACTGCCCATGATTCCAAACAGCAGTAACTCTGCAGCTCTGCCTTGATGCCTGTTGACAAAGTGAGGTCTCGTTAGTTCGTGCGAAAAAAAAAAACAATAATAATTTCGGTTGGAAAGGTGTTTGCGTATTTTTTCTACCACCTTTTTTTTTTCTTTTGAATAACGTTCTACCTTCTCACAGAAATCAAACTTTTGCGCACAAAAGAGTTAAAATGTTCGCAGCGGGATACTCAAGAAAGAGATATCACACGTTGCGCTTTCACCGCCAGAAAATTATCGCGCGAGTTGCAATTGCGGGACATGCATAGGGGCACCCCTATAAGCGCGTTCCCGAAAGAGGCATCCAGCTGGAAGAAATGGAAGCGCGAACTGTCAGGGAAACTCACTGGCAACGAGCGCCCGTCACCACAGCCGTTGCTATCTCGGAATCGGCCATCCTTTAAGGCTATATGCAACCAAGAGAAAGAGAATATGTACAGAAAAGCAGAAATATTAACCGTAGGTGCAGTCGCGGTTGGCTACCCTGCAAAAGCGGAAGGATGCAGACAGCGAGGACACGAACTCAACCAACGCTAGGCGCGTATAAACGGCCCAAAGGCAGCGCTTTCAACGGCTATTATTTAGTTATTACGGGAGCTAGGAATCGGCCTTAAGCATAGCACTCATTCACCCTCTTGTTGCACATTGGGGCATGGTCACTGGATAATATACTGATGCGGGAACAGGAACGGCGAAAAGAAAGGGAAACTGACGCAGTTCCCAGTTTCGCATTCGTAAAGACAAGCTCCCGATCTCAACAGTGCGTATCGAGTGTTCTCGCTCAACCAGGACTCTACAGGATGCTTGAAGCAGCGCCCACACACGAACAAAAAACACCACGCAGCTTGCTTTTGGTTCTGTCGCTCATGCCCAAAGCTAATTGCGTGGTTAGTCATTAGAGTGAGCCTGGGGCGGAGGCATCCAGACGCGCGCTCCCCCGATGAACGAACCTTCTTGGTAACTCCAGGGAATTACTTAACCAAAGGGTCTTTTAGTACACCCATATACTGCTCGTTCTACGGCAACAGCGTAGTGCATCAATCCAGCAACAGAAAAAGAAAAGGCGACTGCGTGCGACCGGCTTGGCAAATGGCTCGGGCAGCGGCGACCACACCTTGCGACCAGCCTCCGTTGGGCGTAACGCAATCCGCCACGCACGTGGCCGAGACTGCCAGCCTGTTAATGCGCCGAATCGATCAAAGGTCACTCTGGTCATTACTTGTGTGTTGCCCCCGCGAGCCGCCGGCCACTCTGCGGCCACGAGCGAAGGTCGCAATCACACTCCTTTACGATGCACGAATGTGTCTACAGGGCGAGCGCCATGTAAGGTATCGCAGACTGATCAGTCTATACGCCTCCAACCGGTCACCGGCCCTCCGAATATGCCGATAGTGAATGCCGGACGCTACAAATTGCTTGTCCCGCGCGAGACTTGTTCCCTCGCTACCGTACAACAGAGCAATATACTGCGGTCCGCGCGAGGACGCACGTTCTTCTTGCATGACGCAAGCAGGCCCGCAAACGAGCAAGCACACCCAGGAAACTCACAGAAAGACGAATCGTACAGCTGTTGAAGAAGGAGGCAAACGGGCGCCAAATTGTATGACGCAAGACTTTACGAACGTCTCGCGTTACGAAGTGACGTTTAGCGTTTCAATGTTTGAGAACAATCAGCTGGCTCACATCTTGCGCATGCTGCAGTCGTTGATGGCTGTGAATAAGGTTGAGCATTATAAGAATGCGTTACCTTGTAGTAACTACAGCGCTACAAAGTAATGCTAAACGTAACGCAGAGAGTAACGATAAACTTTCGCAACTTCTCGCGTTACGAACATTTTATAACGTAAATTTCCCTTATCATAGCTCTACAGTTACGAAGTAAACGCTGAAAGTTATGCAAGAAGTTACGAAGTGGCTTCAGCGCAGATACACTTAGCGTTGTGAGGTCGTGGAACTCCGGAAAGCAAGCTTCAAGCGGTTCTGTCAGTACTGGGCATGTAATAAGTAATAACTTCAAGTGTTGCCATGCTTTAAAAAGAGAGATGCCACTTAATAAAAACTGGATAGGTTTGCCTGGCAACACAACCAGTATGCCATACTCCAGATGGGAATGATACGTACACTGCATGTAACACGCAACGCACGCCAAGCACACCCCAACACGCGACCTACAAGATAGCAAGTGGCTCTCAGAAAGCTTTCTTTGTTTCCACGTTTGCCCGAAGGTGCAGAAAAGTTGCTGAGTGCCTCTGTGTTCGACCTGGCAGTCTATTACCTCAGTGAGATAAACATTATAACGTGTTGTTCCTGGTGTGAATGGTAGTGTTCGCAGACATAACTCGCTGAGAATCACACGCAGTAATTACGTCGGCTTTCACTATAGTCTAGTCGAAAACGTAGTAGCCACACGTTTCCAGACTATTCAGTAAGGCCGCAAACATCACTTTTGGTTGCCCGCGGCTATACCATATGACGTATCTGTTAAATCAGCTCTATTCAACTGATCTAACTGGAATATAAGAAAAAGAAATTACATGTTATCTGGACCATATAGTTGTCTTGATCACTGCGTACGTGAAACATGAAAAATCAGGCTTGAAATGTAAAGATCGTTTAAACAAGGCTAGTCAGTCGTCTTTTATAAGCGAAAGGCAAAACCATTTTTTCTGTGGGCACCCTTGAGTGGGGTCGAATAAGTGGATTACGCACCTTCCGCAGGACCATTAAAAAGAAAAGCCAATATCCTTGTAATTTCGCGCCATAGAGAAGTCAGCCACGAGTGACTGGCAGTCCCCACCTCGAGCAAAAATATAAAGACAGTGGGCATCGGACCTCTACAACAGGAAAAAGACCCCGAAGGAAAAGGCGGTGACAAGGGGAGGTACAAACACGGCGTCATTGAGGCAGGACAACAAAGCATAGCGCTCAAGAGGCAGTGTTTTGCATGGTCTTGAACTGAAAACAGAGTGCGATAGGCGGAGATAGAAAGGAGGAGGTACGTGCCGGTCAAAGCAAGAAGGAAGCCGAGAACGGGGCACACGCATTCATGTACGCAAAACAGTGCTCAGCGTGACGCGCGTTTATGGAAATCAGGGCCCCCCCCCCCCCCCCCCCCCCCCCCCTTTATATACCAACCGCATCAGAAGAAACAAAAACGGGAAATCTGTCGAGATGCCCGTCAAAAGTAGGTGGGCAGAGGCGGCGTTACAGATACCGGCGCACAATGGAAAAGGGGAACGCGTGCTGCTTTACAGAAAGGCGCACCCTACAGGCACACGGCGGCGGCCTCGCGAGAACGGAAACCGCACCAAGATGAAATGTGCTCCACGCAAGCGCAGCTATGGGGGAGCGCGCGCGCGATTCCGGTGCGATACTGGCTCCGCGGTGCCATGGCGCGTCGGGCAGGCTGCTGAAGGCGGCCAGCTAGCGGTCCGCGGTCGCGGCTGAACCGACCGGAGCGCGGCCACGCCGTGGAGAAGGCAGCGCAGCCCACGTTGCCGCCGCCGCCGCCCACTGCCCGACATGGGCGCAGCAGAACACGCGGGGCCTTCGACGCGCCAGGCGGCGGCCCTGCCCGCGTTTTCGCCTTCGACCGTTGCTCACACGCCGTTCGCTGCGCGGCGCCGAACAATACGGCACGGTCGTCGTCCAAGGCTGCCCATCCACGAAGGCGGCGCCGACGACGACGAGGGCTGGCCGGCTGTCGCTGCCGCAATCTTTGACAAGCAAGCGCGCGTGAGGCGTGCCGCGAAGGGAAAACAAGAAACGCCGGCGGATCCCCGAGAATGAGGGGCAAGGAAAGGATGGGCAACGAGAGCCGCATCGCAGCGCCCGCGGCTCGTGCAGGAGCCTGACGGCTGCATGCGCGTGCTCGCCTTCCTCGCCAGCACGTCCGCGTGCGAAGGAGCGGGCACGCGGTCTACCAGTGAGTCTTCAAATATAAAGCGAGCTCACGCCCAGGCGACAGAAGCTCCGGGAAGAAGAAGAACAAAGGGGTAAAACCGGGGCGCCTCGTCGGCGCGAAAGTCACGGCCTCCATTAGCATGGGGTACGCCGTCTCCTTTGTCGACCCATTGTGGTGCGCGAGATAAGTTGAACTATATATGCGGACAAGCCAAGGAAGCGGCGCTTGCGCGCGCGCGATCGCCGCGCCGCCGCCGCCCGAACCGGAGGCACCGAGCATCAGCGTTGAGGGAGAGGCGACTGTAGACCATGCCCGGGCGTTAGTGTGTCAGCGCGGGCGAACTCCCCGCTGGGAAAGCAACAGATGGCATTCCCGGCGTGCCGCGGCGGATACACGGGTTCTTTAGGCCCGCGTCATTCTGCGCGGTGGTGGTATCTAGCAGAGCACGATTCCGACGTCAAAGAGGACTGCAATCGGCAAGCGCGGTCAGAGACAATGCGTTGAAGCCAACGACGTCGTCTCTGCCAACGAGGCACGGCGTGTTTATGACGCGGCCCGCACCCAAGGGCACCCCAGGCTGCTCGCAAACTTTCTTCTCTTTGACGCCGGCGCTAGCCACACCTCTAACACTTGAGGCTTGCGTTCTTCTCCAAAGTGTGATTGCCTTCGGTACGCGCCAACGACGATTTGGAAGACGAGCCATTGTTGCGCGTGCTGCCGCCTCGGATAGCGAGGCGGTGACCGCGACGCGAAGCGCCGATTGCATGCGCCCAGCGTAAGATATAGCGCAAGCGGCGCGTTCCGCGCATGTGAGCGGCCAGGATGCTTAGTGCGATCGCTTGACCAAGTGCGAAGTGCGCGCTTGTTAGTACACAACGTAGCGTGTCTCCGAGTTCCCTTGGACTGAACATCGAAGGGTCGACGAGCTTGGCTGACAAGCGGTCGTGTTCTTCTACACTGAGTGCGTTTTCTTTTACGTATATGCAACAAGCGCAGATGTTGTCGATCATCATCGACGCCGGCATGGCAGAATTTGCGCGGAGACGGAGCAAGTATGCTCGCTCAGTTCAAGTTCGCTGGCCTATAGTTACGTGAATATCGGCGGCACGTGAAAATGTGCATGCATACAAAAGTCCTATGCTGACGATATTTGGAAGCGGCATTGGTACACACTACGCTTTCGTATTCACAAGGTTCGGTGAACAACCAGTAAGCATTTGCACAGAATCTGTGCAGGCCAAAGAGGGCATTTAAAAACGAATGTTGACAATTGAACAGTTGATCCGGTTCTCCGAAGCCACTATAGTTCATCAACGTGCAAGCGATTGATAACTGTACAGCCGAAAGCAAACGGGACTCGCGCCTGCCTTCGTTTCCTTCCAACTTGGTTCCAGTCTGTACATGAGGAATGCGTACTCACTGCTGGCTAAGTTCGCATCGCGTGTCTCGTTTCAGCGATAAGAAACTTCAAAGACTAGCACGGTAAGCAAGTGTCGTCCACAGACAATTTTGTTGGTACCTTTCAAGCAGCAGCATCTCAGTTTTTGTGTGTATGCCGGCGCTCGTTCTGGGAAGCCAGTCTCCAAACCGCGCGAGAGCGTTACGACTCTCAATAACGCGTTCAACCACGTAAGAGCGCTTCAACTATATATATACGTGATACCGCATGGAGACTTGAGAAAGCCGACTGTTTCTTGCGAGGTGGCACTTGTGAATACAATAAAATATCGTCCACAGTCCACGTCCACATCTGTGTTGTTTCCTGTAAACTGTGTATATGTGTATGTGTGTTCAAAACAAATAATAGACAGCAAAATTATGAGCTTAGTGCACACCTGCCTTAAAAGGTAAAAGTTACGAAGCGTGCTTCGTTTGCAATTACTGAGTGGCACATATGTAGTTACAGTCGCCAGATGCGCATCTGTGTTTCTGCCTCTCTCTGCGTAAGTGTGTAAAACAAAGAGCACTGTATGATCCGCACCGATGGCACCGGCTGTTGGCATCTCAGCGCGGCCACCAGCTGTTGGAACCTCAGTGCTGACGCCCGTTATTGCAACTGGGCCGCAAGCCCCAAGGGTAGCGTTGGCCTGGCGGCCTGGGGCACACTGGAAGCATCCGAAGGTCCCAGCAAAGCATGAGGCGACTGCTAACAGAACAACTTGTTTATTCTAGCATCGCAAAGAGCGGGCGGTCAGGTCGACCGAAGTAGAGAGACGGGAGAGCACGTTACTCAACAGAAGAAATCGGAGCCTCTCCCCTGGCGTCCGGGGGCAGCTGCTCTTATACTCTTGCCGTCGCGGGCAAGAAGGAAGGTCACGAGATGACACCACGTGACAGCGGCGACGGACGGACTGAGAGACATGTTGGAACAAGGAGGTGACGCATCAGACGGGCCGGCGCCGGTCAGACCTCCTCGCTTCACACTGGGGGAGCTCCTCTCCCCGGCTGCCGCGCTTTGACAAGCGTGGGCACACACACACACACGCACACACAAAGACACGTGGCACTGAACATGCCGGGACGCGCTCGGCGGGGCGCGCTCGCGGCCGCTCCGAACGGGCCAAAATGTCCGCCGCTTGGAACGAAGCTCCGGCGTACGTTGCATCCGCGCTGGCTTTACCGCGCGTCGTAGGCGAAACGTAACAGACCGCCCCGCCGGGGAAGGGAGATCCCGATGGTCAGGGGACTGCATCCGCTGTCCGGAGGGATGTCGCTCGATGATGCTCATAACCGAAGTCGGTCGTCCCTCGGCGTTTCTTGAGCGCAGCGCACCGAGAAGGCCTCGTTCTCACGTTCAGGTTCGCAGAGGACACTGCAAAGTGACTTCGGGAGAGTTCTCATTTTTCTCTCGTGCCCAGCAAGCGTTAGAACTACGCCGAAACTCAGCCGCTCAGTCAGCAAGCACGGCACAACCCTCACTAAGCCATGCCAGGCTCTTTCCCCTTTAATACTACTGCCTAGTTCCTTACAGTAGTCTAGCAGCACTCAGAACGCGTCCACAAATTGGAAAATTGCACTAGAAAGCACATCATCACTTTGAAACACTACACAAAAGCAATATGTTAAAAATCCTGCCTCAGGAAGAAAAACATCAATTACAAACAATTTTGAGGCTGATTCCCACGTTAGGGGCTTCGACTTAAGCCATCGGCGTTACCGTTGAGACTCCCCTTTTTGTAACGCACCTCAAAGGAATGTTATTGCAAAGCGAGGCTCCAGCGCAGGAGGCGGCCATTTGTGAAAGAGATAGTCTGCAGCCATTGGAGAGGGCAGTGATCCGTTTCGAAACATGCGAAGCGGAGATCGTAGCGAGCGACCGTACACTAGCTCAGCTGGCGAAAACCCCGTAGCCGCATGCGGCGCGGTCCTCCATGCAAACGTCACCCCAGGCAGAAACAGCTCCCAGTCAGTTTGCTGTTCAAACCACAATGCTCTCCACACGCGCTTCACGACGGAGTGGAGCTTCTCAACGGAATTCAACTGTGGGTGGTACACTGAGCTATGTAACAGCTTTACCCCACACCTTTCGAGAAAAGCTGTCGTCAAAGCGCTAGTTAACACGGTGCCCTGATCTGATTGGATTTCCGCAGGAAAACCAACTCGCACAAATATGGACAGTAGTGCATTGACTATCTCAACTGAGCTGAGTTCTTTAAGCGGCACTGCTTCAGGGAACTTTGTCGCTGGGCAGATCACAGTCAAAATGTGTCTGTACCCCGTGGCTGTTACCGGCAGAGGTCCCACTGTATCAATAACGAGCCGTCTAAAAGGCTCCGTAATGATAGGTACCAACTTCAACGGCGCCCTCGATTTGTCCCCTGGTTTGCCGACCCGCTGACAGGTGTCGCATGTCTTCACAAAGTGGTCTGCGTCCCGAAAACACCCTGGCCAATAGTACTCTTGCAAGAGACGGTCCTTAGTTTTCTTAACTCCTAGGTGTCCGGACCACGAACCCCCATGCGACAAGCGCAACAGATCCTGACGATAGCACTGAGGCACGATCAGCTGATCGAACTCCACTCCCCTGCGGTCTATATACTTCCGGTACAGGACCCCACCTCTTTCCACAAAGCGAGCATTTTTCTTGGCGACACCTTCCTTGACAATGCAGCGTATGTTTTCTAGGCTGCCATCCTTCTTTTGCTCGGCAATCAAAGCCGACCGGCTGACTTTTAGCAACCTATTAAGTCCGTCTGACGTAGGCGCGATGAGCAAATCTTCAGATAGCTCTTCTAACTTTCCCGCATCGGGAATTTCCTCTCCAGTATCTGGTGCGTTTAACGCTACAGACTCAGTTTTACTCAGCTCGGGCGTGATCTGAATATCAGCTTGCTGCGCCTCTGACCCTTTCTCACCGTTCGACAACGTCGGCCCCGCAACTACCGCCTTTGCAGCGAGCTCCCGAACCTTCGATCTGGTTAAGGCCTGAACGCTAGCCTCACCAAACAAAAGCCCCTTCTCGCGCAGGAGGTGATCGGACCTGTTCGAAAATAGGTACGGGTACTGGGGGGGCAGCATAGATGACACGGCCGCCTCCGTCTCAAGTGCTCCGAAAGGTCCTTCAATAAGCACTTTTGCTACGGGCAGACACACGCTATGAGCTTCCACGGCTTGCTTGATCCATGCGCACTCGCCCGTGAACATATCGGGTTCTACGTAAGAAGGGTGAACTACATCCATCGTAGCTGCGGAATCGCGAAGCACTCGGCACTCTTTCCCGTTTACGAGGAGGTCTCGCATGTAAGGCTCGAGAAGCTTCATGTTCTCGTCAGTGCTGCATAATGACAAAAACACGACTTTTGTTTTTGTTTCCGGACACTGCGCCGAAAAGTGACCCGGCATCTGGCACGTATAACACACGCGCGCTTGCCTCGCCTCGAACCGCTTTCTGCGTTCGGCTTCGGCTGCCGCCGTCTCCTTACGTTCGGTCGGACTGCTTTCACTCGCGTCCGCACTACGTGCGTCCCCCTTTGCTCTCATGGGCGTGAACTTCGGCCTCTCAAACTTGGAGCCAAATTCACCCTTTTGACCGTCCTTAGCTCCGCGAGCCCGACGCGTCACAAACTCTTCGGCTAGCTCAGCAGCTCTAGCCACCGTACTAACGTCTGGCCTGTCCAAGACCCAGTACCGCACGTTCTCAGGTAACCGACTATAAAACTGTTCCAGCCCGAAACACTGCAGAACTTTCTCGTGGTCACCAAACGCTTTCTCTTCTTTGAGCCACTCCTGCATGTTTGACATAAGCCTGTAGGCAAACTCTGTATATGACTCACTTTTACCTTTCTCATTTTCCCGAAACTTCCGACGGAACGCCTCCGCTGACAGCCTGTACTTTTTTAGCAGACTCGATTTCACTTTGTCGAAATCCTCTGCCTCCTCTCTCTCCAAGCGAGCGACTACGTCGGCCGCCTCGCCGGGTAACAAAGTGAGCAAGCGCTGTGGCCACGTTTCCCGAGAGAACCCCTGCTTCTCGCACGTTCGCTCAAAGTTAACCAGGAACAAACCAATGTCCTCTCCAAGCTTAAACGGCCGCATCAGGTCAGTCATTTTAAACAATACTCGTTCTCCTGCACCGTGTGCCTGACTTCCATTACGAGCGCGTTCCATCTCTAACTCGAGACGTTTCATTTCCAAAGCGTGTTGACGGTCGCGCTCTCTTTCTTTCTCTTGTTGCTCTCGTTCTATCTGTTCTTTACGTTCACGCTCATCTTTCTCTCTTTGCTCCTTAAGTTCGCGCTCCTGTCTTTTTGTCGTCTCCCTCTCCTCAATGGTCTCAAGGCATTCCGACAGCTCGTCATCCTCAGCTCCTAACTCAAGAATAGCCCTTAGCAGTTCTGGTTTTCTGAGTTTGTCTGAGACATCCAAACCCAACTCTCTTGCAAGCTCCAACAATTTCGGTTTGCGCAACGACTTCAAATCCATGGCTGCTCTGAATGCTGCTTTCTCTACTGCCTACTATTGTCTTGCCGCAACTAACCCGGCAGCAACGACAACCACAATTACCAGCTCTGTTTCTGACACTAACAAAAGCCTGGCAAAACTCAGAAGAAGAAAGTCCCGCACTCACCAAACCTCGCAGCCAATATTTCAGCGCAGTCGTTCCGCTGCAGGCAACCAGTCATCACACAGGGCTCGTTGCACTGCTCCCGGATGGTCGTTGTGCTGCTCAGCATACAGTCAACCGCATTTCTTCGCTGCTGGCCTCCGTTGTCGCGATCTCACCGCTGGCAACCAGATGTATGATCCGCACCGATGGCACCGGCTGTTGGCATCTCAGCGCGGCCACCAGCTGTTGGAACCTCAGTGCTGACGCCCGTTATTGCAACTGGGCCGCAAGCCCCAAGGGTAGCGTTGGCCTGGCGGCCTGGGGCACACTGGAAGCATCCGAAGGTCCCAGCAAAGCATGAGGCGACTGCTAACAGAACAACTTGTTTATTCTAGCATCGCAAAGAGCGGGCGGTCAGGTCGACCGAAGTAGAGAGACGGGAGAGCACGTTACTCAACAGAAGAAATCGGAGCCTCTCCCCTGGCGTCCGGGGGCAGCTGCTCTTATACTCTTGCCGTCGCGGGCAAGAAGGAAGGTCACGAGATGACACCACGTGACAGCGGCGACGGACGGACTGAGAGACATGTTGGAACAAGGAGGTGACGCATCAGACGGGCCGGCGCCGGTCAGACCTCCTCGCTTCACACTGGGGGAGCTCCTCTCCCCGGCTGCCGCGCTTTGACAAGCGTGGGCACACACACACACACGCACACACAAAGACACGTGGCACTGAACATGCCGGGACGCGCTCGGCGGGGCGCGCTCGCGGCCGCTCCGAACGGGCCAAAATGTCCGCCGCTTGGAACGAAGCTCCGGCGTACGTTGCATCCGCGCTGGCTTTACCGCGCGTCGTAGGCGAAACGTAACAGCACTGAAACAGCCGATATTCCCTTTATACCAGTTTCTTAACCAACCCCACGAACCCCTTGAATTTAAAACATACATCTTCAAGACGGAAGAGTACGTCAGTCGAAGTCGAAGAATTGAGCTTGTCCGGTCTGCGAAAACGTTAGGTGTGTTTTTTGATAGTCATATATCATGGACTGATCACACAGAATTCCTTGCAGGAAAGCTTACGCAACTCGCTGGAATACTGTTTAGTTTAAAACCATCGGCACGCAAAGTTAAGCTTCTCTTATACAATGGTATTTTCCTGCGTCACATACAGTACTGCTGTCTGGTGTGGAGTACGACATGTGCTACTAACTTAAATAGATTATTGCTGCTTCAAAAGAAGGTGACTCGTACCATCTGTAATGCTCCAGCCGATGCTCATACTGCACCGCTCTTCGAACAATTGAAACGCGTTGTCGTTGCCTATCCTACAGACGTGAAACAAAACCAGTGATACATTATGCAAGGCCGATTCAAATAGGTCGCGAAGCTTCGGGCGAAAAGCGGTTCAGTACAGATTGTCACCGACATCAGCATGGGGGGTTATGGGAGCAGCGATCGAAGCGCGACTATGTTTGGAGGGAACAAACATTGGGAAAGAAAAACGCATTTTTTAATTCAAACGAGACACAGTTAGATTCATTCAACGAAAATAAAATTCCTAGTCAATTTTATATATTCGTGATGAGTTAAATAAATAGGTTTAATTTTATAATTATTAGTAAATGCATTTCTTTTCAGCGCCCATCGCTACAGGGGGCGTTGACGCCACTATCACTCGCAGTGCAATGCACGTTTTGAAATGGGCAGAAAGGCGCACTCGTATCACCTGTTGAAATACGCCCCCCGCACAATTTGTGCTTTCTTGCTTGTCGAAGTTCGTCTGAATTTTGTGACGCGGGTAGCTTCATTGCTTCTTAATCTGTTCAGTCAAAAGTAGTGAGTTACGACCGCCAGATAATTGTGTAGTTGTTTTCGTGCGACTGCGCTGGCCGACGGACTTGGCATCCGACAATAGGATCAGCACTCTACATCTAAAGCTTTCGTCGGCCTCCAAAGAAACTATGTTCTACGCAGGGATGCGATTTCGACAACCGTACGGCTGGCCTTTTCCTGCATCGCTTTCCACGCTGAAAGCTCGAAATGCCCATCAAGTCGAATGGCGGGGCATTTGAATATATAGCCCCAAAGGAAGAACAACAAAACAAATTTCGCGCCTTCGAAAACAAAATGACGTCACTTCTGCTTTTAACGGACGTGGCGTCACGTTATTTTTTTTTCCTCCGGAAGTGTTCCCACCACATACAGATGGCGCTAAGCCCCATGAACCGGCGATGGACCGCCATGTTTTGAACGTATGGGCTCCTATGGAAGCTTCGCTACCAGGTACATTTACCTTGCATTATGTTCCTAACGCAGTTGGTTAGAAACAGAACGGAGTACAGCACACGATGACCCGAACTATGGCATGTGGCCCGTCCTCGAACCAACTACGCTTTTCAAATGCTGCATCATCGCTTACCACGCCTGTTGAACACACTCATGCGCAATAATATCCATGTCACTTCCTGCTTTTCAGCGAAGTCCGATCATGACCGAATTTGCTGTTTCATGCTGCTTTTTCGTAATTTGCTGCTTTTTCTCTTATGTGTAAACTGCGGATTGCTTCGATCTTTTGTTGAGTTTCTTCGTATATTGGAATTTTCTTTTTTTTTTGCCGGCACAAGTTGATGACAACATTGTATTGTATTGTAATGTATTGTTTTGCTGTCGGTCCTGAATCAGTGTCTGTACCTGCCGCTGCTGGCCTCAGACAGGGCTTTAAGGCCCGTCGAGTTACTGTGCTCAACCTTTACCTTAAATCCCCCATGAGTTGTACGTTTACGGAAACAAAAGCAATTCAAGGTGGCTCGCCCTCGAGTCGGCGACGCGAGGCAAGGCGATTCCCCGCGCTGACGCGTCGGGGCGTGCTCTCTGTCAGCCCGATTCTTCTCACCTCCGTCAACTCGACGTGACAGCGCGCAGTCCGAGACCCGCAATCACGTTAGGCCGCGAGAAGCACAGAATGCAGGGCTCGTGCGAGCCGCCCCGCGTTGTCCGGGGCCAAGAATCGACGCCCTTCCGTGATCGAGCAGCACAGTGTGGCGCGCGCATAACCTGGTCTCCTCCACCTCGTGTGCGCGGAGAACGCGCGCACGCAATGCGGTGGTCGCCGTCCCGGCCACTGCGTCGTTGCGTGATCCCGGGCGCGAGGCCTTGCCCTGTGTGTCGCGTTGAAACAGAGAAGGGAGGTCGCCCTCGATTGCCCGAGCTGCTCGACCGCGCCACGGGACTCACGCATTCAAGGACAGGCGAGGAGCCGCACCCGGGACCATCGCTCTCGGGTCACGAAGGTGGCAATCAGTGGCCCTTTTGTGGACGACCAGGCATACGGTGGACGAAGATTTCGCCATGGGAGGGTTATAGAAAAAAGGCACCCCTTCCTGTGTCGGCTGTCGTCGTGTACTTCTTAAGTTTGCTAAGGATGTTTTGTGCAATGGTGGAATAGAGCAAGTGAATGCACATTTTCTTCTGACCGCAATGTAACTGTCTAGCATCGCGGCCCTTAAGAAACTCAGGGCACCAATGCTAGACAAAATGTGAATTGTGAGACAGACTGAAAGTTGTAGCGAGTAGTATCGTGTTATCGTGTGAATGTTTCTCGCTTTGCTTTTTTTATTTGTTTCGTCTGTCACTTTTTATTCCCTTTATCCCTTTCCTCAGCACGGGGTAGCCAGCCGGTACTTACACTAGCTAACCTCCCTGTTTCCCGCCATTTTTTCTCGCTCTCTCTTTCTAGCGTCGCGGTAACAGTGTCGCCTACAGATATATTCGTATAGGCTCTGTATGCGACCCCCCTGACGCCGTAATGCTAGACAATACAATCTCTGTGCGTCACATACGTTGATTATATGGCGCCTTTACTGTGTGATAGCGCCCACACAGATAATCAGGCAATGTCCGTTCTTCACCTTTCCTTTTCCCCTTCCTTTTCTCTCGTCTTTCGTATCCCCTTCCCCGGTACAGGGCACCAAACTGAAGATATTGTTTGGTTAACCTTCATGTCTATCCTTTTATCTCTCGGTGTCTACCCTAACGGCTGACGCCTGAACAGCGGCCAGCAGAGGGAAGAGGGGGAGCAGGAGTGATGGACAGGGAGTGAGGATAGAAGGGAAGATTGACAGGAAACAGGGAGGCATTTCCTTACATGCCGTTGACTACACAGGGCTTCAGGTGCGGCGACCGACACCTTAGTTCGCGTGTCACACGCAGCACGGCACGGTGATCGCACGCCGTCACTCCCCGAAATATTTCTGCTCGCCCTCCTCTAGCTTACAGCCATTCCTAACCTATAGGCGCCTCGTCATCGCCATTTCATCGTTGCATCTTGCATCATTGCATCATCGCATCATCATATGGCGATGATGCTTCCGAAAACCGTGCAAACTTGGACGTCACGGACACTGCAGGAGGACGGACAAGCAACAGGGGGAGGGGGTGTCATATAAGCGTCTATTGGGGAGAGCAACATTTAGCGCGGCCGCCGAAGAGCAACCATCGACGGCTGGCATACAAGAAGCGACTACGGCAGCCGGCCCAGGAGATGTGGAGGAGGCGCCCGCGTTTAGCTACCGTACAGGCAGAGAACTCGCGACGTCCCGTATCTGGGCCACGCAGAATTCCCCTCCCTCTTCACGCAGCGCCTTCAGCGGCGGCAACCGCTACTTCTGCTGACAGCGGCATCGCTGACGGCAGCATCAGCAAAACAAAGCGCGCCAACAACTGACAAACGGGGCGAGGAGCCTCGACGATACAGCGGCGGCGGGAATCGGCGCTTCGCTCGCCGCCGTCGCCTCGCGCGCTGCGAGGAATGACCGGCGGATGGGAGCGCCGCCGAGCGCGCGTCCAGCCCGGGTGCTCGTGCGCCGAGGAGGTGGGGCCCCGGCCGGGCCATCGGCGAGAGAAGAGCCATTCTCCGCGCCTGTTGGCGACGGCGTCACCCGGCGTTCGGGCTTGGCTGCAACTGACGCCGGCGAGAAAGGCCGCCCATCCATTACGGGGGCTGCGCGAGCCGATCGGCGGTCATCGCGGTGGAACCGGCGTCCACGCTATTGCACGGTCAGGCCACTGCGCCGGATAATCCGGCAGAACAGTGGGGAAGAGGAGTGGCGGCACCCTCAGGTTGCGCTCATGTGGCCTCACCGAATGCGTGCAGGGCGGACAGAGTTTACTGCAAAAATTACGAGAGGCAGCACTGACGGTGCGATCGTTCAGATAGACCACGAGAATGACGGGTATAGCGCGAGCATTCGGCCAATATTCGATGCTTGTTGCTTCATTTATTACGCTTTGTCTTTCTAAATTTCCAAGCACTTAATAATGTTTTCTCATTATTATGTACTTACATTTGCGAATTGCTGCGAATTATTGTATATATGGCAAAATATTTCGATGTAAATGACCAGTTTTCATAGTCACAAGGCCGTTTGAAGCCAGAAGGGCCAAGCTTAGGCAAATCCACCTTCTATTATTCCTGTTTAGGGTTGAAACTCCGCACTTGTAGCTCCCGTAGGCACTAGCGGTATAGAGTTATACATCTGGTTATTTTTTTTATGAAACCTTACGGTTTAAAGGGGCCCTGAACCACTTTTTATCGAAGTGGAGAAATACATTTGAAGTGAAGATAGGCTGTTTCAGAACCACTTTGCCGCATAAAGTACTTCAATGCGTTCAGCAGAAGCGATGTTCTCAGCTGCGCTCCCCTTCCTCCTCCAATGCCTTGCACTGCGGAGGCTACGGCGGAGACGTCACCGTGGCGAGCAGTTCGAATTTCCGATTTGGTGCCTATGCCGCGCTAAACGTAAGCCAAACGCGGCTGTCCTCAGAGAGCCGCACTGCGCTTAGCCACTGAACTCGTGGCGGCACCTCACGGCGGCCGCGGTGTAGCCGAGCGCAGCTTTATGATGAAATAAAGCACACAGAAAAGAGCGAGGATCATGGGGTTCTTGAAACGAGAGCGTTTAAGAGAAAGGTGACTTCGCGCTACACTTGCGAGCTCCACGGACCGCGTACGACAGCAAAACTTGGCCGAGATGTTCACAACAGCGTATGCTACCCGCAGACTATGTTATTTCACCGAGCCCTAGGGGTGGTTCAGGGCCCCTTTAATCTGCTCATGCGACCCGGGAAACAAAGTTCAGAGTACCATAATCTGGGTACCAGGGCACACTGGCATAACAGGGAACCAAGAGGCGGATAGGATAGCTCGAGGGCATACCAACCGGGCGTCCGACACATCCAGCCTTGAGGAACCCGAGTCAGTACCCATGGGCTACTCAGATATCCTAAATTATTATAAAGGGGTCAGACTGAAGTACCCACCTCCACATAAGGATCTAAGCAGAGAGGATGCTGTTGCATGGCGACAACTGCAGACGGGTACTTTCCCGAATCTAAACCTTCTCAATAAAATTTTCCCTACACAGTATGAGGCTAAGTGCCCATGGTGCGTAGAGAAACCAGATCTATACCACATATCATGGGCCTGTCAAAATATTGAGTCCCCAACTATCCATAAAATTAAAAACCCGAGTGCGGAACAGTGGGAGAGCATGCTTTCCAGCGTAAGCTTGAACGGCCAAAAGCGCCTAGTAGAGCGAGCTCGCGGGTTGGCCATACTCAGTGTAGCCTTGGACTAGGGCACCAACCCTGTGATTGCAGACAGAAGAATCCATCGGAAGATGGAAGAGGCCGTCTGAAGCCGCGAAGATCTTTTTTATATAGCCCAATAAATGTTTTCCGATCCGATCCGAAGCTAAATAGCTATGTCGTTGCGGTTAATCGGGCCCTGTATGCAAGAGCCACGTGACCAAGCGCGTGGCACGCACCCGTATTCATCGCAAAGCTGTTTGTTAGAACAAACGCCACATATCCATCACGGAAGCGGGGGAGGTTGTGGTCGCGCTAGCTATATATATGGGACTGCGCTAACATTTTCTCGGACTTCCAAGCAGAATGCTATAACTACGCCAGGGGCAAGACTCTTACAGAGTTCGGCACATACTTCACTCGCCGCAAAATATCCTACAACAAGCTTTTTTTTTTCGTTTTTTCTGGATATTAGACTGCTACATTCTCCAAAGTGAAAAAAAAAAGTATGAGAAAAGAGGGTAGTGACTTTGTCAATAGTTTCGAAGCAACAACCCAAGTCTCTTTGCGGGGGTGCGGGTAAAAAAAAGGCTTATTTACATTATTTCATAAATATGATACATTGACAAGTGAGCATCTTGTCAAATGAGGAGCTTGTAAATGTGAAACAACTGAAGGGCGATCAAGACTTGTGCACCGTGACAACGACAGTCGAAAAACAAAGGTGCAGAGCCGTCGCATGATGGGCCCAGTGTGTTGTGTCCGCTGAAGCATATACGTTTAAAGGCTAAACCCCATGACAGCGATTTTGTGCGCGACGGCGACGATTGACGGCTTCGAGCGACAAAACGGGCCGTCGCTTGAACAGATCGCTGGGTATTGTCGCTCGATCGCTCGGTTCCGGAAATCTAGAATTCGTCGCAAGTCGCCCCGGAAGTGCTATGAGCGACTAGATAATAGCGCGGAGCTGGATGTATATCACTCAAATACTACTGATCGTCGGACAGAAGGAGCGAACGATTCAACTGTTATACGTGCAAGGATAAGAACCTACTGCAAGATCCTCAGAAATATTTTATGCTGCTTTTTACAGTAAAATAAATCAAGTTAAATTAATAAAGCACGCGTCACGCTAGTGTCAGCGCGTATATTGCTGCCCTCATACCGACAACACCGGGAAGTCGTCGCTCAAAATCGTCGCTCGCATGGGGCACGACTTGTAGGCGACGAGCGAACGCAACAGCCATCTCGATCGCATCGCTTGCCGATGTCGCGCGCAAGATCGCTTGCATGGCGTTTATGCTTAATACTGCTGCATCGCACACCACTTTAAATCTGTGGTGAGATCGGCCAAACAACAAATGAATCTGCCTAAAATCGAGACAACGATTTCCCTAAATTAGATGGCATCCTAATTGGATGTCGTTAAGTTATTTGGCGTAAGTTAACTTATCCCTGCGTTCCCACAGTAGTTGGTGCCTCGGCGCAGCAACTGCGGCCTTCCTGAATCATTCGGGACAGTCGCGCGGTCTTTCTCACGGTAGACTCGAACAAGTGTTGCAATCGCCTATACATACCCGCAGACAAGAATACTCGACAATGTCCGATACTGCACCCTGAGATCGAATACGAACCGGATAGCAAGGCTTATTGGATTCTTATTTACAATGTTAGCACGCCCCTAAAACGAGCTAAACTGAAACGCCAAGGACAGTGCTTGTCGAATGCCTCGGTCACGGGGAACGACAAGAAAGGGGGTTAACCGAGGGGCCCGATTTTTATTAATCATACCATGAGAAGCCAAGAAACAAGGACACCAGGAAAACACAGGGGAAATTACTTGTACTTACTGATTGAATTAAACAAATGATAAATTAATGGCAATGAAAGTGGATGAAAAAACAACTTGCCGCAGGTGGGGAACGATCCCACGTTTTCGCATTCGGTCAGAGCATCGCATGCGTAATGCGAAGACGTGGGATCGTTCCCCAATTGCGGCAAGTTGTTCTTTAACACACTTTCATTGAAAATTAATCTATCATTTATTTAAATCAATCAGTAAGTACAAGTAATTTCCCGTATGTTTTCCTTGGTATCTTTGTTTGTTGGCTTCTCGTGATATGATCAGTCACGGGGAGTCAAGCGTGCCACCGGAGCTCTGCAGGCGAAATATACGCGCCAACAGCTCAGTTGCCGGGTGGCTTCGAGATATTTAACAAAGACTGTACTTGAACGTCGATTTCTACATTCCCACATAAGTTAAGTCAGAGTGAGTCTCTATCGACACACGATGAACTTAATTCATTTCTTTTTTTTTTTCTCAGTTGCCTCTCATCAGGGGCGATTATCAGTGCGTATTGTAAGCGCACGCTGCAGACCGCAGCACAATGCCTGTCAAGGTCCACCACCAACTACAGCGCGCATATGATTAAGCACGTTCCTGCTTGTGAAGTATGCATCGCACGAATGCAAGAGTGCTCCAACTCGGGTTGTTTAATTGTCGTTGGGCAGTCAGGGCATTCCTACCGGAGTTACGCGCGAAGTGCCTGCGGCAGTTGGGGTGCCGCTGCAATAACAAATTCTCCTTGACCGGAATGCTGGGCCTTTTAGCTTTGGCTTTGGCTACGTTAAAATTCAGGCGCTGCAAGATAAATGATCCCGCTGGTGCGGAGAGAGTCCGAACACGTCGCGCGTACCACAGGTCGCGAGTCTAACTAGGCTAACGCAATCCATCGACATTACCAGTTTTGTTCATACGAAACTGCGCGCCCTTCAAAGTACAATTTGAATTCCCAACATGGTGCCGAGGTTGCAACGCCCCCTTTTCCGTCCCAAATTCCCGTTTACTCCCATATCGATGCTTGTTCGCCGTGTACCACGGAATTCGTCCCAGCAAGAAAGCTTTCAAATAATACGTACGAGAAACCTGCACATGGCAGCGGTTATCCTCGCTCCTCTCCTGTATTTGCGCGCTTGCAGCAAGCCAGGGATGACAATATCGAACCAAATACAGCATCAAAATATTAAAGAGGCAAGTCTCCTGGCCTCTACGTTCAATATTCCTACGTGAGCACTCGCAATCATACGGTGTTTTAACAGGAGCCGATATAATGCATATGGTTATCAAATGTGGAGCTTATGGTGCTGTATTTTCTTCGAATTTTGTTTATGTACGCATCCGTAGCTTCCTCTGAACAGAGGGCCCCGTTCTTTTATTCGAGAATTCTCCGCACGCTAACGGAATGCGGGCTTTACCACGCAGTTAAATGTGGGAAAGCTTACTTACCCGAACATCTCAGATTTTGCTATTCGTCGGCTGCACATTGCTCATCGTTCATTGCCCATTGCTCATTGATTCGATATCATAAAACTTTTGCCAGGTTCCATCTCTCTTGTTCTCATATCTACAGGGTGACCTAGGCTCCATTATTTGCAGAAGCAACTCACGCTTACCCAACAATCCATTCTCTCCCCTCAATCATCTTTCCTCCACGACAGAAGCGAAGAACCAGCCCGCGGAAGCAAAGTTAAGTGTAACCGCTGGCGCTTCCTGGATTTCATGTTTTGCGCGTGAGTGTTATAGTCAGGAAACGTCCATTATTGCATAAAAATAGAGAAAGAAACCACACTGGGGGCTTTTCTACCTCGGATCGAGAAGACGGAAGTTCCGCTCTGTCCTGCGTACACATCGTAGAAATTGTGAGAGGGGGAAATAGTAATGGCTGCGTCTTTCCATTTTATCTCTTCATCTGGGGCCAAACAGCTCCAGTGGCACCTGCTACTGCACAGTACAGCGACTCGGAGGCGACAACCTTTAGCACTCGTGCCAACCCCCGCACGGATCAATAATTGACGGAGCACCTCGGAACACGTTGCTCGCAGTACAGGTGGAGGGGAGGAGGTGGGGACAGTTGCGCGTACAGCGAGCTGTCGATTAAGCGACGTGGAAGCGCGTATGCGAAGGGGAGAAGGGTGCGAGAGCCGGTTTAATGGCCGCCGCTTCGGCCCACGAATGACGGTGTTTTAATTGGCCGTTAACGTCCGCCCGGGGAGATTTGGGTACGCAGCTCACGGCGCGTGCATTAAAACCAGCTCGGTGGGATGCGCAGGGCATCGCCATACTCGCGGGGTGAAGGGAGACGCGTGAATGGTTAAGCAGCGCGGCCCGGAGAGTAAATCAGTCGAGTCATCGCCTCCGGGACACGCAATCAGTTGAGTCGCAAATGAAACAGCTCGTAGCCGGGCGTACGCACGTGATCTTCGAGAGCGCGGCGCTTGGACGACCGAGACTGTCGCAGTTGCGCGTGTCGGTGACAATTAGCGACTGGTTATGCACGCTATGGGGACAGCGTTATGATTGTTACAGCCACCCTCACTTGAACACGGACTGGTCTCAGGACCAAGATGACCCAGTTGACGAGTGTATGACAATTTCTCCCTCGAATAACTGCTCTTCATTCAGCGCTTACGTGCTCAGTCTTCTGTGCTTTCTCTATGATGTTCGCGCTCTGATTAATGTTCTGCTTTGACTGGAATGGTACACTTCCTTATTTTTCTTGTAAAAGATAGTAAGTAACGCGACCATCTTATTCGCTATCGCTTCAACCGGATTCTTTATATTAGGCCACCGCCTGCAAAGTTTTTCGCACTCTATAGGTGACCTCGAGGTGCGCTACCGAGCAAGAATTGTAGGTTCGATTCTCGGCATGCGGCGCCATTCATATATGGGAGCGGAATGAAAAAAACGCCCACATACAGTACTATCGGTGCACCTTAACGAGCCCCGAGGGGACAAAATTAACCCGCGCAACACTCCAATACAACGTCTCCTACAGCCGCGCAAGATATATATATATATATATATATATATATATATATATATATATATATATATATATATATATATATATATATATATATATATATATATATATATATATATATATATATATATATATATATATATATATATATATATATCAATTTCATTGTCTTCATACTATCCGTCCATCTGGTGAGGCCGAACCCAGTGAAAGCGGTGGCGCGGCTTCATGCGAGCTGGTGACCCTGGTAATCAAAAATCAAGAAGTGGTCGCCAAGGAATCGTTGCAAAATACGTGTCCAGGAATGCGTTGTCGACCCCAGTGCGACTAATAGTTCATTTGCATTCCCCTCTCGGCCGTTTCGCTAATCGCGCAGCGGGCAAGCGCGTGCCCCAGACAGCCATGCACCGCAAGCCATCAGTCACGCCACGCAACGCTCGAATTCCTTTGCTGAAGGCTCACCGCGTTGTACCCGTACTTGAAACGCTATACGCTCGCATTCTGGAATCGTTCCAAGTAGTCGTTCAAGAATACAACGAGCGCTTATCGTAGCGCGTGTGTGTATATATATATATACACGACATTGCAGCCGCGGTTATACGCATGCGCGTCGCGATACACTGCAAACCATTCGCAGGCTCGTGGCGCGGCGGCAGCTACTCTACATCGGTGATTAACGGGCTCAATTCAGATAAGGTCGCCCGCCACGCCGAAAAACCGCCGGCCTATACTACTCCGTGCCAGCTGATGAGCACAACGTAAGAAGCTATTAATAAACGCCCCTAAACTCGGTACTTGTATTAGCTGCCGCTGCTTCTCTTATTCTTTCGACGTTATACTGCGTGAACTTCCTGCGCGCATAATCTCACATTTCGATCCGCGCCGCGTCCGTATGGCCATAAGGGTTCGACGTTGCGTTCGTTACCTGCACTTGAAGCCAGTCACTGCCTTGCATGTGTTCCGCTTCCGGCTCTCGTTCACCGCGCGGCGAATCGCCGCTGTCGACAAAAGAACCGGGGCGGCACCCATGCACCCGAAGCGCACACCTGTGGCTTCGCGGAGTCTCTGCGCTCGGCAGTTGCAAGCCACGCGGTGCCGACCGACACTGTAATCACGACCAAAATAAGGGAACGCACAGAAAGGCGGGGAGGGTCCATTTGGCTGGCAGCTTAAGCACAGCCCGTAAGTGTTACAACGCCAGAGGGAAGCCAATTCTGCTCTGATTACAGCGTGCGCATCAAGCGGCGTGAAGTAGACGCAGTGACGCTGGGCCGAAATATACGTTGTTAGATATGGAGCTGGTTCCTGCGATTACTTCGAGTTCCCCAGACCACATCGGATTGCAGCACAGCTAATTGAGGAATGCAGAAGCAGGAAAGCGCATTCCAGAGAAGCGGCCGAGCAGACAAGTTTAAGGCAACGAGTTTACATGCCAACAAGTTCGTGCGCCGCCGGGATTAGCAGGTGGGCATCCGACAATGAAGCAGGTGCAGCCCTCCCCTTCTCTTTGTTCGAAGTGCATTGCCAGTCTGCGATGCAAGACCGCAGCAAGCCGCCAGGTGTGACACCACGACACGGGCGCCTACCATTGGCTGAAAGTGGCGTCATCGGAGTGGACTCTCCCATTGGTCAAACATGACGTGACTTGCAGTGCTCGAAGGGTTTATAAGAAGCCTTCCAGAGAGACCTGAGCATTCTGGGACATGCCCTGATTCCCTGTTTCACCTCTCTCGAACTTCTTGCCGCGGGCCGCAGCGTCCGAGTTGCTGCCGGCCCGTAATGTCTGTACGACTGTTAATTGACGCTCACGTCCCCTGTACATAATGTAGAATAAAATCCCTCCCAAGTTTTGGGGTTCTCATCCCTACATCTGGTTGGCAGCGGTAGGATCGCCTCCGAATGCATCAGCTGGTGGCAGCGCTACGGATAAACCTTCGTCAAGAGAGATCCTAAGGAACCGGGAAGAGCGACGAAGAGAGAGCCTTCGTCGAAAGAGGTCCGAAGAAACTGGGAGTAGCGAAGAAGGAGCGAGCCTTCGACCCAGGGAGTCCGGAGGAACCGGCAACAGCGGACGAATGAACCGGATGGCAGGGTGCTGTAACCGTAAGTGAGCGCGTGGTTTTTTTTCCTTATGATTCGCCAGACTCAAAGGTTGTGTGTTCAATTTTGATAGTTCTGGGAATCGGGAGTTTGTTGCATTGTGTGTTTGCACAAATTAATTAAGGAAAACAGTTTTAACCACCTGTCGGGGCAGCTGCCATGGATCTTAGAAGGTTGACGAGGTTAGATTTGTTGTTGGTGTGCGACGATTTGGGAGTTGAGGCGGACGAACGGATGGAAACGCCAGCTATCATAAAGGCGATTAACGATAGTGGCAATGATGACAAAAGCATTGAGCTTGCTTGGGAGGTGATACAGGAGCCACGGGAGCGTGTGCGTCGTGTACGTTTGCGAGAGCGTCGTGAGCTTAGGAGTGAGCGTCAGCGTGAAGAACGCGAGAATGAACGGAAGCAGGAGCTTCAAGAACTTACTCTGAGGTGTGAGCGTCACGGACGTGAGAATGAACGCGAACGTGAGCGAGAGGAAAAGTATGAGAGAGAGAAGGCAGCACTGATCAAAGAGCTACAGTATTGTGATCAGTTATTGGCACAGAGACAACGGCTGTCTGAGAATTCTGTAGGTAGCACAGAGCGAAAGAATGAGGAAGCATCTAGCAGATTTTCGCCAGAAGCCGACAAAAAGAGTAGTGCCTGTGAGATTGGCTGCCGATTAATAAGTGAAGGGAAAAGGCTAGCTGCTAACGATGCCTTAGTGGCAACAGAGGCCGTTAAAGGCCGCAAGGAGAGCGACGAGGTGCTGTGCCAACAGATGACTGTGGAGACAGCTAGGCCAGCTGCGAACAAATTGGCACAGTTACCGAGCGTGTGCGTCGCTGGTAATGTTAGCGAAGTTGCTAGCGAAGAACAGGGTACTGCTGACCCGACAGACGCGAGCACCCATGTAGAGCCAGATCTGCGTGCAGAAGTGAAGTGCGAGCTGGACGATGCAGTTGAGAATAGTTCTCGGGGTGGCGAGCTCCGTAGCTCACGAGAGAACAACTGCATTGTCCAGGGATCGGTGCGGCTCTCCGCCAGTCTAGATAGCCTAGAGAGGGATGATTCAGTCGTTAATCATTCGGACTGTGCGCGTGAGACAGCGAGCGATACCGACGGGCTGTGTGCCGATTCACAGCGTGAGCTGGGCAATGTAGTAGAGGGCAGTTCGCAAGAGTGCGAGTTGTCTTACTCGAGTAAAGCCTACTGCATTGTGCCAGAGTCGGTTGAGCTGTCCGCCAGTCGAGGCAAAGTGAGAGTAGATTTAAATGTAAATCACTCAGACTGTGCGGGTAAGAGACCGATCCGGGCCGACGAAATGTGTACCGGCCAGCACGAGGCACGAGAAGGCGACATGAAAGCGAGTGCGAAGAGAAAGCGCCGCAGGAAGAAGCGCCCTAAAGATAGGAACGCGGTAATTAATGTAGCGCCGCCAAAGATGGCGAGAAACCAAAGAGGGCAGGGCGCAAGGAAAAAGATGCGGTCGTCAAGGACGATGTTGACGCATCCAAAACGTTCGAGCCACAGGTCAAAGGGGGACCGCGAAGAATGTTCTGCACGGACGCGGAAAAAGGGCACGAGGCAGTTAAGCTGCTCGTCGTTCCGTAGTTCTTTTCACAGCTCAGCGTGCAGTTCGAAGAAACGCAAGGTGGCAGGACGAGACCAGGTGGGGAGTAGCGACGCGGTCAATCGAGTTCGTGTTGAAAGCGGGGCGCGGGGACGCAAATTGGCAGGAGACCGTAACGTCTTGGGGGAGCTGATAGTGAATCAGCCCTTTTTTTGTCCCTCCGTAGCCAGAGTGGCTTTCAAGCTGCGCCCACCTCGAGTGAGACTGAAAGTATGAGTCAGTCGAAAACGTTTGGAAAGGGAGGCCAAGAGCGCTTCCGTAGAAATGAAGTGTTTTGTTTGTTATTTTGAGCATCGGAATGTTTTCGCGATTTGAGACTAGGATTTCTTTCAATATGTAAAGGTATGAGCTTTGTTTGTGTTTTCGTTTGAGAAGCTCGAGATTTGAAAGATGAGGTTTGTGTAAACATGTAGTCTCGCGAGATGCTCATTAATAAGTAGATAGGCTTTTTTTGTTTGTTTGTGAGTAACCTTAAGGTCAAGGTTATCGTCGAAAGGCCTATGGTAAAGCGCGTGTGTTATTTAACCTTCTTCCTTTTTAAGCGTTTTTGAATTTTGTAAGGTTAAGCGCGTAGATTTGAGTGAGTGCATGATTTGCACGGAGAAGCGTTCTTAGTTCCATTAGCGCGTGTCCTGTGTGGACGGAAGGAAGCAGACTTTATGACTGGGTTGCTAGTGTGTGTGGAGGGCAGCCGTATTCTGACTTCTCTTATAAGTACGCGTGGAACGAGTTATTAAAAGACGCATTATTTTAAGGGTTCTGCGGAGTGTGTAAGTCCCGCAAGTTTAATTGTTCGTTTATGTCACGTGTCCTAGATGGACTAAAGGAAGAAACGTGAGTAAGCGTAATGAAGAGTTTGCCTACAACGCAAGTACGCGTTCTGTTTAGTGACCACAAGGCTAGTGCGCTTGTGATTACGTACTTGTGAGGTTGACCAGATTATTCAGTGGCGCCAATACGTGCGATAAGTACGCCACTGCGATAGATTGGAAACATGCTGTTCGTGTAGTTAGGCCACTTAAGTTATGTTCGGCTGTTTTCATTTGTTGTTTGCATCGTCAACGACCCTTTTGTTTTGCAACAACAATAGTACTCTGGTCTTGTCGGCAATCGAGGAGAAATGGATAGCTGTTTGGAAGGGTGGTTACAACTGTTTTGTCGAAATTGGGGAACTAAAAGATCAGGGTTCATTTTGACTCAGTAATAGCCTGGCGAGTCAGGGGTGAAGAGCCTGCGCTTACACGTGGGGCAGCGCTGTGTTATTTGGTTTGTTTGACGTATGTTCTCCAGGCCCCAGGATCCCGAGGGTTGTCAAAGGTGGCTCGACCCCAGTACCCTGCAGCTTCTTTCAGCGTTCCTCATGGCCAGCGAATTGAGTTCACCGGCCATTCAGAACAACCGGGGCGAGGACGAGCTGTTAGATATGGAGCTGGTTCCTGCGATTACTTCGAGTTCCCCAGACCACATCGGATTGCAGCACAGCTAATTGAGGAATGCAGAAGCAGGAAAGCGCATTCCAGAGAAGCGGCCGAGCAGACAAGTTTAAGGCAACGAGTTTACATGCCAACAAGTTCGTGCGCCGCCGGGATTAGCAGGTGGGCATCCGACAATGAAGCAGGTGCAGCCCTCCCCTTCTCTTTGTTCGAAGTGCATTGCCAGTCTGCGATGCAAGACCGCAGCAAGCCGCCAGGTGTGACACCACGACACGGGCGCCTACCATTGGCTGAAAGTGGCGTCATCGGAGTGGACTCTCCCATTGGTCAAACATGACGTGACTTGCAGTGCTCGAAGGGTTTATAAGAAGCCTTCCAGAGAGACCTGAGCATTCTGGGACATGCCCTGATTCCCTGTTTCACCTCTCTCGAACTTCTTGCCGCGGGCCGCAGCGTCCGAGTTGCTGCCGGCCCGTAATGAATGTACTACTGTTACCTGACGCTCACCTCTCCTGTATAATATGTAAATAAATCCTCCCAAGTTTGTGGGTTTTCATCCCGGAGTCCGTCCTCCAACCCCTACAACGTTCCATGTATTGCCGCTTTGAATTGATAGCGCCTATGGTCGTTCGCGGCTAACTATAGAAGCGTTAGACGAGTATACAAGTTGGTACAATATAAATTATGGGGTTTTACGCGCCAAAATCACGATCTGATTATGAAGCACGCCGTAGTGGGGGACTCCGGAAATTTGGACCACCATGGGGTTCTTTAAGGCGTGCCCAAACACAAGTAGACGGGTGTTTTCGCATTTCGCCTTCATTGAAATGCGGCCGCCTGTGGCCGGCATTCGATCTCGCTACCTAGTGCTCAGCGACCCAACACCGAAGCCGCTGAGCAACCAAGGCGGGTTGGCACAAATCGACGTTTAAATACAGTTTAGATGTGGCCAAGCGCTGGCGTTTCGTGTATTACGCACGTTTTGGTCCCGCTCGCTTCCGCTCAGGTAATTTCAACATGGATATCGTTACTGTGCCCACACCGCACCAGCATAGGCAAAATCAATCCAGCCTCCATAATGTTGATTGATTATTATGAGAAAGGTAACGAAAGAAGAAAGTGAAACGTAATAATTAATAACGCCACTGCTGGTAATGCATGTTGCAGAATGTGCACCCTTGAGCGCGTTAGAGCTCGTGCTTCTTCGAAATGCATTATTCATTTTATCGCAAGAATTGACGAAGACAGGTAAGCAATCGGCCAGCGCTATGCTCTTGTCTTCCCTTGCCGTCGCCGGGTTTTCGTTTCTTCCTTGCCCCCGCTTTTGGGATATCATATTCGCAATTCGGACGGCGCGGCTTATAGCGACCCACCGTTATAACAGCAGCGAAACAAAGTGCGAGAACTCTCAGAACCTCACTGCGATCTTTGCGACACACAGTGCATCATTCATCCTGTCACGTTTTTCGAAGATGAACGCAACGACAAACTGAACAAAAACAACGCGGTTACCTAACCCACAGACAGTGACGTCGATCAAAGGGGACGAAACGAACGTCCTTCTCTCCTTCCCTCGTTAGTTGAACCAAGCAATCTCTCGCCGCATTATTTTTTTTTATTTCTCTCCTTTCTTTCCCCACGTATACGAGAGGGGGCTTCGGGCCAATCAGTTCATTTCTCGCGGCCACGGATTTAAACTGGCCAGCCCGGGCGACGCCACTGAGATGATTGCGCCGCGCAAGGAATGGCGGGCCCATTGCACACGGCCCGCAACTACCGCCGCCGCCGCACAGCTGATCGGGTCCGGAGATAGCGGCGCCGACCGGTCGGTCGCTCCATTGTTCGAGCCCAGAATAAAAGGAGCTCGCCTTAATTGGAAGAAGGCCGCATGTGCGAGCAGCTGTCCGCCCGCCGAAGAAAGACTAAAAGCGCTTCCTGAACGCATAATTGCTCGCGCGGCTGATGAGGAAGATCGTCGACGAGGTGGTAAGTAGCCGTAATCGAGAGAACGTTGGGACAACCGATGAGCGCGCGCGGCGGTCATCGATTGTGCAAAACTTGCGCGCGTCGGAAGGTTTCCAGTTTCCGCTATGGCGGCTGCGGGCGGGTTATGCGGAGTCAGTGCAGAAAGGAAGGAAAGAACAACGTGGCGAGGGCGAAGCGTGTGCATATAGGGTAAGCTGTGTCCCGCTTACGTTACAAGAAACAAACAAGAAACGGTGACTTCCTGATGGCATGCACAGGGTTCCGGTTAAAGGCTTCCGTTCAGTTGTCTCGTAAGCTCTCACGTGACAATGAAGCCTTACACTGAGCAAGTCCATTGTTGCTCTGGAGGCAACGCGGTTTCGCGTTTTACGTCGACTACATGCGCGTACAGCAGTAAGACATGCAGGCTGCGAGGTTGTCGTTAGTAAGGGATGGGCACGATGATAAAGGCGAGATTTTAACAAACGCCGTTATGACAACGGCGTCTCGTGGCCATGGGAGCGCGAAAAGAAAACGCTGCCTGCATTAAAGAAATCCCTGTTCGGCAGTCCTCGGTCAGCTTACTGTAGCACTAGTTAACTATCAAAATTACGTACTCTCCTTCCTCATTTACTATATTTGCATTTGATCCCAATATTATTGCCGCTAAAGTTCTCAGTGCCACAACTTGATGTAATCTGGTGGCACAGACAGGCCGGGACAATCTTGGCTGAAGGCCAGACTTCATTTTGGTTATGAATATCTCGTTATCATCTCGCTCGCAACCTTTACATATTGGTGACTGAGGATGCTTCTGTATTGTGAATCATGACGACATGTATCTCGGTTTTTCCTGTTGTTGCTTTGTTATTCTTTTCTTTAGGCCGCCCGAAGAGACATTTTCAGTGCAGCGAGCTAACCTGCTAAGAAACGGACCTCGTTGCTTACGGCGCACACAACCACCTCTTTTATTTCTTCTTCTTCTTCCTCTAGTTTGTCTTAGCTTATCACGCCTCCCGGGTAGCCGTGAGAATCTGTCGGGATCCGGTAGTTTAACGGGCACTTGTATGTAGGTTGAGAACGCACGTACCAAAAAAAAATATAGAAAGAAAGAAAACTCTACTTAATTTTCTGCGTTTCGGCCGGAGTCCGAAATGCACATTAAGAGGTTTATCTTAGGAGCACTTCACATGTGACCAGAGTTGCCAACCGTCCTGAATTTAGCGGGACCGTCTCGACTTTTGAGTAAAAGCCCCGAGTTCCGACTTGATCCAGTCGCGACAGCCACATGTCTGGACATTTGGTTTTTGATTCCGATTAACAATCAATATTACACCAGCTTTTCTTCTTATAGCACGCCTGACGGCTCAGTTGCGCGTTCCTTTATTTCTTTTGTCTTCTGTTTAATAGTTTTACACATAAAGGTAGTTTCGTTTTTGTCGTGGTTCTAGTTCCATTTACAGTATACCTTTCTTTGTATTGGCAGTTGCGTTAGCCAGGCAACTACTGCACTTTTCTTGTAAATCGCGACATGGCAGGACTAAAAAACATTTTCTGCAGGTTTGTTGCAGGTGCAGCCCGTGGCTCCTGCCCTTCACCCCCCCCCCCTCCCCCAATGCACCCGTCATGAGCCTGTCCCGACTTCGTCCACTAGAGAGTTGGAAACCTTACATGGGACGCCACGACCTGCATACCCACAACGGGACATTAATGAACAAATAGCGGAGTTAGCACTAATGAAGTTATTGCACTGATCGGTGACCAAGCCCTTCTACTTTGTTATTATTTGCTATATAGCGAACAGGCCTTACCACAGCTCAAATCTACGTTACGTAGCCGGAGCCAACTGCACGTCCGCCTGCGGTATTCGCAGGACAGAATTTCTAAACGAACGCTGCTCGCTCTGCACAGTGCACGCGCGTCTTCGTGCGCCGCCGCGAGACGCAACAAAAGAAAACAACCAGCAAACTCACGTCGCGCCACCAGCGCCGACGGGACTAGTTGTTCCGATAATGGCCGGACCCGACGGGGTGCCGGACGAGGAGCACGACGTCTGGCCGGACCCCGACGGTGGCGGACTGGGGGCGCGGGACACCCACTCCCTGTTGACGTAGTCGGGTTCCCCGTGAGCTCCGCCGCCGCCGCCGCCGCCGCCGCTCGTCTCGTAGCCCGAGTCCTTGGTCAACTTGCGCGGCGAGCGCTGCTTGGGCGGTAGCGGCACGCTGCCGCTGTCCGGCAACGTCCACGTCGAGGACCACGCGGTGTCCGGCTCCTGGTCCGAGCCGGCGTCGCACGACTGTTGCTGCTGATGATGTTGTGACTGCTGCTGCTGCTGTTGGGGCAGCGAGGCGGCGGCGGCGTGGCGTTTCTCGCGCGACAGGTCCCGCTGCGAGCCCCACTCGCGGCGCAGCGACTGGCGCGACTTGGAGCAGCGGGACGACGAGTCGGCCAGGTAGAGCGAGGCCGGCCGCCGGTTCGAGGAGCCGCTGGTGCCGGGAGTCCCATCGTGGCGGCTGCTGCGGCCCCGCAGCGACTGGCGCAGCGAGGAGGCCTTCTGCCACAGGCTCTCCCGGGTCGAGACGCCTCCCGACGACGGTGGTGAATCGCCGTTCCTGCGGCAAGGAAAACAACGGGAAGCTTTAGAACTGTGCGGTGACGCGGGCGCGGCGCCGTCTGGAAGAGAGGGGCAACTTTCCAGCAGCCACCCCTGCACCTTCCGCGGCTTCTTCCACGCAAACCAAGTTTGCTCTGTATTAGTTGGCTGTAAAGTTCGTGCGTATCAGCGAGCACGAAGACGAATGCAAGAATCTCAAGACACGGGACAAGAATTGTTTTCCTATTCTCCTTCCTGCCCGCTGATCATCACGAATGCCTTTCAGCTAGCCCAATCCGCAATCTTTCTGCTACAAAATTGTTAAGCATCTCAGGTGGAAGATGTTTAAGAATATTTAAGTACAAGCGGACACCGTATCACAGCCGTACTGTGTCCTGTTTCAACGACATTTTATGTTTTAAACAAAAAGAAAAAAAAACTCTTCTCCATTTCAAAGCACGACCTCCGAGCTCAAAAACGAGTCGGCAAAGCTTTATCACAGGAAAAACACAAAGCATGAACAACAACAACCACGAGTGCTCGAGGGTGGGTGGCGGCACAAGCATGGATGCTGTTATGCGCGGGTCAAATGACTCGGGCACCACCGTCACGCTCTCGCATTGCGTCGCTCACACCGATGCGCGCGCGTATTCCGGCGCACATGTGACCTAGATCACGAGGCTATTACGCTTTAAGCCTCTCCAATAATCTGCAGCTGCGGCGAGCCGTAAAACCGCAGGTAATAGCACTATTAGTATTTATTACCGCGTTGTGAGCGTGGCGCCAAAGCTGATGCGTTGAAGAACTGGATCCACGACGCCCAAGAGGTCACGAAAACGGCAGGGTTCTGGAATTTTCGATTCAGTGCACAGGCATTAATAGAGGAGTATAGTGAGCCCTGCATCCGGTTCCGGCACAGGGCCCGACGCGTCGCCTGGTACGGACGGATTCAGCCCCGCCATGTTAAACCCATCACGAGCGCGCTTGCGTAGATTGCTTGGCGTGGACGGCACGCCTTCTCAGCGACAGGACACCTGTTCCTACATGCCATGCAGTGACACAATACTCGATTCACGGCAGCGTTCCTAATGTGTGCGGCGTTCTGAAATAACACGCACTTTATGAGATGCTGGGAGAAGCGACACCCAAAAGTGCAAGGCTGTTCCTAAAGCGAGTCCCTACAGCGAGATTGCAAGCCTAAACGTATACAGTCCGTATAGATAAGAAAGCACACTAAACGTGGCTCATGCAGACTGTGAGAAGCGACTATCAGGGGACAGTGCCTCGTCACCGCACCGCCACCGGAACGTGTACTGCAACAGCGACTTCCGACAACCCGAGCCAAATCGCGGACGCATTTGTCCCTCGGTTTCAGGCACGAGAGCACCTGCGCGACATAGTGACAGAATTTCCCCGCATTTTTATTCGCGAGCCCGCTATTACACGCCGAAGCTCTGCGCAGCAGAGGACACAATGGAATAAGATGCCCCGGGCGCGCGAGACGCTACGAGATGAGCGGGCCCGTCGAGAGTGAAACCTCCCGGGAATCGGAGAGGACCACCCGCGGTGGAGGGCCGCGATATCTGGGCCCCACCAGCGAGCCGCGCGCGCCACTGTGCCCGAAGCTTCCGCTCAGGTATAAACACGTGTCTCTTCGAATCCAGCCGCGGCGTTTCTCGCGTCGCTCCTTCCCCTCGTCGAACGTGCAGGCATGATCTACAGTCCGCAGCCAGCGAGCGAGCGTGGCGGCTGTCCTCAAAGCGTCTTCTTCGACCTAAGCCATCGCTCACGGCACTTTCAATGGACGACGCGCGGTCGGAACAGTTTTCCGTCGTCGCTAATGGGCCATATAACCCGGGCTGCAAGAGCATTCCCCGGAGGATTTCTCTCGCCGGACAAAGAGAAGGCGGCGGCGCGGTGGCGGCGCGCCAGAAGCTTGCACGCTTCAAAACGGTGCAGCACCGTGGAGGGTAGGGGAGGTCTTCGATATCACGCCGCCGGTTGCGAAAGAGCTCTCCGCACACACCCCAAGAAATGGCGCTCTGAGTGGAGCAACGCTTAAAAATGGCCCAGTTGTTGCGACGCCTGTAGGTGGATAAATGAAGCAAACGGCGCCGCTGACTAATGACACCCTAGCTGGCTTGTCGGGGGAAAAGGAAGAAATCGCTACGTTTCCCCGGGTTACAGTGGCGAGTTATAGCTCTCCGTTAGGCGAGTGTTCTTTTCTTTATGGGTGTTGTTAGTTTGTTTGTATTTTACGTACAATAAGAGATATTCATCACTGTCAGGGATCAGATGGAAACGTTCAGCGATCGGCACAGTATACTGAGAAACATGGAGAATCGGAGCTAACTTAGAACCAATCAGAGGGCATGCCGAAGCACTGTAGTAATCCGCCCAGAATGTTGAAGACCGCAGATAAAAGCAGGAAAGTTAATAAATGTACCGGTTTCTAGTACCAGTCTCTTCAGTCTGTGATGGGCACCATGAGTCGATTCACAATTAGAAATACTTGAGTCTGTTAGGAACATTGGCCAACGTTAAGGCAGTTAAACGTTTTCGCATGGTCTAGAACATGCTATAGCGCTCCCACAACTTCAAGCAGTTGTAAATCTCTCACGATAGTATTCCAAATAGCTGCGCTCCGCGGAATTGTAATAGTTTGCAATTTGAATAGATATCCTCGCGATGTCTCGAGCAAAGTTTAACATCAAGAGTCTAACACCAAGGGCATGAGCTAATACAAAACAAAAAATCGTCTTATAAGAACCGCCGAAACGCTGCACTACTTTCTCCCGCGCTGCGATCGCCGCAGCACACCATGCAGGCTCCACTACATTGCACCGTTTCGAGTGGCACACACAGCCAACAAACGAACCGTCGGCATCGGCAGCGCGTCGCAGGGGGTTCGTCTGCGTAGCGGCGGCCGACGCCCATACGGTAATGCGGCGCGTCTGGATCGCACCGCGTGCTACGACTCGTCTGCAACAGCGGCGCTGGCGCAACAAACGCACGCAGGCACACACCGAGAATCCAGAGGAAGAAAAAAAAGGAAAGAAAGAAAGAAAAAAATGGCTAGGAGAGCTGAGCCGAGGAATCCTCTCTGGACGCCTTGCCTGTAAACCTGGCAGAGCCCCGCCGATGCCCCAGAGCGGCGGCCCTTTTGAAGTGGGGTTGAAACGGCGTGCAACAGGTCAGCCTGTGCTTTCCCCTCTCCTTCCACTGCACGTGCGGCTCAGACCAACACCGCTCCGAGACACGACGTGTCTCACCTGCTGACGCCTCGGACCATAAGGGAAGAACGGGGGTGATGAACCACGCCGGCCACATACGTATGCCGGAGGAAATGGACTGGACGTACGAGAGACGGCTGGAGTGCACTGCTGGCGCCAAGGGGGGAGGCGTGCATTTACTATACATTTACGGCAGAGTAAAAGCGCGGTTTCCCGCCATACACTGGCTAACCTCCCTCCCTTTTGTCTCTCTCCCCCCGCCGTATACTACGCACAAAGTGCATCCCTAAGCTGCCGCGTCGCCAGTCTGCAGCGTTATGATGTCCCTTGGCGTTCGTTCGAAGTACCTGGAAGAATACCGACAAATGCAGTTCGTTGTCGAGCCTTGTGAAGCTGTGCTTTATTCGTGCGTGCATGCAAGCGCAGCATTCGTGACGCATTCGTCGAACACGTGCCGCAGCTGCCTTCGGTTTGTTAGTGAACAAAACGAACGAACGAACAGCGACAACCACAAAGAAAGGTTTTCATGCAGAAATCGCTTGAACCCGAACTTTACATGTGGCGGATAGTGCAATATGCTCGCCAAATTAGATAGACCAATATAAACACTAAAACAGCGTTCCATTGAGATTTAAGGGGGCTCTATAACTTACACCATTCCAATCTTTTTACTCTAATCTCATGACGTTAAATTTACGCAACCACTGACGCAAGCATCGGGTGGTAACACGCAGCGTTGTTTGAAAAGCCCAATCAACCGCGCTCTTCGCTTATAGGAGGACACTTTTTTTTTGCTTTCATAGCGAATAACAATGCCTACATTGAGCAGATTTCCTTATCGAATTGCCTGACAAGAGGCGAGGATAACGCTCAAGTATAGAGGGTTTCCATGCATGGGGCCGAGCCAGCACAGTGAAAGCAGATACCCGGATGAAGAGGGTGCTGCCGGCGTCTGATTGATCCGCTTTCCTTTACTTAGCTTGCGGTTGCTAGTCTAACACCGCGGCGGCGTGCAAAGAAACGTTAGAAACGCCTCCAGAACGGGATTCTCAGCAAAGAAGAGTTAACAAATTAAATTATGGGGTTTCACGCGCTAAAACAACTTTCTGATTATGAGGCACGCTGTAGAGGAGGACTCCGGAAATTCTGACCACCTGGGGATCTTTAACGTGCACCTAAATCTAAGTACACGGGTGTTTTCGCATTTCGCCCGTACGCGTACGCCACTTTGACGCTATGAGTTATCGCGGTTTTGTGACGTCGCGTGACAGACAAGCGAAGTGGGCGCAGCCCGAGAACGTTTGATCAATGGCAGAGTATTGTGGCGAAAAAGGCGTCGAATGAGGAATAATTATTTTTATTTCGTTGGTCTAATCACGCACAATTAGTGTGCACACATCAAGCTGTATGTCGCAGCTTTTCGCCTGCAGAGGACACCCCAACAAAGTTCGTTAAAAATAAAAACATTTCTGATTTCTGAAATCAGATGGCGCGTTTTCGCAGTTATCGTGAAGTCGTATGAAAGACAGGCGAAATGGCGGTGGCCCGAAAATTTTTTGACCAATCATGGAGGGGTGATTGCAGAATTGGAGTAGAAAAGCTTTCCGTTATAGCGCCCATTATTTAGTTAAGTAAATGACAAAGAGACTTTGGTAGTGAACAGGCCGAGGTGCAGGACACATATGCAGTTGCCGTCAGCACTTTGTCTGGCCAATGCCGAAGTGTCGCATTACCCGATCTCAATTACCGAGCGCTGCAACCATGCAGAGAAGTTGCTCTTCGCCCCGGCAGCCGTTCTCAGTGATGACGTCACAATCGTCAGCTAAATTTTCTGCTCCAATGCCAAACATTCTTATTAAATATCTAGTGCGGCCCCGAGACGCGGCCGCTTCGCCCCATTGCCAGTGTGTTTTGTAGGCTTCGTAACGGGCACGACGCCAACTTCGGATCATCGTCAATCAGACGCCTTATGAGAGCACGTATTGCTTCACAGTTTTCTCTGGAACTACTGGTGTGCAATGCCTGGCGTATAACGGGTTGAGAGAAGTCCAAGCATATTCCACAGACGGTGCGTTTTCCGCCTTTGTCCTAGTAAAAGCGTCTTGGACAAAGCTTTGTCATGTGCCTTGTTCACTGAAATCATCACTCAATTTCAGTGAACCACCGGTGAGCGGCGCTAGTCCTTGTACGATTGTAAGGCTGTCCGACCACTAACGTGTTTTTCAGTTCTCTACGCTCCCCTCCCCCACCCCCGCTCCCCCCCCCCCCCCCCGGCTTATACATTAACCTGCGAAGTCCTTTCTCATCAGCATGTTAACGCTGGAGGCACGCCTCACCGTCGACCACAGCGCAGGACGTTTGCCGAGACATTCCTACAGCAACAGGAGCGCTCTACGACACACTGGCGTGATTGAGTTCGAACCCGCTTCAAGCAACACGGTCGCTCCAGCAGCCTCCTAGGGGTGCTCGTCATGCAGAACCCGTCAATCGACGGCCTGCGCCGCAGGACAGGAATTAGTGCCTGCTCGGTTCTGAATCGCTTGCCCGGGCCTGTAGGGAATCCATCAGGCGCGAGCCCTCTCTCCACTTGTCATACAAGGTCGCGCACCGCGGAGAGCTACGGCGTAGGTTGTACTTCTAATCGTCGTTCGCCGTTGTCTCTCAGAGGCATAGGGCTGTCAGTAAAATCCGCGTCTTGGACGGCCACTATTGTTGTCCCCGAATCACAATGGGCGGCAGTTGAAACTAGCAGAATGTATTATAGCGCAGAGCGCTGGCGTCTCGGCAAGAATGCACTTTTCGGGGCAGCTGTCCCTGGACCGCCGCTGGATCTGTAGGAGGGCACGGCTGGACCCGATCTGGCCGAGTTGCGCGGTATGCGAAATGAAACGCCACGGTTGCCTTCCTTACGCTATCCCAGCCGTGACGGATGACACAATGCCTGGATCGGCCACGACGCCAGCGATCGCTCTGTCGCAACTGCGAGGTCCAAGCTCGCATCCTTGCGGTGGCAGACGCAATGTTCTTTCAGGGAGGCACGGAGAAGTATGACAAAACAGCAAGTCGAGTCTCGTGTATACAAGAAGCCAAACGCTCATTTTGTTCCATTCGAAATTTTATTATGCAGGCCGTCCTCATCTGACTTCTTCGCGCATTTAAGATAAAGCATTTTAAAGAAATGCGAAGAAACAGAGTCAGGACGAAGAAAAGGAAGGTTCGCTATCCTGCTCAGAAGCAAGTGCATAAACTGAAGAAAAGAAAGGAGGAAACGAAAAAGCACTGCATGTGAATGTGCCTACTGAGTCTATAAACGGCGATGCTCCGACCTGAGACGATATGCAAAACCTGCAAGTGCCTTTTCCCACACAGCTGCTCTCACCTGAGGGAGGAGGCGAACCTCAAGCTAGAACGGTCGCACAGTGTGAGCGTGACCGAAATGTTGGCTGGTCACCATTCCAGTTGCCCTCCGTTCTTCGTACCATCTAAGGTTCTTCATTTCATTTTTTTTCTTTTTTCCCCTCTTTTTGTGGCTTCAACAGTGCTATTATTGAGGAGTCGGCTCTGTCGGTTATAGGCAAGTTAGATGTGTGGGAAAGCTTACTTACGGAATTTCTCATACCATCTACAGCGCTCTCGTTAATTTCTGCGATAGTGATGTTCGTGCATGGTTATAGTGCAAGGTTATTCGCCTGTGAAAACGATCCTGAATCGAGCCAGTTAACTCTGTCTCCGCGAAGGAGGGCTAAGCAAGGAATGATGTGTGTGTGGGGGTGTGTTTGTGTGTGTGCGTGTGTGCGTGCGTGCGTGCGTGCGTGCGTGTGTGACTCGCGGCTGTGAAAGCTTCATCCCCCCCGTAAACCTCTGTCTCCGCGTTTCCGATTATCCCGACAGAGAAGTGAACCTGGGGCCAACCTTCTTGCCATGTCTTAAACAAATACTCTCTCTCTCTCTCATTCGTGTATTTATAATATCCTGCGTTTTATTCAGCTTTATTTCTGCGTCAAGATATCCTTCCTCGAGGGGGCTTCTTAAAAGGTAAACACAGCAGCGACAGAACCGCGCGCAAGAGCGGCGATCGGCAAAGAAATAAATGGCTGAATTCCCAGCTGTCTAAATAGTGTCGTCTCTTCCGGTCGCAAACACCTACAGTTAGACGAGGTAGTTGCTATCGTGAACCTAATTTGCATACGCTTCCTTCTTGTCATTCTTTATCTGGTCCAGTTTACCCCACGAGCAGCCACCACTCAGGCGCGCTTCGAGCCGCCCGAAACAGGCACTGGCCAGAAAAAAACGCACTTTCTTCTTTTTCACACAGCCTGCCCGAGATGTTCGCGACTTGTCTCCGTGGCACCCAGCGCCGGTCAGCGTGGTTTTCTTTTCGGAGCGGCGACTTCGGTGCCGCGTGCCGATCGCGCTTTCGGGACGGCGCGACGAGGCACGGCGCTTTAGAGACAAAACAAAAAAGGAAATGCTTTACTATGTATTACATCGGGAAGCCGCGATAACAGGCCACCACCACCTGGGCCTCCATCTCTTTCTCTCGCGCTCTCCGAAACCGAGCAGCTGTGCCTGCAGGACGGCGGCGCTGGTGCAGGGCCGCGTCAAGACGGGTCGACTTTTCTTTCCGGAGATATATATACGAGCCCTGACGTGGTTTCCGATCTGCTCCAGGAACCACGGCCGCGTAACTTACGACCATTCAAACTAGCAACGCAACGTGACCGAAATGCAAAATGATGATAGTGGCAGAAGTAGCTTTAACAATAAATGAGGAGGTTAGCTTCGAGTTCCCCACGTTGACAGTTAGCTAAACTACAGGTCTGTTACGCTTCTTCCTTCTTCGTTTTTTTTTATTGTATAACAAGTTGATATCGTGCCGAGCCTACAGTCACAGGAGATCGACATTGGCCATAAAGTTGTTGGCCAAACTTTTCGAAAGAGATCAAATGCGCACAGCGACGCCATGATGTGCTTTGCGCTTCGGCGTTTGCAGCGCATCCGGTGAATCTTAAGATCCTCCAAGCTGACAGGTCAAGGCCACTGCCATGGCTCCTCGTTGCAGCTAGCAGTATAATAACGCGGTTTGCTTTATAGTCGGTCGGTTAGACCGGTTACCACCGTCCGGTCTTTCCTCAGCCACCTGCGAAGCATCGGTTCAGCCGGCATAGACAAAAGCCAGGCGATAAGGATTACGGGGCGGAATGTGCACGCCCTCTCTCTCGCGGCCGGGCCTCTGCCGCATCCGGAAGAGACGATTCCTTCGGGACATTTCGAGGGCCGGTCGCGGCTGTTGTGCGCATAGGGGAAGGAAGCACAGCTCCAGCCGCGCGTCTTCTTCACACACCTGATAGGCACGCTGGGAGCGATGGTGCCGCGACCTTATCGCCCGTTACTTTGCATAAATTATGCACCCAGCGCGAAACAACATAGCGCGGAAGACGCGTTTCTAACGTGCGTACAAAAAAAGAACAGCAGGAAAAGCCCCGACCGGTCGGTATAGAGCACCTGCAGCGTTAAATCGCGCCCTCAGTCGGAAGTCGACACGTACCACAGTATACAACCATTAGTAGAAGTCAAGTTCTTTCAGTATACTCGATGAGCCCGTCATTCAGAATAGCAGAAATGAGCGGCTGCCTTTCAATTGTAAAACACCGATGATTGTACACCAGCACTGGTTTCAGAAAGTCCTCAGGACATCCAAGTGACCATAGCTGATCACAGGCCGTGAAGTGGGGCTTGCATAAGTACATTCCTTGCAGCTATAATAGGTGCAATACTCTTAACACAGCCTTCTGGTGAGAGCTCATGCTGCAGCGTTACCTCAAGCAATTCGTTAGCGTACGATGTGGTCTCCACTAACATTCGATAGTCGGCCGCTTATGCCAGTCTTTCTTTCTTTCTTCTTCTTTCTTTATGATTACTTCAAGTTAGCGTGGCGCCCTTCCTAAACTGCCAGTGGACAAAAAGAAAAAAAAAGAAGTATTTTGATAAATATTTTACGCACAGACATTTCGTTTGGCTTTTCTCCTATGGGCATTTGCAAATGTTCCGTATTTCCTTGTCAGCATATGCGTTTGAAACTATTATACGTCCTCAGCGCTCAGAGATATGTCGCGATTCCACGTGGCCGAAATTTGATACAGTCAAGCGCCTCTGTATAAAGAAGCACCTGTATAACGGAGGAACAATTGTATCATGGTTCTATTGTGACCGGTGCGGTGCGTGACCTTTACAACGAAGTGACCTGTATAACGAAGGATTTCAGAGGCCCTAAGCACTTCGTTATAAAGGCGTTCGACTGTACAAAGAATTGCGAACAGTCACCAGAAGCAATGCGCCAAGCGTCACTCAAAGCAGTAAGTGGCCACTAGCCCAATTATAACCACGTTGATAGCATAACCATCATGACAGCGTGAAATTAAGGGAAAGGGAGAGGCAGTACCAATCACCCAACGTGCCGACATATGAAACTCATTTAATCCAGAGTGGTAAAAAAAGATGACGATTAAGGGCAGACAATGACGTCGGAAAGACGACGGCACAACGGCTCACAGGCCGCGCACCTGGGTGTGAACGCGTAACAAATACGCTGTGCGACGCTGCAAAGCAGGTTAAGTTAGGTTATGCTATGTTAGGTAAGGTAACGTTGAGTTAGGGTAAGTCAAGTTCACGCAGTCCGGCCCCGAAATATTTACTGATGCTGCGAGACTCGTATAGCTACGGTCTGCGCACGTCATGGGCGCTCAACGCCGAATACGCATCTTCTTTCGCTGTGAAATGAGGAAAGGCATCCGTATAGTGGTGTACAGCGTCGCCTCCCTCTCTGCGTGTGATTCACCCCGAGCCAACCTGGTTCCCGTACCACCGCGCGCCCATGCGACGAGGAACAATGCACGACGTCCATCGCAAAGCGTCTCCGCGGTGGCCGCGCTCGCACAGTGGCCGCCGCGGACGATGCTACCGAAACTGTGGGCCACCAGAGGCGATATCGCGGCAGTCCCAAGCCTGCGCAGCTGATGACGCATTGTATGGGCGCGATTGTTCTTCGCCGACGGTGCGACGACAACGCAGTACGGTAGCTGAACTCCTCGTTTTTTTGTTTTGTTTTTTTCTGCTTCCGCACACGTCTGATACGATTGAGAGACGTTGATGACACGGACCATGCGGACGCTTCGCTTATGGCCACTGAGGCTGCATTCCAGCGTTGGCTGTGGCTGGAAAGTCAGCCCAGAAGAATGTTTTGGAACTATCATTTCTTAGCGGCACGAAAGACCTTATACGTATTTATTAGAATGACAGAAGTAAACGCATACGCACTTGCTTTTTAAACTGAGCGTTAAGTGTAGGGTGTCCTAAAAGTCTGCCTATCCAACATTTCTGACAACGTGCAAAATTACAGGCTCATCTTGATTTGACCAATCTTAACAGACAATTATGACTGCGGCTGTGCCAGCAAATTTCCCAATGTCCACCTCACCACTGAAACCTTCGACGCCCTACACCGCATTTCGCTTCTCTTCGCATCCACTCTGTCACTGTCGATATTACGCAACCGCTTATTTGTTTAACGCATTACTTGTCCCGCGCGCGTTCTGTAATACATAATGCCATCTGCGCAGATAGTAGCTATTAACACGCGGAGCCCCCTCCGTTACCCACTATTCCCTCGTAGATCGTGTGTGGATTTGGACGCCGAAGCCCACACAAGCTTCGGCGGTTGACGCTGGGCTCTCCGGTGTGCCTCGAGCAGATTGGACTGTTGACCTTTCACCGGATCTAAAGTCCTCGGCGCGCAGCCTCATCCACCACTGTCCCAGAAAGCCAAGCGTTCGCTTCTGCAGTACACGAAGGCAACCGGCTCACTGCGACTCGCCTAGCACACGTGATACACCTGAGCCGGAGTCTCTCTGTTTCACTCACCCATCCTCCTTACCACGCGCGAGGTAGCCGACTGGACACCACCGTCCCCGCTTTGCCTTCCCTCTCCTTTCCTCTCTCTTAATCGAAATTAATCAGTCAAGTCATTCGGGCGCGCGTAGGCGGCTCCGCGCACCTAACGGCACAACCGTCGAGGCATCGCTCACGGCCGATTCCTGGCGCTCAACAGACCACGCTTGCCGGCGTCGGTTGGCAGTCACGCTTCGGTTGTCCCGTGTCGATGAGCGCCGTCGGTGACAAGCCGCGGCGGAAAGCGCCCTCGCCGAGCGCGGCGGACGCGACACGAAGCGCGACGCCACGGGGACATTTTTTCACGCGTCGGGCTCCTCGCACGCGGCAGCGGCGCGTCTCGTCCGCCTCTGTAGGCCGCGCGTCATGCACGAGTTTCCTGTCCAAGTGAAGTTCGTCTTGCGCAACGATGCAATGGTTCTTGCAGCTCCAATAGGACTCGCTTCTTTTTAAACCTCGGCATAATTTTTGTCTCCGCGATATAAGAAACAGTCAGATAACACGGGAAAGGCCCGGATACGACGTCCGGATTACCAGGTTTTACTGTCGGAAAACGTCCAGCAGCGCACGAAATGAAACGTTATCATTGATTTTTTAACGATTGTACTCAACGGAGGAAACAGAAGATGGATGGAATGTTTTAGTCGAGAGAGAGAGAGAGAGACTCAGCAGCCCCGATTTATTGACTGCGCTAACCCTAGCAAAAGTCGTCATAGAATTTCTGTTGTGTTTTTATTGAGTTTTGTCACATTCAACATACTTTATGATGAAATTCAATTGAACGTAATGCATGATTTTACCAGGGTACGCAGCCGCGCTGCAAGGACAGGAGACGACGAGGCACGCCGTTCATTGTTTAATGCATAGAGTATTCTACAATAATTACTAGGGGAAACTCTGGCGCTGCAATCGTTCACCCACCATAGGAATGATGGGAAGTGCATGAATTGGTCTGATGTTCGAGCTTGTGGTTTCAGACGTTCTTGCGACTTCCCTTTCTACGCTTTATCTTCCTTCATTATCCTAAATTTCAGAGCAATCAACACTTCTATAAGTACAGAAGACTCTGCGAACACACACAATCGCTGCTTATTGCAGCGGTTCAGCCTGTCGATGTGGTCAAATCGAAACGCACCGAGCGTCTCAACGTGCTCACTTGCCCGCGGTAAATTCACAAGGGTGTTCAATGGCTCTTGTCTGTGCATGCGACAGTGGCGTCATGGTTTCAAATCGGGCTTATGTGTCAGAGGTTTTGCGTTCGAATCCTGCCGTTGGACAGCTTTAGTAAGGTTTAGTTAATTATTTATTACGCAGTACTTTGTCGAAAATTATTGCTTTACAAAGTCACGAAGCCGTTTGACGCCAGAAGGACGAAGTTTAGGCAAATCCATGTGCTTCCCCTAATTCCCATGCTGGCTAAACCACCCCGACTCCAGCTGCCGTAGTCGCTAGCGCCGGAGTTCCCTCTTAATTATTGTATGAAACTCTATGGTTTAATGAGTCGGCGTGTGCACTTGATGTATAGTGTAAAAATAAAGAACAAATGCCACTTTTATGCTACCATATGACTGGTTACACAACTTTCTTCTTTTTGCTTCACCGCAAGTGCTATGCATTTGTGTCGTGTAATTGTCATTCAGGGACATAATTATCCAGCAGAAATGTACTTTTCAAGATGATTGTCTGCCGGACTGGTATACCAACTTTTAATCAGCTGTTTAGCTGCTCCTTTCTAGTTTGTAGTGAGATGGTTTGTTGCTTTGCACGGTGTTGATTTTCTTTGTATGTACTGCTCGCTTTGCTGCCATTGGACAAGAGCATCTGTAGCTCTCAATACTGTATATATGCATAGTTATTGTACCTGCAGCATTCTTTACTGATTGTAATAGATACCACGAAAGACCGGGATTCGAAACATGAGGTCGCGGGATCGAATCCCGGCCACGGCGGCCGCATTTTGAGTGGGGCGAAATCTTAAAATACCCGCGTACTTAGATAGGTGCACGTTCAAGAACCCCAGTTGGTCCAAATTTCCGGAGTCCCCCAGTACGGCGTGCTTCATAATCAGATCGTGGTTTTGGCACGTCAGACCCCTTAATTTAATTTTTTAAATGAGAAAGAAATAATAAACGCGATTGTGGAGTAGTGATTGAACACCCGCTTCAGAATCATGGGGTTTTTGGTTTGAACCTAGTAAATTGGTAAAATTATTTCTTTATGTATTTTCATATCCGGTCGGCTTCGAGTTTGATATTACAAGGAGCCGTGATGTTACAGGGATATCCCCATAGCTAGTTCATAACCGTTTAACGTAGTAAAATCTTGAATGTAATCGATTTCGTTTACGTCCATTCCTTAGAAGTAGTCTGCAAATTTATACTAAGCATTAGCCAGAATACAATCCGGAAGCTATAGCGACAAGCAATGCATTTGCGAAGCCATAGCAATGGCACGATAACTAAAGAACCGACAAAAGAAGCAAACAATCGGACCGTCCAATGTCGCGATCACGCTATGGGATCACGAACAAACTGAGAGGTATTTGCGAGCAGGAAGAGAACACGTAGAGTTAGATACCCAGTAGAAGGAATGTGGAACGGGTATGTGCGCGCCCGAGCGGGAGTCCATTTCCTACAGGAGAAGGAGAATCATCACGGGGCCATTCGAAATGGCGTCGTGCCATCGCAAGGCGTACACACGAGTGACCATTCATCCGGCGCCACCGTTATACAGCCGCCGCTGGCCCACGACAGAGCAAAACGCCCACCGAAAGTCCCCCCCCCCCTAGCAGCACATGTTCACGTGCAGAGAAGATCAAACGAGCAAAATAAAGGGGTGGCGAGAGGGATAAGGTCGAGATAGCCGGGCTTCCGCGCAGTCTCTGGTGGCTACTCCTTCGGCGCAACAAAGGGAGGCCGATTTAAAGAACAAAAATAAAAGCGCAGCTCGGTGCATGCGAGCGTGCCCGCAAATCCCCGCCGCAGTCGCAAATACACCGCCGACTAGGCGCTCAGGAGAACAAATAAAAGTACCGACGCCTCGGGGCGATTTTGCGCTCGCGCGGTCAAGCATCGGATGGCTGCGGAGTGCGCTTTTATCTCCCCCCCCTCCAGCACACACACACACACACACACACACACACACACACACACACACACACACACACACACACACACACACACACACACACACACACACACACACACACACACACACACACACACACACACACACACACACACACACACACACACACACACACACACACACACACACACACACACACACACACACACACACACACACACACACACACACACACACACACACACACACACACACACACACACACACACACACACACACACACACACACACACACACACACACACACACACACACACACACACACACACACACACACACACACACACACACACACACACACACACACACACACACACACACACACACACACACACACACACACACACACACACACACACACACACACACACACACACACACACACACACACACACACACACACACACACACACACACACACACACACACACACACACACACACACACACACACACACACACACACACACACACACACACACACACACACACACACACACACACACACACACACACACACACACACACACACACACACACACACACACACACACACACACACACACACACACACACACACACACACACACACACACACACACACACACACAAGCGCGGATACGATAGGGCGAGGGAATGGTGGCGGTGGTGGACACACGTACACCCGAGCCCGCTTTGGGCAGCATCAGGACGAGGAGGAGGAAGTCGACGAGTGGCCCCGGCCAGTAGCGCGTTGTGGGCGCGGCTCTAATGTGTTTTCCAAGCGACGACGTAAACGATCGTTTCGCCACGCCAGGGCGCAGCCCGACGCGGGTCAGAGTCGTGCCAGTACCTCGACGCAGCAGCGGCAGCAACGTCTCCGTCGCTGTCCTAGGGAAGGATATCGGGGAAAAGGGAGGGGGGGGGGGGGGAGGTGACTCCTGCGGCTGCATTGGCGTCGTCCCACGCAACGACGAGAGAGAGAGAGAGAGCGGCGGCGGCATGCGGCCGTCGCGTCACCGCAAATGAGAACGCGCTGACCACACCGGCGCAATGGGTCAAGTCCGAGGCGTTGCTTCCTGAAACGCTCTTCGACGCGCCGCTCGCCCGTTCGGCGGCGGTGGTTACGCGCGCCTATGCAAGCAGTTCTGCTCCGCCCCTTAAGCGACACTCATAGCGCCGGAAGGCGCCCCTTGGAGATGCTCTTTTGAAGCTGCATTCGCCATGACCTTTCCTCCGAGCGTACGCCGGCGAACGGAACGCGTGTTTGCCTGCATAAGGGGTCACGGGAGCGCCTCGGGTTTGCATACACGCGAGCGGCGGGGATCAGCGCCACGGTCGACCCTCCCACCACCGCCGAACAACATCTCGCAAACGGGTCCAAGGCCAAACGAGCCGTTTCCCGACCGGAGGTGTAATAGAACCGTCTCGGAGCCGACTCGCGATGCAGTGACCCTCCGCGTGTTGCCCCGCTGTACGCCGCGTCCCGAGTGTGTATGATGCTCAGCCAGCGCGCTGAGCTAACAAGGCGCCCCCCTGCTTGAGGCCGCGAGCCGAAGGTTTTATTTCAAACCAGCGGCCAAGCATTAAACTCCCGGTCCGCCTGTTCCATTAATCTTCCGACGAAGCGCTGCAATCTTTCACGGGCGCCCTTTATCACGATGATAGGCACTTTGCGGACGAAGTATACCTCAGCGCATGCGCAGCCACCTACGAACGTCGGAGACGGCGCGATGGTTCACCCGACTGTTCACGGCGTCGAAGCGTTACGCGTGTAATTTTGAGGCACTCAAATTTTCTCGCATCTGAGAAGTAGGATTGCGCGCTGTGATGTGGTCTAGTGCGAGGTTTTCTGTTTCCGAGTGTAGTAAACTGACAGCTGAGAAAGAATAACGCATTGTCTTGTCCGAGTTTAAGAAGTCCAAGAATTGGCAAGCAAAAATTGGCAAGCATCCTGGACTGCATCGTAGGTCCAGCATCTGTCGGCTCACTCCTCCCATCCATACTCTGTACGTGGATTACGAAAACGGACACGTCGTATAAATAGCAAGGAACATTTGGAAATAGCGAGATATAACATAAGCACAAGGAATTATACTATGCATAGAATTGAACATGCTCTCAGGAACGGAGGAAGCCTAAAAGCAGTGAAGAACAAACTAGGAATTGGCAAGAATCAGATATATGCGTTAAGAGAGAAAGCCGGCACTATCATTACTAATATGGATGAGATAGTTGAAGTGGCTTAGGAGTTCTATAGCGATTTATACAGTACCAGTAGCACCCACGAAGATAATGGAAGAGAGAATAGTCTAGAGGAACTAGCCCCACAAGTAACGCCGGAAGAAGTAAAGAAAGCCTTGGGAGCTATGCAAAGGGGCAAGGCAGCCGGGGGAGGATCAGGTAACAGCAGATTTGTTGAAAGAGGGCAGATTGTTTTATAAAAACTGGCCACCCTGTATACACAATGCCTCGTGACCTCGAGCGTACCGGAACCTTGGAAAAACGCTAACATAATCCTAATCCATAAGAAAGGGGACGCCAAAGACTTGAAAAATTATAGACCGATCAGCTTACTGTCCGTTGCCTACAAAATATTTACTAAGGTAATCGCAAATAGAAACAGGAACACCTTAGACTTCTTTCAACCAAAGGACCAGGCAGGATTCCGTAAACGCTACTCAACAATAGACCATATTCACACTGTCAATCAGGTGATAGAGAAATGTGCGGAATATAACCAACCCTTATATATAGCTTTCATTGATTACGAGAAAGCGTTTGATTCAGTTGAAACCACAGCAGTCATGGAGGCATTACGGAATCAGGGTGTAGACGAGCCGTATGTAAATATACTGAAAGATATCTATAGCGGCTCCACAGCCACCGTATTCCTCCATAATGAAAGCAACAAAATCCCAATAAAGAAAGGCGTCAGGCTGCGAGATACGATCTCTCCAATGCTATTCACAGCGTGTTTACAGGAGGTATTCAGAGACCTGGATTGGGAAGAATTGGGGATAAGAGTTAATGGAGAATGCCTTAGTAACTTGCGATTCGCTGATGATATTGCCTTGCTTAGTAACTCAGGGGACCAATTGCAATGCATGTTCACTGACCTGGAGAGGCAAAGCAGAAGGGTGGGTCTAAAAATTAATCTGCAGACAACTAAAGTAATGTTTAACAGTCTCGGAAGAGAACAGTAGTTTACGATAGGTAGCGAGGCACTGGAAGTGGTAAAGGAATACATATACTTAGGACAGGTAGTGGCCGCGGATCCGGATCATGAGACTGAAATAATCAGAAGAATAAGAATGGGCTGGGGTGCGTTTGGCAGGCATTCTCAGATCATGAACAGCAGGTTGCCATCATCCCTCAAGAGAAAAGTGTATAACAGCTGTGTCTTACCAGTACTCACGTACGGGGCAGAAACCTGGAGGTTTACGAAAAGGGTTCTACTTAAATTGAGGACGACGCAACGAGCTATGGAAAGAAGAATGATAGGTGTAACGTTAAGGGATAAGAAAAGAGCAGATTGGGTGAGGGAACAAATGCGAGTTAATGACATCTTAGTTGAAATCAAGAAAAAGAAATGGGCATGGGCAGGACATGTAATGAGGAGGGAAGATAATTGATGGTCACTAAGGGTTACGGACTGGATTCCAAGGGAAGGAAAGCGTAACAGGTGGCGGCAGAGAGCTAGGTGGACGGATGAGATAAAGAAGTTTGCAGGGATGACATGGCCACAATTAGTACATGACCGGGGTAGTTGGAGAAGTATGGGAGAGGCCTTTGCCCTGCAGTGGGCGTAACCAGGCTGATGATTATGAACATAAACTTGGAATGAGCATGGCCGGTATCCTTCTGCCATGGAACCATTTAATATCCTCCTTTTGTACATGTAAACTCATACCTATAATGTATGACACGATGTAATGCAGTCATAAACTCAATGCTATATACTAAGCGTTAACAAGCTAAACACAGACCTTAATTACTCTCGGTGCATAAAACTTAACGCAGCCCACACATACAAAAATAATGTCAAAGTGGATTGTTTTTCGACTTTAGTCGTTCCGAATGATCGCCTCTAAGCATCCCGTAAATGTGCCTTAATGCCTGCGTCACACAGAACCATAATTATTTCCACGGAATTAAACCATAATAAATGAGTATACACATGACTCCCTCGGTGTATTCAGAGTGCACCTTCATGAATTTGGTCACAATTTGCCTGGCTCATCTGCTGACGTAAAATTTCGCTGGACAGAAAGACAGCAGGCTTGAGCTATTCCTACGGCTATAGTAACTCATTCACTGTGACAGCAGTGTACGCCGACAGTGGAGATAACGATCTTATTTGCCACAGCGTGATTCTTCCTCAAATGTGGTTCCCCCACTACGGGGAACTAGACAAGAACACAGCTGCTATAACGTGCTTTCTAGGGGGAAGTCGTGCGGTCGTATAAAAGATTTCTATTTAAAAAAAAAAGAATGAGAAAGAACGAAAAAAATGTGTATTATATTATTTGTAGTGTATTAATGCGATAACACAGAAAGAATAACATGGTTTAGATAAAGTTCTGACTTGTTTGTAATGTACGAAACTTCCTTTTTGTATGACATTGTAACGCGTGTTGTGTCATTCTTATGTCAGACATGGACCGACCTGATTATTCTCCAACCCCCTCTGTCTAACGGGGCTAAATTTATTCTGTTATAATGCATAGCTTTATGGAACCTATTGTTCGAAACTGTCTTGCAAAAAAGCAAGCTTTTTTTTTTTTGAGGCTGTTCTACAATTTACTATTGACATATTTGATTCTGATAACGGGTACATCATGTTTATGTTAGTTTTGTTTTCGTTGCTCAGTAGGACAGCGTCCAGCACCTACATGTCCAACGTGAGTGCAGCAAATTATTCGAGATAACGTTGGAATTTGGTTTCCTTGACAAATTTTCAATCCATTTTATTTTTGTGTGTGTGTGTGCGTGCGCGCGTGTAAATCAATATTTAGGTCGTAGGTGAAGAGGCAGTTGCTGATTAAAGGCTGCATGCTTTTTAGGCTCGATAACTCGTTTTAATGTTCCTGCCTAGGAATTAATCAACTGTGAGGCCAGAAGTGCTAAAGGAAATTATGTCACCAGAAGAATAGCGCAGGGCCACCTAGAGATTTGTCTGCTTTCATTTTTTCTCTACATTTGTAATGTTGATATGATGGGGCACTTTGCGGCCAAATCGTGCGATCTACTGTGTAAACAATATGGTGTTGTCGCTGTGTCGTCACTGTTGGCACAGATGTAGTCTATGCTTTAGACAGCGTTTTTCACCAACCACCTCATTCTACGCTCTTTCTCGATTGTGTGTGTGTGCCATGTTTGATGATTATCAACAACATTGTCATGTCCCCCTCCTTTGTGCCGCATACGCTGTTTTAACTAGCATGACAACGGAAAACTACACACAAACACACCACCGTCATGTCAAGAACAATTCCTGCGCGATGCCACATAATGTAATCGTCGTCCGCTACAGTACTGCTCGTTCTAGCGTCCGAAACACATGGACAGCCACCACTGATCTCAGTCTGTGTGGAGCGTAATGCCTTGCATTAACTGTCCAGCACTGGTTGTTGCGCGGTAGCTCCTATACAGAGTTTCAGCGTACCTGTGACACATCCGACTATCGCTATGTAGTCCCAACAGAACAAACATGACATATGGAGTGCCGCCAGGATCTTTAAATGGTAGAAAACGTATTGAATCTGCTGTAATGTCTATATCTTTTTTTTTCAGTGTCCGTTGTAGAATGTTAGAAAAGAACCCCATGTCATTGCAATCCACAAAACAATGGTCAATAGTTTCGGCTTCAGGACCTATTGTTGCCACAAGGTCGTTTTTTCCGTTAAGCTGCATCGTATGTGCGTAGTGTGTATGCAGCGCGAGAGCAGCTACCATAGTGGATGTCCTTATTGGATACATGAGTTTGTTTGCCTGCATATTAAGGCCATGTTAGCCCAGAGCTTTGAAGGTCTCTACGTCTTAATTCCATGTAATAAAGGGAAAGAAAAGTTGGTTAGCTCAGTGGTTGGTACGCTCGACTACCAAATACACATGATTTCACTGGCATGGATTCAAATCCCAGTGGAGGCGGCTGTGCAGAACTTTTCTTTTTCTTCACGCTGTGGCAATGGCGATGTTGGGGATGACGAGGTGACCTGGGCGACGGCGCAACTCATCATTGTACGTCTTCGATGACGACAAAGGTCGTCGTCGGCGTAACAGAATGGACGGACGGACGGACAAGGCAACCCAATTTCAAGCTCTAAACTTCTGTCGCAGTAAAAGACAGTGAGTGCATTCCAGAGTTAATTCTGCAAAATCTTTAGCTGTACGACCAGTGACCTGCAATGCGTATAAAGCAACTTCGTTACACATTTCATGAACATCGCCATCGTCAAATGTATTTGGAGAGCTCAGAATAATACAACATTGCGTATTTGCCAAACGTATGATGTTGCGAACTCGCTGGTGTTCATTCAAAACTTCTTGAACGACTAGTGCGCACATACAGCTCAAACTTGGCATGTTATTATAGCCTAGGTACCTAAGCACAGTACAGCGAAATGTAATAAATGCCGTAATGGATGGCGAATACTGTCGTGCGCTAACCTGTACAAAAATAGCGACCGTATGGCAGCACTATCTTAAAGCGTCCGCTGGCTTCTCCTCAGCGCAAAGGAAGAACCGAAAGAACTTTTTTCATTCGTCATTTTCACTAGTGAACCCGAGACCACCCCCTTCCCGGTAGAAGAAAGCCCGCTCCAAAACCTCACCCGCGCGACCGCAGGGCACCTGGTGGTGAAGGACGTTTCTTTCTGCTCTCTTTGCGGAGCATCGACGCAGCAGCGCGAGCCCGGTGGACCGTAGAGAAAGAACAAAGAAAGCAGCATTTCACGCATGCCTGGAGCGCAGCACGCATACGACGCCAACGACCCGGCGTCACCGCCTGCGGCAACGAGAAAACAGCGGCCGTTGCAGCAGCGCAGCTATAGGAACTGTGCGTGTGGCATTCTTTTAAACCCAGCTCGCGTCAGAGACCGTGGAGGAGCTTCCAATGCCTATCATCAAAAAGAAGAGCTAGAAGAGCGAGCTTCATAGAGGGTCGTGGCAAAAGAAGTGGCGTCCTCGACAGGACCACGCTTGCGGAGAATGACTTCTGTGGAACAACGGCCCACAGGTGTCTCTCTCTCTCTCTCTCTCTCTCTCTCTCTCTCAATGTGCGACTGAAGAGCCACGTACATATGCACGGGCCAGGCTGGCAGGCCATCTCTCGTCGCAGCAGAAGAAGCCGCCGTCACACCGCTGACCTTGGTCCTCTTCATTAGTCCCACCACGCAGGGAGGCCAGAGCTCCGAGCCACCCGCCTCTTTTTTACTATACCACCGCGCAACAAGGCGCGAAGGTGCGCGCAAGAGGCCAGACGAAGCGGCGCTGGCTAGCAGCGGGCACCCTAACGACCGCCGCTGAATGAAACATTGTTCGTGTAATGCCTCGAAATAACCTGCCGCGGGGCGCAACAATGCTGACGATTGGTCGTCTGCCTCCGCGCAGGAACGTCGGCGTCTCTGCGTCTCCCTCACTGCGTGCAGCGTATAGTATTCCGCGATGGCGAACAGTGGTGCACGTATACACACGACACTGAAGCGCTTTCTTCGTCCTTCGCTGCTTGCATACGGGTGCCGTTGTCTTTCTTCTCGTCCTTTTTCTCGCAGTAACGGAGTCGCGGGTTCGCTTAGTATTACCGAGCTTGCGCCGTTCCCTTGACATCGTCGCCGTTGGCACTCTATTCCTCTTACTTTTTTTCCTCTCTTTTACGCAACAAAGACAGCTGCTGCTGCTGTTGGCGCATCGAAGGACACGCGTGCCGCAGTCAAAGGACTTTTCCTTAGACGCCGGGATGTGGGGACCCGCATGACTTTCTCTCTCCCGCGCCCCCGTCTCACCCTTCGCCCTAGAAAGAAGTAAAACGAACAGACGATGATGGGAGAAAATGCAGGCGAGACTAGAAGTTATTGAATGCAAGACGAGAAAGAAGCAGGACAACACTTCGTCGGGATAAAAGAAAGGAAAACACAAACAGAATGAAGAAACGAAACAGAATGCGTATAACAATGGAGGTCAGGCAGCGGCGCTCTTCGCAATTTCCTTCCCGCGCGCCAACCGCAGAAGCAACAGCAGAGGACGGGGCCCCTCAATTGGTTGAGGTGCGCACACGTTCGATCCCAATCGAGGCGTCAAAAAAAAAAAAAAAAGGAACTGACGCGCACTCGTGAAAAGAATGGAAAGAGCGATGCGCTACGGGGCGAAGTCGGGAGAAATTCAAAAATATGTGTAGTAAAAGAAAGGGAGACTTTCTCCGGCGAGCACGTGAAGGTGTATGCCACGTAATATGGCGGGAAGTGATTGGGAGATGAAGAGCGACGTCAAACGCGGCGTGGCACACAATAGCGGGCCAGCGCCGCGCTGTGCACATCGGTGAAAGCGCGCGCGTGCGAGTCCGTGCTGCGCCGCGGCTGCGAATCGACTAATATAGTCGAACCGGCTAAAAGCATGCAGCGAGAAGCGCCACGGCAGTCCCTATACTGCGCAAAAGAAAGTAGTGCCTGCTAAACTTCTCGAATTGCAACTGGTGTCCGAACACATATTGAGGAACGCTAAACAGCAATGCCGAATCAGTTCAATAAGAAACTCGATCACTAAAACTGACATGTGCGAGTTGGTATGAATTCATGGAGGCTAAAATTAGCACACCGACACCGTGGACTGAAAGACCCAAGTGCTGGCTATCAACTGATATACTGAAGGACGCAAGGGTATAGAAAACGTGCTAGGTGCAACTGCTCATGCGCCAGTGAAAGCTAATCGCCAGAAGCTACTTTCCATGTTGTTCCCCGAACAAATTATAGTTATATAACACCATTGCAAAACGGTACCAATGAAGGACATTTAGTCATCATTAAAGATGACAGACGCTTGACTGACACACGTGTCAATCAAATAAAAGACATGCCTTGCTTCCACCAGCCCTCCCTTAGTTAAGACTGGTAACGATATACTCGAAGCAGTTGTCACTTATTTCTCCGGCAAAGGTTGACTATACTACTACGAAAAATGAAGGCCTGCGAATTTAGGTGGCCTTACACTTCTTGTCGACGTTTGTCTGCATTGACCATCTAAAAACGCTCCATGTTTCATACGTAACTCAACTACTACCACAATAAAATTGTTTTGTTGACGAATTTGTACAGCCCATCGCTTCTGTTTAGATAAAATAACGAGTCAGTGGGATGAAGCCTATGACAAATATAAAAGAAGACCACAAGACAAATTTATGGAAAGCTTATGACAGGTTTGTAGGCAGTCAACGGAGCATAAAAATTCATTTTGATAGAAAAATATTGCGTGGGTTTGGCGAGCCGCGCGGTAAAGGCGTTGGTTCACCTCCGGCTGCCCCGCGTCGCCTCGATCCTCCTTGACGCAGTTTTCCCGGAAAATAGCGGCTGCGGACGCTTCCGCATCGGCTGGCCGCAACACCGTTCGTCGACGGGATGTGTATCGTGCCAGCCCGTGCGGCATTGGCGAATTGCAGATCGTGCACGGGCACGGCTTTATCTCAGACTAGCCCGACTCTTGACAGCTTGTTCTTATCCATTCTTCTCGGCGACCTCATTTCCTTTCCTCCTCGCCCACGCGCAGGCGATCTCGCTTCTTTCTGTGGTAGATTTATTTATTTATTTATTTATTTATTTATTTATTTATTTATTTATTTATTTATTTATTTATTTTGCAGAGAAGAGCGTAAACTGCCTACCTTCTACGTCGTCTGATGGCTCGAAGAACATCGCTGAACGATTCTGTCACCTGTGATTCGAAGTTATAACGAAAAGCAGTGCATAGCAGAGAGCGCATTAAGTTATTTAGCAGACCCCCTGCGCCAGTTATGACACAGTTATGAAGGTTGTCTTTGTACGTACAGTACTGAGAATTGTCGTAATCTACGTCCCTCCTTCGCGAAAATTCTTTGGTACGCCGAGAGGAAGATGTCATCTGCCTCCCTCGTTTATCATTGATTCTAGCACTTGAACCTGACATTATAATGATCACTGAGATATGGCATCATAAAGGTATATTAGCGAAGTAACACCTAATTCTTATGTATAGGTTAGGAAAGGCCGAGATAGAACAAGTGGCGGGGTTGCGTCAATGAATCGCGATAATATCAATTTTATTATACTCTATGTTCCAGTTGACATTGAGGTTGTATGGGTTAAGACAATTTTAAATAACCGCGCAGTCCACACTGGTGGTGTATATCGGCCACCAAATTCGCCAATCCTCTTAAGTACCTTTGAGTCTCCGATGCTTTATGGATTGCAATATGCAACATGGTGAAAATATTATACTTTTGGGGGACTTCAATCTACCTGGAATAAACTGAACGAGAAGAAAGGGAGTTAACCGAGGGACGCGATTTTTATTAATCATATCATGAGAAGCGAACAAAGACGCCAAGGACAACATAGGGGAAATTACTTGTACTTACTAATTGAATTAAAGAAACGATAAATGAATGTAAATGAAAGTGGATGAAAAAAACAACTTGCCGCAAGTGGAGAACGATCCCACGTCATCGCATTACGCGCGCGAGCATCGCACGGGTAATGCTACCATTACAAATGGGTTCTCATCTTATTTTCATTCTCGCGAGCAATATGTTGAGACTACAGACATGAAATCTCGAGTTTCATCTGTCAAGTCATGAGTACCCCAAGGTAGTTTCTTGGCTCCTTTTTATTTCTTGTATTTATTAACGATTTCTCGAATGACACAGCCGCTTCCATCAGGTTCTTTGCAGATTACTGCGTGATATACAATAAAGTAGAAACAGTAGCTGATCAGGAAAGGACTACACGGGAACTCACAGAAGATAAAGAAATCGTATAGTGAATGGCAAATTGAAATGAATCCACTAAAAATAGTAGTCAAGACAGTTTCTAGAAACAAGAATAATCTAAATTACTCTTACTACAGTGATAATTATGATATTAAAAGCTTTGAGCAGCGTAAGTACCTAGGCTTGATTTTCTCAAATGATCTTCGCTGGAAACATTATTTTTTATTTATTTATTTATTTATTTATTTATTTATTTATTTATTACCCTCAGGGCAAAGCATTACAGAGGGGAGTGGGTAATACATAATAACACTGAAAATACAAACAACAGCAGAGAACGATAAATTACCAAAACATAGATAAGTTAGAATAAGTGATCAATACAATATATCATTCAATAGAAGCGGTAGCAGCAGTCCGAAACAATACAGGGTGAGAAATTGTGGCAACTGAGGAAAGAAGGCAGTTCCAGTCATATGACGTGCGAGGAATAAAAGAATCCGAGAATGTTTAGTTTTGCTTGTAGAAATGCCTACCTTATGTATGTGATCTGTGCGGCGTGAAATATATGAAGGGGGAAGAAGTAACTCGTAGCAAATGGACTCATGAAATATTTTGCGAAAAAGGCACAGGCGTGCAATTTTGCGTCGTGATGCAAGTGAAGTTAGGCCCAGGGTAGTACGCTTGATGTACGCCAAAAGTCAGAGAGAATAAACCGTGGGTGAAATGTGTGTTTTTAGGCCAGCCACTCGCTCTGGTGTCTCAGGCGTAATTTCCCCTTTGCGACACAAGAGACAATATGTTCAGTGCATAAAACACTAATAAGGCCAATAAATGAACATGAAAAGGTTGTCTGTGATCCTTTCTGTGCTACAAACACATAAAAGATCGAAAAAATCCAGTGTCTAGCAGTCAGATTCACATTCAAGCAATACCGGCGGTCGAACTCCCCTTCTCCACCGTGCGTACTTGCAGACATACCCACATTACAGGCTACGACTAAATACGAAAGGTTGAAATACCATTATCTTACTATTAATCGTAATGTTCATATAAAATACGCCGACTATATTGAAATTATTCGCAGTGAGACCTCTAGGCACCATCATTCAATTTTTATTTGTATTTCTGCTGTTCGTATGGACTGTTTTAAGCATAGCTTCTTTCCCAGAGCTATCAGCGAGTGGTATTCTCTGTCTAAAGAAGCCGTCTCAGCTTCATCAGCTGATTCATTCATAAAACATGTAGCTGACATACTGATTTGTTACTGCTAATAGAAGCTTTCCTTTTTGTCTTTTTATATGTGACTTGCTTTGTTTCTTTTCTAACAATTTGCTTGTTTGTTATTTGGTGTTATTAATTTGTTCCTTCATCAGCTAGATTTGAATGTAAATATATCTGATGTGATTGTTTTCCAGAATTCTAACTGTTGTACATTTTTATTCCGCTCCTGTAATAGCCCTGCATAAGGGCTGACAGTATCTGTAAATAAATTTTAGAAAACACAGAGCGGCCGTATTTTGTGATGAATACTTTATTTCTAGCCTTCATCCTCCTTCTTCTCTAGGTCATCGGATCACACCGTTATCACCAAAGTCGATTGCTCGGTGCTACTGGAGATAGGAAATGAATACCTCACAGGAGAAAAACAATCCTAACAAAATACAGCTGCTCACTTCCACATATCAGCTGTCTTTTTCTGCTAAAAGTGGCCAACACCATGCGCCAGAACTGTGCCATATTAAACGAAAGATTGAACTTCAGACTTCGACGCCAAAGTGAAATTGCTGACGGCTTAAACAATCAGCAGTAAAATTATGAAATAAATAAATTAAATTCTGGGATTTTACGTCCCGAACAACGATCTGGTTATAAGACACTCTGTAGTAAGAGAATCAGATTAATTATGAACACCATGGTGTCCTTTAACGTGTAACTAAATCTAATGTACACGAACGATTTTGCATTTCGTCCCCATCGAGGCGCGGCAGCTGCAGCTGGAATCGAAGCTGGCACCTCGAGCTCGGCAGTGCAATAACGCCGTAGCCACTAAGCTGCCGCGGCAGGTAAATATCTGAAGAACTGCACAATGATGCCACAAATTGCGCCGATTTTACATAGAAGAGGGCGCAAGGCGAATCAAGACGGCGATATCCCCAACACCCCTCACTGACGTCACCACTATATACCGCAATTCCGGGTCTAGAGAAACGGTGTTCACCTCAGTGGCTATGCTGCTGTGCATGAGGTCGCGGTTTCGTTAGCAGGCCGCACCAGCCTCATTCCCATGGGAGCCAAAGTGAAAAAAAGAAAGCAACACAAGAAGGCTCGTGCAGTGTGCGCTTGATGTGCAAGAAAAGCCTCAGGTGGTCAAAATTATTCCGGAACCCTCTACAACGGCGTCACTCGTAGCTCGTGAGTCGCTTTCGGACATAAAAGGACATAATGTATGTATGACGTTCGACCTTCGACTGCGATTACCTCCACCAATAATTTTTTTTTTTCTTTTTCACGGTAGATAGACGCCGAAGGAGTTCAAATAGGCTAATCTACTTCTATGGCGTGATTTAGCATTCGCCTATGCTGTCCCGTGAACGTCTCTCTCGGCGAGTCGAGGTAAGTCACGGTATCCTTCGATTTGTCGACCTGTCTCAGCCGGATGACGAACGAGTTGGACAGCGATTAGTCCTGAAGGCGACCGGACGATCGGGTCCTGCCGTTGGCGTTTCCATTCTTCGCTACGTGCCCTCACTACTCGAAGGCCGAGACGGCAGTGCCGCGAACAAGAGAGCAAAAAGGATGAGAAAAAAAAATAAGTAAGTACTGCTCACCGACAGACAGCTGGCGTGTTTATCGTGGAGACAGCGGCCTTTGCAAATGCCCGAATGCGCTACGTGGTGCAGGGACGGTCTCTCTCGCCGCTAGCAAATCGGAGGAAATATAAAGGAGTCGAGCCGCACATGCAACGTATACGCATTGACAGCGTGACTGACGAGGGCACATACAGTCAGGGTCAGTTACACGGACCTAATGCGCGCTCACTTCGCTGCTCGGACGTGCCGTTGGCGAGAATACCGAGGCCTTTCTACACGCGGTCACGCAGAAATACCGACAACGCAGACGCGTGCAGACTATGATAGACGCGTTCAGCACAAGCATCGCACAAGGACGACGCGAATCTCCGAAAACGTTAAACGCGTGACGGCGAGTCTCCTCAAGAGTGTTCTGCTAAGCCTTCGCTCCTGCTTTAAGGAACCGCGCGAACTGAGGACAGCAGCTTCAGAACAGAGGACAGTGCTGCGTCCTCTGTCCTTCTGAAGTTGCCCCATGTGCGCGCTTGTTAAAGCGAAGCTTTCTTTGCCTCTTCTCCCGAATTTACGGGCACGGCTGCTGCTGCTGTGGTCTTGCTTGCAGCGCTGCTGAGTTTCTTGCAACATCACCAGATGGCGCTCGCGTCCGCGCATCCCAGCCGGCGCCGCCGCGGCAGCGTTTTTGTGCATATGGCGCCTGCTGTGCTTGCTTTCCTATGCGACAAAAATGCAGGTGCTGGGCAATGGAAATCGCGTGCTGGGTTCTAGTAGTGGTAGTTGTAGCAGAAAAATTTATTTGTCATTTGGTAATAAAGTCCCAGAGGGTGGAGCCATCAGTCCAGAGCCCCATTTGCTGCTGCTATCCGGTTGGCCCGGTCAATCATGCAGGTATCGCTGGTCGTACAATGCTGTGCTGGAAAGAGCGGCTTCCCACTGGGTAGGGAGGCGTTGGGAATTGTAGGAAGGCCAGGTGGTTTCGAGCATTCCCACGTAGAATGGTAGAGGTCAGGGTGTCCTCGACAGGAAGGACATTTGTCGGGATACTGGGTAGGGTAAAAAGTGTGGCGGAGAGCAAGGCTGGGTTGTGATACTGTAAACATTAGAATCGTCCAGAGCCTGAAGAGAACGCTTGGAAATGGCGTCTAAACAGCGTGCTGGCCACGTGTGCAGAAGGAGCACGTAGACACGCGCTAGAAAAATGGCTCCAAAGCGTGCACTCAGCGTCGAGGACACGCAGTACCGAAAGAAGTGCCGCGCGGAACAGGAGCGCCTTCGCTGCGCAGCAAAAATGTGGTGCAGACCGCGTATGTATGCATACAATGTATACAGACAATTACAAAATTAATTTAATTACGTACAGCTCGATAATTCAATTAAAATTTAACGCTTCTGCCACGACAATCAAAGCAGACAACATACAAAGCTTCGCTATAGTACACATCGATTCCCACAGTGCGGGGCATCTGTCAATTTTGTTCGCTATGACAAGTCACCGGCAAGATGACGATGCCAATCCAAGGTATTCACATACCCTATGGTGCGCCCAGATAGCAGCGGAGAACAAAATTAAGAAAATACCTCTTTACGCAAAATCTCCCGCTAATTGGCATGTGGTGCCTAGGCTAACGCTGTGACACTTTTATGCCCGAAAGAAGTGCTGGCCATGCCCGTTGATTGCCTTCCTTTCAGACCCTGAGTTCGTGAGCGTTCGTTGAAGTATCCGAGTTAATAACCTAAGAAATGCTCAGGAGGAACAGGTAACGGCCAAGCACGCCAGGCAAACTCCTTGTTGCAGCACCAACGCCACCCACCGTCTCCACAAGCATGACGCAACTTGAAGTCGGCGTAGATGCTTCCACGGGGAATGAAGCTGGCGTTCGTCCTCCCCCTTACTAACGATTGTTTCCACAAAGATGTTAAGAACGCGGGGACCCCTGATGAACTGCACGTACGACACAAGCTTGCACGGGAAAGTCGATCGTAGTGGTCGGTAAGCACTTCTTTGCGGTGGCCTACTGAAAAGAGTGAACGAGCAGCCGCAACTTGCGCCCTTGCTTCGCGCCGAGCCATCAACGTCGGTAGCTGTCTCGGAGCTCCGAACCAGTTTGTCTAGGGCAGCTGGCTCCCCTGCGTAACACACACGTCCTTTTTGCGCTACAAAGATCTGAACCAAAAGAAACAAAAAAAAATAAACGACCGCGCTATCACGTACACAAATCACTTGGATGTGGAGCGATCCCTCCTGACGCTGCCCCCCCCCCCCTTTTTTTTCTCTGCTCTTCCTCGTTTGTGCGTGTGTGCGCAAACATTTGGAGCACGTCAGACAACGCGACCGCAGGCGACCTGCTTAGCGTACGGTGCCCGTCGTAGCAGCAACCGGGTTTCCGATTGTTTGAGCTTCTGAGAGCACTATACGTCAAGGCACGCACACATATCCGTTAAAGCGGTATATACTGCAAAGGTTCTAGACTTCCGCGGCGCTGGGGACGACAGGAAACATATTTGCGCCGTTTCCACGCTCTCATTGTGCGCTGGCCGTAGATACAGCATATCACGCTGTGAATGCGGCCCTAAAAGGATCATCTCTTTGTAAAGGGCTCACACGCAGATTGTAACGTTTCGTATAATCTGTGCGATGCTCTCTGAACCGGATCTACTACATCTTTATAAGAACGTGACCGATAAGCTCAGTTAGTGGTCCAAAGTCGTGACGAGTGACTTAATTCTGACGAGTGAATAATTTTTTTTTCACGATTATCCGCAGGTCGCAAGAAGTTGAAGCATGCGTGACATTGGGGGAAGCCTTCCCTTGCTGATATACACGTGAATCAACTTCGTGCAAGTATGTGAATGTGCCTGAATTCTTCAGATGCTTGGAAACACGGCACGAGCGGCGTTCGCCGCGAATACTCAGATCCCGAAAACATGGACGGTGCATCGACGCAGGCCGAGAAAAACGACAGGCAAACACGACGACTTCTTTGCCCCAAGTTGGTCTAGCGCTGCAGACAACGTGCCATCGGAATTCTAATTAGCTCAAGATACCACTGCGACTTGATGCGGAAGGCCGAGCGGAGCCTTATCGTAGCAGCACCAGTATCCTCTCCTTCGCTCCCCACTGCGATTGTACATACACTTCGTGATCACGATAGTCTCCAGCCGGACACTGCCCCATAGACCTGTCCGCCTTGCATCAGGTACCAGTGGGCAGATAAGCGGGCAGCACGCGAGCACGGCTTTTCAGCGCGCCCTCCATCAGTCGGACGCGAGGCAGCCACAGCAGTGCCGGACGCCCGATTCGCGCCGCGGCGATCCTGATGTGCAGCGTTGAGTGCACGATAGAGCACGCGCGCTACAGGGACGGGAGCGAGCTGGAAGAGAAGCGTCCTGCCGCGGAGACGACGACAGTGCGTGCCCGATGCCACAAGGACCTCAGGCGGGCTGCGCCAGACCTGACAGGGTCCTCCGGCAGTGTTTCGCGCGCAACCCGCTCGGCAGAGCGAGTCAGTCAGAGGAGAGGCCCCCGTCGCGCGAGCTGCGCATTCCGGCGACGGTCGCCGGCGCGCAAGCCACTCCGTCGCCCCGCGGCCATCGCGTTTGATTCTCGCCCTGCAACACATTGCCGCGCACTGGTACGCGAGCCACCGGAGCTGGTGTCGCGACTCGCTCCAGGGCGAAATTCACGACGCTTGGTGTTGGAGGACAGTTCGCGATAGTCTCTGCGGCCTCTGCGCTGGCCAATCGCGCCGTTCTATCGCGGGACAGCCAACCTGCGGGCAGGCCGTGGGATGTCATTCAGCAAGAAAATCATAACTCATCGTGCATGGTTGTAAGGATACCCGCCGTGGTTGCTCAGTGGCTATGGTGTTGGGCTGCTGAGCACGAGGTCGCGGGATCGAATCCCGGCCACGGCGGCCGCATTTCGATGGGGGCGAAATGCGAAAACACTTGTGTGCTTAGATTTAGGTGCACGTTAAAGAACCCCAGGTGGTCAAAATTTCCGGAGTCCCCCAGTACGGCGTGCCTCATAATCAGAAAGTGGTTTTGGCACGTAAAACCCCAAATATTATTATTATGGTTGTAAGGATATAAAGATATACGAAGATGCCATATAGTGCAAGGCGGCACATAATCGAACAAAGCGCAGATAAAGAACAGACGGATAAAGTTCTTTGCTCGGGGCGAATGTGTGTTCGTACATTTGTAAAAACAGGGTTAGCCTTCGCGAAGCTCGTACGCAACAGCAGTTCGTGATAACGAGCACATCGTTAGATATATAGGCGGTTCGGTAGTGAGAAGCAGTTTTTACGAACGAAAGCCTTTGAGAGCTCGGCCACGGATTTCTGATTAGTAGACACCGGCTTGCTCGATAATCCCGATAGCGTGCGATAAAGTGGCCAAGTGGAGCATGCGCCCGTCGTCAATCGCTGTGAAATGCAACCCGCTTTCGGCACTCCACAGAAGGGTCCGAATTAATTAGTGGGATCGTACGTACGAGCGTAACGTAAAAATGCGCAGCCGCTTATATGCAGATAGCAAACGAAGCATAAAAACGATATTAAGGCGCCAGCCGAATTACACAACTTATTCTGACGTCCTATATAGTATACCTGTATACATTAAGTATGTCTACAAGATGCATATACGATGTCTACAGATAGATTACTTATAGGGAACATTTAGAGTGTCTAGAGCCAATAATTTGTTTCACGTAGTTTCGGGGCAGCCAGCCTTACTTTTTCGACCAACTGTGCTGTCAGTAGGACGTGTCAGGTGAGAGATAAAATGAAAGTCCGTGGGCAGGCAAAGCCGTCCATAACGCGTTCGCAAGCCGTCAATGCGCTTCTTTAGGTCGATTCTGGCAAAAACGACGCCAAATACTGCACGCGCTTACAAACGGCAGGCTTTGCCAACCTAGCCATCCAGATTAACAGTTGGCGCCAACTTGTGCAAGGCTGCACGCATTTATGGGCGAGGCAGGCCGTGGCTGTCAACGCAGATTCGCTCCTTAGCGGGAGCAGCTCGCGGCCCGTCTCCACCCAAGCCTCGGTCAGCGTCTCGAGGGGACAGTGCTCCGTCGTGGACGTCGTTAGCGGGCGCGCGTTCACGGTCATCGTCGAGCAAGGCGACACCTGGCCACCGCAGATGGGAAGGGACGGGAATGGTGGCAGTGGCGGCGACGGCACGCCGAGTCACGTCAATGGTCTGCAGTGCGTGTAGTATGTAGTGCGTGCATTTATGTGCGCGCTCCCATCGCTCTTGCCCGCATTACGTGCTGCTCGCGGCAAGCCAGACAAGCGCGAAACCAAGTGCAACAACAACAACAACAACAACAACAACAACAACAACAACAACAACAACAATAATAATAATAATAATAATAATAATAATAATAATAATAATAATAATAATAATAATAATAATAATAATAATAATATCACGTTAGTATACTCCAAAGAGGATGAAGGCGGAAGCCTGCGCGCTCAAGAGACATTAATTAAATTACCTGACATTCTCACTCGAAGGTGTTCTTATTTCTTATTACTCGTTCTATCCCACCAAACAAAGTTCATGGGATCGAGTGCTTTAATTGACGTCACCTTCATTAACTTCTACTTAATTAACACCAATGGCCGTGCGTTCAACCGTCAATGGTAGCACTATCAGTTTCGGTGCCATTGAATTTTGGTCCCACCGGAGGTCGAGGGTTCCGCTCCCAGCAAAGGCCGTGAGTTCGAATGCCTTAATTAACTCTACCATAATTAATTGCGCCTTAATTAAGAACGAAGGTCGTGGGTTCGACCATCAACGGCGGCACCATCAGTTTCGGTGCCGTTGAATTTTGGTCCCACCAAAGGTCGTCGGTTCGAGCGCCTTTATTAACTATACCATCATTAACGCCAAAGGTCGACGGTTCGTCTACCACCAATGGTCATGGGTGACACCATGAATTTTAGTGCCATTGAATTTTGGTGCCATAACGCCAGACATCGGATTTTTCGTCCCATGAGCCGTCTAAGGCGTTCGTCGTCATAATATGACGAAGACGAAGGAACGTTTTGTTAAAGGAACGGTACGTAAGCAACAACGAAAACGGCAACGTACGTGTGATTTCTATGATCAACGGCGCTGTCAATATCCTATCTAACAAATAGGTGCCCCACAGTGATAAAAAAGCTAGATACATCTGTTCATATTGCAATGACCTTTGAATCAACAAATCAGTGCAGTACTATTACATTCGCCTATATCTATAGGTCTTGAAATCATCGGTGCAGAGCTAAATAATAATGACAACATAAGAATGATGACACGAAGAACCTGTAGCGTTCTCGCCACTCAAAGCTACTTTTGGGCCAAGAGGAATGCCTACTGAAAGCAAGAGTCTCTGCCTTCGAGATTAACATCAACGTCAAAACTTGGTTATTAATTATTTATTGCTAGTTCTGACGAGGCTGTGTGACATCCTTTCACACGAGTATATGAAAGCTAATTTTACATATGGGGCAACACAAACACTGCTGCACGCTTTGACCTGCGATAGTCGTGGGAGCTGTTCTATAATACGCAACAATATGCCCAGTCTTTAGGCGTTGCTCGACCGCGGAAGTTGTTCGTTGCGTTAAGCTGTTACGAGAGAAATATTGCGCATTGTGCACCATCGCGTTTCGCGGCCGTTGGAAACCGCCCTCAGCGCCGAGCTACTGCAGATTTTATCTAACATCGCGCACTTCTTTATAACCCAGTTAACGATAATCACTTCGTGGTCCAGTGCCTCGAAGAACAATGAAAGAAAAGCATAAGCTACTCCGCTGGTTCGCTTTGTCTCCCTTTGTTAGCGCCGTGCGTAGATTAAAAAAAAAAAAAGTGGGAACACTTTACCAAGAACGGCTCGTTCCAGATTGCCCCACGCAAACGTTTTCTTAATTCGTTGTCCGGATAATATTCAACGGTGCGAAAAACACGCGTTGAACGAAAGAGCACACACGCGCCTGTGTTGTGTAATCTGTTTTAAGTGTAAAGCGCTGGGAATTTACAGAGAACCATACAAGTTGCAACCGAGAAAGTCATTTTTAACATGAAATACTTTGCACTCGAATCACCATGACGACGAAGACAACCGCCATTTTTCGTCCGCTCGCTCCTAGCGCAGTCCTTGGCTTCTTCTCAAGTTTATTTGTTATCCTCCAAGTCTTGGTCACGTATGTCAGTCGGCTCTCGTTGTTAATTGACTTACACAAGCCTCCGCTGTACTGCAAGAAGTAGGTGAAACGGGGTGTAGCTACTCTTATATAACCAACTGAGAGATATTTTTTTCGAGCCGCAACGGAACACCTTATCTTTTTCTTCCTGTTTTAATAACGCGCCTTCTTTTCTGAAAACGAAATTTTACACCGCATGGCTTCGGTTACGCACTATGACGCCAAGGCCCACATTTACCATGCTACCGTTTACGGGAGAATTGGGGAGGGCATGTGCAGGAAGCGAACGATTGTTACGATGATAATCGTTAGGCTACTCAGGACATTGTCGGTTGACGCGAGATTCGAAGCGAAGCGAGCGATCGCGGCAGAGACACAGAAACACGGTACGGCAAAGTTAAACCAGGAATGTGCTCAGAGAATTCCGCGCAGATGAGCTGGCGGCCCTTGTCTCTCGCGGCCTCCGCCCTTCCAAGAATGTGACTGAAGAAAAAGCCCACAGCTGGCTGTAGAGAAGGGCAATCACGGGACACGGATGGGCCGACCCCCGCGTGAAGGGACAACCTGTCCGTCCAGTAGCCGGGCCGTCAGTGACACGGTGGCCTCCGCAGTCAGCGGAGACTCGTTAATTAAACCGCGCGCCGTGGACCCGCCTCCCGTCAGCAGTCATACACCTTTCGATGGACGCGCCACCTACTGTCACATTACTGTCTTGTGTACGTACGCACACTATACACGGCGCCAAAAGCAGCGTATTCTGCTCCTCCGTTTTGTATCGGCACTAACGTGCTTGTATGTACAAAGGACCATACCTCATGAGCTATGCGTATAAGTGCTCGTGATCAATGAAACCCGTGCCGTTTCTTGGTACAGACGTTCACATTAGTGAATCTGCCGCTCGAATATGAAGTTGCATAGCAAAGAAAGCATAACACGAATGCAGTAGCCGGTAAGAATAAACCGAAACGAAGGGCCTAGAACGGCAATGTACGCCAAAGAGGTCGTCAGAGCAGTGGTCTTGCATGACGGAGCTCAACCCGTCGATGATGCTTTACATCTTTACGCACTTCTGAGCCACGCGGTGGTATCGATAATCGATGCATAAGCAAGTTCATGCCGGCTTGCAGCCACAGCGAACTCTTTCGCCCCACTCAAACGTCTTGCAGGTAAGTCTGGACGTCGGTTGAGCCCCATTCGCTTCCTTTTACCGCTCTGGTTTAATACTGACACATTCGCCTCCGTCCCTATCGAAGTTGATACTGCCGTCCATAAAGCTAGATAACTTTTAGACGTGAATAAGCATTCGCTCCTGTGCATACCACCACGGACGACAGCTGCGAAGAGATGGCTTTCCTGCACTGCTGCTTGGCAAATCTGCGCTTATATGTGGGTCGCCACTGATCGTTACCGTGAAAGTTCCCCACTATCGGCTGGAATGAGCTGCAAATGCAGCCGCCGCGAACACCGCGCTTTCAGCCAATAATACACTGGGGCATTCGGGACTTAACCGCGAACCTCCACCCAGTCTTGTAAACATGTTGCCAAGTTCCAATGAATGCACAGTCAGTAAAACATCAATGCATGCCAGTCTGACAGCTCATCCGTTGTGGCGTTCTTCGCTGCCGGCATGCTTCTCTGGGACACGAAAGATTCCACAAGCGTAGAGAATGCGGGCGTGCTGGCCAAACGAGCGCGAATGACCACGAACGGGCATGTGTACAGAACCGTGACGTCTGCTAATGAACCAGTACATAGTATCCTACACCCAAACCTCATATAGGTTATGCCGAGCTGCTAATTTCATATTATAGGAGCTCCCAACTAGGCCATCGTCCTCCACGCACCGTGACACTTCCTGTTACAGTGTAAACGGACGCGGTCGGCGACTCCATTAGGCGAGATCGGTCCCCCGCTCATCCATGTCCGTCTAGCGACGTCGCCCCCTCAGAGATCGCTTCGGCTCGACCGGCCGCCGATCGACGGCGGCAGAATCAAAGAGCCGCGGCCTTGCACGGCGGAACTCGGCCCATCGATGCTGTCGTACACGTACATCTCTGCGCTCCTGCAAGCCACGCGGTCGGGTCGATAATTAAGGTAGAGGGGCACAGCGGTCGCGGCGGCTTACGCGCGCGCGCACGCACACACACACGCACGCGTAGGCAAATTCAAGCAGGGGCTCGCTCCGCCACGCTCGGCGGTGCGTTTTGCGACGCGCCGCCACGGGCTAATGCGGCGTAACGCACGCGGAGCCAAGAGTTCGGCGGCGCCGGCTATGTATGCGCGCACAGCTGCGAGCCGCGGCGGCGACGGCCCGCTCGATCGACGAGCCCGCTGCGACGCTGCTGGAAATGAATACAGCGGGTCTGTGGGTGCGATAATTTTTGGGGTGAACCTATGCAGAACGTCGTGTACAACCAGGATGTGCCCAATACCAGAGCGTACGCAAGGGTAAGGAAAAGAAGGCAAAAGAAGTAATAAAGTGATTCACGCACTTCCTATACACGCAAGACGCATAATACCGTGTGGCTGGTCTGAAATTCGAGTGCCACTTCCTGGTCTTCCCATCCAGCGTCCGCGTGTGACTTATGGGATGAGGACGCTAGGAAACGTTTCGGACGGCAGAAAGATGCGCATACCTTCATAGCTCGACGACGTCAACGACGCACTCCCACCGCCCTCTACATCACTCTTACTTCAAGAAATGACATTTGGGCGAATTTGTAAGAATTCGTACTTGACTTAAAGCACAATAAATGAGGTCACAAGAAGCAAGACCAAACCCGACGAGCGCTGCTTCAAACGGAAGTTTATTCTCTCAAAAACACGCCTATTTATCAGTCGACACCAATGAAGAGTTGACGTTAATAATAGCCTTGACATAGCCCCTTTGTGCGTATTTCATAAATGCCTGTATCAGTGCAACCAATATATTTTAAGCATACAAACGTCTCCGCACACGTCACGTAGACGACACAATAACCTAAGCTTCCCGCGCATTTACGGTAATACTGGCGCATTTAACTCATCGGCGCTCCAAGTGCCATACGGCTATGGAACAGCCTTCCCGATAGCACAGTTGCAGCAGCTAACCCAGTGAAATTTAGGCAGTCACTTATTGCTCATGTCACCAGCTAGCCCTTGATCGTTTTAGATCATCAGGTGTAGTGAATTATTCTCTTGGGTTGTTCGGTTGTCTGAGGAGGAGGAAGGGAGGAAGGAAGGAAGGAAGGAAGGAAGGAAGGAAGGAAGGAAGGAAGGAAGGAAGGAAGGAAGGAAGGAAGGGAGCGCAATTGTCTGCGCAGTTACACTTGTGCACATGGTGTTCCCGCAGCAAATTTTTTACCAGCGCTAACTTATCAGTTCGTTTTCACGATTCAAATTTTTATTCCTATGTACGCTTGTTACCGACTTATTTAATCAGCGCTCCCTGCCCCGTCGCATTGTTTCGTTTTTTTTTCTATATTGATCTTACTGCTCAGTCGTAGCATGCTTTGCTTGTGTACCATTTTTCTGTGCATGTATTTATGATGGAATTTTGCCAGCTATTGTTTATATAACTTCCACTACGCCTCCCCCCCCCCCCCCCCACCTTATTAAATGCCCATCGGGCCCTCTCAGGTAAGTTCAAAAATGAAGGTGGACCAAAATACATCCTGCGATCTGTGGGAGCCAAACCCACAACCTCTGCATTACGCGTGCGATTCCTAATCAATTAACTACAGCGAGCGGCCCACGTCCACATTCTTGGACCTTTATGTGTATGTAGAATATCTGGCTCTGGCAGTGTTAGCTAGAGCCACGCATGACTAAATATATGTACCGTGCGAACCAGATGACGTTAGCCATGCTGTCCAGGAGGATTATAAGAAGGCCTACGCTGTTAGGTCGTCCGCTCAAAGGCGCAACGTTCTTTTTTTTTTCTTTTTAGCATTTTTTTTAACATCTTGGCTAACGTTGGCTGGTACACCGTATATATGCATGTACTACACATACGACGTGCTGTGACTCGCGCCTCTCCGCAGAAGAAGTTTTCTATTCGTTTACCGGGAAGCATGGAATATTTGTCCTTTCTCCCTGAACTCTCAATATTTCATTGGTCCTTGGCCGCCGGCTTACTGCGAGAGAGTCGTTTATATTAGCGGACCACCACGCACAGGGCAAGCGAAAAAAGAAAAGCGCACGCACATACGTGACAAAATTGCGAAAGTCATCACAGGCGCTCACTCGGTACTAAAATAAATAAAGGAAAGAAATAGGAACAAGAATAATGCAACGTGAAAAATTGCACGCACATCCGTCGCGAATTTGCTCATTTTCCGGTTACCGGGAAAGGCGCTGCCAAGGTCTCCCCGTCTTTCGCCCGCCAGCGTCTTCTACGCGGAACGAAGCGAAGCGCCTTTGGTATTAATTTTTGTTTCTACGCATATACAGTTACAAAAGGTACGTACGTAGGTGTCGTTGGCAGCAGGCCGGTGGGTGCTGATATATATATATATATATATATATATATATATATATATATATATATATATATATATATATATATATATATATATATATATATATATATACGTGACATACCGTACAGCCCGCAAAGGCACATGTGGTGTCTGTTGGCATTTTCCCGTTAGTTCAGCTTTCGATGCGCACGAAGAAATCGTCATTCCCTGCCCGTCGTTTGCATAAAACGCGCCGGGAAGGCCACACGGCAGCGATTCTGGCGTTCTCGACGATGCGTGGCAATCATCTATTCAACGGGCCGCCCACTCCTTTCGCTTTCTTACCGCGCGACGACACTGATTCCACCTGACTGCTCGAGGAAATTCTAAGCGTCACAGCTGCACGGAATGTAATGAAGATACGCGTAAATTTTCCGCCACCGAAAGCGGCGGACTTCCGTGCCGTTATGGGCTGCACGGCCGCCAAGCGGCGCGACAGCTTCGTTTCCGGGATCGCTTATACCACTTCGTTCTAACTTCTCGGAGTGAACGGGAAAGAATTTGTCGTCCGTTCAAAGTCGCGAGGTCTGTATACGTGTTCGTTACAGGATGGCAGCTTCACAGGAAATGACAGAGTGTGATGGCTCCATTTCCGTTGCGAGCGAACGTCACCTTCGCCTCGAAGCTTGTGCGGACTGCTGCCGTGAGCCACGCAGTCGAAGCGATACGCTGACATCGCGACACGAAGGAGGGGACAACGGAAGCTCCGAGTCAGTGTACTTGCCTGCGAAGTATACACTTGCTTTGGAGATTAATCTTGCGGTGGTTCTTATTTTGGTTGCATCATGTTTAATTGGTCGCTTTCTAGTACTTTTTATCGGTTGCTTAAGGGCGCTGCGGAATTGCTACAATGATCATAGAAGACATGAAACCTCAAGCTGCATTACGACCATAAGAATATTCCAGCTTATTTGTAAGAGCACACGCAGGTTATCGCAGTGAAGCTTAGTCACTGCTTTACTCGACCACTGGGACGGCCACACAGCGCACTAAAGCAATCAGTCGAAAGCGTCATAACTCTCAACACTCGTGCTTAATCAGATTTCGCTGTTGAAGTGACGCTAAGAGAACCACAAGTCTCTTGAGAAGAAACGCAACACGAGGCAACGCATAAGTGCCATGAGAAATGCAGTGAACAGATGCTTTTCCTTGCTTCATGATTGGCCATTCTGCCCGACAGCTAGAGGATGGAACCAGTGGAAAAGTGTCGCTGTGCTATCCATTCGCGGCGTATAGAGAAAGTACGACAATGCTCAGCAATGTCATTAGGTAGACTCAGCTAATTTGACCACACGCATAAACCCGGAGGTCCATTTGACAAAGCATTTCATTCGTAAGTGTGGTTTGCCCATTGGCTTCCTAGTTTCGCTAACTTGTCCGGTATCACTATTGGCCGACTTCTGCTCATACGAACAGCTATAGCGCAAGAATGTCTTTTTTTTTTGTCAACCCAGGCCACAATGAGCAGCACGTCGGCCACCACTACTACGCGTCTTGCGAGAAGTGAAACGAAGCCTTATAAGGAGGGCCGCCAAAGTCGTCGAAGACAGTCGCTCCTTGTCGATTGCCGCAAAGAATGAACCTCACAGACTCCTTTTCCTTTCCTCTAAGTACCGCGAGTGGTACGGAAGCGCGCACCGAGATTTACGTCCAATCCGCTGGCAAGGCCGCAGTGTGTCGTTACCTTCACCACCTTCGCGACACACTGGGCGAAGACACCCCGTGGCGCACGTTTTCCTCTCGGACCGTCCGCGCGCCACCGGGCGTCCGTCCATCCGCGAGCTTCGTTTTTCAGGTCAAGACCGCGCCCGGTTCGGACAGCTGGCGTCCGCGAGGCCCCTGGAAATCCCGCCGGTGAAGCAGAGGCCGCCGCAGCAACGCCCGCTGCTTCTTCAACGGCGGCGACTGCCGTTTGCAGGAGCGGCTCTCGACGCATCGAATCGCTGCAGGGAGTTAAGGGAAACGAGGGGAGCTCGTGCCGCAGGAGAGAGCCAGCGGCAGCAGACTGTGCGCGGCGGTGCGTTGCACCCGGCCACTGCAGCACGCAGCAGGAGCAACACTGGCAGAGACGAGCAAGCAAGCACGCAGCACTCGGGCGGAGGCAAAGCGGTTTGGCCGGCCGGCTCGCTGAAGCGGCGGCGGATGAGCATTTCATGGCGCCGGCTTTCCACCCTTCGGTACCCAGATCTCGGAGCCCCGAACGACGACGCCTCTGAGTATCGCACCAACCTGCCGGAGGTGCGTCGCGCAGTTTCGGACCGATGCGAGCGGTGATGAGAGTGCCGAGCCCGCCTGCGTGAGGTCCGCCCCAGCACCTCTGAGGCGTATGCGAGTAGCGGCAGGCCGGCATTGGATGCTTGAGTGATGTTGTCGCGATGTCAAGAACTCAGGAGCAAGAACAATGGTGAAGGGAAACAGTAAATAGGACAATTATTTTTAATACCGCGCCCTAAGCGACTCGTTCTTCACGTTTTCTTAGTACGCCGGTAAATGCCCTCATCGTCGTCGTCAGATGCACTACAGACTTGCCTTCCTTTGCATCGACCCGATGCGCAACTTAAGCGTGCGAGTGCGCTCTGCACATCAAAACAGCCCCACACACAAAACTGTAAGGCATTTAAGTCATTTAGACAGGTGGAGAGGTACGACTTAAACTTGGATAGGTACGACTTCATGCGCACCAGATGTGCGACTTAGGGTAGGGGCTGACAGTGCTCGAGCAACTTTCACTATCTGGAATTAACTCGTAGTTCACGTCTTTCAGACGTCGCGGCTCACTCTGTAGGACGCAAAAGATCGTCTTAGCAACCTGTCAGAGAGGCCCCGACGTCGTGTCAGTAATGAAGCCTACACTTTCTCACAGGAAACTGATCTGTGCCAAAGATTGTCGCGCTTTGCATCCTGTTCTTGCTGGTAGATTTTAATGCGACTATTCGAGCAGCAGGTTAGAAAACCGAGACCAACTGGTAGACCGTTCAAAGACGGTAGCGCGGACGGGCCTCGTCTCCTTTTCATTTGGAACCATTAGTTGTCTGGTCTTTCCGCTAACAATATCCCACCTTTGAGGGCTGACTCCATATGCACAGCTGTCGGAGGGTGAAATTAGGGGTCCTAAGGGTTGAAGGAGGTCCAGGGGTCGACACATTAAATGATCCTTTATGGCTTCGTCTTTGGGCCTATGGTCATGGTCACGGCCGACGCTGTATTCGGCAGCACTATTCCCTTAGTATCTCCTCAGTGGCGGGGATATTCACTTACTTGTCAAGGAAAGTAAATTCAAGCATCTTCCGCCTCGCCGCCCACACAGAGAACTAGCAATAGTCTCCAACGTAGGGGGGCCGCTAACGACACACCACTCAACTGCTGCTGTGTCTGCACCACGGATGGTCGTTACTGTGAAATAGACCCAGCCGGTCGTCGCGCACGCAGCTAAAGCGAAAGTGGGGTCGTGCAAAAGCAAAAAAGTTATTAAAAAAATACGGCAGAAGAAAGGCCCTTCCGAAAACAACACTGCGTATACGGGGCTCGCCGTAATGAACGCCTTCCGAGGAACGCGCGAGCCACAGCGCAGAGCATTCTCGCCGCGGGTCCCGAGACACGGAGACAGGCGGGAAGGCCGGGCTCGAGACCGTCCCAGAGGAGAGCGAGATAACAGGGCGAGATACGAGCGTACCGAGGCTCAAGCGAGAAAGAAACGAGAGATGAAAAAGCGGAGAATGGCCAAGTGAGAGGAAGCGCGCTGTTCGCGTATGGCGAGGAGGAAAGAAAGATGGAACACAAGAGATGAATAAGAAGAAAACGAGCAAGAATAAAGTCGACGAAATAGCACCGCGCGATGACGGAAGGGGGTGTGTGAGTCAGACGTCATAAAGGAGTCGCAGAGAGAGCGGCAGAGAAGGAAGGCGGCAGCTTCGCCGCACAGGCGCACACGCCATGCGCAGGCGCGTACACGTGCGTATATACACGGGAGACGCGAGCGTACATGCAGAAAAAAACCGCTAATATTTCCACGATCTGCGAGTGGGCTCACGACCGTCGTGACGGGCGGACGGCTGCGGCATTCCGCGGCTCTCCGGCGCGCCGATCACTGCGCATGCTGCCCGTTCGCAACGCGGCGAAGTGGTGGCGTCAAGAGAGAGAACAGCTGCAAATGGGGCAAGTGACCCGCAGAGCCCAGCCGGTATTTGCCGGCCGAGGGAGAAAACCAAAGCATCGCACCACGCGGAGAAAACAGCAACGTCTTCTATAATAATAAAAAGAAAAAAATCTAAAGATGATTTCCCTGCCCACGGAAAGGCGAAAGGGTGCGACGCCGACGGCAATGGACACACATAAATGTTAAGAAAGTAGAATTTGAGAATAAAGTAGGGGGAGGGGGGCAGGAAGAGAGATGGAGAGAAACGACCCTTATAAACGACAACGCACGGCGACGCGCCGTGGCCGGTTGCACTGGCGCCTTTTGTCGCCTTTCGTGCGGCGACAAAACCTGACCAACGTGGCGGACTTCACTTTAGTGCACGCCGGGCCACAGCGGAATATCGCGCTCCTTTCCTCGCTTCATCGCTCTCTTCTTCTCACTAAGCCGAGCAAGAATGCCAAACAAACAAAGAATATGGCGTGATGGACGGAGATGAGAGACGAAAGAGAAAACGGGCTTGTCATCGAGGGGATGAAGGCATCTGCGCGAGATGAGGGGGAAACGCAGCCAGAGAACGGTTGACGTAGTAACGACGTCCGCACCCGGATGCCGGCGAACGGAGCGGACGCGACGCGAGAATCCGTGCGCCCGTGCACGACCTGCCGCAGGCACGCGTCGTCCAAAGTGCACCGAGGCACGCATACGGTGCCTTGGAAGTCAGGGTTCTCTGCTCGCAAGAGACACACTCGATTAGGCTTCGCAGCGAATTAAGGCGCACCAGTGTGTTGGTGGGACGTCTGCACTGGGTGCGAGGTGGGTGCTGTCCCTGCAGAAAAGGAGCTGGAAATCACGAGAACGTGGCAGCTCGTTGTGGCACAACTCCTATAAAGGAGACGCTCAAAAGGCGTGGGGGGTGATTGGCCACGTGTATAATGGCTTCACCCGCCGTGCAACAATATCAGCTCTAAACACTTTCTACTTCTCTTCCGGATGTGACAGCTGCCGAAACATCGTTCACGTTCTAATACATCGGTGTAGCAAACTATAGCAGGAGGAGATTGGCTTCAAAAGCCGCATACCCTGCCGCCATCCGTGGCCCACACATAAGACAACCTGCTACACTCGTCCCAACCGTCGCTGCACAGCCGCTTCGAACATCCCGCGCGGACGGTGCCTCTCACAAATTAGAAGCGAGGCTGCGCTGGCCACGGGGTGCTACGGCCCCTTGAGTTAACCAATGAAATATGCCGACACCGTCCGGTAGTGCGACCGCGAAAATGGCGCGACAACTTGAGCGACATCACACCTGCGTCTGTATATATCATCGCTTTCTTTATCCCGATGCGTCCACGCAAGCTCTCTCCACAGCCATGCGCATTGCGAGGAGCGCGTGAGATCGCAAACACGCTGGTGTCAAGTCGGGTCAGGAGCTGGACACGTGTGCCTCAATACGAGCGTGAATCTGCTGACGCGAAATTGCAGCGTGAGCTATTGGAAAACTGTTACCTCCGATTTCTTTAGGCTGTTCTGTATACAGCGCTGCTGTTCGCACGCGGAGTTACAGCGCTGTTTACCCGTGGTGCGCACACTCCCTGGCGCGTATACTTTTCTAATTTTTTTATTTGCTCGATTAAAGAGCCATTGGGAGGAAGCGTGCATGAACCTACCGAAAAATGATTACGTGTAACTTCCCCAATTTATTTTCGTTCTTTTCTTTTTCTTTTCTTGTACACTTTTCCTTTGGAGCAGTTGCGCCTATCGCGATTAACCCAGAAGGAAGCACCCATACGCGCAACCTCCAAGTGCACTTCCTCGCTGGGCATCCTTCCCGATTTTCGCTGTCCTCGTGACCGCAACGTTACAGAAATGCGCCAGATTCACCGTCGGAGAGCATGGCGGTAGATTCGGCGTATTATGCATATCAAAAGTCGGATTTGCGAAGCTGTAAGAGCTGTCAGTCATAAGTTGGTGCAATCGTTACCATTTCATTCGCCATCACGATTGACTATCTCCAACGACTACTAAATACAGTTCAAATGCGCTGCCGATCAAAGAGCTCATATGTAAAGTTCACGATCGAGTAGAGCAGCCGCGAGTAATTTTTTCTTGATACCATTCAATGAATTAATTAATTGCAATTACCTATTGCTTTTAATGACTGCTCTGAATGGCATGCTGTCGATGAAGACTCTACAAAACCGAAAGAAACTTAAGACTGGCGCGGTTTCAGCCAGGTACTTTTTGCCGGTTTATCTTTTCCGGCTGATAAAGAAAGCCCGCGAAAAAATGAAAAATATCCCGTGACTAACCATCCACTCGCATCAAACAGCAGCGCTATCAAACACGCTCCACAGGAGTTAGTGAGCGCAGTCTTTCCAGGACGCACCAACCACCAGTGATCGGCACTCTTTCCTTATCAACCCCAAGGCGCCGCGCTGTCGCAGGCGGGGCGCGCCGGATAGAGCGCCAGCTCTGTCGCTAACTTTTCTGAAGCGTGTCAGAGGGCGCTTTTTTTTTTTTTTTTTGACGAGGGCGTACGGTTAGTCGCGACATATTTTTGTTCTTTTTTTCGCGTGCTTTGTTTATCAGCGGGAAGAAATTAACGGGGAAAAAGTAGCTGGCTGGTACACACGCCAGCTTTATGTTTCTTTCATCTACTTACAGAACTTTTCATTGACAGCGTTGCATTCAGAGCAGTAATTAAAATAGCTCATTGCAATTGATTATCATACTGAATGGCATCACTGAAACTATTACTGGCGGCTACTCGACTGTGAACAATCTGCACTTGGTTACCTTCGTGTAGAATGGCCCGTCTTTCCTAAAAAGCGCGATGCATAATAGCTGGGACAGCCTGTGTAGGTCAGTGTGAGTACGTCAAGTAATGCCTACATAGACCTAAATCTAGAGGAAACGTGACCTAAACGTGACGCATAGACAGAGCCATAAACATTTCTGCACGCCGAAACACCAGGCCATAACACGATCTGGCAACATCGCATCAAATTACGGGGCTTATAATCTCCCGAAGCCACACTCGAGCTGTGCACGAAGGACGGCGCGGGGAGCACACCGGCGCACGAGCACCGTTGCGATTTCCGAGGCCACGCCCAGCACGAGAGGCGCCGCATCTGTTGTCGATCACGCTAGCGGCCGATTCGGTGAGTAGAGAGAGAGAAAGACGGAGTACACTTCGATAGGTTAAACAGAGAGAAATTCGGTCAGCAAACCTGCCTCGAGGGAAACGGAAAAAGACACGGTAAGGAAGAAGGAGGAGTGTACAGAAACGCAAGGTGGGCGCACAAAATACTTTAGCGGCACACGTGCAGACTCGGAGGTCACGGACAACCTTCCCCATGGTTCTGAACGGTCTTTGTTTAATCTCTTGACGATGAGCTGAGGTTTAAAGTTAGACTTTTATTGCTTGAGCAGACACTGCCGAGTTACCTGTGCTTTGTCGGTGACCCACCGTCGCCAACCGGGATCAGTGAAAACAACGGCACTTTGCGACATACCTTGAGTGACGAATGTTTGCCGCAACCGTATAGCACATATCAATACCTCAACACGCTTTCTCGTTATGGCAGCTATATGATAGCGTGTAGCGCAAGAGCCTATTTCGCAAGACAGGGACCGTGCTCGAAGAAATCCTCCTACGTAATGCCTAATATGTATGCTGTCACTCTATAGCGAAAGCACAGCTATACGTGAATACCGGTCCCCGAACTTTTCCATTCTAGCGTGCTCGCGACACTACAGTTACATATATTAGATTGTCATCCATATTTATCTGATGACCAAGTATAAGCATAGACATAAATACGCGTAAATTCTCACCCTGGCTATAACATCGAGCTAAGCCACGGGCACAGGTGATATCACGCGCCGTTCGTGCACGCGAACCGCTGACGATAAGCAAAGGGATAAAACGAAATACAAACTTGCGCGCCTATACGATTAATGGCATTTCTGTCTTACCGAGGGTCGTTTCGCGGTGAGTGCGGGCTGTGGGTAAACAGCAGTGCACAAAACTCGCTTGCGGCTGCCAACACTGGGCCGTCAGCCTCCCCTGCGTTTCCTCGTGCAGCACGCTTTTACATACGGCGGACGTCACCGGGACGGCTTTATTATGAGGTAATACGTCACGTGCTGCAGGCGCCTCGAACGATGACGCTGAGGATTTGTGTCCATGATGAACAGCCTGTCCTTGACGAGGAAGCTTCAGGCACGTCTTATTTCCACCGCTAAATCAGGCCAATAGCGCGCCAAACAAATAAACGCTGCGCTGTTCTGGCAGCACGCAATCGCGTGTCACATACGTCGAGCTGTCTTTGCAGTCGATGGAGCAATACGGACAACCTTCGTCGCGGTACGAACAATACGGACAATCTTCGCAAGCTCAGCCTGTTTCTACCACCTTTGGCTTGACACGACACAACGTATCAGTGTTACGAAAGTATCTGAGGACAGCAAAGATGTTGGGGTGGAGTTACCCGCCGTGGTTGCTTAGTGGCCATGGTGTTGGGCTGCTGAGCACGAGGTCGCGGAATCAAATGCCGGCCACGGCAGCCGCATTTCGATGGAGGCGAAATGCAAGAACACCCGTGTACTTAGATTTAGGCGCACGTTAAAGAATCCCAGGCGGTCCAAATTTCCGGAGTCCCCCACTATAGCGTGCCTTATAATCAGAAAGTGGTTTTCGCACGTTACACCCCATAATTTTAGGGTGAAGTGAAGATGGCGGATGGTCTGTTGTGTTAAGGACATAATACGACCAGCGACACCATAAAATTAGGGACAATGCAGATACTTTTTTTCCAAATCTATATATATTTAACTTGTGCTGAAATGAATTTAATTATGTGGTTTTGCTGGCCAAAACCGCGATCTGTTTATGAGGCACGCCGTATTGGGGGGACTCCGGGTTAATATTAACGAACCGGAATTCATTCATGTGCTATTAAATATAAGTGCACGATCGTTTTTTTCATATCGCCCCCATCGAAATGCGGCCGCCGCGGCCGAGTGTTTGTTTTGAAGCGATCTCATGAAAGTGCTTAGAGCGAGCAACACTTCACTCGACGGTTCTTGCTTATAATTAAGAACTCTCCAGACTCCCTACAGTGAGCAAGGTCATTCCTCTCGAAGAACGCTGTTACATAATACCGTGCAATGAAACAAAGGGCGCAGTCATTCGCATGGCAAGGCTGCCGGATGGAGACGCGGACCGTGCGACTAACGGGCCCGCCATACACGCAGACTCGGCCAGAACCCAAGAAACTAATGGCGCGGAGCTAGGAAAACAATGTGCAGTTCTATAGCGCGCAGGCCATCCGAGCGATTCAGGCAGAGCGGAGCCGCTTTTCTCTAATCGCCTCATTAATCACGGGAGTAAAACCAACCTGGACCTCGCGTCAATTTGCAACGCGAACCAAACGATGATGTATAGAGGCGAAAGGAACCAGCTAAACGTGATTGCGAATGGCCACCGCGCAAGAAGCGAGTGCAATACGTTTCAATAGCTTCGAAGTTTTAGAACGTGGCTTCTAGATATAAGCGCTCGAGCTTCATAGAAAGCAGGCAGGCGGCAGCAAATTTGTTCTCTCCGAATGATATATATATATATATATATATATATATATATATATATATATATATATATATATATATATATATATATATACATTGTGCGTGTGAGTGCGGGCGCGCCATCCCACACGCACCGCAGACCAAAATCTTTTGTTGATAGTTCCAAGTATGGGATTTATTCTCTTTTCTTTCTTTCTTTCTTGCTTCCTTCCTTTCTTTCTTGCTTCCTTCCTTCCTTCCTTCCTTCCTTCCTTCCTTCCTTCCTTCCTTCCTTCCTTTCTTTCTTTCTTTCTTCTTTTTTTTTCTTTTCCTTGACAGTTGCTGAGGCGCGATCAGAATAATGGATAAATGAGTTAAGGCATACTGAAGAAGAAAAAGAAGACAAAACGCTTGCGCGGTTTCAGACCGCGGAGAAAAGCGACCAGGAGAAACGCCTCCGGAGAAAGTATTTTCATCGGTTGAATAAAGCACTACTCGGGAAGTGCCGTCAGTTTGCGATATAATAATATCGTCCCAGCCATCAAAATAACGTCGAATGGAGCGCCGTCCAGATCGTGCTGGATTGCTCACGAACGAAAAGTTCCCTGCAGAACGCAGCAATGCTATAAAGGGTTCGCGACCCTGTTCAACGCCTCTCTCAGTATAACATCACGATTTGGACAGGGGCAGTATACAATGGCGACGTGCAACGCGGGAGAAGAAGTAGAAAAGAAAGAGCGAGAGACGAGCAGAAGAAGCAGCAGAGATGTAGGAAACAACAGTGCGGCGCGCCGAAAAAAAGTTCGAAGCGCTCAAGCGCTGACACGCAGGGCCGCCGCCTGCTCTTCCTGGGAAAGCTTTTAGCGTCCTGACCCTTGCATAAGTGAGGTGAAGCGTGGACTGGAGGAGCGAAGAAAGTGCGCCAAGAATCGTCGGCGCGGAAAGGCAGGCAATTCTCGAGCCGGAACGCAGACTAAGAAAGAAAAACGGTACTTAGCGACGGAAAAAGTAGTTTGGTCAGCCACGTATACGTATACCTGCCCGCGTGGATTTGCACAACAAAAGGAAGAGAGAGAACGAGTGATCCTGTCATGAAACAAGAATATATATATATATATATATATATATATATATATATATATATATATATATATATATATATATATATATATATATATATATATATATATATATATATATATATATATATATATATATATATATATATATATATATATAGTCTCTGTTCTCTTCGTTTGTCGGCCCTCCAGAGCTGGTGCCGGCTATTCCACTGTCACTTGACGGGCGTGTATACTACAGTGAACATGGAACGGCTCTTAGCCCTCTACAGGCCCGTCGCTATTAAGTGTTCGCCTCTGTCTACTGGTTTATTCGACGAATCACGAATGCGTACGTGTCCGGATACCTAGTTGGGGAATCCTTACCTGTAAATAATGCAGAGTACCCCGAAGGCGAGGTATAATAAAAACAAAGCACCGGACTATTCTATTCCGGGGTCGGATAGGTGAAAAGGGTTCTCACGCACGCAGTCGACGCCATCTGGTAATCCCTGCATGCCACTAAAAAGCAGCACTACGATGATAATTTGCAGTACTCATCGAAGTAGTTAGAAAGAACGGAAAGCGACGGCACCTCGGAAGGTCAATATGAAAGTGTAACGAGAGGATTCTTAGCAATTTCTTTTCCCACGCGATGTAGGTCTGCGAAAGTTGCTGAAAGTAATAGTGCAGCAGACCAAAACAAAAACAACTGCGGCTTCAGTAAAGAAGAAAAGGCATTTGTGATACACGTTTCCCGACAGCGCACAACGTTGGCATGACTTGACGGTGGGACGCCGAGTCCTGCCACAACGTCTGTAAGCGATCGGCTAAACCTCAATGCAGCGTCCGGCCGAGATATAATCCCTCGTGCCAGACATTCCGCTTTCTCTATACATTCAGGGTCCAATTTATGCATGCAGCCTTTGGAACAAGCTTTATACAAGCTGCGTACTGCATTAGGAGAAACAGTGAAACTGTGTTGCCTCACTGTCTTCTCAGGTGGTCGCCCTTCTGAAGACAATATGAGTAACTGCGTAAAGTGGGTGATGATGATGAGTTCAAGGCGAACTAAGATATCAGTACTGGCTTCTTTGGCAGATGACGCTCTGACGCAAAGATACGGGCTCGTAATTGGGATGCGATGTGATGTAACCTGGTGACATTGGAAATGTCAACAATGTGTGGCCGGTTTTTCCACAAACAGTTGGGAATCTTGCACTCGAACAATCCCGCTGCTGATTCGCTGCCGCCAGGTGCAGCTTACAACCCCAATGCCACTTCATATACCATAGAATGCGCACAACGTTGTTCAAAATTGAGTGCGGAGCCTTGTGCCTTTAAACAGGACAAAAGCCACTCCACTCGCGCGAACGCCACTACATGAGCCTTTGCCGCGTATTGTGCAAAGTCAGCAGAACTATTTAGGGGAAGCCCAAGGGTGTTCGAGGGACGCGGAGAGAGAGAGAGAGAGAGAGAGAGAGAGAGAGAGAGAGCTCAAAGAGCGGAAGGAGAGGCACGCGGCAGTTCTGAAGAAAAAAAGAAAGACTTTCCCGCATTCACGTCATGCCCCACGCGCACCATTCTTTGAGCGCTTGGGCATCGATGATTGGCGCGTGTCAATGCACACGCCAGGAGCAGCGGGTTCTGCGCTTTCGCACACATACACAGTCGACTTCCGCAGCACGCACAGCATCGTCGTCGCCGTCGTCATTTGGCGTGACGATAAGCGGTCGTCCGAGGACGAAGCAAGGCAAATGTGTAACACCAAGATGACAGCGTGGCAAACTCGGAAGCTTCCTGCCGCCGCCGAGGGAGCTCAATGGGATAAATACAGTGCGCGCGCGCCTCGACAGCCGCAGCAGCAGCGGCGGCGGCGAATCCGCGCGGCTTTTCACGAACGCCGAGTTGAACTTGCTGCAGGCCCCCTCCACACTCCGCCGTCCTCCCCTTCTCGCACGAAGCTCTCGCTTTTCCTACCACGCCGTTTTGATTCCCGCGAGGCCTCCGCGGCTTTCGGAAGAAACGCATTGCAAGAGACGTTCTCTAAGAAACGCACCGGCGCACAGTCTGTTCGAGCAGGGACCGACCGCTGGCAAGAAGCCGAGGGCGGTCCGGTGAGGCCGACGGAGCGCCGGAGAGCGCGCGGCGTGTTTCTTCTCGGAGTGGGCGGCGCCAAAGAGGGTCAACGCGTGCCTCTTCCTCACTGCGCCGAGCGAGCCGATGGTGCCTCCAGGAAGTGCCAAAGCCGCCAGACTGTTCGCCAGACGAGCCCACGTCGCTGCCATCGCTGCAGAACGGCAATCTGCTGGACCACTTGCGTTGAGCCTTCGTGCGCCTCCGATGCAATGGGATGTCCCCTCTGCATTCTCCCGCGCTGCGTCCAGCAGAGACTGCACGGTGGCGTGCCTGGGACGGGTGTATGGTGCGCTGACGCCACTGGCTGGACGGAGGCAGCAAACATGTGTGCGTCAAAACCCTCAGAACCAATTGGAAACTTGTTGGAATCTATACTTAGATGGGCTTGCTCGTCATACGACTGCTCATATACCAAAAACGTTTCCAACGATTTTCGATGAGTTCCAACAGTGCGAACAACCATTTTTCCGATACGTCGTCCGCTTGGCTGGATCGGAGGGATCTGACGCAAATATGGTAAAAACTTAAAGACACACACATGCGTAATAATCAAGCTACCCATCACCAACAATAGAGCCAGCAAATTTCCAATGAGTTTCCATCCGATATCTAACGGGTTCCACCAGGTCCCAAAGGACGAAGTGGCCATATTTTCCCTCAAAGCCTCCCCCCCCCCTCCTCCTTCCGCCCTCTGCGCGACAGGCCCGACAATATTTTACAGACGTGTTTTTCGCGCTTAAAGTAGGAAACGCATGCGCGTGAGCAATAATCCTATATGTCTTGGATGATTGTCGTGACAATAAGCACACCTAACAAGTTTCCAATACATTCCAACGCCTTTAAACAGCCTAAACAGCGATATTTACAATACGTCGTCTGACAGATTCCGTGGTTTAAAATCTTTGACGCAGGCTATCTCGGCCCTTCCTGCCATAGACCTTTGTGGTATATGAGACTAGTGTCGGGAGACTCATTCTAGCAGATGTCCATCAATGGCATCGACAAAGGGCACCTGGGATCGTTTCGTTCGGGACGCTTTCTCTTCTTCAAGACGCTTCCCAGCGTTCCACCGCCTAGAAGGACAAAGTGTCGTTTGCGTGGCGGCTCTCTGAAATATGCGCACCGCGTCAATGTAGCTGGCGTCCATTGCACCAGATTCCACCGTAGTTTGTCCCATTGTTTGAACGACAACGACGTCGGCAGTGAACCCACTCCGCTGTCGTACGCACTGTACTTCCGCGTGCAGCATGCGAGCAAATGCCGTGTCGACGCTGTAGAAGTCCCGGCGAGCTTGCATTGTGCAACTGCGCGTCTGCGCCTTTCCGGTTTCAAACAGCGATAACCATAATAGCTGTCACTGCAGTTCGGTTGTTAAGGCATGACCATGGCATGAAGTTACAAGTTCTGGCTTAACTCTGTCTAAGCATGAAACACGTGAAATTTACCTCTAACTCCAACCTGTTCATATCTTACGAGGCAGCGCGCCGAGACTAACCTTGTGTCTTGCTGTATGCACAAAGATTGCAAACAAGGACTAAATTATGGCAGGGTGCGAGTTGTAAAGATGCACAACCACCACCATTCTTTCTTGTCAGTTAACATATGCTAGAGCTATAATATTCGTGCACCAAATGTATCAGGAGCAACCGCTGTTTATTTTAAATGGCAGACTGCTCCATAGAACTGCTGCTACTATATATTTGTGTTTAAGTCTCGGTGCGGACCATATTTGATGGAAACAGTGAGCTTTGTCTTCGCCATTTGAAGCAATACTGTGGAGGTGCACTCTGATGCAAATGAACCGGGGCGCGCGCTTCCCCTGTAGTTCCAAAACGTTCTCTTGAAGGCAAATTTTACGCCTATTAGCGCTACAGTCGATGTCGCGTCGTTTGAAACCAACGAAGTTGCTCATCAAGACCGATCCGGAAGCCGCGCATGACGTTGCTGCTCGGGGACACCAATAACTGTTCAGCAGTCGACATGACCAAGAGACGTTTAGAGTGTTTCGGGAAGCAATACAGGCGACATATTGATATAACGGGAATTGTTACAGGCAACTGTACAATATAGATAAAGATATTAATGCAGACAGAAAAGATCAAGGAGAGATAGGCAAAATGTTAGACTATCATAGACGTAGTTAGACCTGATTAGATCAAGCAGGTGACGTGACTGTTTGCCGCCGCCCCATTTCAAAAGAGATGCCTATAAAAACTCGTCGTCATCATCATCATCGCCCTCCCCATAGCCGCGGGCTGCGAGCGAGGGTCGTTCGATTGCAGAATCCAAGTCTTTCACGCGGCGAACTGGTGAGCAAACAAGATCCGCAACGATACAGGTGCACACCGCGCGAAGCCAGTCTTTCAGCGATCATCCAACAGGCGCTCTCTTACTCCAGATGCTCCGACGCAACGTTTTGTTTTGATGGCCGGGGCAAGAAGAGAGAAAAACCAGAGCGCCCCTGCGAGAAGGGTTGCATGCATGTGCACCTGTTCGGCCGTGTATATATATACATACACACTGCAGTACACTCCCGGCGCCGGGGCCGGATAATGGCCGCGCGAGAGCGCGCCAACGTATAATTATAAGCACCGGAGAGTCCACACAAACGGTCCCCTGTGGCTGCCGAGGAGACCGGCGAGCCATCGTCAGGCGTTAACCGGATTCCTATGGGGCACCGTGGAAAGCCGCGCTATCTTCCGAGAGCCGCTGGGCCAATTTCCACGGCTGTTCTCGCTGCGCAGCGCCAGTGGAGCGCCGCCGCCGAGTCCGGGCCACGGTGCGCGACGCGCGGCCCGCATAGCGTCGAATGCGGAACGACGGGGTCTCGGTATCGGGCCGATTATCGGCGGCGGCCGAAAACAACGGCCGCCGCTTCTTCCTCGCGTCGGGATGGCTCCACGCCCCGGCTCATTAGAAGAGAAAACGCTGCGACCGACTTCCGCATTGAGGAGCGCCGCTCCCCCTCCCGCGGTGCACCCTATCGCGTTCTCCTATCGCTGCCTATCGGTGCGCGGGGGCCACTGCCAGTCGGCCATCGTCGAGGTCAGCGGGCGAGGCCACTGTTGACACACTGGACGGCCGTCGCGGCGTTGCCCCCTGCAACGCGGCTGGCGCGTCGTTTGGGTTACGTCCCGCTTGCGGCGAACACCGGACTGTTGCAGGAAGGGGGAAGCCTGTTGGAAACACTACTGTGAGGTTCCGTTGGGTGGTTCGTTGGTAACGCTAGTCGAGCGACAAATCCGATTGATTTTACGCGCTCACAAGCGTTTCGAGCTCACGGACATGTGGTGCAGAAGACACACGGTATACATCAACGCCCGATACGACGTGCGACAAATGTGGAAAGTGCGCGACTTCCCTGATACTTAAAGCCTATTAGAAACTTGCTGGATCTGGGCCCGTATGCATTAAATAATCTTACGCTGGAACTTCCACCCTTCTTTCTTTCTATGCTGGAACTGTTGGTAAGAGCAAATTCCAGCCACTCGTTATGTTGGACACAACAGGAAAGACGGCCAGCCAATAATAGCAAACAGCACTTACTCCAGGGAAGTTTTGTGAATTCGGCCCCAGGTTGGTGGACGCTTGAGCCAATCTTAAAACTAGTTGTTCTCTCGCGGGTATGGGCACAAAACTTTACCCATTAGATCCATGGGGAAGCAAGCAAACATTACGCGCGCAAACGGAGCCTCGGACATTTAAAAACACACCTGTTGTGTCGCCAGCACGATCAGAGACGGGGCGGTGTTGATATTTTGGAGTTCGACGCCGCCATTGCGACCCGTCTATCGCCAACGTTCAGCGAAAGAGACGGCTGCAAAAATGCTGTCACACAGCCCCGTCCAGCAAACTTGAAACCAAATCTTTCTAGAGCTAATTAACTTCAGTATAACTAACTCATTAGAATGCATGGTCATCGAAGATGAATGCATGGTGCAGTTAAGTTATCCTTCGCAAAATGCACCTCAGCCCGTTTGCCCACCAGCAAGGCAAAAACATATCGTCGCTTTCAACTGCCAATTTCAGTCAATATTTCAAGGATGAGAAGTCAACGGCGGTGCTTATAGTGGAATGATGTAATTTTCAGGCTTACAATTAAGGTATCCTTTGAGAGTATATGTAGTAAAGAAAAGTCGAAGAAAGGCACTTAGTCGGGGCGAAGGACTTGACCGATGGTATGAGAAAATGAGCAGCTGGCCCGGCCTGTTGCTACGAAACCTAGCCTAACCGAACACAGAGGCTTGTAGATCAACAAGCGAGTGATCAACAATGGCACAGTCCCACTAAAGGAAAGAACTCGTCTACATCTCCGCGGTGTTGCCACGCCAAACTATAAACCTATAGACACAAAGGCCTAAAGGGAAAGACCACGACCTGTAGTTCTAGACGACCCCCTAGAGAGCAGACCTGGATGTTCCAGAGACCGCATTCCTCGCGCATATAGCCGCCCGCGCACGTTTCATCGGTCGACGCGCGGCGTGCAAGATTCAATCTGACAAAACAGTGACAATGGGCCCCGTGGTCCGGCTCCGCCGCAGCACCCGAGCACCAATGTGGCCTCCTTCCGAGCCGAGACGCCTCGTTTGTGTACGTACACCACCGCGGCAACGCCATTGTTGCACGAACCACGCGGCGCGCACTATTACGGGCGGGTCGGCGCACGCGCTGATGCTCCACAATGCAAACCGCAGATATACGGGGCTCGCGTCTCCGAGATCAGCCGCATAAATCTGCTATACAGCCCCCCTTCGTCCACGGCTGATCTCTTTTCTGCGGCGCAAGAGCTTCTTTTCTCGTTGCCGTTCGGCAGCAAACGTCCAGGTGAGAACAAGCAGGCACGGCCGTCCCCGCCAGAACATAAAGCGCGAGCATGCGCTGTAGCCGGGGCCATCCGTAATCAGCGGCCTCTCCTTTCAAGTCCCTCCGTCCGCCCTCACCAGGAGCGTTGCATGCCTTCTATATAAACACGGCGGCCTCGTAGACAATGCGCACGCACACGCATTGTAGTGCGCGCCGAATCGTCCACGCCGACCGGCGACTGTGTACACAAGCGCGGCGTCGAATCGTGCTCGGCGACTGCTCACGCCGGCGAGGTTCGTCGGGCCCCTCGCGCGGGACGCCCAGCTCGTCCGTCTACTCTTATCGATGGACCGGCTAGCATCCGTCAATGTCCCAGACAAGGGTAGGCCACAGAAAGGGTCCGTTCTCGTCGTCATTCGAGGGACTTGCACCGTGGAAAAACGGATGACCTGAAATAGGGAGAACAGGCGCCACCCGTTATCGGGGCGTAGCGAAAATGTGTACCAGCAGCAGGTATTATACTTGGAAGGGGGAAACACTATATATGTATATATATATATATATATATATATATATATATATATATATATATATATATATATATATTGTTGCGGGAAGAAAGCAGGCCCACGAGTGTAAAATAAGTTATATTTACAAATGATGGATATGGCGTTCAGGCAACCGCCAGACTTCGTCTTTCTCTAGTCCAACTCAACGTCTTCCTTCACTTCACCGTAACATTACCCTCCCGGTGGGGGAGCTCCGTCCCGGTGCAAGTTAAACAGCCTCACTTATTGGGGGGACATAGGGCTTGAGCCTGGTGACGTGAACAACATCACTGGTTAAGTTGGGAGGCACGGAAGGCTGACCGAGTGGGGCGATCTCGTAGGTCACGTCGGACAGTTGGCGTAAGATCTGGTACGGACCAGAAAAACGGGACAGTAATTTTTCCGACAAGCCGACACGACGTGAAGGCGTCCAGAGAAGGACAAGGGAACCAGGTGAAAAATGGTGGTCTCGGTGCCGAAGGTCGTAGCGTCGCTTTTGAGAAGCTTGCGAGACTGTGAGGCGATGACGGGCGACATCTCGGGCCTGGGCGGCTAAGTCAATAGCCTCGCGAGCGTAAGCAGTGCTGGGTGACTGTACTGCGGAAGGTAGCAACGTGTCAAAAGGCAAGGTGGGGTCGCGGCCGTACAAAAGGAAAAATGGTGAAAATCCGGCAGTGTCGTGACGGGACGAGTTGTATGCGAAAGTGACGTATGGTAAAGCGACGTCCCAGTCGCGGTGATCGTTGGAGACGTACATGGCGAGCATTTCAGTGAGTGTGCGGTTGAGTCGCTCGGTGAGGCCGTTCGTTTGAGGGTGGTACGCGGTAGCAATCCGATGTTCTGTAGAACAGGAGCGGAGCAGATCATCAACGACCTTCGATAGAAAGTAGCGGCCGCGATCCGTCAGCAACTGGCGAGGGGCGCCGTGGTGCAGGATGACGTCTTTTAGTAAGAAGTCGGCGACATCTGTAGCGCAGCTGGTTGGCAGGGCTCGTGCGATGGCATATCTAGTGGCATAATCGGTTGCTACAGCAATCCATTTGTTTCCTTTGATGGAAATTGGAAACGGACCAAGGAGGTCGAGGCCCACACGGAAGAAGGGCTCTGTAGGTATATCAATGGGTTGAAGCAAACCAGCGGGAGGCATAGCAGGCGTCTTCCGGCGCTGACACAGGTCGCAAGAAGCGACATAACGGCGCACAGAGCGATAAATGCCAGGCCAGAAGAAGCGGCGCCGCAGGTGGTCGTAAGTACGAGTGACGCCCAGATGTCCAGCAGTAGGAGCGTCATGAAGTTGCTGGAGCACGGTGAGTCGAAGGTGCTTGGGGACGACTAGGAGGAGCTCCGGGCCGTCAGGACGAACGCTACGACGGTATAAAGTTCCATCGCGCAAGGTGAACATCCGAAGGGACGGGTCATTGGGCGAGGAGCTTAGGCGGTCCATAAGTGTTCGAAGAACAGGATCCTTGCGCTGCTCGTCGCCAATGTGGAGGAAGCCGGAGAGGGACAGAATACTGATGTCCGAGTCTGCATCGGTATCGTCCGGTTGATCCACGGGATTGCGGGACAGGCAGTCAGCGTCTTTATGCAGGCGTCCTGACTTATATATAATAGAAAATGTATATTCTTGTAGGCGCAATGCCCAACGTGCAAGTCGTCCAGTTGGGTCCTTCAAAGAGGAGAGCCAGCAGAGGGCGTGATGGTCGGTGACAACGCAGAAGCTCCGACCGAAAAGGTACGGGCGAAATTTCGCGACCGCCCATACGAGCGCGAGACATTCTCTCTCAGTAATGGAGTAATTACGCTCGGGCGTGGAAAGGCGGCGGCTAGCGTAAGCGATGACACGGTCTTGGCCCTGTTGACGCTGAGCGAGGACAGCGCCGATGCCATGACCACTCGCGTCAGTTCGTACTTCAGTGGGCGCAGAAGGGTCAAAGTGGGAGAGAATCGGGGAAGTGGTAAGCCGCTCAATCAGGGTAGAGAAGGCTTTCTCCTGTAGCGGTCCCCAAGAGAAAGAGGCGTCTTTCTTAAGAAGGTCAGTGAGAGGGTGAGCGATGTCCGCAAAATTTTTCACAAATCGCCGAAAATAAGAGCATAAGCCCAGAAAACTACGGACATCGTTCGTTGAACAAGGTACAGGAAAATTTCGCACGGCGTGAACTTTCTGTGGATCAGGTTGGATTCCGGCGGCGTTGACGAGATGACCAAGCATGTTAATTTCACGGCGACCGAAATGGCACTTGGAGGAGTTTAGCTGAAGGCCAGCCCTGCGAAACACGGAGAGTATGGTTGTGAGGCGCCGCAGGTGGCTCTCAAAGTTCGGCGAAAACACAATCACATCGTCGAGGTAACACAGGCATGTAGACCACTTCAAGCCGCGCAAGAGAGAGTCCATCATGCGCTCGAATGTAGCTGGCGCATTGCATAATCCAAAGGGCATGACTTTAAATTGGTACAGACCGTCCGGTGTGACAAAGGCGGTTTTCTCGCGGTCCATCTCATCGACGCTAATCTGCCAATAGCCGGAGCGGAGGTCAATTGATGAAAAGTATTGGGATCCGTGAAGGCAGTCAAGAGCGTCATCAATGCGAGGCAAGGGATAAACATCCTTCTTTGTTATCCGGTTGAGGTGACGGTAGTCAACGCAGAAGCGCCACGAGTTATCTTTTTTCTTTACTAAGACAACCGGTGATGCCCACGGGCTACTGGAGGGTTCAATGATGTCCTTGTCCATCATCCTGTCTACTTCTTTCTGTATGATGGCCCTTTCTGTTGCCGAGACACGATATGGCCGCCTATGAATGGGGCTGGCGTCACCGGTGTTGATGCGATGCGTGACAACAGATGTCTGGCGAAGTGGACAGTCGGCCAAATCAAAGATGTCCCGATAAGATGACAGGAGATGACGAAGAGCTGTTGTTTGCTCGGAAGGAAGGTCGGGGGCGATCATCTTAGAAACATCGTCCGCAGGCGTCGAGTACGAAGGAGTGGATGACAAAGGTCCGTTCGTACTGAGGAAGGATGCAGAGGTCAAAAAAGAAATCTGAAATTCTTCCAAAGGAGTGATATGCGCTATCGCGATACCGTGTGGCAAAACATGTGACGAGAACCCAAAATTGAGGATGGGCACGCGAGCGCAGTTTTCGCGGATCCGAATTAAGGTGCTCGGTAGGGCAATATTACGCGACAAAACCACGTCAGTAAGCGGCGACAGGACGTACTCGCCATCAGGTACGGGAGGACAGGGCGTCAGCAGGACATTTGTAGCAGCCTGTGGAGACAGCCTTGCAAATTGAGCAGCACATAAGCGGTGTGGAGCACAAGTGGTTGCGTCGGCAGGAAGCGGCAGGTCCAACTGTACAACACCTGCGGAGCAGTCAATTTGGGCAGAGTGTTTCGAAAGGAAGTCGAGGCCGAGAATTAGGTCGTGTGGGCAGTGTTCAAGGACGATAAATAGAACAACGGTATAATGGCCCCCAATGGTCACACGTGCTGTGCACATTCCAAGGACAGGTGACGTACTCCCATCGGCGACTCGCACGGTGCACGGTACGGCGGGGGTCAGAACCTTTTTGAGCCGGCGGCGGAGAGCAGCGCTCATAACTGAAAGCTGCGCTCCTGTATCAACGAGAGATCTAACAGGAACGCCATCGACTTCAATGTCCAGCAGGTTTCCACATGTAGGCAGGGTCAATAGAGGATTTGTGGGCCGGGTCGGAGTTGCAGCTTCACCTCCGGGAGCTGCACCGCCTAGTTTCCCGAAGCGAAGCGACCGGTTGCAGAAGGGGACGAAGAGCGGTGAACGAGAGGCGAACGGGACCTACGACCTTGCGGAGACGGGGATCGGCTGGATCTTGGTGGAGCACTGTCGGCGTTGATGTTCCTAGTCGGCGTATAGGGCGAGAAAGTGCGATTGTCGGGTACTTGGCTGTAGTGACTCGGAGACGACCACCGAGGAGGCGACGACCAGTGGTTGCGGCAATGACGGGCGATGTGTCCAATACCGGAACAATTAAAACAGATGGGTTTATCATCCGCTGTGCGCCATTCAGCTGGGTTGCGACGGAGTGGTGGAAAGCTTTGCGTCCGGGAGCGAGCGGTCGGAGAAATTTGGTAGGTGTTGGTATGGCGGACTGAGCAGAGAGATGGAATGCCCAAACTTGCTATTTCCTCCCGAACGACCGCTTGTATAAGGGAGATAGCGGGTACGCTTTCCCGACAGTCTGAACGAACGGGAGCCGGGGCCATGGCCTCAAGCTCACGGCGAACGATGCGCGTTATTTCTTCCGGTCCTGCGGGCTGAACGAACCGCGGCGGGTCTTCGCAAGAAGATGTCGCGGCGGTATTGGGCAACCGGTCGAAAGTTTGAGTGACGCGGCGGCCCTTCGCTTGTTCGAAGCGCCGGCACTCCTTAATAATTGCATCCACAGTGGCACAATCCTTACACATCAAGAGATTGAAGGCATCGTCTGCAATACCTTTCAATATATGGCCAATCTTGTCTGCCTCGGTCATGTTGTCATCAGCCTTGCGACAGAGGGCCAGCACATCCTGTATGTACACGACATAGGATTCTGTGGACGTCTGAGCGCGGCACGCAAGTTCTTTTTTAGCTGCCAGCTGACGACCGACAGGTCTGCCGAACAGGTCTCGCATTTTTTCTTTGCAAACATCCCAGCTCGTTAGGTCAGCTTCATGTGTGTCATACCATTGCTTCGCAGTTCCCTTCAGATAAAATATTACGTTTGCAAGCATCATTGTAGGATCCCACCTGTTGTTGTCGCACACTCGCTCGTACATCGTAAGCCAGTCCTCGACGTCGACGTTGTCCGTGCCACAAAATGTTCCCGGGTCCCGTGGGTGAGTGAGGATGACCGTGGGCACGGGCTGCCGAGGCGTTGTCGCTTGTGTCGGTTGATTTGCCATTGTGGCAGCAGGTAGATGACGTCCGCTGCGAAGTTCCGTGGTGGTACCCCGCACCTTCCACCAAAATGTTGCGGGAAGAAAGCAGGCCCACGAGTGTAAAATAAGTTATATTTACAAATGATGGATATGGCGTTCAGGCAACCGCCAGACTTCGTCTTTCTCTAGTCCAACTCAACGTCTTCCTTCACTTCACCGTAACAATATATATATATATATATATATATATATATATATATATATATATATATATATATATCTGTTTCAGATCCTTTCTCTCGCCCGCTCGTTTGTACACGAGCTCGTTAGCATTCGTCGGCCGCCGGTGGCGCTATATGTTTGGCGAATTCCCGCAGTCGCCCGAAGGAAGGGCGCGGCGGGCGCGCCATTTATTTTTTATTTTTTTTTAACAGAGGGGCAGAGGGAGGGGGCACTACGAAGTTTCTGTGTATACAGTTTGCTGCGTTTGAGTTTTTCGTCATCTTTGATCTTGGCACCTGGATGCCGACTACAGTTAGTTGGTTGATACCGAAAATCTGAATTGGTAAGTTTTCTTCACTGAGATGTCAGACACTTTTTTGGATTTCAGCGAGAGTACTTTCTTAAGGAATCAAGGGTCGGCGAGAGGGGGTGGGGGGTAATGATTATTGTAACGTGCACATGAAGTGCTTCAGGCAACGCCTTCCAGCTATTTATTTATTTATTTATTTATTTATTTATTTATTTATTTATTTATTTATTTATTTGCATGCTTGCTTATTCTCAATCGGGCTCCCGAGTAACGGCCTCGCTGACCAACAATAAAGATTATCTTCTCGTGATGACGCACTCCCTTTTACGGTAGCAACCGAAATTTTCAATTTCAGCTTTCAGCAACATAAAGATGGTATCATGTTGTTCCGCACGCTGCCCTAAGTCCACGATTCCGGGAACCAAAATGCACAAGCAAAGGCAAGCCATACTGTCGAAATGGGTCGTACTTCTTCTGGCTTTACTCCCTAACACTTGCGTATGCTACTAGCCCATTTTCGACAATTGGAGACTGTGATTCGGCAACGTGTCGAAAGAAAAATGGAGAAAAGGAAAGAAAAAAGAAGCCGAACACGCGGTCTTTATTGTCTTCTAAAGTCGTCATTTGTGATGCCCGCGCCCTATAGGTGGCGCGCGTGGTAAACCAAGAAGTAAGAGGCGATTGGAAGATTGGTGGAAGAAAAGTAGGGAAACGACAAAAAACGGAGACGTAGGAAAACAAAGTTCACAATAGTGGTCAGAAAATTTGGTTATGAGAGTTCATCATGGGCCCTTTTTTTTCTTTTTTCTTTTTTTTCCCGTTTTTAACCTAGGTAGGACATTAGGCAGTATAATAGCAAGAGCTTGGTGGCGCAACCCGCCGCCCCGTTCAAAAGGGGACACTCGTAACATCCATCCATCCAACCGATGGCTGTCCGGAGGAGGATCGCGACAGAAGCGGAGGGCAGGGAAACGTGTTGTATAGCACGTCGTGACAACTTTGTGCCACCGTGTTACTTTCATTACGCAATATATTGAGCAGCATGGACGCATAAGTGCAATTATATAGCTAATTAAAGATGAATAAGTACAAATTGAATCCATGCTAATGCATTTTCTGTTGCGTTATATAGTTTGTTCCACTCGCGTACATGACAGTACCCCAGGATAATTTTAAGAGGAGGGACGGAGAGGCACCCGTACATGCCCTACCTAATACTTTTATCACAAGAAGCCAACAAACACTGACACCAGGGACAACATAGAGAAAATTACTTGTGCTTAATAAATGAAATAAACAAACGATAAATTAATGGAAATGAAAGTGGATGACCCCAGAACCTTCGCATTTCGCGTGCAATGCTCTACCAATATCTTTTTGGGCCGCGGCCGCTCAATTGGTAGAGCATCGGAGGCAAAATGCGAAGGTTGTGGGATCGTTCCCCACGTGCGGAAACTTGTCTTTTTCATCCACTTTCAGTTTCATTAATTTATCATTTGTTTATTTGATTTATTAAGCACAAGTAATTTCTCCTATGTTGTCCTTGGTGTCAGTGTTTGTTGGCTTCTTATGATATGACTTATAAAAATCGGCACCGTTAGTTTACCCCTTTCTCCTCGTTTATTACATAACGAGGGTCTCGAATCCGGCAACACTGATGCCTTCGGGCAGCATGTGTGGGTTTATTGACCGGCTGCCTTCACCCAAAAAGATCACGTTCTCGTGACGCCTGCGGCAAAATGGATGTTCCACATCCACCGCCAAGGTCTGTGGTGGTTATGTAGAGTTATGTAGTGGCGCTGGCTAACACTCCCAGGGTTCTACTAGGAAACATAAATGCTCAAGAAAGTGGATGTGGAAACGGCGCCGCGGTAGCTCAATTGGTAGAGCATCGCACGCGAAATGCGAAGGTTGTGGGACCGTTCCCCACCTGCGGCAAGTTGTGTTTTCATCCACTTTCATTTCCACTTTCATTTCCATTAATTTATCATTTGTGTATTTCTTTTATTAAGAACAAGCAATTTTCCCTATGTTGTCCTTGGTGTCAGTGTTTGTTGGCTTCATATGGTATGACTAATAAAAATCGGGCCCTTTGGTTAACCCCTTTCTTCTCGTTTACTACCTAATACTTTGCCACTCGAAAAAAAAAAAGGAAAGAAATGCTCGCAGCTGTAATATGCGACACCTAATACCATTTTATTTCTCAGTTATTCGTGGGAATTTTAAGCAATAGACAGTCCTTCAAACAATTAAATATGTTCAACTTTATAAACGTTACATAAGCACGTAAGGAAAATCATTCGCCGATGTTCGTAGTAATCTAGCTTCATTGTCTGAACTAGCAACTTCTCACATACTTCATTTTTGCTCGTTTCCCCTCCTCGCAAATGTATTGCAACACACGTGCGATGTGAATAATATTAGCAAATATACCGGACTGTATTAGAAGACATGTTGCAGCTTGTTTCTGACATATTGCTGCGGCTTCTGGCAAGGTTACTACGAAGAACATGTTTTTCAGCCTAATTTCCGCAGCGTTTCATATGCCGCGTAAACTTGAACGCATTGATCGTATAGTAACTCATATAAGCCAAATAAGCATACCACAGAAATGTTATTTGCCTAATATGAATGTCGAAAATCCTAGAACCGGTGCGCGAAAAAAATAATGTAACAGAGAGAAAGAGAGAGAGAGAGAGAGAGAGAGAGAGAGAGAGAAAGAGAGAAGAAACAATACAACTAAAGGAAGTCTAGACATGACAATGGTGTTTATTTGCATCAGTACATCAGTACATGACGCTAGGGGCATGCAGAAAAAGCTGCCACATGGACAGCTTGACGAAGCCGCAGGCCCCCGCATAGGCGATTGCGCGGAGTTAGCAAGCGCAAAGGCAGTACATCATTGTTTGGAAATGCCATTTATACAAAATTGAGTGATAGCCCATGTATACGCGTGAGTGTTTTTTGATATTCTCTGTCCAGTTCGCGCTTTTTTTATTCTTCTTTAAGGAAGTGGCCGCTGCCACTTTCTATTTTTGCATATAATCCTCTTTATCAGTGGGATCACAACCCTGCCTATCCATAGCCTCACCACCCATTGTTTCTCGATGGATTTTGCCATAAAGAAGGAGACTTATCTCGTCGATAAAAATTCGGTTCTTGCACTGGGAAACGCAGTACATGTGCTTACTATTGTTGTTCTTGGCCATCGCACGAGCGAAAGAGGTAAACAAAAGCCTGGGTCTGCACGGCAGGTGTCGGCACAGCCCAGACTAGCCACGTGAAAATGCGGCCATACCGCGTTGTCGTCTGCTCATCCTATTCGAGGCGTTTCTCTCTTTGATCGCTGTGGGGCCCTGCGGGCACTGCGAACAACGAGGTCAGACTAACATACCGGCGCTGGAGGGAGGAAACGGTGCGTACGACTCGTCTCATCTTCTGTAGGGTTGTATAAAAATAACCTCTAGCATGACATTAAAAACATATATATGTTCTGCTTGCACACAAGCCAGCCCGAACAAAGTCCGTCTTTTCCTCACTAAGTTTCGCCGTGCTCACTGGTGCCGTTAACTGCACCAACAATGTCAACAAGTGTGCAACGGCATCCTTCAATGGGACTGCATGAGCAGCCATCCAGCCATCCCCGGCGACGGAGCTGCAATGAAGGAACATTCGCAGGGGAAATGCGAATGATACAAGGATAAACGCTGGCGACAGACTGTATCGCTAAAAGCAAGATGCACACACACACACACACACACACACACACACACACACACACACACACACACACACACACACACACACACACACACACACACACACACACACACACACACACACACACACACACACACACACACACACACACGCACGCACGCACACACACGCACGCACGCACGCACGCACACACACGCACGCACGCACACACACACACACGCACACACACACACACGCACGCACGCACACACACGCACGCACAAACGCGCGCGCGCGCGCACCATGGAAGAAACCCGACCACCCGGGAAGCAGCTCGCATCGGGAATCGTGGCGACCTTGACGCGTTTCGCATCATTTCATGCAATCGGGACCATCCTCGACGTGGGCACAGACAATAAAATAAAGAAAACTAAAGCAGGCGACAAATAAAGCACACTCTGAAGGACGATCAAGGTAGGCAGGCGGGCAGGAGGCGTAAGTATATAGACACCTCTTCGCTGCCGCCCTTTGACGCGCGCCGCGCACGAAGCTTGATGAAACTGCGAGAGGCCGACCGCCTGCCACAACTGCAGAACCGCTGGCATCTCGGGTCCTGCTCAGTGTACCCACCGAGAAGGCGTTGCTGGCGCGAGAGGTCGTTTCTTTTCGCTTTCTCCCGTATAGCGAGCACTTCACTCCTCGCTTTACTATGCGCTTTCTGGCGCGCTTCGTGTCTTACGTAAAAGCTCACACACACACACACACGATCATGCGCATTTGCACAAGGTGCGAAGGCACGCCACGTAGACACTAAGGGAATTTCTCAAGGGCGATCTTCAACGGATCTACCACCACGTGAAGGCGATAGAAGAGGCAACAAGAATAAGAAGGAAAGCGATCCAGGGATGGCATCAACGCGGGGAAGGGCAGAAGAAGGAATGTCGAAACGGGCGTAGCTGCTCCAGCCAACACAGGAACGGAACCTTCTATTTGCGCTGGCGGCGATGGACCTTGACTGCGCGCCCGGAATGACTCAGAAGAAATGTACTCCTCGCGAATTTTTTTTCTTTTTGCTTCGTTTTCTTCGAAGTAATTGTCAGCACTTGTACGCTCTTGACCAGATTTAGTGTTGATCTTCCCCGAAGGCCGTGTGAGCTTTACCAATACGCATGCGCCCAGCAAGCACACAGAGCGCAGTGCGAGCATAAATTTGCGTTGCTGTCTGCGGCTGACCTTGGAAGCGTGTCCGGGCAATTGCTCGAGCTCTATGTCTGCAATGCAGCCGGCCGACTGTGCACTGTACGACAATATGCCACAGCACATGCGTCCATGAACGGCTGCGCGAGTGGTCATTCATCATTCTTGGCAGAGGCGCATACAGCGATGACGAGCAAAATACTTCATGCAATGGATTATGCACACGGCGGACAAACTCCATGGTCGAGCATAACGTGGCTCAGCAGCGGAGAATTGCGCCGCCAGCAGCTTGACTGCGTCGTCCTTGCGTGTGAGATGATTGGGGAACACTGAGGTATGCAGTATTGTTTCGTCGTGTGAACACACCATAAAGGATGAAATCACAACGTAGCAGTGATGCTAGTACTATACAGATGTAGTTGTGGCGCAGCTATGTGACGCAGATTACTGCTAGTGGAATGGTGGTTCGTATGTAAAAATGTCAGCTCCCTTTGTCCGAACTTTTTGAGTCACAGAAGTAGTGAAATCATTATAATAATCACCCTCATGCGCTGCAGAGGTTGGGGTGCTATCTGGACACTGTCAAATTCCGCCACGTCGACAATTCTGAGCCAATTAGAGAGGATGTAGAAGCCTTGCTATCTAATCAGAGAACACGGCACTTTTGACACTATGGCTCAATTTAACATTGTACCTCCCGGCTGCGTATGCGAGCTACGGCGCCCGAGACCAATGTCCAAATATATTGTGTTATGTGCGCATTCTGTCGCCCAACGCAAAATTTACACAAGACGCTGTACGCGATTTGTAAGAACAGGCAGCGCTCGATCGTGGCAGTAAAGGCCGGTCCAATGAAAACCACTACACTACGAGAAGCTCAGTGATTATAATCCCTGATTAGCAACCGCTTCCACATTGCTTCGCGGCTTTATAATGAGGCCAACCGGCGTATGCGTCTAGCATGTCCTTCGTTGTCTTTGTTCTCTCTCTCACCTGACGGAGATGTGTGGGAACGGCCGCTAGGGAGCACGAGAACATCCCGCTTCGCGTTGCGACAGGATGAGGGGCCACCCTTCGCGGCTGCTTCTCCGTGCTTCCATCGCATGAACTCTCACGCCGCGAAGCCCCCCGAGGGTGAATGTGAAAAGAGAAAAGAACACGGCGGCGGAACAATAGGAATCTCACTGCCATCGCCGCCGCCGCCGCCGCCGCCGCCGCCGACAGAGGAGAGGAACGCTGGACGTTAGTACAAAAAGCTCCCTTGAGTGGCGCCGGATGAGAGGACAATAAGAAAGTGTCGCCACAGACACTCTTTCTCTCATTATATCCCTCCCTCTTCGCATCGGTCGGTCACAAGGACGCGTCCCTGTGAGGAGGCGAGGGGAAATGCGGCTACAGTTTATGTATGCACGGTCGATACGTCAGATGAGGTGATTCGCGACAAATGGGGCTCGCGCGCGCACTCCTCACGCATGTTTAATGCACGAGGTTGGGAAGAAATGCCGTTATACGATCAGCTCGATTTGTCGCGCCTTTCACGCGTCGAGAATCGCGGTGATAATCGCATCGACTCGTTGAGGTCCCCGCTGATGGTAGACAGTGAATGAGAGAGAGCGCGCGAATGAGCGAGGGAGCAAGAGCGAGCGCGTGGGACAGCGTGAATGTGCCAATTGGGCCTATGGTCCAACACCTGAAGACCCAGTGAACTGTGCAAAGTATGTGGCTACAGTTTCTGCTCGCAGGATCGCGAATACCGACCACGGCGGCCGCATTCCATGGACGCGAAATGAGAAGACACCCGTGTACTTAGATTTAGGTACACGTTAAGGAACCCCTGGTGGTCAAAATTTCCAGAGTCCCCCACAACGGCGTGCCTCATAATCAGATGGTAGTTTTGGCACGTAAAACCCCATAATGTAAATTTTTCTGCAGCGGACATTGAACAACTGCTGCGTATCTGCCCAAGAACGCGGTATACTGGGTAGAGCGTACTAAGAGTTTCCATACTATACCAATGATTGAACAGACAGTTATAGGCATTGGCTCATGGACGATAAGTTCGATCAAATCACTACTGCAATTTCTACTTTAGGAAGGCATGCACGCTATTATTAACTGAACATCTATGCCGCAGCACAAATTTCACGAGAAAGAAAAATTGAGGGAATTAGTGCTTCGGTAAATGAACAAATGACTGAGTGAGGAAGACTTATTGAAAGAGAGAGAGATGAATGTATGAGGATTAACTAGAGTAAATGTCCGGCTGGCTACTCTGCTCTGGGGGAAGGAAAAGGTAGAGAAGACGAGGATAAAAACTGGCAACGGCTATAGATTTTCTTTCTGTCTCGATGCTTTTAAAAGCACAATTATGCTTTTAGAGCAACTCGAGCTAACGTCGACTGGGAATAGGATCCCAGAATTCTGTTTCTTGTAAGGCGACGCTTGCCAAGCTTGTCGAGCATGGTGCGAAGCGGTTTCCTTATAGTTCACTGAAACGACGGCAATCACACAGAAGGTGCGCAATCGTCTCTTCGCACACACAAGTTTCACATTCGGGACTCGTTGCCATTTCGATGAGAAAGGAGTAGGCATTTGTTATTGCTGCTGCGAACCGTAAACGACATGTGAGGGTTACGCCACGTCGTGGTAAAACCCGGGCGGAAGGCGTAGCTTTACATGGGAATTCAGGCAACGAAATCGCCGGTTCGTGAAATCCGATGAATTCCATTCCAGCTCGAGTGAAGCTCGCAGAGCTTTCCCGCTTCGTCCGCTCTTGTTCATACCCGAAAATTTCGAACATTGCCTCTTAGGCAAACTGTTCAACTTTGCCGCTACGCACAAGCGTTACTCAATGGACAGCCCTTTCAAAAATTATATTTCGAAAGGTTGACCTAGTTTCAACGAGTTCTTTCTTAACAACGTCGAGAGGGTACTTACTACACGCACTTATGACACTTAGTCGGCACCTAATGCTGAGTTCATTAATGCTGTGTTATAGCTGTGTTTTGGTATTGACCAAGACACTGCTATAAAGCAATAACGAAGTTGGGATGGGAGGAGGAAGATGAAAAGGAAGGAAGGAATAAAGGTGGGGAGGTCAACCAGAAGCACGTCCGGTTTGCTAACTTACACAGGAGAATGGACTTAAGGGAAAAAAGAAAGGAGAGGGAGGGAAGAAGGCACTGTAAGTGTGAGTACATGCGGATACCCATCAGTTTACGCCTATAATCGGACACTGAGGCCAATCGCTTTCATGAAACGCAGCAGTGCCCACGTCGCTTTGTAAGCCTGCGACACATGGGGCCATGGTATGAGAATCTTGGACTCTGAAAATGGTCTGTTATCTAATCGGTTTAACACCCTCTGAAGAACGTCGCGTTCGTTGTCATAGAGATCACAAAAACACAACACGCGCTCAATCGTCTCTTCACAGTTGCACGAGTCACAGATTGTTGTGTCGCACATTCCAATAAGGAATGAGTATGCTCTCGTAAAAAGCCACCCCTAACCAGAGGTGTCACAGTAAAATTGCATCACGGCGGACGAAGTTCGATGGAATCTGCAGCTTCAATGTAGGGCCCAACCAGTGGATACGGCAGTTGGAGAAAATCGGGGTGTTCCACAAAGCTTCAGTCTTGGTTTGAGCAAGTAAACGAAGACCTCTCGCGGCATCTGTCCTTGATAAGGGTATAGGAAGTGTCACGGTTTCTTTATGGGCTGACCGGGCGGCATCATCAGCAAGGTCATTTCCGACGATGCCACAGTGCCCCGGAAGCCATTGGAAGATGATGTTATGTCCGTCTATGAGGGCTTGATGGAGAACCTCTCTGGTCTCAAACACAAGTTGGTCATGGGTGTTGTGTCGTAAGGCTGACTGCAGACTCTGAAGGGCTGCCTTGGAGTCACAAAAAACGACCCACTTTCCTGGTTTGGCTTGTGCGATGTAATTAACAGCGGTGAAGTTCTGTTGCCGTAGAGGTCATTATATGGGACACTTTGAAAGTAATTGTAATTTGTAAGGCCGGGATGATACCAGCGCCTGTGGAGCTGGTGGCTGATACAGATCCATCGGTGTAAGTGTGCGTTCTTTGTTCATATGCCTCGTTCAGTAATGACAGTGTGAACTGACGTAGAGCCACTGTTGAATGACGGCTCTTCTTCGTTATTCCTGGAATCGTGAGACGTACTTGTGGTTGTCGTAGGAACGACAGGGGTGCTGCTGGTGGAAGTTGGGATAAGTGTTGCAAATGCGTATGTTTTTAGAGGGGAGTAACTTCACGACTTGGCTAATTGAAACTTGTTGAAACTGGGCCAGTCTCCTGAAACAAAGTTTCCTATTTTAAGTGTTGGCCTTTGAGTTACGCTATTGTATTGTAGTGAAGTTCAACCAATTTTCGAAGGGGCAATGCATAAAATTCCTGGACATGTATTGAGAGCGAATGTGTAAGGCAGCCAGTGAGCGATTGAGCCAACGAGTAAGAGCGAGTGAGTGAGCCAGTGATAGACTTGCGTGAGCGTGTAGGTGAATGAGTGAGGCAGAAAAAAGACTACACGGCTACAATACCTCGTGCCCCTGCACGAGGTATTGAGCGAGTAAGAGAGTGTCGGAAGGAGGAAGAGAATGACTCAGTGAGTGAATGCGTGAATGAGTGAGTTAATGAACAGAAGGTGGAGCTCGACAAGAACGAGGCTCTGACGTACAACTCCAACATGAAATTAAAGCCATCCTCGACTTGCGCGTTTGCTGAATTAGCGAAGCAAGTGCAAACGCCACCTTCGCGCTGAAGAATGTCGAGTTTCCGCGTGAACCATGAGAGCTCATCATTCTCGGAAAGCGCGCCGCTAATGCGCGAAACACAAGGCAGGCGTTCGTACAATAGGGAATACCACGCAATCTCCATTACTCATCTCACGGGGCTTCCTCGCCGGAGCGTAAAAATTCAACGGAGATTATGCACGTAGGTTCCATATAGACCGCTGTCTTCGACCCTAAAGTGCAGATACACGACGCATAATCCGTTTCGTGCGCAAATTCGCAGGGAGAGCGTATAGTTCTTCATTTTATTTTATTCTCCTTTGCAGAGCCTTGGGAACTTAAGAGATGGCAAAACCGATAACCTCCTTTTGTGAAGCCGTTCGCAGGCAGGCCCTCTCGTGCGAAAGGCGCGCGAGCCGTGCCTCCACCGTTGCGTCGTCCGCGGCTGCTGTCGAAGGGAACAATTCTTCATTCTATTTTAAACCGCCTCGCCCGCCCAATGGCCGCGCAGCGATCGGGCGCACACATGCGTGGGCATCGGGCGCCCTTCGCCAAGGTTGTGCCTATCTGCGAGCCTTTGCGAAGTGATGTATGAACAGGGGCTCCCACCGCCGCCGTGTGCGTGTGTGCGGCGCGTGACCCGTTGCCGAAACGTGAGAGCGGCAGCCCGTGCGCCCACGCGGCCACGAGCCGATGTAGCGAGTGCGCGGCGATCTTTCACCGCGATCGAACGTCCAGCGCGTAAGGCACGCCGAGTAAAAGCAGCGTCGACGACCTGCCGTCGAACTTCGCAGTTCGGTGCCGTTACATATTTCACTGCGCGCGCACTCGCGCGCTCTCGGAGTCAAGCACGCGTGCATCCTCTCCCGAACCGACCCGGGCATGACCCGGTATCGGTACACGTACCCTGTCGAACTAAATACCGTGCAGCACCATGCAATCTGCAGCGGACGCTAGCCAATTAAGTGCGGAATTCACATAGAGCAATCGGAACATGACTGATCGTCACGCACTCGCTCGCCAATGAAAAAAGCCAGCTGCACCGTGTGATTTCCCAGATATCGACCAATCGCGAGATACTCTTGGGAAGTTTCAGACCTCTATTAATGGCGCAAAAGCGATGACACACAAGTAGCGCGAACACAAGCACACGCGAATGTCTGTTCTATGAGTGTTGACGGCTTTGCGACGTGTTAAAGCACACGTTCGTCTACTCTTAGAAGAAACGCGTCAGTAGCGTTAATTAAATTATGGGGTTTTAGGTGCCAAACCACTTTCTCATTATGAGGCACGCCGTAGTGGGGGACTCCAGAAATTTCGACCACCTGGGGTTCTTTCACGTGCACCTAAATATAAGTACACGGCTGTTTTCGCCCCCATAGAAATGCGGCCGCCCTGGCCGGGATTCGACCCCGCGACCTGGTGCTTAGCAGTCCAACACCATAGCCAATAAGCAACCACGGCGGGTGGATCAGTGGTGTTCAGTCTGGTATTACTTCAGTAGTATTCCTTCATTAAAGTACGAAAAAAAAGAACGATACGCCACGTTATGGAAATACGTATTGATTAAATATTAATATGAAGTCTATATGCCAAATCTAGGCTGCTATTAGCGTTTTAACGCCAATAAAGCGTGTCCCTTAATACTACACGACGAACGACTCCAAATAGCAAATTTTAGCAACTTGCGCAGCAACAAGTTCTCCGTAGCTAAACATTCTCGGGAACAACCGCTCTCTATAACGCCAGCCGCAACCTCCGTGTCAGTGCATGGAATTAGCGAGACACGTGCACTGCACAGGTGAATGCGCCGTGCACGAGGTCCGCAATGCATGCACGCCGCCGGCACAGTCAGTGGACCGTGCGCGCCTGTGGGACAGAAAGGGCAAGAACGCAGGAAGAAAGCCTCCCTCCTAAAACAAAAGCCGATTCGCCGAGAGAGAGGGAGGCAGTTTCAAGGGCCGCCCTCGCACCGGCTTAGAAATCCTTTCGTTCCCCCGTGATCGGGTAGACCTTCGATAGCCGCATTCGTGCCTGCCCTTGAAACGAGCGAATCGAAGAGCCGTGCGGCGGCATTGATCTACACGGCGTTTCGCGCTTTCCTTCATCGTCTCCTCGTTCGTTCCTGCTCTTACGCATACCTCTGAACGTGTACGCAATGTAGGGGGAATGAAGACGCTTTTGGGCTTCGTTGCAGAGGTGTCGCGCCGCAGAGAGCACGCGACATGTCCAGGCATATCGATATTGGCTCGTGGCCCTGTCGGCAACGCACGGCCACGATTCAGGAGCGAGCAACCTTGGGCGAAAACGCGCGCACGCGCGTGCACGCGCAGCAGAGAAAGGCTCGTGGTCGCGCAGTTCTCCTTCTGCAGGGCGGCCCTTCCTGCCGCGAGGTGCAGTGCTGCCGCGTTCGATGGCGCGTTCGCGCGCACCTGGGGCCGTTTACTGAAACGCTTATTCGCCGGCGCCCCCACGTGCATGCCAAATAACGCCTCTGTGAGTTTGTGCACCGTATAATACAGCGCAAAACTGGTCTCCGAATGTAACATCACGAAATTGCGGCACTGTATTGCTTTACTCGGAGCTACTGAAAGACCAGCACGTACAAAATTTCTCCCCCATTGTTATACGGTATGAGTTCGGCATTCGCGTCATATCTAGGTCGTTCCCGCAATTCGCATCATTACGGAAAAACGAAACGAATTACAAACAATGATTTATCTGGCATTACAGATAATTCTAGGATAACATACGCAGTACTTTGTTAGGAAACGAATTATACTGTGTGGTAAATGTAGTGGTACAGTGGTACGGCATTGGACGTTTACATTCTAGTGTTTATTCCGTTTTTTATATGTTCCAGCGCTTTCATTTCCATGCTTGCCCGTGACTAATTACCAAATTAGGTGTTTAATTTAAAGCCACCTTTTAATTAAAGCCTAATTTATTTGGATATTTAGGCAACCCGCAGGCGAGACATTGGGGTTCAAAAATTAGACTTCGACTATAGTGTCCGGCTTCAGAGCATTTTGCAAAGAGTCGATTCTCGAAGTTAATGGCGCACACATGACATCGCCTCAGCGCGTTTTCTGGTGCTGATGAATAGAGCTTCTTCATGTGGCTATAGTTTATGCCAAAGCGCGGTCACATGGACCTGAAAAGCGCATGGCCAATGGATTTTAGGTTGCAAGGAAGGTCGTGAAGAAGTGTTAAAACTGTGAGCAGCAGTGCACATTGTGTTGGCGTTCCACTCCGTGCTACCGCCGAAGGCTTGGATGATGCATCTCGACAACATTCCTGAAGAGTCGTCAAGGATCAGTAGCTCGAACGCCTGGTTATGGAGGACTTAACCGTAACAAAGAACATATATATCTCCTCGTCAATTTCCAAAAGTGAAGTCGCAGATGAGAGTTCAAGGGAGGTCGTAAAGAGTTTCGAAAATTAAGCGATAGGAAAGACACCAAAATCAAAGTTAAACAGGCTAACACGCTGAGTATGTAAGGAAATACAAAGACTATGTTAAAGAGCCTGAGTACCTCAGGGACACTTGTTAAGGAGTAAGGAGCACAAAAGGTGCTGCTGTTGTCGTTGTTGTCATAGTAGCAGTTAGTAATAGTAGTGGTAGTGGTAGCAAGTAGTAGTCGTAGTCATAGTAGTAGTAGTAGTAGTAGTAGTAGTAGTAGTAGTAGTAGTAGTAGTAGTAGTAGTAGTAGTAGTAGTAGTTGCTGTTGTTGTTGTAATGGACGCAGGACGCAGCGTGGAATCACTGCGATTCCTACGGCAACACATAGCATAAGGCAGTGACGTCACTCAGCAGTTGAGTGAAGCTTTCTTCTATCCGTTCAAGTTTCGGCACACACGTCTTCGCGAGTCTGGTGAAAGGCATCCCACGCACACCTCTCACACATGGGACGTTCATTCCCGACGACCCCTGCCCAGAGCTTAACAGGCTGCAGTTTCGCTCGAAAGGAACTCGCAGCTGCGATACCGCTTCGACGGAAATCCGCACCACCTAACCGATACCTATAGCAGGGAGAAAAAAAAAAAACCGCAGCGGATCGTTAAGGCCGAACACGCTGCCAGTCGCGTCGGCGACTCCTTGATGATGAGAGGTGGGAATGGAGGAAACCTCGATTCTCCGCTCTCACGATCTCCTTCTTACGTTCTCTGCACGCACGCAAGCCTCGACAGAGCAGCAACGAAGTACGTGTGCTGGTGAGACTCACCGGCCTCTTTGCAGTAGACAACATGCACACGAGAGCCCGGTCGGCGTCGTCGAAAAAAAAAATAACGAAGGGAAAATAAGAAAAGAAAGGAAAGCGCCAACTCACGAGCGGGACTCGCTCGTTGGCCGCGCAAGGCAGATCAGGACGGACGATGTGGTGCGGCGTCCACGGCACCACGACTTCAAGCCGAGAGGAGGTCACTTTTGCTTTCGGCCTCGCGATCTTTCTTCTCCTCCATCTGAGCGGAAGACGCGGCGCAACCGGAGAAACGCGCTTGCGGATCCCATCGGTCTCAGCACCGCGTGAGGGATGCCGGGACAACCAGTTCCAGATGACTGCTGCTCGATGTGGTCTGCCACGTTTCTTTTTTCGGCTGCATGTGCGTGTTCCCCACCACCCATCTCTCCCGTTCCGAATGGACCCTCTGCTACTCCGCCCACGCTGTTGACGCCCTTTTGTAGCCGTGCGCTGCAGCGACGAATGACCAATGGCGGCCCGAAGGGAAATACTCGAAAGTGCAACGTCTTCCACTGCCGCGGTCGTTGTCATCGCCATCATTAACGAGGATCTCACGAGAGCTCAGTGATGGGTGCGAATGGTGCCAGCCTCAAACCACTTCAGTATCGACCATTCCCTGCCTTCCAAAGTTGATATGTCGTCCTTTAAGTCATGACAAGGCGTTGGGACGCATCCCGCATGTACATCTCATTTAAGATTTAAAGAAAACAAAACGAGAAAGAACGAAAGGAGGCTCAAAAGGGAGAGGACAAACACGCGCGGCGTGCTTTTACCCAGAGTTTTACTGGGTACTTGTGGGGAATATCTGCAACAGTGAGAGCCGTATGCTGCGGTTGCGAGTAGTACGTAATGTTGAGAATCTTTACTGTATAGTGTAAGGGGTAGAAGTAACACTCACGATGTACTCGTGCTCTCTGCTTCGCCAGTGACGCTCGGTCCTTCAAGATTTTAAGAATGCACGCAGACTTCAGATAACGATTCTTCAAGTCTAGCTGATGATGATTACGTTGAACATCAAGAAGAACAAACAACGCGACGTAAGATAAGCGTTCAATTCGAGACACTTTCAACGAAAATAAGCTATACAATGAGGAAGACACTGTAGTGGTGCGTGCTTCCAAGAGGCAGTGCGCTTCGAGCAGGTTTCAGTGCGGTTAGAAGACGAGTTCTACTCGTTCCGCTCTTAGTGCAGCGCAATTAAGACCCCTTCGCAGGTACACCTGCTGAAGTGATCTCTGTGGTTTACTCGAAAGACGCTCAGCTGAGACAAGTGCCTGCTCAGATCGCCACGCCAAGCGCCTTCGCACCGCCATCACTCTCGCACTGGCAACGTTTCACGTGCACGCCTTCTAGTCCACCCGGCAGCGTTGCGACACTTCCACACCAGGGGCGTGGCTCGTTATTCCCAGCCACGCTGTCTCTGTTCGTCACGTTCCCAAGGTCGCCGACTGCGCCGGCGGGAGAGAAATCACTCGCTGAGCACGCCCAAATGGCGGCGGCCCCTTTCTTGATTGTCGGTTCCAGCGGCGAGAAACGACCACGTCCGGCCGGCCAGCCGGCGCTGTGGGGAGAACGATGCCGCCGAAGCGACTACCCAAGGCAGCGCCTCCGAAGAAGAAGGCGCCCCTTTTGTTTTGACACTCCGCACACGTGAAAACAGCGGCGCGGCCCGTGGCATCGTCTTCGAAGCGATCCATCGCTAAGGGCGACTTTGAGAATCAGCCCGGAGCGCGCGAATACGCTCTGCCAAAGCGCCCATTTGGGCTGGCTCGTTGGTCGTGATCGGAGCGCGGCGCGCGAAGCCACGGAAGGCAGTCGCTCGTGTCGCGCTTCGTCCCGCGTGCTCCTCGCTCGGTGTTTACGACGAAACGCTCGACTGGCTTTCCGCGTGCGCCCTCCCCCTTCGCGGTCACGCCGAAGACGAGAAGGAAAAGAAAAAAAAAACGTGACGAGTTCACGCAAGACGTGTCTTCTCAATCATCGGCGCAATATGACTATATACTGCCACCGGAGCATAGCAGGCAACCTCGCCCGTGTCTTGCGGTGGCCTTACTACGCTGCCTAAAGACGGTCATTTGAAGATCCCCTACGGCCAGAGAAACAGAAAGAAAACGCCCCTGGCAGTATAGCATTGACAACGGCCGCGAGTGAGCCACATGTTCAACTTGGCTCGGCACCTGCTGCCAAGCGCAAATCGATGAGCCGCACTGGCCGTTCTTGCGGGGGACGGCAGCCCTGCGGCCTTGACGACGCCGATGCGAGCATGTCGTCGGCGGAAGGACTCTTTCCAACGCGACGGCGTGGCGCACGACGGCACTTTGCACGGACCGTTTAACGGAGGGAGCCCTCCCGAAGTTCCTGCACGCGCGTTTTTCTAAAAAGAAAGCAAAGAAAGCATGCATATCCAGGGACTTCAGGTCCTTCGAGCAGACGCCGAAAGACGGCATTGTCCCGCCGCCAGGATAGGACGCGTGTTGAATGTATAAGCGCAGCCACAGCTGCATTTTGATGTCTGCCAGTGCCGGAGAACATGGGCACGGATTCAAACAGCCGTCCAACATCCGTTTATCCACCGAGAGTGATGGAATTGTGTAATTTGGGTGCACGAGCTTGGTTTCAATGACTCTGCAGTGAGCTGAATTAGGCTAATCGTGATGATCACGGTCACTATTAATAATAACTTACGTAATTTTACGTCCCGCAACTGCAGTTTCGTTATTACGTGCACCCCGGATTGATTTCGTCTGTCTGGCGTTGTTTAACGTGCACCTATACATCTAAGTACACCAGCGTTTCTGCCCCAGTACTCTGTCCCAATACAAACACCGATTTTCTCTTTCCCGCAAAAATAAAACGACAATTAGAGAAAGCCCGCACCTACCAAGTGGAAATGTCAGTCTTCAAGTCAATTAGATTAAAAAGAAAATTGGTATTACGGTGCCAAAAGCCCAAATGTGGAATGAAGAAATACAAGGTTAAAAATATGAATTGGCAAGGTATACTGTTCGGCCAGATCCTAATTTGTACGGTGAGAAGTCATGACTCCAACACTCTAATATTTAAGAATCCGGTAATGAGAAAGCATATTTTCTAACAATACAAATTTGGCCGCGGTATCGCTCGAATATGAGAACAAGAAAAGCGAGAGGTGTCTGAATAGTGAATCTGCGACACAAGTGAGAACCGACTTCTCAAGAAACCGACTTCTCTCGCCACCGTGATGATAAAGCACAAAAGTGTGACAACATAGGATGTGCGCGTAAATTCTAACCTAAATCAAGAGGAGAACACGCGCGAGAGGAGATGCCACGAAACACTCCTCGAGTGCGTACGCAACACACAGGGCTAGCAGTAAGCACACGTTTAAAACGCACCAAACATTATTCTACAGTGAGCCCGTACAGAAATACGCATGTTCTTTAACATGATTACACTGAAGACCTGTAAAGGAACAACTGGCTGTCTTGTCTCTCTTTACCTTTCGTAATGCCTCGCATCCTGAGAAGGACGAAGGAACACACTTGGCTCGACGACAATGGCAACGCACCGTGTCGCGCTTAAAGATCGATCGCCGCGCCAATATAATACGCGTATACAGTATACGCGCGTACGTATATCCCCAACACGTAGCAGCCATCATGTGAGCGGCCTTTATGAGCCTGCACCGGCGGCGCCGCGCACCGACCAGCTCTCGCGTATATATATATATATATATATATATATATATATATATATATATATATATATATATATATATATATATATATATATATATATTGATAACGCCTGCTCGCTCGCGTTCGCCCCCCCCCTCCGCCCCCCGCCCCCCCTTGTAATCGGTCATTTGTCAAAGGCGCTCCTCGCACCGCACGGATTTCCTGCTTTTCCTCGCGGCACCGGGAGCGCAGAAATAGAGCGCGCGGATCCATAAATTACCTCCCTCCCGAGTCCGGCCTAGAATATAACGAAGAGTTAATAGGAAGTCGATATGCGATCGACACGTGGTATAGATCGGAGGCGAGTGCGTATACCGCGCACGTGCGATATACGCCCTGCTGTGTGTAGGTTGCGCCACGAGACCGCGTGCTGTAGAACGTCTGTAAGCACGTGCTCAGTTCAGCCAATCCGGAACGACCATGTTTTCCAGTGTAGCGCGCTCCTGCGCGGCGTAGACTACCGTGGTAATGCCGTCAGCTTTTGGGTGGCGTTCAGACTAGAGGGCAAAAAATGCGCGGTGTCACTGTCACTAACACTAACAAATGCTTTCTCGGGTTTTGCGCAGCAACGAACATGTAACTAATCACTACAGGGTCGTCAAAATTAAACTATCGGTAATTTTAGCAAGAATGTTGTACAGTAACTACGCAAGAGTTGCTTGTACAGGTGGTTTACGCGCGCTCTTGCAGACACACTTTTCGCGAACAAGTAATGTCAGTGAGTACATAATTAAGAAATGCTTGTTAATTAAATGCCTGAATATCACTATTACAGTATCTGTTTATATCAGAAAAATGAAGACAATCGCATTCGTTGACAACGCCATCTTATCCGACATTTCTAAAGCGTATGCGTGCTCCGAGGTATTCGCAATCAAATTCAATGCTCAGTAGTTATTCACCTAAATTTGTTCGCAGGAGCAGATAACAGCCAATCGTGATTGTCGCACATATTATTAGCGAAGGTGGTCGGCCATTGTTAAACGGCACGTGCGAACGAAAAGCTTCGTGAATTCGGCCCCTTGCTTTCATCAACGACATTTCATCGCGATCCTGCATTTTCTTCTGCTCTTTCATTCCTCTCTCAGAGTCCGGAGCAAATGAATGGAGTCCAAGGTCTTCGCTCTACTCGCCGCATCACGCCTCAGAAACCCGCCAGCGCTTCGTCGTGTCGTTTCAACACGCGTCAGGTGCATCTTGCTCGCGTACCTCTCTTTCGTTTTGCTCCTTTTAAGCGGGAAAACTGTGTTATCCGCCCCAACTATTCAAGCGAGTCATTAGCCGCACGAATGAAAGTGCCACAACCATTTCTTGTACATTGCGACACTCCGAGTTCCTTTCAACCGGGCAGGCGACGGAAGACGACGCGGTGAATGAATGCACTAGTATTTCTCTCTTGGGCCGACGGCTGCAACGCTGATTCCCGAGGCCCGTTGAGGTCGCGCCTTCAACGCTGTCCAGCGGGCCGCGTCATCGTTCGCGCAGGCAGCGCGTGCACCTGAAACCGAGCCAGTTAGTTGCACGCACAACACGCAAGCCACGGGTTATGCGATACCGCCGCGTCGCTTATGCCGTGTTTTCGCAGTCGGCACAGGCCACTCGTTGTTCGGCGATCTGACGGATGCCGCTGATATGAGACCGCTGTTGACTACAGGCGCTGAGTAGCAGCGCGTACAACGCGTAGTGTGTTGGGGAAAAAGAGAACTTTTTGCCACAGTGAACCCCCTCAGCACTAAGTCAACAAGTTAATGCGGCTAGCAACCAGCGAAACCACTTGAACTAAACACGTATCGGCCCGCAAGCAAAGACGAGAACTTGGAAACATCGATAAAACGACGTTTTTATTCTCTGTAAACCTTCTGTATTACTCACTAACGGTCGATAATGCTCCGCGGAGGTACTTTTCCGGCCTGCGAAAGACATGGCCACTTTCGTTGGCGTAGGATGCAACGAGTTTGTTGTATTTCTCACCATTCGTTATAATAAACATATTCAGTTCGTTCCATTTTTTTAATAGAATACCTAGTTGCTCAATCGCCATCGTCCGGCGGGATGCCGGTGCGTCCACTTCGCGCCCCCAGGTTTTGACCATGCGTCCAAATCGACTGGCACAGAGAAAAAAACCTCTGCCGCAAGTACGGATGCGCATTGTCACCACTATCCCATATTTTATATTTAGTGCAGTGACGTCTGTTCTCTAATAAGGCGCTGCGACGCTCTCACTACGGTGGATAAATTTAATTAAGAACAGCGAAAAAACACGTGAAATGGACGCGCCGACGCATGCCTGCTCAAGCATGCACCTCGAAAATACGTGTACACGCGCTCGCCGCTTTAGGCATGTGCGCGTATATGCGCGCCTCGACTCTATGTACGCCGGTCATATACCAACCCATTGTTCTGCTGCGTGACGCTTCGTTATTAGAGCAGAAATTATTCCCTAATTAAGCTCTAAGCGCTCTAATTACCGCACAGATGCCCGCAGTGCTTCTACCGGTCGTTCGCCGAACGTTCAGTAAGCCTTGGAAACGAATAAAATCCAGCAAAGAACACGCAGAAGCTCTGAGCCGAAGAAGCGCACAACAGAAGCAGCAGAGTCAAAAATACGTGGTGGCTCTTTGACTCCGTGCGGTGTTCGTCCGTTGTTGCCTCTTTGCGTCTTATTCCTTTTTTTTTTTCATTTTTCCCCTCGTAATCACGCACGCAACAACAAATCCGGCTTTTGTCGTGTAGCCCCGAAAAGAATAAAAATCGTGCTCTATATCTCTCGCGTATACTGCCGCATTGATTTGCGATATACGTTACGCTAGGTTGCATTTGGTACACATACGCCACGTTAGCGCCCCCTAGCCGTTATTATACACGCGTGGTTTACGCGTTCAGGTAGAGTCTGCCCGGCTGAGAAAAGGAAGGAGCTTTTGCGAAAGAAACACGTTCTGGCACGGCACGGCTGCAGCGTCTCCGGTCCTTATCCACAGTTTCTTAGGGCGACGGAACCGTAATAAGCCTGCCCTGGCCAGACGACGCTAGCCCCCCCTTTTCAGCCCTTCCCTCTCCCACGCGCTGCTCAATGTACGAAACGCAGCCAAGCATACGCAAAGCACGGAGCATGTTGCTTCGTTATTATACCATAGTGAGACGTATACGCGCTCTTATCCCTTTTCTATAGCTTGTTTGTTTTCTTACAAGGAACCGCGGCTCCTTCGGTCGCTCGGCCGGACGATCATGCCAGTGAGCCGCCCGGGGCCGGTGCAATCAGATAGGCCGGAGGAGAGAGAGAGAGATGAACCAGACGTGGCAGGCGAGGGAGGACGCCCGGCAGCAGCAGCAGCAGCAGCCTTTCGGGATCACGGAAAATTATGCGGCGGCCGGCTCCCATACCAGGAAAAACATTATGTAAAAATGTGAGGCACTGCCGGTAGTTACGCAGCGCACGCGCGCTTCGCAGCAGAGACGCCAACAGCGCGCACGCACACGGACGGCCCACGAAGCAGGGCGCGCTCGCAAGGCCCGAGCGCATGCACAGGCCGCGCCGCGCGCAGTTCCGTTTGTCACGTGCGTCGTCGTCGTCGTGTCAATCACGTTCGCGCGCGTTTTGGCGCGAAGCGTAGCGGGAAGAACTTCAGCCAGTTTGCCCTCGTTTCTCGCACAGAGCCACAAGCACCGAGGTTAGACAAATCCGCGCACTATCAATTATTCGCGTGAATATATAGCTAAACGATCGCAGCACCAGAAGTTGCGCTAGTGATTTTTGTAAGAAGATCTACGCCAGATAAAATAAAAAGCCCAGGATAACAGGGTTTGGCCAAACCGCCGCTTATTGACTCTGTACTTGCGGCTCGCGGTCGGCTTTGCCGACAGGCAGCCACTGCCCTTTTCAACTTTGGTATAAATATAATGTTGGGCTATAGCTAGCTGTCTAGCTAGGTATCGCGCAATAGGTATTTTTCGGGAACTGGTGCATCTGCCATTCTCAGAGACTGGATCGCGCGTCTAGCAGTCAGGACAACTAACCAAAAGGTGTTAAAAACCGATATGACATTAAGCCCTGGAGCTCTCGTGTTTTGCTGCTGCTGCTCCTCTTGGCCGATAGGCGAGCTTTCCTGTAGCGCTTTAAAGATGTCTGTCTCGCTTCCCCTGGTATAAAATACGGATATGTCAGGATTTACAGATGGAGAGATGCCTGTGACAATGGTACGCGAATCGCCTTGCTGAGAGGTTGGCAGTTCCTTCGACCGGGCCAGCGAATTGAAAGGGCGGGCTTGACTAGTTTTGCGAGCGCGACTACACTGAAGGAGCCGACGCGATGCCTCTCACAAACCTCGGGTTGAAGCTCACGTCGAGGAAACAGGGTTTATCACAAGAACAATAATAAATAAACACCCCGTAACTTGTCCTACCGCTGACGCATCTGCATGCGTGGCAATCTATAGCGTGTCCCAACGACCGTTAGCCAAGCTGGTCAACGAAAATAATTTAAAAACACGCTGCAAGATATGATTTCAAGACATACCGTGTCTGGTTGTCAGAGCGCTGACGACCGAACACTATAGGTCTGATAATTGTGTCTTGCACTGTGCTTTTTAATTTTCTTTTTCTTCATTGAGCAGCTTGGATGACGTTCGCTAGGACACACGGTACACGTGTATGATAGACTATAGTCCCAGCGATCTCTGCAATTTAACAAAGGTGTTTCCTGATCAGCTACATCTTGCGGCATGATTTCCCGATTCCCCTCCTTTATTCTGTTGCTCTCCTGCCTTCTAACCTTGTTCGCAGACGCCCTTCCTATTCCGTTACTCTTGTGCGGTATCCGACGGAGTGTTTCCTTCTGATCCATCACATGACTAACGCCTACAATTCTCTCCACAAGCCATTGGGACCTTAAGGGAATGTCTTGTTGCACGCATCATGAGTATGATGCGGCAACTTTTTAACCGACATGGACAATCAGCACAAACATTAGTATACACAGAGGGCGGACGCACCGTAAATGATGTATGCGAGTGTGCCGGGGGGAACTTTGCAAGCAGGTCACAATTAAAGTTCTAACGAATGAGCAGGCTCACTCCATGCATGCATAGGTACACCGTTACGGAACTCGAGGCGCGTATCCCACGGAAAAAAAGTGGAGCGACGCGTGCCTGTGATGTGGTTCCGGGCACGCACGTGGTTATACATAGAGCGCCCGAAGAAACCACGTATGTCCGTGGTCGGCGAAGTGGTCTCACGGAAATGAAAGTCTGATTGATCGGCGTTCATGTCGGCGGAAGCTAATTGCGAACCATGAGCACACCGAGTCGGTCGGAGACATCACGTTCGCCTCCATTCTTGCGGCCGCATGATCTCTCGCGTCCAAACTGTGTCAACCACTTGTGCGAGCTTCCGTATCGCGAAGACTGAGCATCATTCAACGAACGCTGTGCAAACGAGGCCCTATTATGCGGTTCGAGATGGGCAGTCTCACGTGCGCCCCGGCGGACTATGTAAACGCAGCGAGATGCTGATCACCTTGAATGCCGCGCTACGGTTGACGGCGTATACGTAATGAAAATGCTAGCAACTGACTCCGGGCGCTATGTATAGGCGCGATATGTGCAACACGCATCATACAAATCGCGCTATTCCAACAAGTTACAACATCGAACACGAGAAGCGATCTACTGCGCTAGCAACACTATTGTGTACTGATATATATATATATATATATATATATATATATATATATATATATATATATATATATATATATAACTGCGCGGCTATCACGACACCTTGTGAATGATCACATCGCGGATATTACTTCACTCTCTCATTCACCCTTCCCCTTTCCTTTCACCGCTGTTTCTAATGGTTTTGAAAATGAAGCTCTCGTGCTTGTTTGATGAGGGGTGATAACGTCAACAAAGCGCCAAGATTGGTGAGAAGTCGATCATCTGGACGGCCAGTCACAAGAATGTTTTCAGGCAATACAATATTACCTGGCAAGAACGGAAAATGAAAAGAACAATATCAAATGTTGTCATTTTTTTTCATGTAGTAACACGCCTACTTTGCCTCAAAATACGACGTGATCACGCGAAGTCTCCATGCGGCATCTGGCGGTGGCATTACCAGCGTGTGACTACATTATAGCACTTTTTGGACATCATGTGTCGCACAATTTCAATTGTGCTCTTGACTGTCATGTATTCAAACGACAACGTAAGTTGCTTTCAAATAATGTATCTCTAGTAGAATGCGCGCAAAAAATATACGGCAGTGCAGGTGAAATCATTTTAAAGGACGACTGCCTTTCTCTTTGGGCATAAATGTTTGGGATCAAAATGGTTGTGAACAGGGAGGGGTCGTGGAGGCAAATCAGTTGACTATGAATCGGGCTTCCTGGCTCATTAGTAGACCGCCGCCGGAGTCAGCGTACCAAAGAGGCTCTCACCGACCTGCAAACGGTTTCGAAAGCCGCGTTCCAAGGGTTGAGCTTAGAGTAATTGTCATTCCCGGCGAACGGCGACTGCGGCGTCGGCATTTGCAATTGATAGATAACGCCGACCGAGGGGAATTCGGGTTACGCGACGGTCGCGCATTACGAACGACACGGCGGCCACAATCGTATGATGAATCATCTTGACAGTCCCAGACAGTGCTGCCTGCATTAATCGCGCTGCATACAGCACAGAACTAGCACGCAAAATGAAGCGTTTTTCGTAAGATGATCCTTTTCACATCGCATGCAGTCCCGCTACATGAATGCACCCGAATACTTTTCGCCGAACGATTCGTCGAATTCACTTTAACAACATTCACAGGCTGCATACACAAAAAGCTCTTACGCAAGACTTGTTCGTAGGAGAAAATTCCAGCCAATCATGATGCTGGACATGTTATTAGCGAAGGTGACAGGCCAAAGGTATGGAACGCCTTCGAACGAAAAGATTTGTGAATTCGGCTCCAGCTTTTCTACAGGAACCGCGCTCAGATGTTGGAACTTAAGCAGGCCTAAAGCAAAAGCAGAAGAGTGCTTCTCGTTGGAAAGTTTGAGATTTAGGGAGAAAATAGACGTGTGGTGCTTATAACTGTATTTCCGCTTGCAAAAACTGTAGTTCACATTGTATTGTATCTCAAAAGAAAGTCTAATGAATACAATAAAAAGTCGCTATAAGCACAACGGCATTTCTACAATGACTTTTGTAAGGGTGTGCGTCTTAGTGACCTTCGGAAGCTATCAAATGCAGCTAAGTGAAGGCTGGCTCGCGGAAGAGTCATGCTCTCGACTCCACTTACTTTTGCTTCCCAGCGGCCGCTCCGAGAAGCCTGTTGAGGACATTCATGGCTGGGACATGGAGGCCCCCGGCACTGCTAGGGGCCGGGCTTTTTGTGCGGAAATCCGAGTTGAAGACGACAACGATGCAGCAGCAGCAGCAGAAGTTTTAGCCTTCAGTCAATTGTGTGTATCACACTTCTTCCTCCTTCTCGTGGAAACTAACGTAAATCGCGCAGACGACCAGCCCACTCGCAGGCTCCCTCATCAGGGACTCGAGAGGACCAGGCCGCGCATCCAAGAAAGAGAAGAAACACGTCGCCTGAGGCAGTGGACGAATCGAGGCACGCCGAAAGCCACAGCCGAATGCACACCTGTTGCTCGCTTCCTGCGCGAGGAATGTGAAATGAATAAAGCAAAAAAGTGAGGGCCTCGTCGCGGCACGCTCGAAACGGTGAGCGCGGCACGTATTCCGGGGTTCGACACGGGGGAACGCACACAGAAACACAGCGCAGGAACGACGGGGCCGGAGGTCGAAGCAAGCAAGAGGGAAGCCAATCTACGGCTGCGGCCACAACGACGGGTGCACTTAGGACGAAACCTGTTGCGCACAGAACTATCCAGTCACAGATCGTTGAAAACGCTATGCGGGTCCCTCCGACGACACACGATGTCACAACAACGGAGACCGACGATTCAGGGCAATCGCACCGCTGACTTCCTAGACAGGCACAGAACGAGCGCTCGCGAAGACTTGGTCGTCGTCGTCCACGAGCAAGCACGCACCGACCCGACCCGTTCGGCAAACGACGCTTCTTCGTCGACGGCGCTCGTCAACGGTCGAACCCGGAGGCGGCAGCGTCTCGAAGGGCGAGTTGGTTGCCCTCGGGCAGGTGGTATCGAAGCCGTCACACGTCGTCGGTGAAGAAAGATGCACGTCCTAGGAGTTAGTACAAGGTGCCAGGCGTTGAGGAGCGAAGGCGGGGCAGATGAAACTGCTAGGGATTCTTCTGGTCAGCAGAGAACTGGACTGCCTTACTACATGGCCGCGGTCTGGCAGAGGCGGCGGCAGGAGCAGCCCGCACGCAGCACGGTCGGTGGCTGCTCTCGAGGACCGGCCACAATGGCGCCGGCATGCATCGGCTGCTGCTGCCGCCGGGGAAGGGGATACCGGTCGGGGGGGACCCTCTCCGCAGGCGAGGGGGGGTAACACAACCGCTCCCGCCGCGCCGCCAGGGGGTCCGCGCGGCCAGCGGGGGCCGACAGCGGCGTCTTGCCTGTCCCCTTCTGTTTTGTTACTTTTCGGCCGCCGGAAGGGTCGGTCCGTGCAGAGCGCCCGGAGCTTCATCCACTGAAAGCCTAATTCCTCCCGTGAGCCCTTGGGCCCGAGCGCACGCCCGGTGCGCCGTTCATTGTCAGCTTGTCCATCTAATTTCGTCATAAGGTCGAGTATTTAAACGGAAACAGACTTGACCGAGGCGGCAGTGCTCAGTGAATTTTGTTTCCGGAGTGAGTGTCGACGACGTACTCGTCGGGAAATAGCGCGACCAGACTAGCATTCTACTTGTCTCTGTCAAGCTCAAAACCTTTGGAGACACGAAACTGTTCACCAGCGTGTGACAGCAATGGACAGACTGCTCCTATGCGTATTTGGAGCGCTGATTAACTGACGCTCTGGCATAGCAACAGCCGCCCTATCGTTATTGCAGATTAGTGCTAAGCTAAGTGCCTGTCGCTGGTACCGCGCCCCCTTCCACCTCTTATGAATTCTCGACAGGGCCAGGCCTACACCGGCGATATTATAATCCAATGGAAGGGATTAAACTAAGCTTCCCTAAGGGTATTTCTCACACACAGCGAATGCAAAGATGAAAGTCAGTGATGCGTTAATACCCAGATCTAAACCAGCTACGGCTTTTGAAATTAGGCAACCGGCATTACTTGGCAGCTTGCACTGAAATAAAATTTTAGATTTACGCGCAAATTGTTTCTAGAAGCCTTTAATTCGTAAAGGAGGTCGAACCATTTTGATGACGCATCTTCGAGACAGTGTGCTCTTGCACACATTCTGCCTCAACAAGGATGGGGCCGTCGCGGCAGGAAGCCGTACCCGCGACCTCGTAACTCAGCAGCAGAATGCCACAACCACTGAGTCACTCAGAGAGCTTATATCGGAGACGATGCGACATGACCATTGCCGCGTTCAGACCACGGGTCACGGCTCATGTTTTTCGTGTGATATTACAAAATTGCGCGAAACCTTTTTTTTTCTTCATCTCATTCTCTCTTCATTCTCTTGTTCCAAGTGAGTGTCTATCTTTTGCGAAATGCGTGTGGGCACTAGAGCACTGTTTTCTACGGTCCATATCTCAGACTATGAAGAATGTGTTATATTTTTTATTTGTTTCCTTTCTTTTCTAAGTGCAGGTGACCGCCTCGCGTTTGATAGCGAACTGCTATTTAACAGGGAGAGGCGGGCTAGTTGGTGGTCGATATTGGAATGCATCATGTAACCGCGCAAACGACAACGGACGAAGAAGGAAACACACAGGACAGGTGTGTTTTTTTTTTCTTTGTCCGTTGTCGTTTGTGCGGGTTCATGATGCATTCGAATAGCGAACTGCTAAAAGCTGGAAGATTTTGCTTCACCAATCATCAGGCGTCATTCATTTAATCATTCACTTAATCGATCGATCTATCAATCAAACAACGTGTCGGTCCAAATTCTTCTGCACCAACACCGATTCCTGGAGCTCAGTTTGGTACTGTAATCTTGAAAAGACAGGCTAGTCGTCGTTCACTTCCTAAACATAGCTGAGGCAGTGCTGTCAACCATGCAGTCTTCCTCCCTGAGCCTCCTGTCACTATCTTAGTGACAGGAGGCTCAGGGAGGAAGACTGCATGCGGCAGCGAAATCTGCTACAACCGCTACATATTTGAAAAAGACAGATGAAGTCAGCCCTACAATTCTTCCCTCCTGACGGAAACGACCAGCGTGTTTTCCTGTGCTTCTTGCGGCCGACGCTCAGCAAACGGCAGCCGTGCAAAGAGACCCTAGGCAACGTACTAGTCCAGGAAGCTTTCTTTGGTGGTCAGGAGAGGGGAGGTGATCAAAAGACAGCGGCCGGGGCGAGGAAGTGCCGAGCGCACAATAGCGAGACGGGAGCGCGGGAAGAATTTCCCCGCATACAATGTAGCGGTAAGGCGCGCTCACACTAGCGGGAGACTTCCCGCAGCGGCACAGCGTAAACGACGCCGCTGCGTCGCAGCTGCTCGGAATGACGATCACACTGCGCGCGTTTTCTCGCTGCGGTTGTTGGGATGTAGAGAGAGGAGGCGTTGAGGGAGGACCCTCGAGGCAGGAACACACAGGACAGCGCGCCGAGCAACAGCCGAGTGTCCCGCAGCACGCGCGCAGCCTCCTGCCTCCGCCGACGGGGTCACTGAACAGGGACCGACGTCACGGTTCACGGTCGGCCCCCATTGGCTGTTCTCGACAGCGGCACGGCAAAAATAGGTACAGGACCCATCGCTCTGCGGGACGGCAGAGCAGCCTGTCTGCGGGAGAAAAACCGGTCTGTGCGGGAAGCGGCGTGCGGGAAACGTCCTGCGTTGTGCGCTTTCCCGCTAGTGTGAGCGCGCCTGTACACGGTCTGGTGCCGCTTCCTGCGTTTTCCCCTCTTCCTTTTCGCCCGCCTACACGAGAAGGCACGCGTTTACTTAAAGGACGGGTCTCGCTTGCGATGGGGGGTTCTAGATAACTGGAGGGGGTGTCGTGCCTTTACAGTAGGCGGAACACGTGTGCCAACGCACTTTGTAGAAAGAACGAGCTGCCTCAATCCGTGGTATAACTATATTGTATAACGGGGTACGTATAAAAATTATTTATTGGGGTATAGCAAGAAAAAAAAAAAGGAGAACGAAAAGAAAAACGACCGTATAGAAGTGTTCCATCTGCCAGCCTTCAAGACAAAAGCAGTCGTCATCTTTTAGGCAGCTACTTTGGGAGTACACCGTGCATCTTGCGCAACTTGTTTCATTAACGCGAATTCATCTTCGAATGATGGCGAGCGAGAACCATAAGTTAAATACATCCATATTTCAAATATGGACGTTACACATGCTAAGGTCGACAGTGATACAACTCCAATTTCCGAGTCAGAAACAATCCGCTTTTGATTGCTAGCGTGGTCTTCACCTCATTTGCCATTAACTTGCCATTTGCCATTAACAGCTGTGACGTCAGGTCATCGTTGTAAACCTTGCTCAAGGAGCCAAGGAATTCGAGGCCTACCAAAGCATTGTGGTCCTCTAATAAAGACAGCTTTGTTCGGAGATGCAAAGCAAACGCTTAAAGTGTCTACGAACACTTACAGCTCAGGAACGCAAACACGACAGCTCCAGTTGGCGCGACCTCCGGAGTGCGTGCACGGTGGCGCAGCAAGCATCGCAGGAGGTCGCTTTCCGCACCAGCCAAGTTCGACACGTGGCTCCCAGAGCGGTATACGGGCCGCAAGGAATTCCTTCTGTATTCGCACACCGTGGGGTCGGATAATCCCGACCGGGCTTGAGGGTTCCGGCGGAAGAATTCGTTCCTTCTTTCCTTTAGCTTTGCATTATTTTTTTCTACGAGCTGCACGACTGCATGAAACATCGGAATGCTCAGGCGGTGCGCCACGCCGCCGTGCTTGCACTCACAATGCGATGCACGCCACGCACAGTTCTTCTGCTTCGCGTCGATTAGTTGTCGCTATCCGGACAAGACGACAGCACAGTATAGAATGCAACGGATTTCCATACCAATGCCGTACCCACACAATACGCACGTCGCACGCTCGTGTAGTGTGCCAAATACAGTTGTCGTTTAACGAAGCACTTATGAAGGACAAGTCGTAAGGTGTATTAGGAAAAGCCGCGGTCAACAGGAGTGCTGCCCAAAGAATAACAGGTCAGGCACATTTTGTCGCATGCAGTAACTGCCGGACGTGCAAGTGTCAACCAGAGTTCAATGACTCTAACGCCTTCTTTCATTATCAGGCCCAAAACGGACGCTTGTAATATGGTAGGGCTTCCTTCTCAAAGCGGAACATGCGCGTCCATTGGCGCCCCAGTTGGGTGCGGCATATAAGCGATATGAGGGCAAAGTTATTGTCAGACGTGTGCGTTACAGCAGTTTGGTGATACATCTTGGTTCTTATACAACACCCCTGCATTTAGACTTTTGTCTCTGCCGCATGCATCAGCTGATGTCCCAATATTTAAACATTTACCGTGCGGTGGTTTGCTACACGAAGGACGCCGTAGCGTGATATTCCAGTCTGAGCACCTGCACCTTTATAAGGCACGCAAAGCTCGGCACACGAGCGTTTCTGAATGCCGCCCTCGTAGGAATGGCACAGCGACGAAAGGGAATCGAACGCCACAACCTCGTCCTCAGCCGTAGATAGCCACCATGACGGGTGTATCGGCTAACGTAAACAGTGCGCCATGGCACATTTCTTGATGGAACTGTTAAACTGCGCGTCAGCGCGTTCCCGCGTCGCCTGCCTTTTTAATGTCGCGATCAAGACTTCAGGAGTGGCAACTCCAGAGCCGGAATGATTCCGCAGTCACTCCATATCTTTAAAACCGAGGAATGGAATGTGAATGAAATGACGGAACCAGTAAGCGGATTGAATGGGAAGGCAGTGAAAACCCGTGATTCCGGAATGGAGCTGGAATGAAATGGCTACATAAAGCTCTGAAGCGCTAAACGTTCATATTAAACGAGACTAAAGAACCAGTTATTTACCACTTATCCTAAACCAGACTCGACCACCTTCTAACATTTCTTATTTTTTACTGAACATCGGCTCTTTCAGTATCTCTCTATAGGTGACTACCTTTGCCGCGGTAATTACAACCAAAATGTCATCGTACACATTCTACACTTCTGAAGATTCGAAAGTTTTGCTGCTTGACAAGGTTGAAGTGCATTTAAAGACAGCAACATTTAGTTGCCAGGAATTATTCGATTTATATAGCAAGAGCACGCTTTATTTACGGCACACGGATGGAGGTCAAAAACAATGTGCGTAATGCACCAGTTCATGGTTATTTGGAACACACGGTTTGAAACATAGATGTGCTTGGAAAAAAATGATTCCGGTTAAAATATGCCAGTATATAGGAAACAATAAAGATCGCCCTACAATATACAGCAGTGCTTTTTGCTTTTTATGGTTACAGACTAAAGTACGTAAGCGAAAATAAAGTACGTAACATTATTTGTAACGTTGCTAAGGGCACTATCACTATCAACACGATCTTCTTTTGTTACAGGGTATGCAAGCGCAAGTAGCGAGCAACTATTAAGAAACCGCCTAATTTACTGGAATTGGAGGAGTGAAATGTATCAACTAAGCCGATCCAGGAGCGGAAATGGTTGAATTCTCACCATTCCGAGGAGTTCAAAGGAGTGGAATTAACGGGCATTTACTCCCCTCGTAATGGAATTGGAATGTGATGGCCTCATTCCGCAACATTGGTCGATATTTCACTGTACTTCACGCGTATGATGAATACAGTAAAGTCACGGGATAGTATCGTCTGTCTGCCGTGAACTGCCGCTTAAAGGCATATGAACAGCCTTCGAGTTGTTTGGTATTTAATTAAGGCTCTGGAAGGAATCATTAAATCGTACCAAAATTTTTCGCACTTCGGTAAACAAACCGAAAGATTGTCCGCACGATTGAGTGATAGCACACCGCCTAGTTTGCTTCCTCGAGAGTAATTTCATAACCAGCAATAAAGAATTTTTACAAGCAATATTCATCCACATTGGCGAAATATAATTATCGTTGGCGATGTCAAGTACAGGAGCCCTTTCAACGTAATAGTTGCAGCAGTAATGCACGAAGCGCGAAAAAAGCACGATGGCACCAGACGGCGCTACATTTAGGTTGAGCAAGCGTTGTCAAAGCGAAAGCATCATGTCCCCCTTGGACATGCGAGTCGCGTAGTTGGAAGGCGCACACTTTTGTCCGCCTGCAAGCTTCATTGTCGCTCTGCCCTTTGTTCCCATGGGTTACCATCTATAGGCTGTTCCTATAGACCTCGTTCCGTAACGACGCCCGGTTACGATGAGACGACGTAACACACTTTGGTCGACGCACGACCTCCGAAACCTTCGACAAGTCGTGCGAGATCCCGCGGCTCCCTTTGTGTGCCCGTTCAAACACGCTGCCGAGAATATACTATTTACAGAGAGACAACGCCGAACGCATGCGCGCAGTGCGGCGAGATGACTCAACAAAGTGGGTCGACAACGCAGCCCAGCTGCCTATAGATGGAGTGACCATAACCGATGATGGAGACTTCTGTGGCGCCGAGGCAGATTAATGCAGCCGGCAGGTGCGGGGGGAAGGGGGGGGGGGGGTCCTAGCGTCTCCGAGAATGCGTCGTCTTCCAGCTTTCGAAGTGCTTCCGTGTCATCCAACCGACGTTGTTGCTGCTGCCCAGGAACCTGCTCATCGTTATGCCGACGCGGTGTGCACCTCATCAACGGCAACGCGCTCGCCACTGCCCCGTACACCGCCTCCCCTCGAAGTTCGTCCAAGTTCGGCGGAACTCTTCCGCTGCGAATCCATCCACCGAGCGCCCGCGCGTTCGCCCACCTCCCCTCCACCCCTCAGCCTCTACGCTTTAACGTGTACGGACGCTCAGTCAGGATCGGCAAGCGGCAGGGGCACGCATTCGGGTATACATGAATACCATGAATATAAATACGGCGCCTTAACAACCGTGAGCTTCGCGAAAGGCGGCAATCGCTCAGAATGCGCACGTTGTCCTGTCCCAAACCAATATGAAACGGGAGCGAATACCTTCAAAAGCCGAGTAAAAAGAAAAGAAAAGAAAGAAAGAAAGAGAGAAAGAAAGAAGGAAAGATAGAAAGAAGGAAAGAAAGAAACTTTAAAAAAATGCTGGGGTGGAGGCTCACCTGCAGACTACAATTTGGTGCTCATCGGTTCTTTCGTTTGGCTGCTGCCGCAGCGGACAGGCGCACGCGCTTAGAAAGGCGTCAGAACTGGTCCGTCATTCCGTGCGGTTACATGAGACCGAGAGGAGAGAAATAAATAACCAAAAACGAGAAGGTCATGAACGCGCTACTGCCCTTAGGCTAAGGACTGCCTATTTCTGGCTGTCAAAGTGCCAAGCTTCACTCCTTTTCTGTTGGGTTTTCGAACAGCGCGCAAGTACCGCTTGTTTCGCCGTGAGCCCGGAAAACGCTGGTTATATGTGACCATGGTTCGCGGCTTTGGAATTGTCGCGTGAGCGTGCGCCTTACGTGAACGTTTCCAACTTTCCGCACGTTTCCTCGGAGAGATTGTCTTTGACAAAGAAACAACTAAGTTCAGCTGCGGAAGCAATTTAGAATGTTTCGAGTACCTTAATTCTCCGTTCTCTCTCTCTCTCTCTCTCTCTAATATGGTTTCGTGCTTGACAGCGTATTTCACTCACTCAACACACACACACACACACACACACACACACACACACACACACACACACACACACACACACACACACACACACACACACACACACACACACACACGCACGCACGCACGCACGCGCACACATCACACACACACACAGACAAACACGTGCGCGCATTCGTAATAGCACTGGCATACAACACAACGGACATGGATCCTGATTGCAGTAAGCACAACCAGTGTCCGGATAAAGGTTGGTGCAGCTGGTACAAAACAACAAGAAGGAAAGCGGCGAAAAAGAACAACGAGCACAGGCGACGAAGCTGACCTCGCGAAGTGGCGCGCAACAACTGCAGGCTCGAGAGTGAACGGGTCCAACGTTGGGGCCGTCAAAGCAGAAGCGCAAACATCGCACCAGGAAGGCGAATTCAATTAAACGAATCCCCCAAGAGGCCACGTAATGAGTTGGCGGCAGGTGGACGTAATGGACTGCATCATGCGGGAGCTCCTGCCGCGTGCGTTCTCTGGCGAGGACCGCCGCTGCTGCCGCCTCCGCGCTCGCCAGAGGAGCGGCACGTCAAGCACGCGGCTGCAGGCGCCACTGCACCGCCGCCTCCCGTGAAAGTGCTTACGGCGCCGTACGAACGTCGTGGTCCTTGCAATGCTCGCTGCTTGCAGCTGGGCCATGTAGGATCACGCGCACACCATTGATTGAAAGCCCAGCGCTGTAATGTAATAGCGCTGATAAAAAAAAAAGTCCAGACAACGAGGAGAGCGTAGTGTGCACGCTTTTCACCAAAGCTATGTTGCTTCAGAAGGGCAGACATTTGGGCGTGTGGATACATTGTTAAAAAGCAAGAGTAGAGCGCGAAGCACATGACACTAAAGGAACAGAACAGGACACGTGGAAAGTTAATGTTCTGAAGGAGGAGGAGGAAGACGAAGTGCTTCTCTTGTGGAGCATCATCATCACGAGGTATCTGGAACGTCGCTGGAACGCGGGGCTGCGTTCCTGGTTCCCTGGTTCCTTCTGGCCTCGATAGAGCGACCCTTTCGTTGACCTGCAGTGGTGTTTTGGCTGAGTATCAGGTGGTTTCAGGTGTCTCAATAACCTTACATTAGTTCCTGGTTGATTGGCATTCCTTGCGTCAGCCGTCTTGAGCTGATGTCGACCAGTTCCCCTGACCAGGCGCGATCCGCCTGGTCAGCATCCCTGCAACCTAGTGAATTGCCCATAGATTTATTTTTTCGCAGTGGCGTCAGCACCATTCCTGTGGCGCTTGTGCATACCAATGGAAGGTCCATCAGAATCACTAATCCACAGGCTGTCCAGAAGGCACTTAAGGCCACGTCCAACCACTTCCATACCATCACTGATGCGCGAGCGTTCGGACGGGGAGGTATAGTGTGTCGTTCACCAGACCAGACCTGTGTTGAAGACCTTTTGAAATGCACTTCATTCGCTTCCACCCCGGTGAGTGCTTTCATTCCGCCTCACCTTGCGTGCACCAAGGGTCTTGTACGGGGCGTAGACTCCCGATTAAGTCCTACTGAAACCCTGGACAAGCTTTCCGCAGCAGGCGTCATTGCTATCTACCGTTGCAATCGACTGGCAAATAACGAGAGGGTTCCGGCAGAATCTGTAATTGCAACGTTTGTGGGCACATCATGTCCATCTGAAATAAAGGTGTGGCCTCTTGTGTTCCGTGTAGAGCCGCTTGCGTCACGTCCAATCCAGTGTAAGAATTGTTGGAGATTCGGGCACAGCGCAGGAGGATGTAAGTCTAGTTTGCGTTGCCGCACCTGTGGGGATGTTCATTTTTCAAGTAAATGCTCTACTCAAACTCAAAAGTGCTGCCTCTGTGGGGGAGAACACCAAGCAGACTATTCGAACTGCTCAGCTCGCGCTCAAGATATACAAATTCTTGAAATAATCGACCACCGTCGCTGCTCCCGAAGAGATGCAATTTCTGTTATCAAAGACAGGGCCTTCTGATACTCTGGTGTTACAGCGCGTAACACTCCAAGCATGGATCTTAATCTCTCAGAAGCAATTGACTCTGCTGTGGAAAAAGCAATGGCTAAAGCTATGAATCAATTGATATCCAGCCTCTCTGATTGCTTAGCGCAAATCATTTCGAGTCAAATGATGCAAATAATGCAGACCACTAAGACACCAATGGAGTCCCCAGTATCTAACGCCACACCTCGAATGCCTAGCAACGAGGTAGAGACGCCTTCCACAGTTGCAGAACATTCCACAGACACTACTTCGCTAGTCCAACCACGCGAGGATAAGTCCTCTTATTCAGACACTGTTAGTGTCATAGATATGGAACTTGACACTCGAGCTCCCAAACGTATAGGGTCCCCAATTTCAAAAACTATGAAACCAAAATAAAAAAAGAGTCAACCATCTTCTGTGCTTACTGAAAGTATTCTAAAGGCGGCAGTTGCCGCTGCTGTGCGTTCAACACCATTGGACAGGTGAAAGTTCTGCAGTGGAACTGTCGTTCTATATTTTCTGCTTTAACAGATTTATCTTGCCTATCTATTCAATTCAATCCAGATATCTTGCTTCTTCAAGAAACTTGGCTTTCACCAGAAAAAAACTTTCATTTAAAAGGTTTTCGGTCTTTCCGATTAGATCGAGACTCGCGAGGTGGAGGATTAATGATACTTCTTTCCAGTGAAATTTGTCACAAGGCAAAAATTTATTTTCAAATCATGGACTGCAACTGCAAAATTTTGGCCATAGATTTATGTCTCCCAGGATACCATCCATTTTCAATTATAAATGCTTATTTCCCCACCGGTGTGCAAAGTACACGTCAACTTGATAGGGCTGTGGCTGCCTGTAGAAAAGAAATATTATTTGTCGGGGTTTTTAATTCACATCACGTGTCGTGGGGGCTAAAAACAGATTTGTGTGGTAAGCGACTTTGGGAGTGGACTATTGATAGTCACCTTTCATGTCAGAACACAGGACAAGTAACGTTTGCTAGAGGACCCTTTCATTCAGTGTTAGATTTAACATTTTGTAGCGCTGGCATCAAAGTTTTGTCGTGGGTAGCGGTTGACTCAGCAACCAACAGTGGTCATCTTCCTGTGTCATTTGAAATCAATTGTCCAATAACATCTTTAGAATACCAGGCATGCACATTTGTGGACCATACGAAATTTAAGACTTTCTTGCGTTCTGCCGTTTCGAAACTTGCCAATGCCAATGATAAGGAAATCGCTTCAACCATTTTCTAAATTCCAGAGGATTCTCGGAAGCAAGCTGAATTTGTCATCCCTTCGGCTAAAGGCACCGCTTGTCGTTGGTGGAATAATGAGTGTACGCGGGATTATAGAAAAAGAAAGGCCGCTTGGAAAATGCTTCTGCATAATCAGTGCCCGACAAATTGGAAAAGTCAGTTTCACGCTGGTGCATTTAGGCGTACTGCCATTCGAGCCAAAGAGGAATACGATATTACACATTACAATTATCTATCAAATTCAAAAAATAAGCGTGCTTTATTTGCATTCCTTCGTGCTAGGAAGGTGCTACCGACACCCTTGAGATTAGACTCAATTGTTTTGACCCCGCAGGAACTGAGCGCCTCCCTAGAAGAGATTGCCGAAGGCTTAGAAAATCGATTTACGGCCAGGCTTCCGGCTATTCATTACACATTAGATCCTTGGGATGGCTTTACTCCAATTTCCTTAGCTGAACTAATTGAGACTGCACTATGTTTACCGAATTCAGCCCCTGGGCCTGATGGTGTCACAAATGCAATGTTAAAAATATTGTTACAGGAATCGCCTAACGTTCTTTTAGACCTGGTGAATTTTTCAATTAAATATGCTTGGATTCCGTTGCACTGGAAGCTCGCCAAAGTAATATTGATGCTTAAGAAACAAGAACGAAGGTATGTATTGGAGAACAGGAGAACATTAGGCCCATTGCGCTTACATGAAACGTAGTAAAATTCGCTGAGAGGCTTCTTCACCGTCGTATCATGAAATTTATTAATGATAATTCCATTCTTATTCCCTGTCAGATTGGTTTCAGGGCCGGCTGCTCCATCTGGCATGCCCACGTCGACTTAGAAAGCCGAATACAACTCGCTCGACGTCATAAGCAATACGCTGCCTTAGTGACTCTCGATATCGCTAAAGCATACGACACTGTGGAGCACACTGTATTGATCAATCGGTTAACTTCCTGTGGTGTTCCTGGATATATAGTAGCGTGGATTCAGTCATCTTTAGGTGAAAGAGAATTCTATTGCTACCAAAGCGGCGTTTCTTCTTCTAATCACAAACAAACGAGAGGCATACCGCAAGGCTCAGTCCTTTCCCCGGTGCTTTTTAATATTCTGATGAGCACACTACCTTGTCATCAAGAAATATTACTTATGTTTATGCAGACGATATAGCGTTTTTTGCACCTGCAAATGACATCCGCATGCTATACCAACGACTGCAAACTTACCTTTATGCTCTGGAGAGGTGGTTAGATGTTAGTCACTTCACACTCAATGCCAGCAAATGAGCTGTTCTCGTTTTTCCGATACGTGACATAGTGCACATTTCATTGTCTTACCACCTGCAAGACATACCACAGGTGGAATCTGTTAAATGCCTCGGAATTATTTATAACGCCTCTCTCAATTGGCGCTTACACATAGATCATGTGACTGGAAAAGGTACCCGTGCAATTGGCATATTGTGTAGGTTGAGCAGTCGTCGAATAGGATTGAGAAGAGATATACTCCTAATTGCATCCGAGAAATGCGCACTAGTGCCATTTACGCGCAAACCCATGACAAACTACGGCGTAATGATAAATGGCCAAATAATACCACATGTCCGATCGCACAAGTCTCTAGGCGTCATAATCGACAGGGACTTATCATGGAGCCCTCACGTATCATACGTGAAAAAACGGTTGACAGGCATCTGCCACCTGTTCAAGTTTTTCACTGGCAAGACTTGGGGAATGTCGACAAGTGCCATGATACAACTGTACAGGGTGATTTTTCTAGGCTTTCTGCGATACAGCTTGCCAGCAATAACCAACACAGGTAAAACGAATCTACGTACAATACAAAGTGTTCAAGCTCAAGCGCTCCGGATCTGTCTAGGCCTGCCTCAGAGTGCATCAACAGCGGCTACGATAGCAATGGCTAGAGACCACTTTGTGAAGGCCCACATTGAAATTGAAGTGCACAGGACCTATATAAGGCATCTAACCAGGAATCCTCGTCCCCACTTAGCCTCTCTACCAGCAGACGGACCTCGCACATCTTTCAGCCAAACAGTTACCGCACATGATGAATCATTGCCAACTTGTTCCACTCCGGCTGCGAGACCTTCGGTTCCTCCATGGTGCCTCGCTCAGCCAAAAATCAATCTCACAATACCTGGCATCACGAAAAAAGCTGATCTATAGCCCTTAAACCCTCACGCTACTATTTCTGTACAAGAACTACCGTGATTCTACACATATCTACACTGATGGATCTGTCTTGCCAAACAGCTCCGCGGCGGCAATCGTGATACCAGCGACAGTCACAACAATCAAATTTAAGACGACTCACGCGACAACGTCGACGGCAGCAGAGCTCGCAGCGATCTTTAGTTCCCTTCACTACATTGATATTGAACAGCCACACAAGTTGACAGTATCCTGTGATTCTAAGGCGGCACTGCAGTCTCTACTGTCACCTTTACGACGCGGACCGCACGAACAGCTAATATTTCAGATTACAGAGACGTTACACCAAATAAGTGATGCAGGCCATAAAGTAACTTTCCAATGGCTTCCAAGTCACTGCGGAATTATCGGCAATGAACGGGCCGATAAGGCAGCCCGTTCAGCCCATACGGAAGAGTACCACGTACCAATTCCACTTTCCAGATCTGACGCAGCACGGAAGCTCGGCCTGCTTGCTCGGCAGTACACCATGTCACAATGGTATGACCCCCTTTTAAGAAATACGCGACTGTACTCACTTGATCCAACATTAATCCCCGTATTCAGAAATGTGTCTTAACTCGAAGCTCATGTTTGACTTGATATAAATGATGCCTCGTGCGAACGTGCCCAAGACGCTCGTTGCGTTTCTTTGGGTGCGTTCACAACAGGTGTCATTTATATCAAGTCAAGCATGGGCTTCAAGTTAAGATGCATTTCTGAATACGGGGGTAAATCTTCGAGCGCCATCACAGCTTCGCAGTGGAGACGCCACGCTTTTGCATCGACTGTGGTGTGGCGTTGCCTTTACCAAAGCTTATGCGTTCCGCATAGGGATGACCGACACCCCAACCTGTGACCACTGCGGCCATGAAGAATCAATTGGCCATATTTTGTGCGCCTGCCCGCAGTACGGTGCCTTCACCACGAGCTTGACCAACTGGACGACCAACCGTTATCCGAAAAAATAATTCTACACCATCGAAGGGAGCTAATGTCACAGATGAAGGCCGTGCAAGCGCTATTGCGCTTTTTGCGATCTACCGGCCTTTGCGAACGCCTTTAACTGGAACGCCTTTTGTGTGTGTGTGTCTCCATGTGTGCGTGTTTCTTTTTTTTCCCCCTTTTTTTAGCGTTTTCCTCTCCGTCATCTTTCTAACCCCTATCCCCCATCCCCAGTGTAGGGTATGGTAGTGTAGGGTAGACCATACCTTCCTTGGGTACTGCGTACGATCCTCCTTCAGACTGCAATATCGTGACATTTACGCATCTTAAACGAAATATCATATTGACCAAGCCCAGCTAAGCTTAGCGAGACCAACAGTTCATTCGTATGTTATCTCCGAAAGCTTTGCATCATTCAGAATTCTTTCGCCTCAGAGGCTTTGCATACTGGTGCAAAAGCACTACACAATCAAAAACTCCGAGAAGGTCTGGGCAACTGTAATTCGATCACTACCCGCAATATGTGTGCAGAGCGCCAGCAATGTAAAGGCATATCTGGCTTTCCGCCACAACCCGGCACGAGCTGTCATGTCGAGACGCGCCAAGTTTTAATGAGATTATGGACTGTTGTTAATTCTGTAGCCAATATGGAGGTTCAGCCATCACGGAAATCGAGTATCTCCACTTAGTTCTTGCGGTTACGAACATCGCGTGTTATGCCAACCTCCTCGAAGCCAGTCAGCGAGGTCAAATGAAATTGACCATAGGCGACAGTATCGCAAGTCCAATCACGTTTGTCAGGTGAATAACCGTAAATCCATATTCGGCGACCTGTCGTTATCCTCCTTTGTCCACTTGGTCATATTCGCCACGGTTCTGGGCCTTATACATATACTACTCGGTTCATTGAACGCATCATTCACTTCGCTTGAAATTCGGGTCTCTACCACATTTCAGCAGCAGTAGATGTCTCAGCTAATGAGCACAGCCATTACTCAGAGCTTCTATCTTTTATCCGTGCGCGCTCGAAACATGTGGTTGTTCCTTTTTTACGCAACTCATTGCACGCTATATGTCCAAGCGAAACATGTGCACCATGGTCTCCAAAACGTGTGTGTTGAGAGAGAGAGAGAGAGAGAGAGAGAGAGAGAGAGGGCAGGGAGGTTAACCAAAGGCGAGTTTCCGGTTTGCCATTCTGCACTGGGATGAATGATATAACGCTTGTAAAGACAGCAAAGAGTGAGAGAAAAAAGGAAGAAAGGGAAAAACAGGTACAAGAAAAGGCGTTCCAATCACAGGCGTTCACAATGATCAAATGTGATATAAGCAACACCACATACCAAGGTTTCCACAAGCAGCGGTAACAATACCTGACCTTGATTCAGCCCATCTTCTGATTGTGCTTGTGTACGCATACATATCAGGCCTCACGACGAATTCCCTTCCACGAGCTATATTATTCAAGGGGTTCGCAATGCACTGCAGGAATCCGCAGCTCCGTTCCCTGAAGCGTATACTTCAGCGCCGTGAGCCTTCGATAGAAGCACAGTGGGTGCGCCTCAGGCACTCAATGCTAGCTTTCCGCGCCAGTGATTTTTGGCCAAGAACAAAGAGGCGATTGCAGCACATGCCTTCTTTCAGCTGTCCTTGCTGTGGCACCGTAACCCAGACACGGATGTGAGTTGCGAGGTTGGCGTGTTAAAGTTTACCAATGTTGCTCTATTGTTTAACATGTTTCTTTCACAGAACAAAACCAACCATTACACAAGTGACACAAAGCTGACTGGAAAACGGTCTTCGGTAAAACAACGGGCGCTTTCGCGAACTGATGTTGCATCAGGGCTATTATGCGTTCGATGTATCGCGAACTCACACTGCCCCTGTGGGAGTTGAGCATTGACACCGTCTCCCATCTGCTTTCGTTGTCCCCTGACTTGCAACTATGTCGACGGTCTGTGTTACACCACGACGCGAATAGGCCATATGATCTACTGTTTCTGAGTCGGCGTCGCGTTTACCGGCTCCTACGCATTTTTCATTCGTCTCGCCTCGTCTCGATCACATGCTGCTGTGTGGGAGACGAGGCAATGAAAGACGCCGTAATTGGTGGGCCCCGGATTAATTTCGCACACTTCGTGTTGTTTAATGTGCATATTAACCTAAGTACAAGAACGGCTATTCTCATCTTTTCATTGCGCCTCCGTAAAAATGCGGTCGCCGCCACGGCAGCGACTCGAACCCGCTACACGTACACATGCTCAGCAGCGAAACACCCTAGCGCGGATCAGGGGTCTCCTCCCTGGACCGCGGCCCTGGTCCTCCCCGAAGGGAACCTCTGGGCTGCGGCGGGCCTTATGAACCCCCATGAGAATGAATACGCAACTATCACAACTTTGCTTATTCTCGCTCTTTTCTTTTTTTTAATATTTTTTTCAGCCATCCACTGGGTGATTAGCTCAGCCTTACCTTTTCTACGTACAGCTCCCCTCCTTCCTCACGACGGCATCTTTCTAACTCTAGAGCAGATCACTTTAACTCGCGCCTTCGTTGGACAAGATCCCGACGCTTAATCATCGGATTCTGCATCGGCGGCGTCTGTTTAATCTTCCTGGTGTGATACACTCTAAGAAGAAAAGGAGGAAATGGGGTATTGAGGTTACTCCTTTAGGGGAGCAACTGATCTGCCACAACCATTCCTCCCTTTAGGGGGTAAGTGCGAGGGGATGAACTGTTACTCCCCATGCCGTTACTCCTCCGAGGACTAACAGTTGCTCTTTTCCGCTGCTCCTCAAAGGAGTAACGGTCATTATTTCCGATGCTCCGCAAAGGTGGAATTAATGAAATTAGCCACTTATACGCTAATAAAAAAGATTACTGAGCTGAAAAAAAAGAAAAAAAGGGTGCCCGAAAGCAGGATTCGAACTCACGTCCTCGCGCTCCCATGTTAGCTACTCTAACCACTGCACCACGGCAGAATGCTTGACGGGGGCAGGAAATTGAGACAGGTTAAGCAATGGATCGCCGGTGCAGCAATGTGAAAGCGACTCGGCATTTTCTGTATGCTGTGCGGGGAGAGTGTAACGTTGAGTGTACTTGCAACCATATGCGAGTGCGAAAAGAAATATGCCCGAGTATTCTTAGGGTGTTTTAAACTATGGCACTACACGATGTAAACGTGTAGCGAGCTAAAACGGGGCACTAAGACGACAGAGACGGACAATTGCTCTGTCGCTTAGTGTGTCCCGTTTGAGCTACACATCGCTTCAGTTAAGTTCGTAATCTCCTTGGAACGGAAGGAACTTAGGTACTATTGACCAGCAAAATCAGGCAGTCTATTAATGATTTGCGCGTTTAATGTGTATCGCTCACTTATGGGGTGCGCACGAAGGGCATGGCTCTTCACATTCCAACTTTAAATTTCACGCAATTTTCTCACGAAGAGGCAAAGTGCTGCTTTGCATGTAGTTCAATGGAGAGTGCACGAACTTCGAACTATTCACGATTTATAGACAATACAGTTTTTGCCGCATCACTGCACGACACGAACGAAAACCGCGGAGCGCATGGGGAGTAACTGTTGCCGTTCGTCCTCCCGTTGCTCTCTTTCCGACCAGGGACTAAACACTTACTCTCCAAAATTTGCACACGGCACGCACATTCATGCAGTTACTCTCTTGAGGGACGAAAGCGCCCTTTTTGGGACGAACTGCGCAGTTACTCCCGTTTTCCCCGGAATTCTTCTTAGAGTGTAGATTTTCACGAAATGTTCTCCCTGGCTGCCTCGAAGCGGGTAATTTTACCGCAACGTACCGAAGCGTGCAGCTTTAAAGGAGAACACGGTATAGCTATAGCTATAGGCTCGAGCCTTGGCTGCGCTGAAGTTTTAAATCACTTTGCACGCAAGCTTACTTCATGCTGGCACCGCGATGATCGAGACAAGCACCTGCTCTTTCGCTCTTACCTGCCATCTCTAATGTGCCGCATGACGGCGGGTATCCTAATTATCGAGCTTCTGCGGGCAGTTTTATCCAGCGCGATGGTTGATTACTCACACTGTGCTTCTACTATAGGTAGCTACCGCGTGAAGGACACTGCGAAGAGCAAATTTTGGGTTTGCGATATGAGGGAAAAGCAGATGCCGCGCTACGCGATCACATCACGTCGACTCGCCGTGCTGACCACAACATTCGAACGAGTGCAAGTATTCACAAAACACTCTTATGCTAGGATCATTCGCAGGAGAAAATTCTAGCCAATCCTGGTGCTCGACGCAGCATTTGCAAAGGTAAATGACCTATGGTAGAGAGGCCATAGGCGCCGACTACGTGGAGAGGGGGGGGGGGGCAAAAGCCCCTCTAGGCGATGCTGAAGCTATACACTACCCCCTCATCCCCCCCCCCCCCCCCCACACACACACACGCAGTGTCATTACCAGAGTTCTGTCAGCCATATCATTTCAGGTTTCTTTTGGTTTGCCTCTACCTTTTCACTTAAAATAAGCCCAACATCATTCTTTCACAAATATGTGAACAAAGAGAGTGTGAAAGAGGAATAAATCTACGCGGCATCGGTCCGTTCATACGCTCTGAGAATAAAAAGCACAATAGCATATGTCTGCCGTCCTCTGCAAGCATAAACAAAGGAATATCATAAACATAGAGATGAGCCTGCCAGGAAAATTACTGCGCTTGCGCATGCGTTCACGCTAGAATGGAAGCAAAGCGCCTCTCCGAGTTTTGAGCCAGTCTGCATCGCCTTTTCTGCATCGCTGTATAACGAAAGCGTGCTCAGAGACGCGCCTACGTACTCGCCGCGTCCTATAAATCGCTTGCGCTAGAATATGGCTTCTGTCATTTTACCGAGCGTGTTAGATATTACATTCTAGAGCAGACCCTGCCTATAGTACCACCAGCATGCGTGGAGTTTATTAATAAATATTGTGGCTAAAAGCATACCGCATCATTGTTGGCGCGGACGTGCACGGTTATAAATTCCTGATTTCGATTTATTTCTGCGCGTCCTGACAATAGGAAGACAAGCGCCTTAGAAGCACCAACGGCGGCCACCTCATCCGTATTTTCACACTTCAACACTTTTTTTTTATTTCCAATGTAAACACCATGTACAGACACAGTATATTTTATATACACAGGACAACGCTTATTATATGTTTTAAAGAGAAGAAGGTAGTCAACTAACAATTATCTTTCATGTTATGGATAGCCTATGCATAGAGAATGAATACGTTGCTGTATCTTCACCTCGCTTCAAATTGCTTTGCGTGCTTTTTTGACCCTGAAACGAACCTGCAGACTTCAGTGACCCCTTCGGCAGTGTCTTTTATCAACGGCTTGTGAAATGCACGTCAATAATATGTGTCTCACTTTGGTTCTCTTTCCAGTAAGCAATGCTAATGACTAAAGAAAAAAGAAACTCTTCAAATAATTTACAACATTTATTAGCGATGTAAACATCGCCACATGCACGCATAAGTGATAAATGTATATTATTTACTCAGTAACCGAAATCAGACCAAGCCGTATCCGCTCCAAATTAAAATTAATAGCAGTCATGCGTAGCAACGCTTATATTCGGGCACATAGTAAAAAAAAAAAAGAAGCTGCCGTTTCGCCGAAAGGCGAAGCAGTATTGGTGATAGCAAAGTATAAAACAATTACACTATGGAAGATTATGGACGATAGGGAAATCAGATGTGAGATGGGACTGACTCCCACTATTAAGTCTAGTAGACACTCAGATAAGGCCGTCACTCCAGTGAACAATTCTTCGAGGTCACACGAAGTGTCTTCAACTGCAACCATTATTAAAGGTTATGTATATGCAGGTTATCCCACATAAGTCCCACATAAGGCACTCCGGACGCGAGTTGAACCGAATACATAACGTTGGCACTGGCCTAGAGTTACTCAGGTTATTTTTTATTTCCCCTTAACTAGCGGATTAGTTATGTTTAATTATTCAACTTTTTTACGTATTGGCTGCAGACCCCAAGTGTGATACGCAAAGTTATAGAGCACCTTGAGAAATCTCTCAATAACTTGTTTCCAACAAGATATATTTTACGTGGCCTTTTTTTTTTCCGCGTTCCAAGGAAAGCCCGCGAAATATGAAAAAAATACCACGCGACGGGCGATTGCGCAGTGTTACTGTGCTGCTCTCAAGCGTCGATGGAGGAACAGGGTGGGCTGCAGCGAGACTGGCCCGGGACAGGGCCTTATGCCTGATGTAGGTATCTCGGCATGCGGCTCTTGTCGCATGACGGTGCAAATTCATGCCGTGTGTTCGGCAAGCTGTGAAAACTTTCTGCCTATGAAGGAGGCTCTTACCAACGTAAAGCTTTGTGAATACGGGCCAAGGTGTCCTAAGGATGCGAACGCCTTAGGCGCTCAGCCCACACGGCAAACTCGCGAAATACGAGGTGATTGAGTTTCTCATCACATAATTGGACACAGGGCCAATGATATTCTGTTATATATTGGCCGTCTGTGGAGGGATTGAGGTTACTCAGCTGCTTCTTTTCTTATCTTCATCTGGAAGAAATAAAGAAATGAATTAGTGGTAATAAAAGTAAATTAAAGATAACCTCAATAAATGTAAGGATGCCACAACGGAAGAGCGTTGGCTCGTCATCCAACGTCGGGCCGCGCAGCTACGCTTTGTCACAGTCTGTACCCGACGGTGCAGGAGAGCCTTATCACTCATCCTAAAGCCTGTTGAAACGACGAACGGAACGAGAAATCCTCCAAGGGAATCAAATAATTGTTAACTTGAAATGATTATTACGTGAAATGAGCCTCAAAAGTATGTTGTTTTTCTTCTTATTATTGCGCACAACTTCATCTGAAGTATCGCGGGGGTTATGAGGAAGCCCAAAGGCATGTACATGTTACTTTGACAAAGACTGGTCTACCAGCCGAAACGTTCGTGCAATATACTGTGCTTATTCAACGTACGTCGTACTCTTTTTCTTCTTTATATATATATATATATATATATATATATATATATATATATATATATATATATATATATATATATATATATATATATATATATATATATATATATATATATATATATATATATATATATATATATATATATATATATATATATATATATATGTGTATATATATATATATATATATATATATATATATATATATATATATATATATATATATATATATATATAATTTTTTTCTTACGAAGTTTTGTCATTAGCCGACCACCTCCTCTAATGATATGATCGTTGTATGAACTTATATTCGTCATTTTCGGCACCCATATTTTGCGAACTACTGCGGCGTACGAAGTTGGGCCGGATTCACAATTTTTTTCGTTCGTAAGTGCAATTTTTTATTGGCCGGCTTCCTTCGCCAATACTAGGTCCAGCATCTGGATTGGCTAGCACTTGCTCTGGCGAACAACTCTAGTGGAAGTGCTTTTTTGTGAATACGGGCCTTGTTTCGCAAACACGAGACACGGTGACTGAGTCGCAAACTTCTCGTTCGCAATGATCTGTATGTTATTCACCAGCGCTCCTTCGTCACTATATCGTTCGTCAGGGCCTGTCACTCGGTAACGCACCTCCTGCGGCGCGTCGTCACTCGGCGCTCGGGCCTCCACGAGGCTCATGCGCGCCGAGTTGCCCATGCGCTCGCCTTCAAAAAGTTCCTGTACTTTGTACTTTACGTTTCCTCCACCCACACTCAGCTTAACACACTCGAGACCGCCCTTGTGGGCCTCTACAAGGCAGCTCTCAACCTCCCTATCACCACCTCTACTGCTAAGCTCTTTGCCACAGGCCTCTTCCATCCTCTTCGTTCTCTTCTCTCTCTCCACCGTGATTCCCAGCTTGCCCGGCATTCTCTTACCCGTCAGGGTCAGTAATTACCGGCCCAGGTGGGCATCTTTCCGATTCCTGTTTCCACGTTTACCTCTCCAATATCCACCCCGGCTCCCGATCTTCGCATCCTCCCCCTCCCGTCCAACATGTCCCCTGTCCTGCATGCCGGCCGTCGTCACGCGGCCGCGCAGCATCATTCCCCCATCTTTAATACCTAGGGATTAGCCTACATGGATGCCTCTTTCATAGCTCTCGAGGTTCCTGCGGCTACGCTATCTACCATCCCCACCTCCCAGCACCTGAAACTCACACGAGTAGGCCGTACCTACACCCTCCGGATGCACTCTCTCTCGAGGTCCTTGCCATTGTACATGCCCTACAATCATTTCTCTACCTTCCCTCGCTCCCAGAGTACACGATATACACCCACTCCCAAGCCGCCATTTACCACATACGGAACCGCACCTTACCCCCTTCACCCCGACAGGAGGTCGAACGAGTGGTCTCCGCACTGCAACCTTCCACCGTTTTCCTCCGCTGAGTCCCTGGGCATTCAGGGATTGACGGCAATGAGCTGGCCCATCAGCTCGCCCGTGGCGCTATCAACTGGGCACCATTGATCTCCTGGTCCAGGCCCTCGGAGGATTCTGGGGGACTCTCCATGCGCCGTACTATCAAGGAAGTTTACCTCCAGGTCCATCTCGACAAGCGCCTCTACCCTCCCTCTCATCCCTCCCTCACTGCACCGGAGGCTTGCCTTCTGCGGCACATCCAAATGACTGCACTGGTTAACTCGTCCCGCCTCTTTCTCTATCGCTATCGCTCCGACCTCTCCTGTCCCAACTACCCCTCTACTTATGCAGACCTATCCCATTGCCAATTCTACTGTCCGGCTGCTCAGCAATCAAGTTCCTATCCTCCCCTTTCCCTTTCCATCACCACCTGGATCGACTGGCTTGGCGCTGAAGGTGAAGATGAACAGGGTCGACTGGCCACCCAGACGGTCGATATGCTCCGCCTGTAATATTGAGCTGAATAAAAGTCTTATACTACTACTACTATCTCGTTCGCCACTGTCCTGGGTTGGCTCGTGCTCAAAATAGCTCCTAATGACAATAGCACCTGTTCATCATTGAAGCGATTAAATTCACTGCGAAGACTGGTTGGCGGAAGAAGAACAATGCTTACGAACTAAAAGTATTACGAATCCGGATTCTTGCTCAACATTTGGTACGGAAAAGGAGATAACATAGAGTGAAGCATCAAAGAATAACTTGCTTCGGAAGAAGCATATGGATATATAAATTTATATTTAACGTTCTAAATTTGCACTGTGGGATACGAGGAATGATCCACAAAACTGCACATCAACACTGGGTGGTCAAAGGACTTAGTACGCAGACAAGGCTATCTGCACTGTATCATATTAGAGTTGGATCCGCCTACGCCCAAACGTATAGTTATGTAAGGCTGGGAGATCCGCTTCTCCGCTCTGTTCCCTGTAGAGCGCTGAGCAATCAGCAAATAAGAGTTTCGAGACTGTTGATCGCCTTCCTCCGACACCCTGAGCTGATGAACGTTTGATGACACACCGGCGTTAACAAAGCATCGTATGATCAGTGGAACAATTGACGGGCAAACATGAATAGCTAAGCCCGCCTGATGCGATACCACCACCACAAGTAACGCCGTGTGGAGGAGAACTGAAAGTAAAAGACACAATGACGAAGATGCTGACAGAAGGGCATACATTTTCTCCTTAGGCTATATTTCTTTGGCACCGCTTAAACTCCCTGGGCACGCACAAAATCGACTACCACCTAAAGTGTTGTGCACTAAAAGCTCGAATGTATCTTTTATCAATATTGTATAGCGGGTCACGCCTAAATATCACTTTTTTTGTTTTCTTTATTGCCTGCTTCTCAATTCACAGTTCCTACGCAAATATTTTCAGGAAATCGGGTTAGCCACTCTCTAATATGCGGCTACATTGAAGCTTCTTCAAGCGTAAAAGTTCATCATTTTCAAACCCATTAAGGAGGTTCCGGCTCTGCAGTACAAACACCACGTAGGGCAAGCCGCGCTTTGTATTAAATTTTCTTGAACGCAACGTGGCCTCAGTACTATACCTATGTGTCACGTTCGCATCCTGTTATTGATCTTCTGCTGTGATAGTTCAGCAGCGTGAATAGAACGCACACATTTTCTCTATTGTCCACAGGTAAAACTATTTATCTACATACAACTATTTATCTTGCACGGGCAAAATTCCACATGACTCCATCCCAATCTCTTCATATAAGTAAGGTGTTCTTTTAACAGCGGAACTGTTCTAAGTCGAGCCTTCGCCGTCCGGCGTCCGGTGTCACGCAGGGAGGCAAGTTAATGGCACAAACCCACTATGGGGGATAGGCCATATGAGGGGGGAGAGAGAGGGGTATGGGAGCAGGTGTTTCGCCGGCGCGCGCCCTTTCGCCCCATGGATTCCGTTCGGCGCGCGCGGCAGCTGGAGCTCGCACGTCAGCGGCAGCGCAGACGTCGCACAAATCCCGAGCTTCGAGGGCCAGAAGCGCAAGCCAAACGCCGGCTGAGGGAAGCCGCTACCGCCGAGGTTCGACAACAGGAAGCGCAAGCCAAGCGTCGGCATAGGCGTGCCAACTCCAACTTTGAAGAGAAGGCAACCCAAGCCAAGCGCCAGCAGAGGCAAGAGAGATTCGACGCAGAGAGATTCCTCCCACGGAGGGTGCCGATGGACGGTTCAAAAGAGAATTCCTCGACCGTGAGTGCGGCCGCAGCTGCAAGGTGTGCGATCGACTGGTTTGATCACGACCTCACGCAACTGAAGAGTGCGCGCAATCCGGAACGGAAGCTCGAATCTAGCAAAACGACGACAACGAAACAAAAGTCTTTCATGAAAATCGCGCTAAACACTATTTCAAACTTGACAAAACGACCACAAGCTGTTTTGACAGCTCGCACTGTGCGGAACTGGCTTTGCTTCTTTATTATGTCCACCTTGTCCCAACAATCCCCGGAGACATGTTTCATGATTTCGTACATGTTGGGAGATAATGCAGTTTGGCGTCCACGAGACAAAGAAACAATTTTTCTCGAAACCGCATGTTGTCAGTGAGTCAGTGCAATTTAAATGTGTCAGCGCGCAATTTAAGGAATAAATATTTCACTGCACGTTTCACTCATGTCTTCAAAGGCCAAACTTTCTCAAAGTTCAAATGGCCAGGTTTTAGTGGCGCCTTTCTTAAACTTCTAAAAACGTATTGTCCTCTTCAGCCTACAGACAAAGCAGAAGTTAGTTCCGTGCAACAGTATTAGCGACAAGATACCCAGTTAGAGATCGTTGCGGAGCGCACTCAGCTGCCCACACGTTACTGCTACATCTATCGGCACACAACTCTCGGGCTCCTCGCGCACGTTGCGTGAGAGACGCACTCGGATCCATTGGTTTGCTTTCATCACCACCGCCACCAACAGCGTGAAAGCGGAAGCACGCGAACCGCGTCGCTGCAATGCGCGCTGCAGCCGGGGCGCCCTTCTTCCGCCTCGGACGCAATGGCGATCTGGCCGTCCTCGACCGGAGGGGGGCGAGACGCTGCATATCCGCCCTTGCTGGTCGTCTTCTCTCAGCGGCACGCGGTGAGCCTGCTATGCCGATCTCCCGCGGCGGCGGCGGCCGAAATATCGCGGCCAAACCCGTTTCACCCCCTGCCTGACACCGCCGCCGCCGCCACCGCCGAAAAACAAGGGCCAACCAAGATGCCCCCCGCTAATGGCCCGGGCCCCGGCGCGCCTCACCCTGCGCTACCGACACTGCAGTTGCGTGCAGTACGACATAAATGACGCTTGCAATCTGTTGTATATACGTTACTCGGATGACGGTGACGACGAGAAAGCTTGCATGTACATAGCGACGTAGAGGCACAGGGTCTCAGCGATCGATCCCTTAAGTTTGCCTGTCAGCAAGGCGACGAGAATGCCATGGAGGCACGACTTGAACACGCGGAGTATGGCGTACACGAGGCGACTAACGTACGCGGTCTTAATGGGTGGTCATCAAAGCATGAGAACACGACCGGTATTCTCCGCCCACAAACTGCCCCCGCACATTTGTACCTGAATACGAGAGCCCGAAAGAGAGGCTTGTCAACAAGGCGACTATACCGCCGCGTCCGGGTGCCAGGATTTGTCTTGCTACTTGTCTTGATTTGTCCTGATTTGCCCTGAGAATGCGCGCGCCTTGAGACGTGGTCAGCAAAGACAATCAGTATCCTTAATCCTTGGGACAACCAATCTTTGCCGGAGAAGCTGTTCCGTGCACGTAATTAGCGAGACAGAGCGACGGGTTACTCGGTCGCTCGTAAAGTCGTGGTGCGTCCTGACGGCCTCCCTTTTAGCGCGCGACGTCATTCATCGCCATGTTCAGCCACCTAGCCTCAAATGTGAAGCACATCGCACAGGGGGGTATACGTCTACGCTCAGCGCGAATAACAACGCGCCCGCGCTAAACGCTGTGATGGCTGGGGTAGGTGTGTATTCCTCAACTGTACGGTGTTACACGAGGTCGGATGGACGGACGGACAGACGATCTGCGGGGGATGTAGAGGGTCGCCGGAATGCCGACAAATAATTGACAAACAAACGCGCCCGCTTTCTGGCGCCGCTCGTTTCACGTGCATCGTCTACCGGGATGGCCGCCCATCAGCAAGTCTTGACTGCCCGTCCGTCCGTTGCTGCTCCTCGTATAGAAATAGAATGAACACAAGTCGAGTTCTGCAATACTTCTCACATATGGCAATCACTCAACAATGGAGACGCGGGGTGATATATATATATATATATATATATATATATATATATATATATATATATATATATATATATATATATATATATATATATATATATATATATATATATATATATATGGCAAGCTGTCTGTACGCGAAGAAGTGCGTGTATTAGTGAGTCCTCTGTTTCGCTGACCCAGGTTGTTGGGTCACACTAGCTTGTTGAAGTAGTAAGCTTAAACTTTGCCACCCATATTAGGCACTTTGCTTTAAATGGACACTAGCGATAAACACTAAATCAGTTTAGACAGATAAGGTATCCCTTCAGTGCTCTACTTTCGTCAATTTCACGTAAGAGGTTGACTATTGGAAGAGAAGATGAAAAGTAAAAATTGGATTTTTCCTAATTCTCGCGCCGGAATCGCAGCGCCGATACGTCAGTGTCACATCACACATTTCACAGATTTTTTTTTCTTTTTTTAACACCAGAGTTGTTTAAGCTTTAGTTACACCGTGGAGCGTTACCAGAACACTCAGCCCATCTGCAACTCGCATCGCCTAGCAACCACCTGCGAAAGCACCGAGTCACGTAACCTCCTCGCACCCCACCCGCGTAGGGCGGTGTCGTGACGTCACAGGCGAGTAAAAGCTCGGAACAGACGGCGCGGCGACACACCTCTCGCCTCCTCTACTCCGTGCGTACATGCTGCTGCCGTGAGGAGACCGAAGAAAGCCCGGACGCCTGAAGAAGAAGCGGCTTACGGTTCTTTGTTCTATGGGCTTACCACAAAGAGCGCCGCTCTGCCAAGCGAGAAGCCATGCGTCGCCGCCGAGTTGATCCGCAACACCGCGCCGAAGCTGCGGCTGAGAACAGGCGACGTCGAGTCGAGGATCCCGAGTTTGAGTCCAAGGAGCGCGAGAGTCGGCGCCTGAACGCTCGAAGTCGCCAAGAAAGCGAACCCGGCCTGCGACTGACTGCTCGAAAACTTCCAGCGTCAACCCGTCGAGACAACTTAGCAAAACCTAGCATAACCTCCCAAAACCTACAAACAACTCAAACAAGCCACGTAAAAGCTGATCACCATTTCCGCTGTTGACTCCAGCGTTACACCACTAGTGCAAGCTGCGCACGTTTTTTTTTTTTTTTCGATTAGGCCATTGCACCGCCGCAGAGGTCCTTAATTGAAGTTAGCCAGGTTCAGTCCTGGGCGCTTCTAAAATACAACGCCGTCCATCTTTACCTAGGAAAAGTTAACTAGGCGTGAGCATGACGCCATCAAAATTCATGACGTCACGTACCGCGTGTTTATGCGGGGACTTAAATGCGGTGTCATCACCAGTCTTTTGTTATTGCGTCTTTTTTTTTTGCTTATGTCACATGCGTCTTCTTACGGCAAGAATGCTTTCTTTTTTGGCATTATAAAAAGGCAATTTACGAATACACATAGAATAATGTGTATCTTTAGTTTACCTTTGAGTTATCGTAACCTTTCGCCACTTAACTTTTTAACTAGTTTCTTGTTTGCTTTCTCACCCTCTTTTCATTATAACTTTCTTTTTTTTTCTTGTTTCGTTATCGCAGCCTCAGGCGCGTGGAATATACCTTTCCGTGAGTAATAAACTCACGGCTGATAATTTGCACGCTTTTTGATTGGTTCTTCAAGATTGGTGCAGTTCCAGATTGGTGCGTGAAGCGAATTGTCGCGTAATGTGTTGTCGAAAATTATCAATCTGCAAAGTCGCAAAGCTGTTTCAAGCCACTATAACCAATTTTATGAAATTTCTTAGTTTGCCCATCATTCCATAGTTTTTTACAAAGCATTGTTCGAGTGCATGCTGCCTGAAGCATCGTGCTTACAACTTCGGTAGACGCTTAATTTTTCTTGTAAGCTCTACCATCTAACAAAGAACTACCGGTGCCAGCAGCGAGCGCGTTTGCGTGCGGAGCAGCTGGGGACGCCAACCTAACTTTATTTATTTATTTATTTATTTATTTATTTATTTATTTATTTATTTATTTATCTCAGTACCCTGATCACCAACAAGGCATTCCAGAGGGCATTACAAATCTGTCTATTGTCAAAGGGCCACACAACGCTGTCACTTGGAATTCTGAACTAAGCATTGGAAACTAAACGCAAAACCCATACTGGCGTGTCTGACACGCTGGAGCTAGTTTTGAGTTGTGCATAGCTCAGCAAAACAATTGCTACTTAATTAATTGCCGTACGAATAACATTCTAACTAAAATAGCATCGCGTTGTTCTTGTTGAAGAAATCGATTTTCGATGGTGAAAAATAAAGGTGAATAACTTGTTCTAATTTTCTTCGATGTGGAGCTGTTTACGCGTCACTAGCGCACTTGCGGTGAGCGCGCCGCTGCCGCGGGAGGGTCTCGAATCGTTGTGTCTAATTAGTGGCCCGCCGCGCGCGCGCATCGCTTTACGACCCCTGCGAGAGGAACGCCGTGAGCAGACGGGGCCGCTGCACCGCGGTGTCGACCTGCAGCGCGGGAAAGAAGCGCTCCAGACAGGAAGTGGGGCGACTTGTTGCAGAGGCGATAGCGAGCCCCGAGAACACGCCGCGCGAGCCTTTGACGTTGTTGAAGGCGAGATAAGCGAGCGCGTTTACGGCGCTGTAGTCAGTCGACAATCGATACGTCTTCATTCTCGCGCGCGAGTTCCTACCGCTACCGCGTTTAGTTGTCGACGCGCTTGTCGCCGCCCTTGAACGCTCGAACGATATCTGTCTTGGCGAAGAGGTTTGGCCTTTCTCGTTCCTCTCCAGAGCGCTGGCTCTTCCTTGCGGTGGTTATGTACCCCGCTCCTCGCCTCCTGCCCACTTGCGAGGAGAATCCACCACGCGATTGATGAGGAGCCCGAGTGCTTGTCGTTGGAAACGCGAAAGGGTTGGCCGTCACGAGGCCGCGGCCGAAAAAGAGCGGCCCGGTCAACTGCGCGAAAGAGAAATGAATTCATTACCACTTCCAAACACGCGCCGTAATTCTTATTCCGGGGTCAAGCGCACATTATCAGACATTTTATGGGTGAGTGCGACAAACTAGAGGTCCGAGCAAGGAAATAAAAAATAAGAAACAAAAGCACAGAGGCGTTTAAAAATTTTTGTCGATACAAAGGCTGCTCTCCTGAGACGTTTCACGACGCAGATGTATTTCTGCCTTCCTTTCGCAGTGTGTGTCACAGTGTGTCAAGCGAGCTTATAACACGTGGTTGTAAGGATTCAATTAACCTCTCACCATATTTTCATTCATATGACGTTGTGGAGAGCAAGCGACATAACTGTTGGCGACATTTGAAATGTCATAATCAATGAATCAATCGTCATGAGCAAGTGGCTAAGAGGGGAGCTATCCACTCATATACGACTCGCGCAATGGCCTTGTTGCGAAACACCTCCGCAATTACATGCGTAGGCAGCCGGTAGGGCGGAAGTATGCGCACGTTAATTGGGCGCAGTCGTGAGAGAATAAGCCTAAGGCGCCGAAGCTGCAGCACAGCGGATATGAAGAACAAGCCATATTCACCGCTCGCGCTACACACACATAAGCAAACACCTCCAAGTTGGAACAATTTGCGTGCACTCTACTCGCACCACCTGCGCGATGCGAGGTATGAAAGCGCTTCTGCTTTTTCTAGAGATAGATCAGTGATAAGGGAAAGGCAGGCAGCTTATCTAGGCTGGGTCCGGTTGGCCACCCTGTCTGGAGAAAGGTAGAAAGAGAACGGAAAACATTACGGAAAATAAAATTCATTGCGCGCGCGAGTAACACGCTGAGGCGTTCATTGTTCCGTCAGTTTAAAATCTAAAGGCCTTATTAATGAGACCCTGTGAACAGATTTAGTGTGTATGTGCTTATCCGTGGATGTATGTGCCGTTTGTGCGTTTTTGTGATCCCTGCGTACGTCATACTTCTCATCCAACACCATTGAAGACGTCGTTTTCCCTGCAGGGCCCGCGGCAATCGGGAAGAGAGTGCAACGACTGCTGATTGCCTTCATGGGAGACACGGGGCTCTTCGAGAGCTGGTGACACGCCCCTTATCTAAACTCACAGGAGGTTCGGGCGGAACAATTGCCGACTATGTATGCCAGGCGCCCCGCCTGCTGAAAACACCACCGTCACTACCAGGCTAACATTTAGAGGTTTTCATCGAAGTCAGCATCTCTTTCTCTCCTGACAGAGCATGCAGGCCACGTTGCCTTGTCCCTTTCGACGAACTCCACCACATCAGCAGACCTCGCTTATATCTTTCTCCGGCCCCAAGTTCAGAAGCGCCCGTGCCACAAGCACCCGTTTTCCGGGAGCGCGAGCGCTGCAAACTGGACAGTCGGGTGCGCAGTGCTCTCAGCGCCGGCTGTCCGACCACCACCCTTCCGAGCCATGGGCTCCGAAAATTCTCTGCAGCTCCCGGAAAGGTTGCTTTTCGGTGCCGCGGCAGCCAGGGCGCCCTCGTCCACGCGAAACGAACGTTCCCTTCTACGGGTGAAGAAAGAATAACAAACAAATCGCGGGGCCGTTTATTTCCCTGCCATGTTATCCCGACATCCCCGCTTTTGCGAATACAAGCAGCGTGCTCAAACACTGCGAAGAAGAAAAAAATAGAAAAGTGAATAAGGAAAGCGCGGAGCATCTTTTTAACCTGTGTGTGTATGTGTGCGTGCGTGCGTGCGTGCGTGCGTGCGTGCGGACACACGTCTGTCCGTCCGTGCGTGTGCGTACGTGCGTTGTCATTCCAATCTTTCCGCTTCGTTCGGAGGAAGCCGCTGCAACGCAGCTCAAGCAGAGAGAAATAAAGAAAAGGAAGAAGGAACCGCGGAGCACATGGAACAAAACGAACTGGCAAGAACGCGAGCGTCCGAGAGGGGGAGAGCACGAAGGAGGAGTCGTGCTGCCAGGGCGACAGCGAGGTAGTTGCGGGGCCATGACCTTCGGGTGAAAAGCGAAAAGCGCCGCGCCGAGCGCAGCGGCAGGCTCCACGAGCGACGGCTGCGACACTTGCCGCTGCCTCGCTCGCCACCACCGCCGCCGCCGGGACGGCCGGCAGCACAGCTGAGGGTTTAACGACCCGGCTGCCGCTGCATGCGCTGCTGCCGCTGCTGCTGCACAGCCGGTGCAGCAAGCGGCGCGCATGCTACGCAGCACAGCGCCCTTCGGCCTGCTGCTGCTGCTGCTGGTATACGCAGATGAACCTTGCGCACGTGCGCTGTAACGCACCACGTGACTTCAGCGAGACGATGTTGCCCTTGGAAGCGTTCACGCTGTTCAATCGTGTAAGGTTCGCACGCCCCAATTTAGCAATGAGAAATTTGGAGAAGAAAAAAAGCGTTTTCACCATTGGACGACGATCCTGGCACGTGCGCAAGAGCACTTCAGGGGCGACGAATTTTGGCTCCCCCTCTCACGACACTCACGGGACACTTCTAGTTCTAGCACTAGCTATACGACGTCTTCAGGTAATCCTTATTTCCTCAGAGGTGAAGTACAAAGCACCCATGAACTGGTGATGTGAATGATGCACTTTCTTTTTTTCCATCCATCCATCCAACCATCTGTCCGTCTATCCATGTCAGCCGTAAACGGGGGAGTAAGGCTATGGGGCAAAACCTCCGAATTTGCTGAAGCACTTCGCTCCTTGTTTTATTCACTCATACGTGCATGTTGGATTCCCTGAATACAGCATATAGATACTATATATTGTGACACTCTTGCGTGCGTAGTGGGTTTACGCCTCAACAGTATGAAAGGTATCCAAGACAGGTGGAAGAGGAAGACCACGTGCGGCTGGCTAGCTGAATCTCGATAGGCGCTCAGCTGATCAAGGCCGTCCCGGCGTCTGACTCTACCTGGCTTGTCAATAAACGCCTTTCGTCGGCGTAACAATGTAATATACAGTGTTCCCGTATACTGAAATACATATACAAAAAGAGTAACGCATGGATATTAGTGACTCAGTCATCATATAGCCCGGTTGTAACGGCTGTCGCCTCTAATCACTTCAACGAAATCCTCTTCTCTGAAAAGAAAAGAGAAGAGCACGAGCTATCATCACGTTTCGCCCGGATAAGCGCGGATAGTTAACGCTGGTAAAAGGGCCGCTAGAAGTTGCTCCCCCGGCAATTAAACCACGCACAAAAAGACAAGAAAGACGGTAACCATCAATTTTTCCCACGCTCCTCGAAGACCAAAATCGCGTACTCAAGAAAGAAACAAAAAAATGTTGCACGTGCGTATAGTGAACTACGCGTGTCCAGACAACGTCCTTTTAAGCTTGCACAACGCTTTGGGCACTCCACGAACAAGCAAGCAAACAAGCTCGCACGACTCCTGGCTTTCCTCGAATCACCTGTCCGAAGTCCCGAATGCATGCAGTACACAATGCAGACAAGGTGCTTACAGTTGATGTTTCCAGACACGTGCTACGACTCGGTGTCTCGTAAAGGGATTAGTTCCACCTCGGGTGGTGCCCAAGTTAGCGCGGTAGTCCAAAATGCTCGGCAAAGGCCCCGCACTCGAGGTCGTTGTTCCGTACCTCGGCTGTGTGGTTCTTGACCCTCTGGGAACAATACAGGTACCGGCAAACAGAGTGGACACACGACGGGCTCCCTTTGAACTCTATGTGCCGTCCGTTTCATTTGTTTGTACCTGCATCCGCTCGCGATGCAGCTGAAAGTCACATGGTACTGCCCACAGCTTCTTCGGAACTCGCGGCCGAAAGCAGAAAGAATTGCGGGGCCGGAAAAAGATAATGGAGGTTGTAAAATGAGAGCTACCTTGACCACAGACGGCGCACATACGGAGGGAGAAACGAATCGGTGGTTACATTGTCAATGACCTGTTTTATTTACGTAATGACTCATTCATTCTCTGTGAGTTTGCAAGGTTGCAAGCTGTCAAAAGCAGCATCACAGTAATTGGACGATAGGGAGTTTTATAAACAGCATACACAAGCGGATTAGGCAGAAGCACATGTTGCTGGGCCAGCTGTTGCTTACTTAATGAGATGATGTAGCGCAAGGGTACAACCGCAAAGAATATAGACACGCAGGAACACATCACAGGCGCCACTAACAAGTTTATTGAAATGCCACTGAGCTACATTATATATGCTCTTTCCAATGCGCAGACACATCAGCCCTAATCGACATAAGAGGGCGTTTATCAAAGTCGAGCCACACATGCACATGCAGTACTATTTTACTTTTATGTTAAACGCTTCCAGTAGTTCACGTGCCGTTTTGTCTTTGCTTTTGCCCAGAACCTTGGCTCAATAGACTGACAAGATACCAAGAAACACTACAGAATAAACCTCAGAACACTCCCAGAACAGCATCCACAGCTCACGAAGACGCAAGAGACAACACTGAGATTGTTGCGAACCAACGCTTTCCCGCACCCAAGGAGGCTTCCATCTCATGTTCCCCTACTCTAATATAGCGAACGATGTAAATACGGCGAACAGCTAGGAACCGTCAGGCACATTATCATAAATTGCAAACAAAATCCAGACTTGCCTCCTCTACCCCCTAACCCCTACCCCCAAGAGCAGTGAGAGCCGCTGCTGTCCAGCTCCCGCCTCTTGGACCAGATCATGTTGCTTTAAAGGGCGGTCGCAGCCAAGACGGCGCATGGGTTCCCGTAAAGAGGGAACCCCTCCTGCAAATCAAGCCATCCTTATGCTCATTAAAGACGATTTCTCTCTCTCTCTCGGTTGGCAAGAGCAGGATTTACAGCTAGTGCGCAGAAATATGCGCAGTGAAGTCTTTCTTCAAGATATTAGCATCATCCCTCATTCGACCATTAGCACCACGGCTAGTTTGCCCTACATAGGACTTTCCGCAAGACTGGGGGATTTCCTATACACCACCCCACCCCGGTGGCGCACTGCACGTATGTCTGGGGGTGCTTCACTTGGCAGCCTATCTTAGAGGTGCCCATGGTGCGGAGACACAGTAATTGGGCCAGCCTGTTGGGATCGGCCCTCCATACCTAATTTTTTCAAGTTGTGGCTCATCTTGTGCACGTGGGGCACAACTTCCAGCCTTTGACGACTCCGCTCACCGGCTCTTGCCTCACTGGCTGGTGTGCCAGCTTTTTGCTTCCGCTGCAGGAATTCTGTGTGTATATTCTCCATGGTTGTGCCCCTCCACTACACTACATAATTAAGCGGCTTAGAATACGCAACGGCACGAACTCAATTGCCGTATCATTTGCATGCTTTTGTACTCTCTTTTTGTCTTGTTTTTTGTGCGCCTGGCGGATTGCGTACCCTAACTGTGTGTCCCTTATTTTTAAATCTCCCAAATAATGTGACGCAAAGGAAGCGGGTGATACATGACAATCGGCTACCCGAAGTCTTCGAAAAACATGTGGCAAGTATCCTGTCCCTACAGCCACTCGACGCGCCTCCCTGCAGTGGACGCCAGCGTGTACATGCAGTGTTAGTAATGGTCCCAGCTTCGGTTTTTCGATAATGAAAAAAATGTAGCTCCTCACAATGAAGATCAGTTGTCAGAGAAGCGCTTCGCATGTGGCTTACCTTATTACGGTGAACTGCCTTTCGTGCTAAAGTACGTCTTCTTCAGAGAGAGAGAGAGAGAGAGAGAGAGAGGAAAAATTACCAACGTTTAGATGTATTTGATGAAATCGGGTCGAGTCGGCATGTTAGGCCGAGATCCGGTAGTCGGTTTGACGTAAACGCTAACGAGTCAGGACTAACGTGCGTCGAGGCAACTTCAGTTCAACCTACTTGTAATGGGTGGGTTGACGTGCTCAAACTGCTTGGCAAGATGCATGCAAATGCGGTCGGATTGGGATGAGTCAGCTCGCCTTCTGATTCAACCTGCTGGCGTCGAGAAGGAAGCTATTAATCCAAGAATGATCCGAGTCGAGTAATTTCTATCGAGAGATGTGGCTCCAGTATGCTACTTCACGCTGGGGATGTAGATTTGCATGACGAAGGTAACTGTGAGGTCTGCACAGTTCACTGTTTCTGCGTAATGTACACGTACATGTGCGCTTCATGACGTTTGCATTCTGGCGGAGAGATATCGAGGCTACTGAAGCGTAGCAAGAACACTCTTTATGGCAGCCATGATTTTCCCAGCTGATATATCGCCAGAAGTATTTTTCCAGAGCTAAAGCAGCGGCTACAGGGCGTCAGGTTATTTCACTGCATCATCTTCTTGATGAGAAACATCAAAGGCCCCGTCTCGGCGCTTTGTCACTGTGCTTGTCGACACTCGGAGCTACTACTAGCTCCTTGTAGCTCATTTGCCTACTCGTGATACCTAACTGATGTACAACAAGAGAGTTTTGGCCTCGTAGCTGGCTGCGCGTGCAATTTGTAACATTTTGGATGTGTATAATTTCTTCGCCGTGCGATGTAAGAGACGAAGTCCTTAAAGGCCCCTCCCCAAGGGCCATTGCAAATTTTGGTTGTACGTTGGAAGTTGTAAAATGCGGTCTAAGGAACGTTTCAGCGAAATAATTTCTCAAATCGGTTCATTATGAGAGGAGACAAGAAATTAACTGTCCTGTTATAATGCCGCCACGAGGCGAGCGTCCCTGCCAACTCTCTTCCTTCGCCTCGGTGTTTCTTCCGTTTTGCCTGGAGCCGAGGGACCGCGTCGAGTTCACACGTCGAGCCCCTTTTCTCTTGGTCTTTTTTTTTTCTTACACTTTTTTTTGCTTGCGCTGCACATTTATAGCAGCGGCGTTGCGCCTTCCGCATTGGATGGTTAACCGAACTTAAGGCACACGTCATAGTGAATGACTTAGCTAGCAGTGCGTTTTACGTTGAGCAGTAGCGATTTAAAGAAGGAAATGACGCTACGTAGAGACATTTGTGCGTGTTACCTTGACCCTCTGGCCGGGGGCGCAACTTTCTCAAGAGGGAGGGCGCACGGCGTTTGGCTTGTAATGTCAGCTGTTTTCGCGGGGACGCGCCGCGTTTGAATACTTTGCAGACGCGATCGTCAGCGTGTAATGTATACGCTGCGCTTGCCTATTTAATTAAAATGACCAAACCTGGCGAGGGGCCCCTTAATCTTTAGCAGCGAGTTGAGAGGCTGACCTCGTGAAGCATCGTCACAAAAGAGAAAAATAAGAAGCAGGAAGGATCGGAGAGAGGAGGCCGGTGTACCATAGGCAGTCGATAGAGCAGACGAGTATACAACATTTGAGGGAACCTTGCTGCGTGCGCTGTCAAATAAAAGAGGAACTGGCTTTCGCGCAACTAACAAATTAAATAAAAGATAACGACAAGCAGGTTTTCGATGAGCTCGGACGTCTAGCGCCGTTCTGACGCCTTCCAAGAATCCCTTCGCGATTGAAGTACTGTCTCTGTTGACGTGAAGTGTGGTCGACAGTTTAACACTCACCGTAGTGGCACAAAGCGGGGTCGGGGGTGGTAGACGGTACGGGACGGCCTTTTGTACATCACGAAAAAACTCTGCAGGTAACCCGCTACGCCTAGATTGCAAAGGGCTCTCGAACGACGACGCGCTTAGCCGCCTGAGTGCACGTGGAGGGAAGTGGTAGGGGAACAAGCATCTCGTCCGGTGGAGAGCAAGAACATATCTGCCCGGGGACTATGTTCCATAGAAGACGATGAAACAGTGTATGCGAACCCCTTCTTTATGAAACCAGTGCTAGGCACCCATAAATTTCGCAAGAGCTTTCAAGCATAAAAGCGTCTGCGCGAACAGCAATGCCGATGTGGCATGCATCTAGCGTGGTTCTCATTGTAACATTGATCCATTAAATTTTTATCCACTGTCTAGCCGCACTTTGAGGCAACGTGGAGTAGCCGGCGCCATAAAGGCGCCAACCTCCCCTTTAAATACGTATTTTAATAATGACACGGTGCCAGGAACGGAAGTTCGATACGACGTGCAACGCACGCTGCTGAATGATGGTTGTCCCGACTGTTGCAACCTGTGGAAACATGCTGAAGCGTGATAGAACCTATTAAGAACTTCTTGGATGTGTGTGTTGGTTCAACGGTTCACACTTAGGCTCGCACGCGTAAACGTACCGCTTGTCTTCTGCTTAGCGTTATCTATACCGTATAGAGATCTGGGTCCAGATGCACAAAGTCTATCTTAAGCGGACGCCCGCCGCTCGTGCGGGTGGTCGAATTCACGACGAAGTTATCGGCGCGGCGGTGACCAATCATGAAGCGCGCACTTAAATAGCCAAGAGAAAGATTTGGGAATCAGCGTTATTAGCCGCGGCAGGGAAACAAGTCCGTTTGCATGCATAACGCAGCGGCGTGCGTTCGCGCACTCCGAGTCTCGGACTCACCTTCTCCAGACGAGCAGCGTGAGCGTGTTGAATGCACTGTCCACCAGCTGCCTTGCCTGGTCGGCGCGAGAGCACGGGACCTCGTTCACGCACAGCACCAGGTCGCCCACCCGAATGCGACCTTCGGCCTCGGCCTTTCCGCCGGCATCCACCTGCGGGGCAAACGTTACAGGCACGTCAGCGACTTATGTTGTTGCCGTCGTTGTTGTGTCCTCAAAAATTGTCTCATAGCGCCGAAGTTGATTGGCAACTCGGAAGGCAATCCTTTCATAGCTCGTAATGTAAGAAAATAGAAAGAAAGAAATGATTGGGCGACGTAATGAGCGTATAATGTTTTTTTTGTTATTTATATGATATAAGGAGATGTTGATGCACAATTTAAGACGCCGGCTACTCCTTAGCTCTTGAATGGGCCTAGCCTACAACATACAGGGTTCAAGATTACATATGAACTAACCATTTCATACAAGCACCAGAACTTGTCAAGCAACGTTTTCACAGTAACACTATAACGTAAGAAATACGTGGTACATACAATACACAAGTTAAGTGACTCCACAGTTCTGCAGAAGAAAGTCTCAAACATAGAAATGATACAGTCGCCTAATAATGCAGTCTCTATTCAGCATGTAATTACATTATCATCGTGCAATTACATTATCACATATAGTCACAACAAAACAGTCAACATAACATAATCCACAAATACAGACATATATACAGCGACACTGAAATGAAACGCACATTAAAGCGTCAATAACGGCCACCAATGCCACTGTCTTCAAAAAAAGTCTTTAGTGCTTTTAAAGCGCTCTTCTGCAAGGACATTGTTGGCCTAGGACACCAAAAGTTTCTTTAAACTGAGGGGTCTGCGGTCCAATGTATTTAGGGTTGATTTAAGTCGGCGTCTTGGCGTGTCGTGATGTGGGAAATTTAGAAGGAGGTGATATATATCTTCATCTACAAATCCACAATCACATTCGGGGGTTTCCGCACGGCCAATTCTGTGTAACAGATGTTTTGTGTGGGCAGTGCCTATCCTTAATCGATGAATAAGGGTTTCCATATTTTTGTCAAATGACAAGGGAAATTTTAGTTCAATAAACGGATAAATATTATACAAATCCGAGCTCTTAGAATTTGGTCGGACAATGCATTATTTCCACAGATTTTGAAAGACACTGCCGTTATAATATAGCTTAATTCATTCTCTGATATTGAGAGAGAGAGAGAGAGAGAGGAAAGGGGAAAGGCAGGGAGGTTAACCAGAGAAAAAAAATCCGGTTGGCTACCCTACGCTGGGGAGAGAGGGGAGGGGGAGGTAAAGTGGAAACAAAGTAGAGAGGAACCACATCGCCTTTGACGTGTGCTTGTCGTGCTGCTTCATCGGCTGCTGTGTTGTCAGGAATGTTACAATGTTGTGGTAGTCACTGGAATGCTATCTTATACTTTGCTTGGCTTGCCTTTTTGAGGTCTTTAAGTGTTTCGTATATTATGCTACCACTGACGGTTTTTCCTTTTGTGCTGCAGAGGGATGTTAGAACCGCCTGTGAATCGATGAAAATTACACATTTTTGCGCATTTCTTACTGAAAATATAAATTGTATCGCACATAGGACTGCGAACAGTTCAGCCTCGTGCGAAGTCGCATGAGGTAGCTTAAATGATTCTTGTTTGTTGAGGTGCGTTATAATGAATGCTGAAGTTGAAGAGGTAACTGTATTTGAGCCATCTGTATAGACGTGTCTGTATCCTGAATACCGCATATGTATCTGGTATAGTGCTAGTTGTTGAGCAGCTTGAATGAACATGTCTCTATTTCTGAACATCTTGTCTACTGACAATTCGATTTTGGAAGTGTAAGCAGCCATGGAGGATATCCGACGTCTGATGTGATGATGTGATAACTTTATTTGGAATCCGGCGATTGGGAGGCCCGGGCCTGGGGCCGCCTAGATGGCCACTGGGAGCTGCTGCTCCCGTGCGGCTTCCTTGGCTCGCTGGACGGCCCAAAGTTGGTCTTGGAGTTCTGAGCTGAGCAGCACGGCCGACCACCGCGCCCGTAGATTTTCTGGGGAGACTGCCATTTTATTTTGGTATATTTCACATCCCCACAACATGTGTTGAAGGGTGGCTCTAACAGACTTGCATAGCTTGCACATATCGCTCTCGTATATATCGGGGTAGAAAGTTTTTAGTTGCACGGGACTCGTATAAGTTTCTGTTTGTACTCGCCTCCAAGTAACGGACTCAGCTCTGTTCAGTTTAGTGTGAGGCGGTGGTAATACTCGCCTCCGATTTTGATAGAATTTGGTAATATCACTAAATCTTGTTAATATATCTTTTTCTCTCCAGATTTCCTCCTCCGCGTTCTCCTGACCGATGGAAGTCACTCTTTGCTCAGCTCGGCGAGTAAGACCTCGAGCTTCGCGGTGTGCTACCTCGTTGAGGTTGACTGCGGGAATGTCTGGAGTCGTATGCGCTGGGAACCAGAGCAATTGCCTGCCGTTCTTCTCTGCATCGGAGAACTTTGCTTCATTGACTCTGATGATGTGTGAGACCCAAAATTTATTTCTTGGCAATACATGGATATTTTTAAAAATTTCTTTACGAACATAACTTCTATCTCGTGTCATTATGTCTAGAACCAATGGGTGGATTTTATGCTATTTGAAGACGGAAATAATTTCGGCATGTTTCTGTAGTTCTCATAACTGGAAACGGTGATTGGCCAGGCTCAGTTATTACAAAACAGCTAGAAGTCGTTCGTGGAACTCCTTGACATATGCGTAGTTCTTTAGCTAAAAGTATTTGAAGTGGCTCTTCTGAGATGTGGGAAAGTCCATGTAATATGGGCGCGGAATACGCAATTTTTGTCGTATTAATGCATTATAAACAATCAGCATGGACGATACTGATCCGCGCCACGATGTGCCTGCAAGTCTGCGAAGTACAGTCACTATCGCATTGACATCGTTTTCGAGTTCATTTTTATGTAGGGTGCCGAGGATAGCTGATTATCAAGTATTATACCAAGAAATTGATCATGTGTGACAATAATTAGACGGTGTCCTTCCCGTTTAAGAGTCAAATTTTTTCACTGCCTCCTAGAGAAGGGCGATACAGCTGTTGCATGTGATAGAACCATTCCTCGCTCGCTCAGAAGTTGGCTAATATATATATATATATATATATATATATATATATATATATATATATATATATATATATATATATATATATATATATATATATATATATATATATATATATATATATATATATATATATATATATATATATATATATATATATATATATATATATATATATATATATATATATGTCGTTTTGCAAAGCCACCTGAAGTAAGAGTATGAGATCCAAATGTCCAAATGCACACATAATCTGCATACAGTGAAAATCTTAAGTGTGATCATGGCAGTCTTCTTGGTACATCAGCCATGACGCAGTTAAAAAGAAAAGGGCTGAGTACGCCTCCCTGCGGTACCCCCAGTTTGACAACATGTTCAGCACTCTTTCCTTCACCTGCCTGAACAAATATTTTGTGATTTGATGAAAATTCAGAAATCCATCGTACGGACCTGCCATACATTCCGAGTTCCAACATATTTAGCAGAACATGAACGTGACTAACAGGTTCAAATGCCCTCTTGATGCCTAGAAATACTGCTATCGTCATGCTTCCCCGTGCATGCTCGTGTTTCACACAGGTTACTATATCCAATATTGCATCCATTGTGCATGTCTGTTTTCTAAAACCAGCTAAGTAGTTGGAAAACAGATCCGTTTCATTACACCACCATTGAAGTCGCGCGTCAATCATTTTCTCCGTTACTTTGCATAAACAGCTCCTCAAACTAACTTGGTGGAATGATTCAAGACATAAGGGCGTCTTACCCGGTTTTAAAATAGGCTTGCATGAGTCGAGCGACTCTCCAAGAGTCAGGTGCAGTTTCTTCTATCCACAGATTATTATAGATGTCTAAGAGAGCATATTGTTCGTAATGCCACCCGGCCCAGCAGCGGACTTTTGGCGACATGATGCAATTGCACATTGAAGCTCGCTTAATGTGAAAACAGGATCTAATTGAGATTATTGTGCCCAATAGCAAGCATGAACTTTCTGCTTAGATAACACTAGCGAATTATCAGATTATGCACATTGGGATGAAAAAGCAGGTCTGGAAATAAGCTCGCAATATTCATCTGCAACTATTATCTCACACGTGTCCAGAGCTACAGCGAGAGCATGAAATAGGAAGCTCTGTGTTACAGGTCGGCCTAAAAAACGAATTACTCGAAAAATTCGTGGGACAGATGTGTGAGGAGACAACCTGCCGCAGAAATCGCGCCATCGCCATTTGCCTGTCAACCGCAGCATAATCTTTTGGAACTGAGATCTTCTTTGTGCATATGTTCACATTCTCCTGCAAAAATTCAGTAACTCTTTCAACCGTAGTACTTTGAATAATGTGATCCAATAGGCGGTACCGAAAAGCTTTGCAGTTGCTTAGTCTGCTGTAACGCCTGATATTATTGTGTATGCCAGGTCTATCTACAAGGATGGGAAAATGATCACTTCCTCGCGTTTCCATATCCGTTGTCCATGCCACACCATTCACTAGATCTTGTGAACACAGGTTAACTTCTATGCACCTTGAATGAATATGTCCACGAAGAAATGTTAGCGATCCATCGTTTAAAACAGTCAAGTCGCATTTGTCTATGGCGCACTTAATAGCATTCCCACGTGCGTCACAATGATCACTGCGCCAGATAATATTGTGCGCATTCAAGTATCCACATTTAAATACATTAAAATGAGCTATTTCAAATATATCCACTAGCGCTTCTACTGAAATACGGTTTGAAGGTTGTAGATATAGATTAATCAATGTTATGCACAGCTTACCAAAGGATACTTCACATGCGATGTATTTCGGAAGGTCTGAATCACTGGACTGAATTTGATAAGATGGTAAGTCCTTTCTGACGCACAGGAGTACTCTGCTAACAGCACCTTGACGAGATGTGGGTGGATGAACTTGTGCAGAGCTAATAGAATAGTTTGGTGGTTCGAAGCCAACCGAAGTGAACCGAAATACAACAAGTTGTAGGTCGATAAAGGTAAGTACATGAATATGGCAATTCAGTTCTGCGGAAGCCCGCAAGGTGAAGCAAAGTACATGAAAGAGAAAAAAATTGGCATCCACCCAAATTGCAGCACGAAGCTAGGAAAGAAACCCATACGGGTTTCCTTTGTAGCTTCTTGCTACAATAAGGTGGATCCCAATGTTCCCCTTTCATTTAAAGGTAAGTCCAATAGATGCGACATAAATTCAAGCAACATCCTGCGAAGGTAGCAGAAGCGGCGGCAGGGAAGCAAGCCTTGAGCGAGACATTCCGCAACAAGGAATTCCACTCCTTCAGTTTCCCGTCTAACCTTTCCTTCTGGTTAAACTTCTTACCTTTCATTTATTATTTTTCCTCTCCCTGTCTCTGTCTAACTATTGAAGCGTTTCGAAATCTTTTGAAGTAAACAGAGCGAATCTAACATGATACAACTTAAGCAGACAACCTTATCGCTCGTATGATTCCTGCTGTTGCTTAGTGATTTCTAAGACATTCACCTACCAACTGGACCAACTGGCCCCTCTCAGACAGTGGCCTCAAAAAATTTTCAGGGTATTTCCTCTTCGTATTTCGCTCCATATCGGCACGCCGCTTTGTTCCACTCAAGGTGTTGATCCTGCGCTGAGCAACAAGATTTTCGAGCGCGTGTTAGCAGGATGATGTCAGAGGCGACACACGCGACCCTGCAACGAACCTAAATCAGGCTCCGACCTTTGACGCCTGTCTCAGTTCTACGGCGACAGAGCGGACAGCGTCTCCATAAAAACGGCTGGTTACAAAGCCCGCTGGTGCATAAATAAGACTTAGCGAGCAGGAAACAATGGACGTGTTGGTCGCGCCGCCGCGACAAAATTGTTGGCCGCCCGCCAGAACTTGACGAGTTCGGCCGCGTGTCTCGGTCAGGTGACATTGCAGAGCATTCGCGACACGCCAGACACGTCGCGATGACGCGTCAGGAGATGGTATGTACGGTGCAGGGAGGATACGGATGCCGCTGAGTTATCCGTTGTCGGCATATTTCCTATCTCTATTTGCATATCTCATTCTCGAACGGAACATTGCGGCTCGGCATAGAAGTGTTCGATTCCCGCTCGAACTTTCAAACTTCTGTTGTTTTTCTTTTTCCAGCTATTTATCCGCTCGCGGCTGATATAGTAATCAGGGCCTGCGCCCCACATTATTTCATGCCAGGAAACAATGAAAACAAACCAAAAGAAACCACAAAACAAATAGATTTTGCGTTAGAGAAGTACTCGTGGTCCACCACCGGTAACCGACGGCGATCGAGGCGCCGCCTAGTTGACGCTTCATCGTCCCTGCTTAGTACGCACAGACGCATGCGCGGCGGCCCGCGCACATGCGCGCGCTCCGTGGCGGGTGCGCCGCCCCTGCCGCGTGGTGCGGCGGCGTACGGTGGCCGCGAGCAGTGATAGAGCGGCCCCGCGCTCGGCCCGAATCAATCATGGCGCGGGACGTCCGTAATGGCGGAGAAAAACGACGTGACAGGAGCCGCCGCCGAGATGGACGGCTTTGTTAAAACCGAGGCGCGCAGGATGACATGCGCTCTGTGCGGAAGCGATTGCTGCCGAGCGCGGGCGCGCAAGCGGACCGCGCAAGCGGACCGCTGGCCGCAGTTGCACGCCGGGACGGGACCGGGAGCCGCTGGGAAGTCCTTTTCAAGTTCATTGCCCTTGAACGGAGCCGACCCTGGCCTCACTGCGCATATACCCGCACAGAAACGTGAACGGTAGCCGTGTCGGCTATCAGGTGTCGTGTGTGCGCGGCTTTAGACAGCATACGCGACACACACAGTTTCTCGTCGACCGCGCTGTGACCGGCAGAGGCGGAGACGGCTTTTGTCTCCGGCACGAGACACAGACAAGAGCTAGGCGGTATCAGAGCCATCGCTCCTCCCTAGCTATTAAAAAAAAAAATCAAATTGTGGGGTTTCACGTGCCAAAACCACAATCTGATTATGAGGCACGCTGTAGTGGAGGACGACGAAATAATCTAGACCGCCTGGGGTTCTTTAACATGCACCTAAATCCAAGTACACGGGTGTTTTCGCATCTCGCCCCCATCGAAATGCGGCTGCCGTGGCCGGGATTCGATACCGCGCCCTCGTGCTTAGCCGCCTAACACCATTCCCCAGCTCGCTCAACACAGAGCAAGTCAAATGAAGTGGGTCCCAGCCCATCGCGCATAGTTTAAAATCCCACGCAACTTCTCTTTGCCTATACGGTTACAGACTCGCATACATATCTGCCAGTATTCGATTCATTCAGTAAAGCAATAACGCTCGAACATGGTAACGCAACTTCAAGAGAGGTTGCTGTTTGGCAACTTGCAGTTCGGACATGGCTTTAAGAATGGAAACAGCACAAAGAAAGGGATAACAAGAAGTCTCCCGTATATTGCGCTTTTTCCGCTAGTACGAACATTCGCCTGCCGACTGCCTCCTTGGAGGCGTGGTCTCAGAATTCGTACTAGATAGATTTTAACACGAACGTCTGATATTCCTCGCTTTGTCGATTTGTCGGATAAAAAAGGAAAGCAAAAGGCATGAGGTACTTGTATTGTGAAAGCTCAAATTTTGCCGTGTTGGCATTCGAGCCAATAAATGAGGCCGTAGCAGCCCTGTGAGTCAATCATAACTAACAAGACATGTATGCAATAGCACACCTAGTCCGGGCCCACTAATTCGACTAAACGGACCTCATCATCGCCGCTGTGTTGGTTGGGCGCCTGTGGAACGCGGAGGGGAGTTGGGTTTCAAGGTGTCCAACTCGGTGTTTACGTCAGCGCCATATACGTTCGGACACTTGCGAGCGTAATTACGGAAACGGCCGACGACTCCGGTTTTCGAACTCCCACCGCTTGGATCATCAAAATCTACCGTACGTCGCAAAGATTATTTGGCGACCTAAAGGATATGTAAGCACATAATGATTTTGCATGCGAAAGCCCGTGCTTTCTCTCTGATAGTGACAGTGGGTAAGAAAGCATATGCTGGCGAGATAACTGCAGACTCACACAGCATAATGGTGGCGTACCTTGAGCGCGCGCATTAGAATTTTAATGAGAAGGAGGTGTGAAAAACCCCAGGACATTTATTTAAGAACACTTCTGTGCCGCCGGCCGGGGTGGCTAAAGAAAAAAAAAGAAAAGAAAAGAAGAGAAAAAATTCTTATCTGTTTCTTCCTGGATTCAATCTGAGGGTCAACAAAATATTTATTGTAGCGCCCCAAAAGTAATGATTAGCTTTGGTTGTAACAATCTATCACATTGCTGAACATGCAATTTGTAGCAATAATTCGTTACATTTTGGTGCCGAGTAGTTGTAAAGTTCTGTAATCCGTTTCTATTTTCCAGTACTGAGTACAATTATCTGCTGTAATCGTTATGAGTGTTCCAAACTCTTTCCTTCTATGCAGAGAGTGCCTTTTGTTTACGTGGTTAACTTGTTACACTTGGAGCCACAAGCCCGCGTTATTTTGTTGCGAATCACTCTACTCGCAACTGGACACAGTGTTACATTATGGGAGTCTAACAAAACCTCTTTTTCTTTTATCGCGTTTAAAGAAACTGCTACGCTAATTTCGTAAAACTTTCGTGGAGATCTGTGGACCATTATTTTATACAGACAAGAAGTATTTCGGCTTTAATCCCTTTGTCGGAGGGATAGTAACCTTCATACAAAACGAGTCTAATTTAATTGGCACTTCTTCGTTGTGCTAAAGTGTGCTATAATAACGACGTGTTCCAATTGTGGAAACGTTACCTCGTTGCCCCAACATACCGTAGTAAATCTCGTTCTTTATTTAATTATTTATTGTTCTTTATAAGACCTGCTTGAGTGGACCTATCTCGCGACCTCACGTGCTCTGTAACCGTAAACCACGACAAGCTCGGAGCACGTTGTATATAGACTTCGAGTGTATATAGAATGCCGTGGCGAACACGGAACTTGGGAAGAAGTCGACGGCGCTATGGATAACTTATTGGGCTTTCTCACGAACAGTACCAGCGTGCAACAACTAAGCGCGAAGACAGAATAACGGGGAGAGAGGGACAGCTCGAGAGAGATAGAGAGTGAGTGAGGTGTTCTTTGAGTGTCCGTTTTCGGGAGATACAGAAAGAAACGGACTTGGACGTATTCGCGATATATGGCCCATATAATGCAGCCCCTTGTCTAAACGTACCCCCCCCCCCCTCCCACCCCTCCTACTCCTCCTCGCTTCCTTGGCAGTGTAAAGCAGAAGAGGTGAACAGAATTAACGTTACAGTCTTCAAACCGAATTGTCCTTGCGGATAGGTTCGCGCAGCTATTAAACGCGTGTTTTACCTCGGTGAGCTTATTACCAGCCGCGCACGCAAGCACCTCAGCTCATTTCTTTCTTATTTTCTGTACAGCGCAGCGAGGCCATCCCGAATGTAAATATTCAGGGACCAGCCTCCGCCTCAATCGCCCGAGTTCCTCGCATACGAGACAAGACGCGAACTCGAATCGCGTTTCTGCGCTTGACGCCGAGGACGCGTGTGTCCCAACCTGCGTGTACTGCTTATTATAGCGTCGAAGATTCATGGCTGCCTTCTTCTACATGCAGCTGCATACAAGTTCGCCAGAATCCGCACAGAAACAAGCGAGCAATAAAACCGAGGAGCCCTCTGCATGCGCCTCGCCTTCTTCCTCACAGCGTATCACGCCGTCTGGAAGCGTCGCCTTACCCTCGGTCTTTTCGTTTTTACTATTTCCCTTAATCGCGAGCGCCTCGCATCGCCGTTTTCTTGGCCGTTTCCTTCACCTCGCCTCTTATTTTCTTGTGCGGCGCACATTCCGCGAAGCTGTCCTGTCGCGCAGAGAAAGGAAGGAAGCGAGCGCACACTCCGGGCCGACGCAACAACCCACACGGGCGCACGGACGCGCGAGCCGAGTTTCATTCCGTTTCAGATCACGTTGCCGCCACCGCGGCGGCTTCACCTACGCGTCCCCGCGTTCGAAGGCTGCAGCGAAATGGCGGCCGCCGCCGGCCAGCAGCTCTGGCCGTTAAGCTGTTTTGTCATGCGTGCTGGAACCGCGACGACGACTCAAACACGGCGGCGGAAAGGCAGCCCCGGCGCGTCTTCTTTCTTCTGCACGAGCACCGCCGCCGAATGAAATGACCGATTTATAATTCGAGCCCGCAGGTGCGCGACCCACAGCGCACCCTAGGCGGTCGGGCCAGGCACACACGCCTCGCGCTGCGCTCAGGCCGGCCGCTCCCACTTTATCATTAGTACCGTGCAGTGTGGCGCAGCGTAGAGTTTCGTACAAAAACTAGAGGGAGCTCTGGCGCTACAGTGTCTGCGGGAACTGCAAGCGCAGCGGTTCAGCCAGTATTGGGTGCTCTGCTGGATCGTCAAATTCCGCCATGTTGTGAGGCTCTGTAACGGCGGCCTTTCGAGCCAATCAGAGACGCAGTACCAGCACTCTGGGCCAATCAGAGCTAACAAGATGGAAGATTTGACAATATGGGGACATTCGACGATGTCTGGAACATCAGCCTGCGGACGACGGGTTAGCACGTGGATTCGCCTAAACTTCGTCCTCTGGCTTTCAAAAAGACTTTGGCACTTACGCAAATTGATCATTTTCAACACTATATTGCTTTGTAAATGTGGCGATTCGCGAGGATTTTGCATACGTGCGGAAACTTATTGCCTTCGCGCGTTTAGAAGAATAGGATAGCCTGAACATTTAGCAAAATAAAGTCTAATGAATCACAAGAACGTCTGAAGCCATAATTGAGCACGAAGATAAATCATATTTGCAGTTGCTGAACGATAGCAGCGCGTCATGCAGTTTTTACTGGAAACTTGTGTGAAACCAGGAGCTTCCCTCTGTTACGCTGTGTCAAGTGGACAAAGCCGGATTCGCACTCGGAAATCATGTAAGATCAGATGGCGTATTCGCGGCTGTGTGTAGACTAGACAACGCACGGACATATTCGCCCATTACGAGCCTTTCTTTACGTGCGATTGTGTACCGTGTGCCCTTTATTAGCTGGGTGCTTTGGCCCCGTAACTTGCGCGACGCTGCACAGTTTTGCTGGAAGAGGACGCAGGTGCGCCCGATTCCTTTCTTTCTTCACCCTTTCGTTGTCGTGGATGCATGGCTGAGCGTCTGCACTGTCGTCTATAGACACGTGCAGCAGGCAGCGTGTTGTGACAAGCAACAAGAAAAATAACTGATGCCACCTCGCGGCCTCTTCGCCGCCCTGCGCACTCTGGTGCACCGCACCTCCTCGTATTTTCTTCTTTCTTTTCTATGCCTGGCACAGCATAGTCAACACTATTGCTCGATTCGTCTAGAATGCCGCATGGTGTTATATATGCAGGACAGCCATGCCACGGAGGGGCCAACGGCCCGGCCACCCGTCGTGGTTGTCGTGGCACACTGGTGGCGTATTGTCGGATATTGCCGAGGTTGAATGTACCTAGCAGGTTAGCAGAGGCCGTGGGGAGCTGAGTTTCGTTCTGTCGACGGTTGTTCTTCTACCTAACTGTTTTCATACTTATGAAGTACCTATGACACGGATGGATCGCACATAGAGTTAATGTATAGCCCACAGGAAGCACCACATCCTATAATACAGCCTGGAAACAGCATATGTTGAAACGATTCTTTTTGTTCGATTCTGTTCTTTTCTGTCTGTCAAGCCGCGCCGCCGATCCAGGCAGCGTGTCAACGTACGAGTCATATACAAGGAAAAGAAATAACTTCTTTAGTATAGTCACAACGTTAGATCAGTGTTTCTGATAAGTAGTGTCATACATTAACGGTGAAGCGGCGTATTCTTGTGCTGCACTATGAGCTGTGCTTGAACGTGAAGAACTCGTGCACTGGCAATTAAAGACTGCACCGTGTATGCAGCGTTTTGATATAGCGCCAACGGCGGGAGCAGGCTCGCCTTTTCGGAGCCATACTTCTTCCCGCACAATTTTCGCTCGAGCCCAACAATAGCGCACCCACGCTGAGCAACTCGTGCTTCCTAGCTAGCAAAGATGCGTCACGTCGTGCAATATCACGAAATCAACTGATCTCACGCAACCACTCATCGACAGTAGACATACTACATGGAAGGAAGCGTGCGCTACCTGTTCATTTTAACCAACTCGCGGCCACCGCGTCTCTTTTTATGCGCCATTCTTCCAAGTGTTGTTCTTGCTCTTGCGAGCACGACCGAAAGGCGATGGAGACCGGTATCGGAGAGCGGAATGGCCGTGCGGTCAGGCTCAACTATATATGAAAGCGTCTGTACTCAACCATACGCCCAAGAAAAGAGCAGCCGTATATACTAAGCGGGTGTGCTGCTTGCGGCAATTTCGAGCGACCCTGTTACCATCGCGCCGTACACTTGAGTAATGCCCGCTGTCGTACACACGCACACGCTGGCAGATGCGGCGAGCGGATGAGGCGCACATCCCACCAGAGCGCACACAAGGGCAGTGCTTCGCCGGCAGCTCGCCAGTGGCGCAAGTAAAGCGCGCACTATAGTCAATCGCACTGCGATAAAGGCGCCCCGAGAGAACAGCCGCCGGTAGTTGTAACAGAGAGCGGCATGGCTTACTGCGCAAGCGGAGGACCCGGCGCATGCACAGGGCCGATCGAAAAGAGCCAGGCCGGCAGCAGCATCATAACACTTGACCCTTAACAACGTGAAATTGCTTGTCTACAAGTTTTGACCGCGACTCCGAATAGTCGGCGAGGGCGTGGCGCCGCTCCCGCGTACTTCTCGCCCAAGTTGCGTGACCGGCTTCTACGGCCGTGCAGATGCCGTGTTCACTCGCACGTAAGCCGTTTAAGATTACCAAAGCGGGAAGGCACTTTGCTGGAACGATTGCATAAGCGGTTCAGTAACTTAATATGCTCTGCACGTGTTCCCCGAACCGTTCTTACGGAGACGACATGAAGCCCCCCTGCCCATACCAGTTCCACTAACACTTCCGTCAGATTCGCTCGGTGAACACGGAAATATATGAACTGCGTACAGGCCGTTTTAGTATGGAGCATTTCTAGCTTTGAAGAAAATGAAGCAAATCACGAAGCATGAACCGGAAAATATTGGCGTTTTCATATATATGAACACAAGTTTAAGGACTTCTAGTGATTGCAAACATGAAGCAGTATTCACTCAAGTCCCCGAAGTCGCCACGTTGTAGCACAGTCAGCGCTGTGAAAAGCTGCACGTTATCTAAATCGGCGTATCTCCCGCAGCACACAGGAAGCTGTGAATAGGACAACAACATGGCGCACGTGACGTCATGTTAATGCCCCTTATAGATGACTGCTCGTCTTCGCCCCGCTATCTACCGGCGCTCCCTTTGGCCTTAACTTGACGTAGTAGATTCCATGCTGCTACTGTATCTGCTACTCATGTTTCTCGCGGTATCCCGTTACTGTACGCCCTCATGGTCAATCGATCCTGTTTGTGACGGCGTGCTTTCTGAAAAGACTTGACAGCAACATGAGTCGTGTGCCGAGAGCTTATGTTCCTCCGCACATATCTTTCAATTTCTTCCATCTCTTTAACATTGTGGCTTGCTCAGACCCAATAACAGGGTAGGAAACGCTTACGTTCGAGGGAACACGGTATTTCTGCGGCGATGCAGGAAGCGAAGAGGCGCCGGCCCGGTCGCCCCATCGGCTGCCATTGGATGCTTCTGAGAAGCGGCGTGCGGTGTGCCGATGACGACGGAGCCAATGATGATGACGACGATGCGCGGCGGCTTCGCGCGATGCAATGCTCGTGACACGTGCTACATATTAGCTTCTCTTCGGGCGGCGTCACGCAAGCTCGCGCCATTGCAGCCGTCAAGAGGAGGGAGACGGCGACACACATTCTTTCTTTTCGCGCCGACCGGCGCGCGCAGACGGCGATCATGCCGCTGAACGAACCAATCCTCTGGCCGAGACGGCTTCGGTTATGACTCACCCCGTCGACACCGGATGTCCGGCGTACCTCCTGAACTGGCACATTATGTACACAGGTAGCACGGGACACAAGGGGCACTGACGTTGTTTGACGTGAAAGGCCTATGCGGTACGATATGGCGCGTACTCGCCTGAACAAGAGTACGTACCAGGGATTCCGCTATAAGGCCACTTTTCTTGTCTGCCCTTAAATGTGATTTGAAATTGAAAAGAATGCAATCGAAACTAGCCATTTCGAACTTTCGAGGCGCACTCGCCAATTTCAGTCTGTGCGTCTGAATTTCGAAATAATTCTTTTTTTTTTTCGGTGAGCGTGTTGTCTGTATACCTTGCTTGTACAATGACCATTTTCCCTCTATTGGTAGGTATAGGGTTTGAGACACAGAGAAAATTTATTTGAAGGTAGGCAGACCGGTCGGCCTGAACTATATAGCATGCTCTAGCCTGCCACTCTGCACAGGGGGAGGGGGGAATGGGGACGTAAAGGCTGTGTGAGGGCCGATGATGACATAGAAGAAGGATGCACAGCGATGAAGGAAAGTTAAGTATTCTCATGATTGTCAACGAAGTCAAAAAAAAAAAGTTATTAAGTAGTGTCATCCACCTTCCAGATTATGGCATGGAGTCACGAATCTAACTGAAACTTCACAAAAACGCGCAATGAAGAAGCTTGCGTGTGGGCTTCTCCTGCGAGGGCAGCACAGCTGCCAAGAAAGGTCTTTAAATTATGTAAAGAGCAGCGATAAGCGGCTCCAGTACGGCCAGGATGCATGCACGGTGCTTTCAGCGGCCGGAGTGTGCAGAGACGTATACCACAGAGAATCACGCGCGTTGATTCTGGCATTCTAGCAGGTGCTTGAGCATTTTTTTTTTCAACGCTTTCATTGTGATTCTTTTCGGCTCCTTGCTTGCCTGTAGGGTCGTCGGCTTTACTGGCCTTAGCATCCGCTCCTTGACGTAGAGGAACACTGGCGGGCACAGTGTCGTGCCCATGGCTTTGCAGGGCAGCAAAGGCCACTCCGTGTCTGTGCCACCCAGAGGCGACGAACGTTCGCCCTGTGCTCTCAGCGACCCTGAATTTTCAGTAGGCGCGGTTGCCGCCCTCGTTGCCGGCCCAGGCAGAGGTTGTCGTGGCCCCTGCGCCCCGCAATGCGTGTCTTCTGAAGTCACTGGGTGGCACTTCTTGCCCGAGCGTGGCCTGTCTCGGCGAACCGATTGAGCAGCCTCTCTATGGGAAGATTTGTCTCTTGTCATGTTGCGGAGAATACGAGTTTCCTGTTGCATCTTCGGGCAATCCTCCCACGTTGCTTCGTGAGAGCCGGGGCAGTTGGGACACGTCAATGAAGGTGCCTCACAGTCGGCGGTATTATGCTGCCCACTTGGCAGGTACCTTCATTTCTGCACACAGCGCTTACGTGGCCCATCTTGAGACACCTCCGACACTTCAGAGGCCTCGGCAGGAATGTTCGGGCGTGGTGTATCACGTATCGTACTTTGACAGACGCTGGCAAAGTCGACGAAGCAAATACTAGTTTGCTAGTTTGATCATGGAGGAAAGAAACAAAATAGGAGGGGCCCTGACATCACGTTTTTAAGCCTGAAATGCAGCTATGTTGGTGCGCCATCTTCATTTGTGCCTCCAATCAGCTCGCCAGGGCACATAGGCACGAGCTTTGAACTTGCATCGCTACGAGCTACCAGAGGTACGTGCTGCCGACGCGCGTCAGAACAAAGCTACGAAACTTCTGTAATAGCTTTAGTAAAGCAGATGCGCTCCTCTGCTTTTCCGTGGCACGTTGAAGACGACGACGAAGACACCTGCCGTGATTGCTTGAGTGTCTCTGTTGCTCGCTGACACTCACACTCATAGACCCTAAACAAAACTTTTAAGCTTACGTATCCCATTCCGAAATCAGCATGTCTCACGAACAGACTGTGCTGCGAGAAAGATACGTACGGGCCGAGAAAAACGTATCTTATTTTTCAGAGGCCTAGAGCAGCAGCGAGAGCTTCAGAAGCGTGGTTGCTATGGCAACGTTGACGCTTGGGGTACCAGTCCCAGTGCTCCCTTGCGAAAAACAGCACGTGACTTCCGCCACACTTTCTCCAACACTTACATGCTGGCCGGGGCCTCTCCTATGCTTTCCTTGCTACAAGAGCTTGATGCACCGGAAGTTCCCCCAAGCGGTGAATCTCAAGAATGCGCGCCGATGAACTCGGCAGATTCCTGAAGTCCGCATACTTGATTTCAAGGTCGACATCAGAAATTACACCAGTCGTTGACTCATTCCCGTAATTAATAAAGGAACGGAAAGGAATACCCCTTAATGTCGGAATAATCTATAACTTGTCAATTATAGTTGAATACTTTGCATCTACCAACAGGGTGTTTTTTCTAGAGTTGATCCGGATTTCATTGATTTGCCCAGGGGTCACGCTGTCAAAATATTCTGTTAAAAACTGCCTACTCAGGGAGTTTAGGTTGTGTGACGCCGTAAGCGGCAGGTAAGGCACTATGAAAGATTGCTGCTCGCTCTGGTTATATGAAGTCTGCTCACTCGACATCTGGCGCATCTTATTCTTCACGCGATTGCCCATGGATGCGGTGTACTCGTTGTCAGAGTCCATGGATTCGGGCGCTGAGCTCTCCCAAAAGTGGAACTGGTCCGAGCTGCCAGAGGCATGTCGCCCAAACGTGAGCGACGAAGTAAACGGCTGACCTTGTTCAGGTGGTCGTGCAAGCGTCATCTTGCTCATTCTCGATGAAAATACTTTCACGAAAATGGCAAAACCGTAGAAAACTGCATAACAGCGAGAGGCCCAGAGCACAGGCAAGCACTGGGCGCTTCTTCCTTCTTTATTAAAGTGTGAACCCTAATATAATACGAGGCGCAATGTGTAGCGGTAACAAGGAGGGACAGTTTAATGACAAGAACCGCAAACAGGGCCGCGCATGAGGTGGTAGTACATCAATCTATAGCCAGCGACTCTGCGCTGGGGTGAAGGAGCAAAGAAAGGAGGGCATGATGGGTAACGTTGAGGATAGGGAGACGAGGCGAATCAACTAACGGACAGTTTTATACTCAAAGCCTAGTGTCCGCACACCCGCGTCCCTGCGTACTCCTAAAAAAGAAAGAAATAGAAATGAAGAAATCCTTCGCAGGTGTAATTCAATCCGAGCAACTCATACATTAAAAGCAGCAAAGCTTCATAATCGAGTGTTTGCACCCTTCGGAAGTACTACGGGGTCTGCCTGCTGCCTCTTGAGATTCATCATCGATTCCCTACGGCCACTTCGTGGCTCCCAAGCAGGTACATTAATCCTTTCACTTTAAAATAAAGTTTTTTTTTCTTCTTCCCGCGCAGGCTGCGTCTGCTCTTTATTACTGCGTGCGGGCTTGTCACGGCATGTCAAGTACTCGCGCGCAAGGCCGGCACCGGTACTGCACTTACGCCGGACGTACTTGCACACTGGCGTGCCCACAAGGAAAGAAGACGGCTTCCGTGCTACACGGCGGAAGAGCTGCCATCTATACAAACAAGTTGCGCATGCAGCGTGCAAAACGGCAGCCGCACCAGCCATCAGGAACTTGCTGTGGGAGTGCTCAGAGTATGCAGCCCTCCGAAGAAAGCACCGGGGGCAAGTGGCCAGCTTCGAGGAGTGGATCCGTCCCTCAGCGGAGGCCGACAGTGTTCTGCAAGCGCTGTTCGCATTTGCTGCGGAATCGGGCGTCCTCCGCACAGTGCAACCATGGGGGGAACCATGGTTGGGAACCATGGTGCAACCGTGTGGGGGAAGCATTCCTCGGTGGCTGGCCCGTCCTCATCTCTCAATTCCCCAACCCTTAATAGGCCGATGAGCCATCCCTTTCTCAATGAAGCGGCCCCGTATCATTATAACTTCTGTAGCTGCGCCTAGCTGACCTCTAAAGTGGAGCCGATAAAAGGCGACACGAGTAACAAAACTTACATATTACTGGCTAAAAAAACCACGCAAAGGAGGTGTTGTCTATTCGTGTGAGGTGTACGTAAGGCAACTTTTATTTTATAGTCGTGGATAATTACTTTCCAAAGCAAAAATTCAGGACTTCGACGCAGATTGCGCTGCTGGTTGATAGCGAGCCTCGCCATCCTACGGCATTCGCCGCTGAAATCCTCACAACAGCTTTGCTGTAAAAAAAAGAAAACCAAAGCGAAATAAGGCTTGGGTTGCCTGAAAACTATATTTACACGCAACATGGTCAATATCCATGTTTGATATTCATGTCTGTCTCATATGACAACGGTCAATATTGAACGCGCTGATCCAGGACACTTGCGCGACATGAGTGCGCCCACTTGAACGGTTAAAGTTCGGCCGGAAGCTGCTACGGCAAGCAAATTCTTTGAACGTGAGAACAACCAAACAAACAAACAAATCAAAATAAACAAATAAAGTAAGAAAAATAAAGGGGGGGGGGGCGGTGTTGGGTGCGAAAGGGGGGGTTGTTCGATCTACAATGCAGCAGTGCCGTAAATCATGCTTCATGGTCGCAATCCTCTTCGAATTCTGGTTTGAAAAGCACATTGCAATACTCTAGCAAACGCGACGGTCAGAGTGACATGCCTAGACACGTGAATCTCATCTCGGAAATAAATTTATTGTTGAAAGTTAGCGCTGTGTTTGTGTGTTTCTGTGTCCTTCGGTCCGTCTTAGATGCACCACGCCAATTGCCTTGAATGTAAGGAGAAGATATCATCATTATAATCATCATCATCACCATCATCATCATCAACAGCAGCAGCAGCATGATCATCTTTTATGTCTGTGTCCTTCGGTCCGTCTTAGATGCACGACGCCAATTGCCTTGATTGTAAGGAGGAGAGATCATCATCATCATCAGCAGCAGCAGCAGCAGCAGCAGCAGCATCGGCATCATCATCATCCTTTATGTCCACTGCAGGACGAGGGCCTCTCCCTACGTTCTCCTATTACCCCTGTCCTACGCCAACCGATTCGCCACCTATAGTCTTCTGCCATCCTCGATTGCGCTTCCCTTCTCTTGGCATCTTTTCTGTAACCCTGTAGTTCACTGGCTATCTAACCTAAGCATTACATGACCTGCCCAGCTCCATTTATTTCTCTTAATGTCAATTAGAATATCGAATATCCCTGTTTGCTCTCTGATCCACACCGCTCTCTTCCTGTTTCTTAACGCTATGCCTAACATGCTTTGTCCCATTGCTCTTTGCGCGGTCCTTAACTTGTTTTCGAGCTTCTTTGTAAGTCTCCAAGTTTCTGCCCTCATATGTAAAAACCGGTAGAATGCATTGATCGTGCAGCTTTCTTTTTAATGATAATGGTAAGCTTCATTTCAAGATCTGACAATGTCTGCCGAATGCGCTTCAACCCATTTTTATTATTCTGTAAAGTTCCTTCTTATGATCAGGTTTCGCTGTGATTTATTGACCTAGGTAAACGTACTCCTTCACAGTCTCTAGAGACTGACTGGCGATCCTTAACTCTTGCTCCCTTTCCCGGCTATTGATCATTATCTGTGTCTTCTGCATATTAATCTTCAACCCCACTCTTATACTCTCTCTGTTAAGGTCCTCAGTCATTTGTTGTAACTCGTCCCCAGTGTTGCTGAACAGGACAATCTCATCTGCAAATCGAAGGTTGCTGAGATATAGATATTCGTCGTTGATTTTAACTTCCAAGCCTTCCCAGTTTAATAGCTTCAATACTCCTTCCAAGCACGCTGTGAATAGCATTGGAGAGATTGTATCTTCTTGTCTGATCCTTTTTTATAGGTATATCTTCCTACTTTTCTTGGGGAGAATTAAGGTAGCTGTGGAGTCTCTGTAGATACTTTCCAAGGTGTTTACGTAAGCGTCCTGTGCTTCTTCATTACGTAATGCCTCTACGACTGCTGGTACCTGAGCTGAATCGAATGCCTTTTCGTAATCTATGAAAACAATATAGAGTGGCTGATTGTATTCTGCGGAGTTTTCGATTGTCTAATTTATGACATGGATGTGATCCATTGTAGAGTATACCTTCTTGAAACCTGCCTGTTCCCTTGGTTGACGAAAGTCCAGTGTTGCCCTTATTCTACAGAAAATTATCTTGGTGAATATCTTATATAATATTGGAAATGAGCTAATAGGCCTATAATTTTTCAATTCTTTAACGTCTACATTTTTGTGGATTAGTATAATGTTGGCATTCTTCCAGTTCTCTGGGACCATTGAAGTCGATAGACAGATCGTATAAAGGGCCGCTTGTTTTTCAGGCATTATGTCTCCACCATCTTTGATTAAATCGAATGGTATCCCATCTCCTGCCGCTTTTCCTCGTTTCATGTCTTGCCCTTCTAACTTCATCGTAGGTATAGAAGGAGCTTCTGTAACCTATTCATTACTACTTCGAATGGAGGTATCGCGGCTGCTTTGGGTACTGTACATATGAGTATATAATTTTTACGCTGCTTTTACTATACCTTCGAGATTGCAGATGATATTACTCTGCCTATCTTTCAGTGCATACATCTTGGTTTGTCCGATGCCTAGTTTCCTTCTCACTGTTTTCAGGCAGCGTCCATTTTTTATCGCTTCTTCAGTCTTTCTCGCGTTATAATTTCGAATATCCCTTATTTTCTTCTTGTCGATTAGTTCTGTCAGTTCTGCGAATTATATCTGATCTTTTGATTATAATATATAAAGACGCCAAATATATGGACACACATAATAGAAGAGAAGGAGACAGGGCGCCCTGTCCCGTTCTCTTTTCTTGTGTGTGTACGTTTATTTAGCGTCTTTATATTTCATAATGAACAGCTACCAACTAGCCGAACAAGAAGTGCTGATCTTTTGAGTTGGACACTTTCATTCCTTATCGTTTATCAGGTCTATTGTTACTTGGGAGAGCTCAATTTCATTTCTTGTTTCACCATTAGGGCTTTTCCAGGTCAACTTTTTCTTCCAACGCTTCCTGAAGAAGGTGTTCATTATACGCAGCTTATTACTTTCCGCGAATTCTACCAAAATCTCTCCTCGAGTGTTCCTTGAATCCATGCCGTAGTTGCCAATTGCTTGTTCACCAGCCTGCTTTCCCCCCACTTTTGCACTGAAGTCGCCCGTGACTACAGTATGCTGAGTTTGCACTTTTCGCATCCCTAGTTCATTCAACATCTTCATAAAACTGTTCTATTTCTTCCTCATATTGACTGGAGGTTGCAGCGTATGTTTGTACTACCTTTATTCTATACCTCCTATTCAGCTTTATTACGACTACAGCTACCCTCTCATTAATGCTGTAGAATTCGTCAATGTTGCCCGCTATGTTCTCGTGGATTAGGAATCCTGCTCCGAACTGCTCCGAATAGCAGAGGACGCGGCCATTTGTCAGCACTGTATAAGCCTCACATTTAATGGCAGAAAGGTGAAGCACACATTCGCTGGAGCCTCTCGCATAAGCGGCCATCCAGACAGCTTCTCCCCAGCATATTTTTCCGTACCATCGTCACTCCAAAAGGCGGAAGCAAATGTAGCCTATTCTAGCGGACAACTTTCTGTGGCACTGAAGGGAATGCTACGCGCGGAGCTTCTGCACACGTGTTACTGCGACACGTATTTCGGCAGCGTTTGACAGCGCTTCTTGGAAGCGATGTTGGTAAGAGGGCGGTGTATAAGCGCATCTTCCACGTGCGACGGTGTCACATTTGTCCAAACGTGGAAGCGAAAAGCAGAAAAATAAGCCAAGGTTAATACTCACTGGTCTATTTCGTCTCAGTTCGCTGCAGTCAATAAGGTGTTTAATGATGGATGAAAACGGCGGACCTTTTTCTGGGGCGCCAGTTACTCGTGCACGCCTTGTCTCCGTAGCTTTCCCTCCACTGCCATAGGAAGGTGTACGCGAGTACAGCAGCAAGATTTACTGCAGCTGATTCTTCGCGAAGCCTGCATGCGTCCGAATTCGCAAAGCGTATTGCACCCGAGCACATCGTTGCGGGTTCGACTGCCGGCCACGACGGCCGCATTGCGGCGGGTGCGCAACACCGAAACGCCCACGTTAGTTCAGGTCGCGCTGAAGGACAATGACGTGTTTCTAATTAAACTAGAGTTTCACTATGCAGCCTACGTCGTTTCGAAGGTGTAATCTGGAGACGTAAAGACCATTAAAGATAAGTATACAACTCGCAGAGTATCCTTGGTAACTTGCATGGTAGTTCGTGTCCTCCAACAGAGTCAAGTATACAGGGTGCCCCAAGTATCATGCACCAAGATTTAAAGATATGCAAATGCCATGTAGCTGGACAGAACCGAGGTAAGCTGTATCAGGATTTTTTATCTTGCTCTACAATAGTCTAATTGACACTTTTCATATCATTAAAATATTTCAAGTTGATGAATTAATTAAGACTGATTATGTAATTAGATGGAATGCAATAAATTATCGGAGTATCTCCATGCGACGGCAAACAACATTACCTTAGTTCTATCCAGCTACATGACGTTTGTATATTTCTACATCTTGGTGCCCGACAGTGGCGACAGTCTGTATTTGTACATTCAACGCGCCTGTTAGATAGATTTCAAAGCGATTAAGATAAAAATGTAGCTACATCTGATCATGGGGACCTTGATCATGAGAAGGAAATTTACAGAAGAATACAAATCGATTGGAGCGCATACGGCAGATATTGTCAGATCCTGACTGGAAGCTTGCCGCCATATTTGAAAAGAAAGATGTACAATCGGTGCATTTTATCGGTGCTAACATATGGGGCAGAAACTTGGGGACTGACAAAGAAGCTTGAGAGCAAGTTAAGGACCGCGCAAAGAGCGATGGAACGAAGAATGTTAGGAGTAACGTTAAGAAACAATGAGAGCTGTTTGGATGAGAGAGCAGACGGGGATAGCCGATATTCTAATTGACATTAAGAGAAAAAAATGGCTGTGGCTTAGCCAAGGTTAAGCCCAGGATGCGAAGCATACTAGCCTTTATTTTAACGCGACAGCGTTAAGGAGCTCGTGTCGCAGAAAATCCGGTGTCGTCGGCGTCGGCTCAGGCGTGCGGCGCTTGCTCAGGCGCACATTTCGTTGTCGCGCCGAACGCTGCGTTGCTCGACGCTCACCGCGTCCGATGCGGGGCGCGTAGTCGCTGCGCCGTAGCAAAGCCACCTAGAAACAGTCTCTGTAGCACGCCGCAACCTTCGCTTCTCATTCCAATGAGCAGCTCTGTCTCCAGGAGGCATCTCACCTCGTGAGTGTATAGCAGAGGCAAGCGCAGCTGCTTATATATACCGCCGCGACGCCGCGAGCGACGGCGCGAGTTGGAGCCCCGTTTCTCCTCTGTCGTGACGTCACGGTGTCACGTGGTATTGAAGGCGACACCGCCGCGCCTGAGGAGCTGGGCTGAGCTCTAGTAATATGCTTCGCATAAAAATGGAGCTGGGCAGGTCATGTAATGCGTAGGTTAGATAACCGGTGGACCATTAGGGCTACAGAATGGGTGCCAAGAGAAGGGAAGCGCAGTCTAGGACGGCAGAAGACTAGGTGGGGCGATGAAATTAAGAAATTCGCAGGCGCTAGTTGGAATCGGTTGGCGCAGTACTGGGGTAATTCGAGATGGGAGAGGCCTCCGTCCTGCAGTGGACATAAAATAGGATTATTATTATTATTATTATTATTATTATTATTATTATTATTATTATTATTATTATTATTATTATTATTATTATTACGAGGAAGAAGAAGAAGATAGAAATTCAGGATTTGCTCAAGCACAGGAAGATTGCGAACGAAGGATGGAAATAGAAACTGCGGTAATGATGCTGGTTCCGTGGTATTACGTTGCCGATCATTGCTATACCGGTTAGCCCTCTCTCAGGCCATAGCTGCGCGGATATCGGCGTGCTTTATCCTAAAAGGAGGAGGAAGAGAAGATACGAACCACGCGTCGCGTATAGATGCAGAACGTTGCCCCTGGGTCTTTACAGGCACCGCACGCATAACGCAGGATACCCCCTCGCTGTACGTGCGCCTTTCGTATGCAGCAGGACCGTCGTGTCCGTCGAAGAAGGCGCGGACCCGTCAGGCAAGCCCCTCGGGGCGTTCGGTCGCTTACGCAACGAAGCCTTCCGGACACCGCGCTGTCCCGCAGCAGCAGCAGCGACAGGCTGCGCGGAGAACTCGACGCCGACTCCGCCACGTCTTTGGCGCGGGTTGGAAGTCGAAAGCGCGCGGCGCTTTCTCCACTCTAGCAGACGCGCCGGCCCCCATCCATCACTGGCCCGGGCCGCTTCTCTCGTTCTACGCGCCGCACCGGTCTGTTCGGTCGCGAGCGCTCCCATCATTGCGGAAGACGCCTCGCGATAACGAACGGCGACTTCGATTAACCGGGACGTGACGGCACGTCCCCTCCGCTTGGTTGAACTGACAGTAAAACGGTTCAGCATGGCGGACGCCAGATTCCGCATCCGCCAATCACAACAGCGAGCGTATACACCAGCAGTGTATTGATACGCGGCACACACTTATAAAAGAGCAGACGATGATGCACCAGGCAGGGCGTTGCTCTGTGCTTTGGATGGCCGCAAGTATGCAGCGAAAACATCGTACAAATCCGGCGCTACACTGTTTTGCGCACCGATTGCCACGTTACCGTGCTCCACGCAATCCTCAGTGCTGCACGGCTTAGCGAAACGCAGTGTGAAGGGCCACTGTCCGCTGTCCGAGGATCGACTCTGCTGCATGCATGCGCTGGCGGCGTATGGCGCAAGCGGCGGTGCCTGCAGCCGGCGTCCCGTCTGTCGGCAGGACTACGGGCCATTCACTTTCGCTTCGCGCGGGACCAATTAAATTTGCGCCAACAGCAGTGATGACGCACTGCGGGCATACGTCGAGGAAGATGCACCATCGATTGACGGCGAATCTGCCGAAGATGGCGTATTCTTTTTTTCGCCCAGCAAAACGATTAAATTAGTAAAAGCTCCCCTGACTACTTTCAGAGGTACATCGAGTTAAAAGATTGTTCGTGCCGACGTGTAATTGATTGCCAGACTGCACAGTTCCGCCTTTCTATTACAGGAGGGTAATTTAATATGTGAGATGCCCCGTCGGCTCAGGTCTGGGGAGACGACCAGGGGGCGACTGCTGTTTTTCCGTAACAACACCGTCATAATTTAGCAATACTTGTCTTATTTGTTTGGAACGTCGTCGGATCCTCATTGAGGTCCTATCTGTTCAGTAGTTTAATCCTGGGGTTAAGAGCAAAATGTCCGGGGCCAGAGAAGAAGCTCCGGAATAGCTTATTCAAGATAGCCCAATGAGTACTCTTCGAAGGAGTGTTCTTCAGCGGTCATTGACGCTTTGATTTTGCTCACAAGTCACACAGAACATTGAACTTATTGTTGTGTTTGTTGTGCAGTTGCACATTAAACAACTGACGCTAAGCTACGACGACTGAGATGTCGTTTCTGCGGCTGCCAGGATTAACGCGTCAGCGCGCTATACTGCATGGCTCTTACTGCCTAAATTAATCGAGAAGAAAGGTGACACCACTCATATAAAGAGCGAGTGACAAAAACACATCTGCGACTACCTTATTGTGAAGCGGCGTTTGATGCGTACCGTGCGAATAACAACACTAAGCAGGGCTGCATTTGAACCAGACTTGTGGTCTGGCTATAAGGCGGTGCAACAAGACAGGACACGAAGATTTCAGCTTTAAATAGCGCAGCCCCAAGCTCACTTCAACGCCAGCAATTTTTTTTTCTACTTTCGCCTTGATAACTATCACACGCTGCTTTACGAAAATAGTCAGTCCAAATAATGCAGCCTCATTCTCACTCACTCATCGCTTAAGCGATGTTAAGCAATGACGATCCACACAGCGGTCCCTGCTGACTTCTGGACCCTCCGCGGAAACCCAGGGGATGGCCGGCCGCTATGTGAGAAATACTGATGCTATAAGGGATTCATTCATCGTCACTCGAATCAAATGCACGCAGTCTGCGACCGCCGCACACAAGTTCACTGAAATTATTCTTGACGAGCCTTAGATCGGCGTCAGGATATGCTACGTTTACGTCAGGGACGCCAGCCTAACACAGCCGTCGACAGTGAAGACGAATGAACAGTAGAAGAAGCCACCTGATTAACATTATAGCCTGCGTGCTCCCCGTTCGTGCGCAACAGACGTCCGTCCCACCACCATTCACATGCTATATGGAACTCCTAGGATGCAGAGATCTCCAGCAGAAACGTATGCAGCCATATGTCACCTCCACTGCAGATGTGTTACTCCAACCAACGAAAGTCATACCCGAGAGGCACTGCTTTCTTGCTAAGATTTCGTACACGAGGCGGGCATCCATTGACGAACGTAATCCCCTAATTACCTGAACTTCACCCCTTTTTAGACTGAAGAGCCGTCCCATTTCTAATAATGATTTCTCATTAATTCATGCTGCGTCCGTGAACTTGGCGACGAAAGGTGCCGCGAAGCTTGTGTACTAAGAAAAAAAGTCAAAATTTAGTGGTCTAAGCGCGCTAGCCTTACATGATGAAAGCACTGCGATGCTCGAATATATACATGCAGCCAACTTCTTGCTACTTTTCTCAACACGAGGCTGCATGCTTAGACCACGAAGAAGCTCGCTTCCTTACGTAGGCATCACAAGTGGGCTCTAATTTGTACGCATGTGCATACGTACGAACATTCGCAGCGAGCGTATAACTGCTCAATGTCGCGCGAAAATTGCGAAATGTGAAGAAGAAAAGAAATTTTAAAAAATAAGAAAGTCAGAGAGAGAAGCGTCCAGAGAAAACGCTCAATTTTCGCCTATAATGGTCGACAGCTCAGCCATCCTCTCGGCAGGTGTGTAGGAAACTACGTACCACCATCCGAGCGATTGTGTGAGACCGCGCATGCATGGCTCGCGGGAACCGTTGCTCCATACGTGTGAGAAGAACGCATTGAGAACAAAGCCTTTCTTTTGTATATCATCGCCAAACTCGTAGTATACGCATCTTGTGGAAAACGCACCGTTGGCGAGCTGTTTCTTTTTCGCGGTCTTACTGCGCGAGCGTGTGAAACGAACCAAGCCGCTACTTTTCTACCCTAGGAGCACCCGCGCGCGTCCCTGCAAACGGTTCAGGCTCGAAAACTCAAGCGCAGCCCTCGAAAGCTCGCTAATATAATTCTTCAAGAACTGCTGAATGAGCGCGTACGACCTAGGCGCTATAGCAGATACGTTTCACGGTCATCCGTGCAACGCGGGCAGCTCGTCACGCTTTACGACTTTCTTAACAGCCCCACGCGGAGGACTCCGAAAGCCTTGAAGGCGTGAGGCCTCCCCTGGCTGTCCAGTAGAGGGAAAGAAAATGATCGAGAGCAGCGCAGCAATTTCAGCTCATAAAGTTTACCTTGTCTCGAAGCGCAGGCGGAGAAAAATACATACGCACAAGCGAAGTATAAGGCGGTTGCGGCGCATTATGTCTCATTATGGCTCAGAACAGGGGCAAAAGCGTCCGGCATTTATCTGCGCGCGCGAGCGGTGCCGCTCGCCGAGCGTGCGACCAGCCAGGCTCGCTTGCGAGAGAGCGCCGCGCGCAGCGAGTTCTGCCGGAGCAGGGGCACAGTGTAGCATGGTGCGGCCAGCATCGGGAAAAAGACAGGCGTTCGGCAAAAGCCTGCTTACAGGAGCACGAAAACGCTGCCCGTTGATCGATTTATCCGTGCCGAAGCTCTTAAGGTGGTTCTCACAATTATAGGAGTGCGAAGAACGGAGGACACAAAGAAGAAACGTACCAGAACAGGTCATTCAACAGGCGACACTCAAGCAGTCAGGAGTTTGCAACATAAAACGGCAAGTAAATCACCAGACGCAAGAGAACGCAGAGAGAGAGAGAGAGCAAGGAGAGGAAAGGTAGGGAGGGAAGTCAACCAGACGAGCGCCCGGTTTGCTACCCTACAGGGGAGATAAGGGAAAGGGGGAATCGAAAGAGGAAGAGAGTGAGCACTGAGTGCACGTGAGATGATGCACAGAGGCACTATAAGCGACCTCTCAAACCGGTGCACTTCCAGTACTGCATTAGCGCACGAATCGCTTTTCGTGCCAGCGGCGGATGTGGCCACGGTCCGAGTATTTTTGACTCGAAGAATGGTCTCAAGTCCAGTCGCTTTAAGGTTGTCCGGAGAGAGAGGTGTTGTACGTGGTAGCGAGGACAGATACGCAATAGGTGCTCGATGGTTTCTTCGCACCTACAGGAGTCGTACATCGTGCTCTGCGCCATTCCCACACGATAGGAGTAAGCGTTCGTGAACGCCACTCCCAGTCACAAGCGGCACAGCAAGGTTGTTTCGCCGCGGGGAAAGGCTAGATGGCAGTTGTAGCCGTAGCAAGAGATCCGGCTTATGTAATCGGCAATTGAAGGCACTTGAATAACTCCAGAAAGCTTGTGACTTTTTGCGTGCAAGCAGACGAAGTTCCCTGGCAGCGACCGTCCTCGCCAAAGGTATTGGACGCGTCTGGGTGTCTTCGTGGGCAGACCGGGCAGCCCTGTCAGCAAAGTCGTGGCCGGCGATGTCACAGTGAGCAGGAATCCACTGAAAGATTATGTTGTGCTCTGTTTCAAGAACATGGGGATGTTTTATTTATTTATTTATTTGGCACATACTGCCGACCTGAGTGTCAGGCTTTGAGCTTGAGTGGGTATGAAACAATAGATGAATAAATGATCAATAGAAGAATACAAAAAAATGGCTGTGGCTTAGCTAAGGTTAAGCCCAGGATGCGAAGCATACTAGCCTTTATTTTAACGCGACAGCGTTAAGGAGCTCGTGTCGCAGAAAAGCCGGTGTCGTCGGCGTTGGCTCAGGCATGCGGCGCTTGCTCAGGCGCACATTTCGTTGTCGCGCCGAACGCTGCGTTGCTCGACGCTCACCGCGTCCGATGCGGGGCGCGTAGTCGCTGGGCCGTAGCAAAGCCACCTAGAAACAGTCTCTGTAGCACGCCGCAACCTTCGCTTCTCATTCCAACGAGTAGCTCTATCTCCAGGAGGCATCTCACCTCGTGAGTGTCTAGCAGAGGCAAGCGCAGCTGCTTATATACCACCGCGACGCCGCGAGCGACGGCGTGACTTGGAGCCCCGTTTCTCCTCTGTCGTGACGTCACGGTGTCACGTGGTCAGCCTTGAAGGCGACGCCGCGAGCGATGGCGCGAGTTGGAGCCCCGTTTCTCCTCTGTCGTGACGTCACGGTGTCACGTGGTATTGAAGGCGACACCGCCGCGCCTGAGGAGCTGGGTTGAGCTCCAGTAATATGCTTCGCATAAAAAATCCGTATCAACAGCAACCTAACGTTGCGCGCCACAGCACTCGGCACTGCGCATAACAAGGTGAGTATTCGATGTCACAGCTCAGGATGAACGCACATGAATGAGAACGCGAAAAAAAAAAGACGCTTGATAAATAGAAGGCAAGTACTTATCGCAAGCGACCAAGCGCACCCATGAAAGACGAAATAGTGGGCCTTTCGACCACCTCAGCATTTAAAAGCATTCGTTTTGGCCAAATATTCACTGACTTTCCTGGAGTGGAAAGATCGAGTTTACAGTCACTGTACTGCATGGTTGAAAGTATAAAGTCTTATCTATTCCTAATTTTTCATGATACAGTGAACAGAAGAGTTTTAGCCTATTACGATACCGCCTTGTCTCCAAGCTCTCCAAATTGGCTGTCTGTAAAAGGGCTGCAGGGGGTGTTTTCCAACTATAAGAGTTATAAATAAATCTGACCGATTTCCTCTGTACTTTCTCCAGTCCCAAATTACTGACGCGTATTCGAGGATTGGTCTTGCATAAGTTTTATAGGCCAAGAGTTTAATTTCTGTCGTTGATTTACCTACAGATCTGCGTAAATATCCTAAGCGTTTCATAACTCTCTTAATTATGTAGGTCACGTGATCATTCCAACTAAGATCATGATTAATTAATAGTCCTAAGTACTTATAACTCGATACTTCAAATAGACTGATACCATTGAGGACGTAAGTGAACTTAAAAGACTGAACCTTACATGTTACTTGCATTGCCACTGTTTTCCCAATTGCAATACTCATTTGCCACGTGGAGCACCATGCCTGTATGCAATTTAACGCGTCGTTGAATAATTCCTGACCTGCCGGAGTGCGGACTTCTTTATAAATAATGCAGTCATCTGCGAAAAGCCGTGCCACAACAGGAAGATCCCTAACCAAATCATTTATAAAAATCAAGAACAATATAGGCCCTAGTACAGAGCCCTGATTGATAGTGTGAATATGATCTATTATTGAGTAGCTTTTAGCACTATCAATCAGGGAATAGAGAAATATGCGGAATATAAACAACCCTTACATATAGCTTTCATTGATTACGAGAGAGCGTTTGATTCAGTCGAAGCCTCAGCAGTCATGGAGGCATTACGGAATCAGGGTGTAGGCGAGCCGCATGTAAAAATACTGAAATAAAAATGGCTGTGGCTTTGCTAAGGTTAAGCCCAGGATGCGAAGCATACTAGCCTTTATTTTAGTTGTTGAACCACTGTTTAGCCTGGTGAACTGCTGTTGCTTGGCTATATTTGGTTCGGCTAGACGAAGAAACAACTCATGCCTTACTCTGCTTCGCCTTCAAGAGTGGAACGCGATAGCGTTCCCGTCGACCCGCCAAGGGGTGTAAGACAATGGGCTACTGCGCAGCGACTACGCGCCCCGCATTGGACGCGGTGAGCGTCGAGCAAAGCAGCGTTCGGCGCGGCAACGAAACGTGCGCCTGAGCAAGCGACGCACGCCTGAGCCTTAGAAACAGCTCGTTGTACCGCTCTGAAGCATCGTACTCGTGGCTCAGTGGTAGCGTCTCCGTCTCACACTCCGGAGACCCTGGTTCGATTCCCACCCAGCCCATCTTGCAAGAGTTGAGCCAAAGCCACCTAGAAAATCAGTCTCTGTAGCACGCCGCAACCTTCGCTTCTCATTCCAACGAGCAGCTCTGTCTCCAGGAGGCATCTCACCTCGTGAGTGTCTAGCAGAGGCAAGCGCAGCTGCTTATATATACCGCCGCGACGCCGCGAGCGACGGCGCGAGTTGGAGCCCGGTTTCTCCTCTGTCGTGACGTCACGATGTCACGTGGTATTCAAGGCGACACCGCCGCGCCTGAGGAGCTGGGTTGAGCTCTCGTAATATGCTTCGCATAATATCTATAGCGGCTCCACAGCCACACTAGTCCTCCATAAGGAAAGCAACAAAATTCCAATAAAGAAAGGCGTCAGGCAGGGAGATACGATCTCTCTAATGCTATTCACAGCGTGTTTACAGAAGGTATTCAGAGACCTGGATTGGGAAGAATTGGGGATAAGAGCTAATGGAGAATACCTTAGTAACTTGCGATTCACTGATGATATTGCCTTGCTTAGTAACTCAGGGGACCAACTACAATGCATGTACACTGACCTGGAGAAGCAAAGCAGAAGGGTGGGTCTAAAAATTAATTTGCAGAAAAGTAAAGTAATGTTTAACAGTCTCGGAAGAGAACAGCAGTTTACGATAGGTAGTGAGACACTGGAAGTGGTAAGGGAATACATCTACTTAGGACAGATAGTGACTGCGGATCCGGATCATGAGACTGAAATAATCAGAAGAGTAAGAATGGGCTGAGGTGCGTTTGGCAGGTATTCTCAGATCATGAACAGCAGGTTGCCATTATCCCTCAAGAGAAAAGTGTATAACAGCTGCGTCTTACCAGTACTCACGTACGGGGCAGAAACCTGGAGGCTTACTAAAAGCGTTCTACTTACATTGAGGACGACGCAACGAGCTATGGGAAGAAGAGTGATAAGTGTAACGTTAAGGGATAAGAAAAGAGCAGATTGGGTGAGGGAACAAACGCGAGTTAATGACATCTTAGTTGAAATCAAGAAAAAACAAATGGGCATAGGAAGGACATGTAATGAGGGGGGAAGGTAACCGATGGTCATTAAGGGTTACGGACTGGATTCCAAGGGAAGGGAAGCGTAGCAGGGGACGGCAGAAAGTTAGGGTGGGCGGATGATATTAAGAAGTTTGCAGGGACAACATGGCCACAATTAGTACATGACCGGGGTAGTTGGAGAAGTATGGGAGAGGCCTTTGCCCTGCAGTGGACGTAACCAGGCTGATGATGATGACAGAGCTCTGAGGGATTCCAGGTTGCTCAAGGGCAAATTAGAAGTTGTGTGGCCAACGGTGACTGCCTGGGACCTGTGGGATAAGTAGACTTCCAACCATGCGAGTAACGAATCATTCATAAGTATTGGTCTTAATTTTCAGAGCAGTTTAAAATGAAACAAGCGGTCAAAAGCTTTCTCGAAGTCTAAAGATATGACCTCAATTTGACTGGACTTGTCGATGGCCAACCTAAGGTCATGAATAGTTTGGAGTAGCTGAGTAATGGTAGACATACCCCGGCAAAAGCCATGCCGACGGTTGTCAGTTATGTCGTTTTGTTCAAGGAATGTCGACAGGTGTTTGAATATGATATTGCTCAAGTGTTTAGCCCAAATACATAGCAAAGAAATAGGTCTGTCTATACGACGACACAAGTGACTTGTCGTCTGCCTTTGGAATGGGAGTAATGATGGGTTGTTTCCAATCGTGGGGTGGTTCAGCGCTGGCGAGCGACGATCTAAATACTAGGCATAGGTATTTCTAGCACCATTCAGCGTATCGGTAGAGAAAGACAGTAGGAATACCATCAATACCAGGCGACTTTTTGATATCCAAATTAAGCAAGAGCGAAAAGACGCACCCGCCGTGGTTGCTCAGTGGCTATTGTTCGGCTGCTGAGCCCGAGGTCGCGGGATCGAATCCCGTCCACGGCGGCCGTATTTCGATGGGGGCGAAAACATCCGTGTACACAGATTTAGGTGCGCGTTAAAGAACCCCGGGTGGTCGAAATTTCCCGAGTCCTCCGCTACGGTGTACCTCTTAATCAGAAAGTAGTTTTGGCACGTAAAACCCCATAATTAATTAATTAGGCGAAAAGACGCCCTCTTCGCTTATATGAACATCGTCAATAGGTGGTTTGTTGTCGAAACCAGGGAATCATGGTATGTTGCTGTCGTCACTGGTAAAAACCAAGCAAAGTAATCATTGAACGCATCAGCGATTAGCGCCTGATCAGTCACACCTATCCCTTGCAAAAGAAGACTGATGGGTGGTTTTTTCCTGGGGGATAGATAACGCCAGGATTTGTGCGGCGAGGAAGCAAAAAAACTCTTTTTTTGCGAACGGTTTGGTGGTGGCCTTTCGCCTTTTTAATGGCGTCTTTCAAATTTACGCGTAACTGAGACAGCATATCAACGGTAGACGATGAAGGGCGTAGCTGATGCTTTTTTAGAGCCTTTTTAATCTTGCGCCTTAGACGAACAACCTCCCGCGTCATCGAGGGTTTAGAAATACGTTTCACGTAGCGTTTTGTCGGGGCGAAATCGTTTACGCACAAAGTAACCAGAAGTAACTAGGTGTATTTCCCTAAAGACGGATATCATCTGCTCCTATGTTCTGTGATGTAAGGCAGACTTGATACTGTGAAGAGCTGCCCTAGAGTCACAAAATATGACCCGTTTCTGCGCCGGCTCTTCGGTGACGTAGTTCATAGTGGCATGGAGGACTGCAAGTTATGCCGCCGTAAACGTAGCCATGTGTGACACTTTGAATTTAACTGTGATCTGCTTAGCTGGGACGACGAAATCGGCAGTCGTGCTGGCAGGTGAGGTAAACCATCGGCATATGTATGTATGCGGTAATGATATGTCTGGTGCAGTAATATCAGCGTCAGTTGCTTCAGAGCCAGCGACGGATGACTGGCCTTCTTTCTAATATTGGTAATAGCAAGGTTTACTTGAGGCGGTCGCAGGTGCCACAGGGGAGATGGAAGCTGCATGCGCCGCCGGTGTATTAGATGATGATACGCAGTCTTGATGAGCGCGAATCACTCGTGAACAGGTCGCTTGAGGTCTCGGCTGGTAGGGAGGCTGAATGATGGCAAGAGTCGATAGCTACCTGTGCCTGGATCATGTGGTATCTCGCAGTGGCGATTGTTGCTGGTGTTGAGGTGCACCTACGCAGTCCTGAACACGTGCGTAGGGTTTGTTGGTGTTGTTGTTTGTTGTTGTGTTGTTGTTTGTTTATCGGTGTTGTTGTTGGTGTCAATGGTGTTGTTGTTTCTGGTACCGGTTTATTTTTGTGTATCCGTCGGTCCTGAAAAATTCCATATCTAGCTTTGTGTTGCTCAATACGTGTCACATAAATGTTTTTTTCGAAGTCTAAAAGAAAGCACGCAAAACACGGAAACGTGCCACGCGACTAGGTGCGACTAGCACGTCTTGAGCGACTGAAAGCTGGATCGGGAATTTTTCAGGACGGTCTACAATTTTCTCATTGACAGTGTTTCTCTGGATATGATAGCTGAGAAGTTCATTAATTAATAATAACTAATTATGTAATTATGCGAAATATAGAAGATAGTCTTACTTGCTCCAACCGACGACAAACAACATTACCTTGTCTTGTCCAGCTGCGTGGCACTAGCATATTTTAACATTTTGGCACAATTTACGTGGGACACATGGTACACCCGCGGTGCTAGCTCAGTAACTATGAATATCTGCTGCTGGCACGAGATCACGGGTTCTATTTCTGGCAGCGGCGGCCGCATTCCAATGGGGACGGAATGCAAGCGATGGAGGGACAAATCTTCTAAATGGCTGATTTAGTGGTTCTCCCGTGCTAAACTGATAATATATGTGCCTTCCTAAGTGTGCGTGCGTGTTTGATAAGTGGTTATGCGGATTTTTATGTTTGGTGCAGTGGCATATCCGAGCCACCATGATCTAAACGGATGAGAAACAGTATCCGCACTGAAGCCCTGTCCAGCTCAAGTGCCTTGCAAGATCGATTGGCTACGACTGGTCGAGCACCTTGTGATACCACTTATAATGTATTCTCGCGAATGTGCAAAGTAGTTCTCGTTGCCACAGTATGGTTAGGGTAATCAGTACGCATTTCGAATCCTTACAGGCCTGCGTCGGATAAAGTTCTGGTTGCAACGTCTCACAAATAAATATGGGCATCTTGGGCGAGCTTCAAAGACCAATTACGCCTGGCCTCTGATATCTGCCCGGAGCGTGAGAAGAGGCTTTGGCCATGATGCGTTCTTTTACGGCGACAGCCTTTGGGTGACCCTGACTCGCGTTGCTGCTCCTCGTGTTCTCAGCGGTGCTCGCGCGCAAGCGTTACTCACGTGATACCCAGCAATTTCGAGGCAGCAAGGAATTTAGGAAGACCGTGAGAGGCTGCGAGAAAACTGGGGACTAATGTGACGAAGCAAACTTTCGTTAATCTTTTCACGTCTCAACCACAACCCACAGGCTACGGAATTTGCTTGTGTGTCGCAAATCGAGCGACGCTTTAAAGGCGCACTCACATGGCATTTTCAACTCGCATTTCCTTCTCGTATTAAAGCGAAGCTTTCTTTGCCACTTCTCCCAACTTTCCGGGCGTTACTGCTGCTGTTGCAGTCTAGATCGCACGCGCCTCCGGGTTTCTTGCAACGCCCCCAGATGGCGCTCGCCTCCGCGAACCTCGGCCGGCGCCGCCGTGGCAGCGTTTCACAGTTTGCGCGTATGGCGTCATGCTGTGCTTGCTTTCCTACGCAATGAAAATTCAGGTACTGTGCTGTGATAGTGTAAACATTACAATCGTTCATTGTCTGCAGAGAGCGCTTGGAGCTGGCGTCTCTGCCGGTAGCCGTGGTGGCGAAGCATGCTGCGCTGCCATGTCCCTATGTCACACGTCCGAAGGGTCCTTTCCAGCCGCAGAACGGGCAAGAGGAGTGCCCTTGCTGACTAGTTGTTGTTGCGGAAATGTTCTTCTGTGCACTTCTGCCACGATGCAATGCGTCATGTGAGGCAATGATAACGCTCAACCCTTTCACAGGTTATGAACAATGACGCAGAACAACGCCTCAAGCAAACACGTCCCCCTGTGTGTACTGTGTACTACGCAGATAAACAGCAGCGATGCACGCAATGTAACGTTTAACATCAACTCACCACTCTCGTATTGAACTAGAAGCGCCGAAGAAATTACACATTCGGCGCCAACATCACCGCTGGTTATCGTCATTCAAGGGGAACAGCATACAAAGCTTCGCTTACATCGATTCCCAGGGTGCATGGGATCCGCAAATTTTGTTGTTGTTGTTGTTTGGTTTATACAAAGATCTAAACCTTTAAAAAAATACTGGCGAGAGTCACAGTATTCAAACATACTAGTTTCTAGGAGCCACTTTCGGTTTATGCACCCACAGGATGTATGTCTCATGACACCAAGTTATAATGATTCGCTCCATTCCTGCAATCGCAAGCAGCCGTAGCTGTCACACGCTTGGTCAGAAGAAACACGCCCAGCACTGTTCTTTATTAAAGCGAAAGCGGTATATAGCTCATACCCCCGATGGCCTTGAAGAAGAACGCGTCGTCTGGTCCAATGGCACCAAAACTATCATCATCAACAATGTACATACATCCCGCCCCCCCCCCCCCAACCCCCAAACAAGCAAAAAATGGAATGGCTCATTCCTCTAGCAACGCAGAGGCTACAAGCACTCAGCAGAGTGAAGCGTACGGTGTATACATTCGCCAAGTTCAGTCCTTGGCTCCTTTAGAATACAACGTAGTGCAGCTTTAGCGATAAGCAGTTAACTGGGCCAGAACAGACGACATGTCAAAATTTATGACGTCACGGCGATCTGGTGAGGGAACTTCGAGACGGTGTCGGGGGGACCAATTTTGTTTTTTGTGGATTTCCGCCTTTCACGGCAAGAATGCCCGTTTTTTTTTTAAATTGTAGAAGCGCAATTTACAAATACAGCGGAAGTTATTTCTTCCTTTGAGTGTTCCTTTGTGCTGGCAAACAGCGGCGATCAGTGCACTAGCAGCGTATAAATCAGCACGCGAAGTCGAAAACAACTAGATTGCATTGTTGTGCTTCCATGTTCGCTTGCGTTTGTAACCATGTTCCAAAGCGCACGTATGGGACTACACCATGCTTCGTAAACGACCACAGAGTGAGTGCACGCCGCACCCCAATATACTTTCGCGTGGCAGGTGTTCTGATCAGCTTTGTCTCGTTCGCGTTTCAATTTATGGTTATGGTGTACGTGAAGCACGCGGGCGTCGCTTTCTCCGGCCAGCTCCTCTGCTGTTCAAGCTGGCCGCTGTCTACTGTTCATTGCAACAGCGGACGCACCGTGACATCCATACAGCCCCCACTCAGGATTCCGGATTACCTCACCGTACCAACTCTGACGAACCACGCAACAGCTGCAGCAAGGAGGAAATAACGCACGAATATAAGAAAAACAACAAAAGCAGAAAAGCGAGAGTGTCGCGTATATCGCACGCAACCTCGGACGTGCGTATATTAGACGCACTACATATGCACGGCGCGGTCCACGGAGACAGACTTTCTGGGAGAAGGAGGGCGCCGAGTGAATGCCGCGAAATGCTCGGGGACCAGAGTCGAGAGCTGGGAGGTTACGAAACGGGGCGCGCCGCCACCGAGGAGTTGGACGGGAGCGCGGAGGAGTCTCTTCTTGCGGAGAAATGGGGGAGGAGCACGTCGAGCGGCCGGCACGTACTACATCGCCCGCGGCCAGTGCACGGCGTGCACCGGGCGAAAGAAAAGGAGAGATCCGGGGCGAGAGCACGGAGACGGCGGCAAGCAGCAGCAGCCAAGGCTGTGCCATCTGCGCTCCCCGGCCGCGCGTCATCTGCATGTTGTCTCGCGTGCACGTGCCGCCGCTTCTTTCCGTCGGGGTGAACGAGGAGGGGGGGGGGTTCAACGTTCTCACCCTCGACCCCGCCGCATATATAGCCTCGGGCCAGCAACTTGTGGGCTCTCGTATCGCGAAAACAGCCCCGATGAAACCAGGGCCCGCACAAAAAATTAAAAAAAACAATAAGAAAGAGAGAGAGAGAGAGAAAGAAATGCTTTAAGCTAGAAATGTTGGTAAGAGCTAATTCCCACCAATCCTGATGCCGGACATATTATTAGCGGAGGCGGCCAAGTCAGTGGCAAAGGACACTTACGAACGAAAGGCTCTGGGGAATAGGCCTCAGGACTATTTATCGGGTCTGTTTTTATGTTTTCGGTCGGCTTTTGGCAAAATCGAGTGTCTGACTGAATAGCGTCTCATGGAAAAAGATCATAGCAAATGAGAGGCCCAGTGATGAGGAATGTAAGCTTGTTAGAGACGTTTCTGTTCCCCGATGGAAGCCTTACAATTAGACTCACGCTATTATTGGTAGGTTCGTGGTTGAAAGGTGGCGAACAAGGCTGTCGTAGGGTAGCCGAAATGCCTTTTTAATATATTTTACCTTGATCAACACTGCATATTTTAATTTGAAGCATTGTTTGCATTATACCATACACTTTGCGGTAGACAGGTAGGTTCCGCTGTCGATTGTATCGAGCCTATTTCATTTATAGTAATAATAATAATAATAAACAATAAATACGATGGTCGGATTGAACCCGCGGGCTCCCCAAACTCAAGAACCCGATGCTCTACCGAAATGACAGACGCAGGCCCTTATCTCTGTCGTCTCATTGCCCTGTGTACGTGCACTAAATTTCATTATCATCGTTCCCAATGTGGACCTGCAATCCACCATTCCAGTATTCCGAAGTCTCTTTCTTTGCTTCTCTCGACTCGTAATCACGATATCTAGCATTTCTTCTTTCTTTTTTTTTGCGTCTTCAATTCTTACTGATCCCTGTTGTAGATCCTTCAGTGACATCAGAGCTCAATCGGAGAATAAAATGCATATTTTTGTTAAAACGTAGAAACTGCATTCCCTTATTTTTGTGCAATAAATGTTTATTTTGCCTAGATGGTCCATTCCAACAAAGAAGAAGCAGAAGCCAAGAAGTCGTCGTCATTTGTGAGTTACTTTTTTCTGCGTACTTGTTCGCGTTGCTCAGTTCGCTTATTGGTCCCTTTCTTTCTCTTTTATCGCCTTCTACCACCGTCTGTACCCCTCTTAATCCATCTTTATTGACCCAGCTGAGAGATACATGGGAGAAAGGGATAGAATTAGTCGTAGAAGAAGAAGCAGAAGAAGTATTTTGTTATGTGTCCGATCTTCTCCGGCGCGGTGATCGGGACACCACGGAGCATCTTGGGAACCTGTGTGGCTCGGCTATGAGGCAGGACCCGACTAGTCGAGTCCGTCTGCTCGGTTGGCTGCGGCCGTTGCCTCCAGTTTCTATCCTCGGGTGGCGCTAGTTGTTAAAAAGCAACGGCAAGCAGGGTCACCCATCGAAGGCGTGCCTAGCTCGTAAAAGACAAAACGAATTTTGAAGCCCCGCCTGCCAGGAGAAACGCCGCTTCGAGACGGCAGGAACAGCAGTCACAGACCGAGACAGCCGTAGCTACAGCGGGCGCTCTCTTTCCATATATGCGCCTCGATAGCGAAAGCGAAAGCCATATGCATTATCGCGGGCAGCTTGCAGCTCCGCCGAGAGAACGCCTCTTTTATTCCAAACATCAATTCCGACCGCATGCAAGGGCCAACCTCGTTAGAGCAGTCGGCCTTGTTTATTGCAATCAGCGACGTCTGGCGGCGGGTAGGCAGACGCCGGCGATATTTCTTCTCCCGGTCTTTGAGAGGCGCAGCGCCGCGCCTGGCTCCTCGAGAGTTGAACGAGAGCCCGGACTCAGGTCTTCTTATCGTGGCATGCGCGTGGCGATAAGCACGCTGTTCGATTCGAGACACGAAAGAGCAAACGGCAGACCAGGGTCTGCGTCGATATAGATCATTGCAGATTGCGCGCAAAGTGGCACCGACAAATGCGTGGTCTCGGTAATCATGCAATGCACAGAGACAAAAAGATTAAAAACACATGTAGGCTCTTGTGAGTGATACTATAGTATACTTGCCATTGCGGGAGCGGGGAAAGCAACGCATTAAATTGGTTGCGGCTTGTGATAATGGCTGAAATAACAGAACAGAGCAGAACCGGCACCGTCCGGAAACGCGTGCCCGTTGATGTAATGGCATTTCGCGGAATCTAGCTGCACGCGTGCATGTGTGATCGTGCAGCGGAGATCGGTTCTCCAACGACGTTGCTTTGCTTCCGAGCTTTTTAGAACGAGCTGCATAGCTGGCTCTCTTCCAGCAGTACGAAGATTGAATTTCAAACGGGCTGAGAAGCCTCTGTGCGCTCGGAGTTGTACTGCGGATAACTATCGGCCGGTTCCCTTTCTTCGTTTATTACTGGGATATAACACAGGCGCGGTGCCTGGTTCAGGCCAGAACTTCAAAGCAGAGCCGCAAGCGCAGCTTCTGTAGAGTATATATACACACACAGTCGGGTACGTGCACCGACGACTCTCTACGTATTCGTTTCAAGCTCTCCGAGGGAGGCTTTATTGGAGAGTCATACGCGTGGGACAGGTTGTCCGAAAAGTGCCAGCAAAAACCTGGAAACCAAAACCACCATCGGCTCATACTTACGTATTCTCCGTGAGCAGTGCGCGACACAGCACCACAGTGTGCAAAAAGGTGTGTCGCTCCGCGTTAAAACTCACAAAAAAAAGGGGGGGGGGGAAACGCCATTCCGGCAGTCAACTCTGTAGCGTGCTTCCATACACGCTTCGTCTTGTACGCGGGTCATGTTCCTCTTCGGATGGCGTCAAGACATCGCAGCTCTTTTAAAGCGGAAGAAGGCGGGCGCGTAAGCGCCTCTTTTCTTTATCGTGTCGTAAAGTGAAGGGTGACGCGAAAAGAGCTGTACTTTTGGCGCAAAATGCGGAGACGGGAAGCGTGTCTTGGGTGTCTCGCGAGCAAGACCTGGTACACGAGTCGCATTGTCGCATAAAACTGAGAGGGGGGGGACCGCCGGAGCTATATGTTCCCAACGGGAGAAACTGTCGCCCGGTGGCGGAGACATAAAGCTGGCGTCTGGGAGCAACGATCTCTCATGTCCTCCAGGACGAGCTGTTACACAAGTTCTTTTCAGATCAACGGGACAGGAACCTTGTCAAGGGCCAGTGCAGTGCACTTTGGGGCAACATCCGCATGCTCGAATTCTTCCTGCAACGATTTCCGAATGCCCAGAAAGAACCATTTTCAGCAACAGCTTTTCGGCGATGGCCACTTCATGCATCTTCAGCGCAACTTCAGTGCGTCTTCAGTGCTGAAATAATGCAACGTACCTGGGCTGCACATCAGAACGCACGTATACGCCGAGAGATAAGCTATTGAAGAGAGGACCGGCTGACTCACAGTGACAAATTTGACGCGGAAAGAGAGTTCAGGCGGAGAAATACCGCCTGTAGCAACATCATCGTCACCAACACCACGAGAACTTGTGTTTCTCAAACAAGACAGACACTCACAGCAAGATGAAAACGGACGCCGTAAGGAAGACAAGCCCTTTGTGGACACTTTGGCTGCAGCCTGACACATATCCCGATTGTTCGACCACTAGCTCGATTGTTCGATCACTTCACTAGCTGTGGCTTGACCAAAAGCCTAGCCTGGACTAGTTGGTTCATTGCTCTAATAGAGATAACGTCAACCCTCCAGCTGTTTGTTCGTTTTTCTTTAAGACAGCAATTTTATACCTTGCAGCCGCTGCAATCATACAAGGGTGACCTTCAGTGGTCAGGATTTATCGCGAGAGCTGAATCTTTCTCATCATAAGCTGCGTGGTTCAACGGCATAGATATAATTCAAGAACTGAAAAAAGGGGGTGGATGCAACTGAATAATCTGAGCAGTTTTGTGCGAAAGGAAAGCTTGAGAAGGTTCTTCAAACAACAATAATACGTTCACAGCCCGTGTTCGTGTTTTCAATGTGCCTCCTTTACTGATTTATCCTTTGAGATTTATCATCTTGCCTCTTTCGTTCCTCTTTCCTTTCCTTCTTCCTATCTTGCATTCTGTCTTTCTGTCCCCTTCTCCTCCTTTTTGAAGAGCAGGCAGGCGTTGTGCCTCTTCCGGTGGCAGTTGCCAGCCTTCTCCTCGCTTTCCTCTTTCCTGTCAACTGTAAGTATGTTTCCGAAACAAATAATAATGATAATAATTACTCCTGTCCTCGTCTGTGTTCCGTGCCGTTGGCGCATCTAGTAGAGCTGTGGTTTGTTTGTTTGCCAAAGTTCTGGCAGGTCTTGAATATCAGAACTTGGTGACATAAGGGACTCGTCAGACTTATATATATATGGATTTTGTGAGAGCGAAAGGGTACTCACGTGCCTAACATCGTAGGCGTTTTTTCTTGATACATTCGCGTATTGGCGTGTTCACCTTTGTTGCGTAAAACAGAATAAGCAAATAACTGCGCCGTAAGAAACAGCACGCTTGTTCCTGCTGTTATTGATCATTATCTGCGATACAATGGAAGATTTGGCTGCTAACGAGCCTGATATCCCAAATCGCTAGACACATATTGAAATATTTACGCAAGAGTAAAAATAATAGAAGAAAACAGCCAGTGCTTTTCTTACGTAGCTATTGAAAAGAACCCTCGATAGCAAAAAAAGAAGAAGAAAAAGGAAAGAAAGACACGGTTATTTTAATGGGAAACTGCGAACGTCATGGAACGGTTTGCTGTGCTATTCCAGGTGTTGAGTAAGAAATATTAAATACGAAGTGACATACACAATAGGGACCAACCGACACGCTCGCACCCTATAAGTGTGAAGCTATCCACAGTGTCGTTACCACCTGTATAGCTATCAGCAATAATAGAATGTCGCGCGTGATGTGAAGGCAGAGTTACTTCGTCACACACAACTCCAGGCGGGACAGAGCTGCAAATCAGGCCCCAGTGAAAGGGTGCGCGTGCAATGTGCGCATATCTTAACAAAGCTCACCGAGACGTAGACAGAGCATCCCTGCAGATGTTGTGGTACGGACAGCCTCTCTATTACGGTTTACGGCACTCGGTAACAGCCTATAGAATTCAGTACAGGCTACCCCTACAAAACCGCTCTGCAGCTGGCCGTGGTGGCTCCGTGATAAGAAATATAGTTACCCAGGGTAGAAGCTAGGACGAGTTGGTCGTAGTTCATAACGGCGGTATTGCGTAGTGCACTGACGTAACTAAAGAAGGAGAGAGGAGAGTAAAGAGCACGGAACAGCGCTCTTTACTCTTCTCTGTCCTTTTTCCCTACATTCGCGCGTTGCTCAATACCACCGTTATGGTTCCCCAGATACGCCGATATTAACGCGACAGCGTTAAGGAGCTCGTGTCGCAGAAAAGTCGGCGGCGGCGGCGTTGGCCGTGAGCGATAAATCCGAGCAGGCACTTCATGAATAAAAAACAACTTGCAAGATGGGCTGGGTGGGAATCGAACCAGGGTCTCCGGAGTGTGAGACGGAGACGCTACCACAGAGCCACGAGTTTTTTTTTTCTTTATTGTCCCACAGAGCCACGAGTTCGATGCTTCAAAGCGGTACAAAAGCGCCTCTAGTGAATGCGGTGTTGCCTTAGAAACTAGCTGTTTCTAAGGCTCAGGCGTGCGTCGCTTGCTCAGGCACACATTTCGTTGCCGCGCCGAACGCTGCGTTGCTCGACGCTCACCGCGTGCGGTGCGGGGCGCGTAGTTGCTGGGCCGTAGCCCATTGTCTTACACCCCTTGGCGAGTCGACGGGAACGCTGTCGCGTTACACTCTTGACGGCGAAGCTTAAGCGTCCTCCAATTTTTAAAACGAGTCTTGCCTCCACCGCGACGTCACGGAAATGAGTGAATGCAATCGGTTGACGCAACCAACCATACAAGTTTCTTTAGAGTTGGACAGCACTATATTTACCACTGCATTCTTATGTTGTCACAGGCTATACAGGGTGTTTCAGCGAACACCTTCAAAAATTTTTAAGGGTTACCCGTGGCAAATAACACAGTTTTAGTTGATGAGCTAGTCTACTAGAATATGCGGACGTTATTTGCTAAAAAAAAAAAAATGGAATGCATAATTGACTAATTAGCAGAAATTCACTAATTAAGTTTCTTACTTATTACCTTACGGCCGATACTACGACTTATATATTCTAGCCGTGGAGTTCGCAAGGCGGATCCACTTGGATCGAATTATCAGTATAATACCAGTTTCGATATATTAATTCCCGAACTTTGCGGAGATATGCATTGACTGTCCAGTTACTTTTGCACTTCAATGCATAAAACGACGTTTTGTTAAGGAAGTAACTGGAACGCCAGTGCATTTCTCCGCAAAGTTCGGGAATTAATATATCGAAACTGGTGTTATACTGATAATTTGTTCCAAGTGGATCCACCTTGCGAACTCCACGGCTAGAACTTGTAAAGTGAAATATCGGTCATAATGTAATTAGTTAGAAACTTAATTAGTGAGTTTCTGTTAATTAGTCGATTATACATCCCGATTCTTTGTGCTAGTAACGTCCGCCACTTCGAGTAGACCAGCTCATCAGCTATAATTGAGCTATGTGCCACAGGCAATTTTAAAAAAAATTTGAAAGTCTTCGCTGAAACACCCGATTGATACGTCTGCGTTGAAAGAATGTGTTTTCGGATCTCGCGGTTGTGTCTCGTAGGAAGTGGCGATCGTGCAAAGTGATCCCGACATGAAACGTGCGCTTATAAGGACACTACGTTCGGCTGGTCATTCACACAGAATGCGCACATACTTTCGCCTCGTCGCCTCATTTCCCTCGTAATTGTCTCATTCCCCACCACGCGCGTACGCGATTGCCGTAACCGGCAAGCAGGCGTGCAGTGAGCGTTGTTCCAGATGTCCTACACGGAGGGCGTGGACTTCGAGGGAAAAAAACGTGACAGAACGTGACCTCGGCTTCGAGAGAAACGACGAAAGGCACGCCACCACAGCGCCGAGGCCGTGCCTGTCTGTGCACGCGGCACTATGTTAATTGCGTGCCTCCGCGTGCGTATGGGCATGCGCACGCGCATGCGTACATACGTTAACCACGGAGACACGGGCCTTCAGAAGGGGCACTAAAGAGAAATAGTAGGTTAAGCTGAATTCGTAAGTTGCGCTTTTGGCAACGGCAAGTCCTACCGCGAGAGGAGCAGGCTTGAGTATAAGTAGGGTCCTTCGTTTTCGAGTAAAATCAGGTAATTCCCAAGTTTGCACCTCGAAGAAAATTTCTGGAGGTCAGGTTAAAGCCGCTTTCTCCACCAAGTTTGCCCTTTTGTAGAGGATAATTACAAATGCAGCTGTTACAAAACGAATTAACTCTGCCTACCTTTTGGGAGAAAGTCGTCAATATATATTATATTTATATAGTAATACATGAATGTGGTACAGGCCTCGTTTGGGCCTAACATTCAAGCGAAAACCGGGATATATAAATATGGTATTATCAGGCCATGCCGGCGTTGAGAGTAGGAAAGCTTGTTGCTTTTTTATAAGCTGCGTTTACATGAATACGACAATGGGACATTACATCGCATTTCCCGCACGTCCCATGCACGTAAACGCTGGTACTGCACTCGGAAGCGAACTAACGCAGCGCTGACGATCCCCTGCAGAACGAACAGTATAGCTGTGACGTTAAGAGGATGGATCGCCAACTTCATTATGTTCAATAATAATATATGGGGTTTTACGTGCCAAAACCACTTTCTGATTATGAAGCACGCCGTGGTGGGGGACTCCGGAAATTTTGACCACCTGGGGTTCTTTAACGTCCACCTAAATCTAAGTACACGGGTGTTTTCGCATTTCGTCCCCATCGAAATGCGGCCGCCGTGGCCAGGATTCGATCCTGCGATTTTTGTGTTCAAGGAAGGATGGCCGATTCCTCTAGTTGACATTTCATCAATTCTGTTGCAAGAGCGTATACCGAGAAGCGCTGAAACAGGACAACAAACAACGACAAAATTTAGTCCCGACAGGTCTGGGCTGGACACATAAATTGTTCCAATGCATATGATAATGCACCTAAACAAAGGCATGTAAGATAAGGGAAGGCATCATATCTCCCGCGATGTCCGTGTGCAGTACTTCTTGTACTTTCTTTCCCGTTCGTTAAAAATCTCAGAAAAGAGGTAAACAACGGATCGCCAAACCCGTTTGCATTTGTTGTTTCTGTTGTTGATGCGAAAGTATCAAAAGGCCCGTTGAGCGAAAAGACCGGCGTCTGAGGGGTGGAGCAGCGAAACGGCACCTAAATTCCCATTGGCTGCGACGCCAGGTCACGTGCGCGCCCCGACGGAGCAGAGCGGGCGACCAACTGCTGGCGCGCCAGGTGCTGCGCGAGGACAGAGGGCATCGCCGCGACGCCACGTCACCATCGCGTTCGGAGGCCTGTGTTGTCCACGTGTTTCTTGTTCGCGCAAGCTCTCGCCCGCATTCTGCCTTCGCCTGGGTAATCGATATAAAGAAATAAATGTATAAAAATATAAATTCAAGATGCAGTAGTGAGTTTCGGACCTATGACTCCACGCTCAGAAGCCGAGTGTCTTACCCACTGAGCTAAACCAGGCCAAGCGTTTCAGCGCGCTCGCCTGCCTGCGAGTAGTTCATAACTCGAAGGATCGCTCAGCGGCGTTCAATTGGACTTTAATGTTTTCACATTCACAACTCACACGAAGTGCTTACGTGTCCTGCGACTTCTGTGGTTTCTTTAAAATGTATTAACAATACCTGACAAGGAGGATTTGTAGAGATGAGTTCGGCGCATGATTTGCTAGCAGATCTCCTTGCTATTATATGTTCCTGTGAGTGATTTCGCTTGTTCAAGTAAAGCGCTTGTGTCCAAAAGGAGACAAATGCTCGCGCTAGTCGTTTGTAAAGCTTATCGCAAAAAAAAAACACGAAACTTTGGGCCATCAGACAGCAAAACATTCGATTACTCGCAGGTTTTCATGCCAGACAACGAAACCTCCTATTTGTAGCCCGTTTTCCTCTTTGAAAATAACAACCGAGTTTTACCCCAGAATATAAAAATATATACAAAACCCGAGAACTGGTACAGTGTAAACGAAAATACACCCACCTGGGAGTTTTTAACAGGTGATGTGCTCTAAAACCTCCCCTTCCTCGAATATTTACTCCGATGTATGGGAGCAATACAGCACCATTGCCTCGTTTCACTCCGTCGGCTATCAGCGGCAGGATTAAGGTGACATGACGCGATTTTACTCCGCTTCAAAATCTTGTTCTCCTGTGAAAACTCTGACAGGGAGTTTTAAAAACTTCCCCCGTCAAAACAGGTTGATCACGTGGCGCTTCCCATGAGTCTGTGCGCCGCGCCAGCGACCGGCCGCGTTCGGCGGAGTCGGCAGTGCTCGTGGCTGACGGTTCGTTTACATCTGTGAAATGGCGTTCCGTGACAGCTTTTTGTCAATTTGTTCTCCAGCATTTCCTTTCAGAAAGTGTTATAGCCGAGCCGGAAGCTCACTGTATCTCAGCTTTGAGCACGTTAGCTGAGATCACTTTGTTGACAACGATGAATGCAAGAGCAGCATCTTCAAGTGTGGAAAAAGGCTCATCATGCATACCTCGAAGCTGCTCATTGACTCGTGATGTCGGCACAGATTGCTGACTGTGTTTTCGTGCTGCGTGACCGTGGCTTGTGTTCTTCAGTACGTGCAATGCGACTTTTATGTCCTTGTGGGTACATGCTGATAACGCCCGGTGTAATGTTTGAAAGGACCGCGTAGCAATGGCAACAGCAGCCACTGCTCGAGCGATGACGTCCGTGCTATAGTCGCACATGTAAGGCGTACCCCAAGTTCGTTGCGGTGCTGTGTTGCCAGTGAGAAAACGGGAGTGCAAGCACCTCTTTCTATGTATCTGTCTACTGATATCCTCGCCCAAGAAAAATAGTAGGACATAAGTATGGGTACTGTAAATGAAGCTTCTTACTGAGCGATGTAAACCGAATGGTTATCGCGCATTTCGGTTTTGGTGACGTCGTTGCGTCCGATATTGCATTAACATTAAGCTCTATCCCAGACACTAATTTAGAAGCATGTCTGCTGTCTCCGAATGTGAGGGTTCGCTCGACAAATCAGCGATATAGCTTCTTTTCACAACAGAAAGAAATTGCTTGGGCGGTAAGCAAGTAGTGTGGTCCATAAAATGTATGACTACGCATTTTTCGGTGTTACGTCGGCTGCTGCGGGTCATGCTCGCACGGAATAAATTCTTGCTACGCTACTACTATTTCGCACGAAGTTAATTTTGACATGAAGCACAGGCACTTACATTTCTCTTTATTACTGTAAGTAACGCACTACTTTTTGGCCGCGAACGCCGGCAGCGTGCGAAGTCGCTTCAGCACTCACAGAATGGCATGCTATCTTTGAAAAATTACGCCACTAACTCTTTTCTCACTATTCTGAATTAACAGTCTTGTGTTTACTATGGTCTTCTGTTAACTTCAGAGAGGCAGGTCTCGTATGACCGAGCATGTGAGTCGTAATTCTGAAAACAGTACAGCTGCTCGCTAGGCGGTTTCGAGGCACACGTATCGCGGCTATATATAGAGCAGCTTTGCTTCTCGTGTGTCGCGTGTACGTTGCATGCCTTTCAAAGTTCTACATTGGGCGTTTCTCAAATGTTTACGTATGTCATGACCTATGTGCTTTCATTGACTTGTTCCGTTGAATTTTACGCGTTCTTGTGTGTACATTTCGAAATTTGAGCATGTAAAAATCTTCACGCAAACTAACACGATACCTCTTTTTATACTCCCGTTGTACCTCGAAAAAACTGCTTCCAGTGCAAAGTAAAAAATAAAAGACAGAAAAAAAAAACTCCCATGGTTCCGCGCAAACATTCCGCTCGCACGGACTAAAAATTCTACTCCGAACATAGGAGCACAATGAACTCCCAACCGGGGGCTCGCTGGAGGACAAGCATTATACTCCTACCTGGGAGTTATTTCCACTGACAGTGTATAAGCCAGAAATGACGTGAAAACTGGCGACGCTGACCTGGAGAATTTCCGCAGCAGCCCGCCATGACGCCGTGGATTTTCACAGCATGTATACTAGGACGCTAAGTAATTGTTTCTCGGTAAAGAAGGGCATGGATTGCAATGTACGATAAGACTGAGCTTCGGGACGTTCCATAAGAGCAACTTGCGAATCCCTCTTAAGCGATGGATTGCATTCCTGCACAACACGGGGCCTGATTCACGGCTGTAAAGAGTCACACTCTCTGTCTACTTTGTCACCAGTCATTACCTTCCTCCTCTCCCTTTCCCGTTATCGCGGCGCGGAGTAGCAGGCTAGAGGAGCCAACCTCGGGCTGACCTGTTTGCCATTTATCAAACACTTTTCTCCTATCTCTCTCTCTTCCCCGCTTAACCGAATATGATTTTTCAGCGTCTCATTATGCCCAGCGAGGCTTCGTGGTGGGAGATAAGATAAAGAAAAGGATCGTTAAGCTTTCAAGGTCGCCACCGCCGCATGGCACGTGCACGCAAAACCCGGAGCTATATTCTTGCCTACCTTATCTCTCGCTTGCCTTTGCTTTGTGCCATTACTACTGCGCAGCGTTGTGGAAGCTAACGTTAATCAATCTGGAGCCGCTAAACTCCCTTATTTTGTAAAGCTCGATACAGACGCCTGTTTTTGCGATCCCTAGCGTTAACTGCTAAGTAGTTGTTAAAGCGCCGTGGCTCTAATTGGCAGATTGGTTTTGTTGAATCCTTTGGATTCAATAAATCAAGTAGCCATTGTGGCGTAGCTCCTAATTTGTAGGTTAAGAAAACAAACTGTGAGCGTTATAACAAATGTTGCAGCGATCCGCTACGACACAGAGCATCCCTATCTACACGGTCGAACACGGATTCCTCTGAAATTTTCTTCTAGGGAGATCATCTTCGCGAACGGGCAAATTTTTTTTTCGGAATGTGTTCGTACGAGGCAAAGAGAGAGAGAGAATGAAGAGGAAAGGCAGGGATATAAGAGTTTCCGGTTTGCTACCCTACACTGGGGATGGGGGATAGTGGTTAGAAAAATGACAGAGGGGAAAACGCTAAAAAAAAGAAAAAAAAGAAACACGCACACATGGAGACACACACACAAAAGGCGTTCCAGTTAAAGTCGTTCACACAGGCCGGTAGATCACAAAAAGCGCAATAGCGCTTGCACGGCCTTCTTCTGTGACGGTATACGTAATGGCCATTATGTCCCATGCCCTGTCCGAGACTCCAACACTAACTGAACAAAAAAATTAAAAAAAGAACACCCGCACACCTCGAAACAAGATACATTGACAGAGTTTAGGGCTTCTCGAAAAACCCGTACGGACGTATTACGTAATGAGGTATACATCTAGTTGAGAGAGAGAAGAAAAAATAACTCCCCTCTCCACCTTGCATGCCGCCTACAATAGGCGATGTTGCGTGGGTAGCAGGTCTCCCCATAAAACCTATAAGCTTCGATAACAAATTCTAGTCGGGCGAGAGCTTTTCCCCCTCGCCGCCGCATCATGCTCTCGCTCCAGTTGCGGCATATCGGGGGATCATCGGCGCAAGTGATCGAACGCTCGCCGCAAAGTCGCAGAGTCGATGTTTTCAGCGAAACAGCGGGTGGGTGAGTAAGATTTTTTTTTTTTTCACCAGAAAAGAAAAGCAGCAGCCGGCAACCGAGATCACTGTACATAATACGGTTTCGGCGGCAGGACTTCAAAAGCGCCGGCCATAAATAGCGCACCCTTTCCTCTTTCCGGAGGAACACAAATAAATAAATAAAGAAGAAAGGAGATTAAAGAAAAAAGGAGAGGTTGCTCGCACTGTGCGGTTTTCAAAAAAAGACCCCTGCGCGCACACATCCGCGCAGGTGCGGCATTGTTGATCTGTTACCGCGTGTGTTCGTCTATTATAGTGTGAGCGTGTTCTCCACTTAGTGTGGGCGTCTGGTGTGCAAGACTTGTTGCGCGTGGTGGCCAAACTACAGCGCATAAGCGGCAGCTCAACGCGGGGCACACGCGGGCCACCCACGACGAAGCCGATTCCACGCCGACGTTCCCCGCGTCGCGCAAACCACGCACACACGGTCCCGGACCGCGGACATGTCGCGATACAAGTGATTGAACGCTTATTGTGCTCCCTTCTCTCTCTTCGTTAAATTAATTCAAGGATTGTTGTACATGTATTTGTTGTCTTGATGTTGTTCTTTCCTTTCGTTACTTCGTTTGTCGTTGTGTATAAACAGGGTGTCTCTTTCTTTCTTTCTTTTTTTTTTAGACCATACGCATTTTTCTTCAACTGCGAAGCTTTCTTTCCGACTTTCATATATATATATATATATATATATATATATATATATATATATATATATATATATATATATATATATATATATATATATATATATATGAGGTGTTTCAGCTAACGCTTTCCAACATCTTTAAATGTGGTCTGTGGCAGATGTCACAATTCTAGTTCATAAGCTCGTCTAGTCAAAGCGGCGGACAATACTTGCCCAAGAAATTGCGATGCAAAATCGGAAAATTAATAAAACTTTACTAATGAATACTAATTCAGTTTTAACTAATTACATTATGACCCATAGCGCAATTTACAAATTGTAGCCGAGGAGTTCGCAAGGCGGATCCACTTGAAACGAATTTTCAAGATGACACCAGTTTCGATATATAAATTCCCGTACTTTGCGGAGAAATGCATTGGCGTTCCAGTTAATTTGCTAACAAAACGTCGTTTCATGCTCTGAAGCACACAAGTAACTGGAACGCCAATGCATCGCTCCGCAAAGTTCGGGAATTTGTCTCGAAACTGGTGCCGTCCTGAGAATTCGTTCCAAGTGAATCCGCCTTGCGAAGAATTGGCTAGAATTTGTAAATTTTAATATGGGTCACAAGATAATTAGCTGCAAAGTTAATTAGTAAATTCTTGTTAATTAGTCGATTTTGCATTTTAATTTTTTGTGCAAGTAGTGTCCGCCGCTTCGAGTAGACCGGCTCATAAACTAGAATTGAGCTTTCTGCCACAGCAGGCAACCTCTAAAAAATTTTGAAAGTGTTCGCTGAAACACCCTGTATATATATATATATATATATATATATATATATATATATATATATATATATATATATATATATATATATATATATATATATATATATATATATATATATATATATATATATATATATATATATATATATATATATATTACACACACACACGCACAAATTTCGTTGCAGCCACTGCACCCATACTCTAATCAGCAGTCGCACGACTATGTGGCAGTGGTGCGACTACCACATGCCCTACTCACTTACTCATTGCTGAGTGGCGCGGGGTCGAAGAAACTTTATCTTTCGCGCTACTTCCGTGCTCCGAGAACTTTTGCGACTGGCTCCTTGCCTACAATGCAGGAGCGGGGAAATAATTTCAGCCTGCCGTGTTGGCGTAGTCGCTGACGTTGTGCTGCTAAGCCCGAGGACCCAGGATCGATTCCCGGCCGCGGCAGCCGCATTTCGATGAGGCCGAAATGCAAAAACGACCGTGCACCATGCATTGGGCGCACTTTACATAACCCCACATGGTCAAAATTAATTCGGCGTCCCTCACTATACCGCGTACCTCATAATCATACCGTGGTTTTGGCACGTAAATCCCAGGATTTAATTTTTAAAATCATTTCATATAGATAGTCTTATTTTAGTCCCGATAAGCCGGAAGTTTTCCTGCGGACATGGTAACGTAACTATGTATACACCAGTAACTACCAAAGAGTGCATCCTGAGGCAGTCCCTTCGATATGACTGAGCAAACGAGATGGTTAGCAGATGACATGGATATTTACAAACAATCAACAACTCTGGACCTCTAGAACATTTATTAAGCGAATTAATTAAGTTCAAATCTACCAGGCAGAGTATGAAAGGAAAGGCTGACGCCATATGCACCGCCTGCAGCGCGTTGGCTGCCGCAACAATTGGACGCCAGCGGTGGGAGTGTCCCATGCTCACGGCTTTCTACAGTCTAAGTAGGGGGCCAAAGTCGCCGCCTTCGAAGACTGTATGCAACCACGGAGTTTCCTACAAAGATTACTAGAGGGAAGTCACGCGTTTGTGCGTACGGGAGCTGCCAGTAGGGCGGTTCAGCTGCAGCATGGGGATGATGAGCATGTATAGATGGATTCGCCTTAAGCTTCGCCCCTCTGGCTTCAAACGGCACTGCGACTTTTCTAATTGGCCATTTTGCAATAAAATACAGTTGTATATGCAGAGAAAAGAGGGGGAATGCGGGAGATGGCAATTCAAGACGATGAGCAAAACGTGAACAAGGTGAATGCAGGAGCCTGCATTCACCTTGCATTCACCTTGCTGCATTCACCTTGTTCACGTTTTGCTCAGTTGTATATGCAGCAATTCGCAATGATTATGCAGGCGTGCAGGGAATTATTAAGCTATCATTTCTTGGAAATGTCCAGAGTTCCCTTCAGTTGTTTTTGTAGGAAGCGTTATGAGTGCAACCCTCGGCAGACATTGACAGTCACCTGCGGCGTTGTGTGCGTAGGATGCCCGAAATACCTGCACCAATCGGCATTCTTGCGTCCGACTGCCATTCACTGAACATTCAAACATCACAGAAACGCTCGTTTTTTTTTCTTTCTTTCGTTTTTTTTTTTACTTTGCTGCTAAAGCGCCGCGCGTGAGCGCGTCCTAAGGGTGGCCACGTCCATCACGTGCCATCAATCGCAGTCCTACCGGAGCGTTCGTCTGTTCCGCGAACTATTAGCGAAAAAGCGATCTTCGGCGGTGGCGCCCCACAGCGTCGGTTCTGCACGCCTCCGGGTACACACTGCAAAACTTCCGCGCCGTCGTCATCGGTCGTGATGCCTCCCAGTGGCTCGAAAGACGCAGCACTGCTCTCCCCGCGAAAAATCGCAAGGAAATACACACTCGGGAAAAAGAAACCAGGCCGCGGTGAGCGAGAGAAACATCGCTAACGACGGCTAATCAGGGGCTTTTCCTAGCGGAGGGGCGCAGAAGAACGCCGGATGCCAGTGGCCGTAAGTTTGCCTTCCCAAAGTGGTGCAGTGTCGAGGAGGCAGGTGGAAGCTGGAGATGGCGCCATCCGATCAAAAGTGTGACCGTCGAACGCATGTCGAAGAGCGATGCGATGAATTCCTCCGCTCACGCGGCCGTCTACTGAGCGAAAAAGAAAGCAGACGATGCTGCAAGGACGCACTGGGCGTCATCGAAGAGCGGAAACTCTTCGACGTCGCTCAGTACGTTCTTAGTACAAATACAATACTCGATAGTACAAACACCGTGACAGTATTAATGGTGCATTAAAGAACGGTAGCCTGTCTTAGCCGTCAGCAATTCTGGCGATATGGCGATAAGGTGACGGTTATTGCGGATCTAGCCAACGTTTTATTTTTGTTTGTTTAATTTGGAACCACTGCAAATATGCGGTGCGGGCGTCGTCGAGAGACGGCAACACTTTATTCTGTGCGCTATATACCGAGACCGTCTTAGCATCTGCTAAGCTGAGCTGGTAGCTTGCACAATGCTGCACTGTTTTAGGGAGCATTGCTCCAGTCAAGAATTATACCTTGCGCTGTGCAAGGCGGGAGGGGCAGGCGCACGCCCCATAAGGGTTTGGGGGCAAGAAGGCCGACCGTAGCTCTGCAAGCACCAGGGGAAGCATGCGAAAACTACATGCACGGCGCAAGCTTTCAATGTAGTGCGTGTCATGCTTGCAACTAATGGAGTCTTTCAAGTTCGATGAAGAATGCGGGGCGTGTAGCATACGTATGGGGTACAGCGAAGCCAGCCTAGCAAGGCTCGTGGCGCTGTATGCCACCCAGAAGCAAAATACGGGGACGGAAACATGGTTTGGCAGTGCAAATGACCTTTAGTTCCGCCCGTCCAGACACACAAAAAATGAGAAGAAACAAAAAAAGAAAAAAGAAAAACGTAAGGTTACCGTAGGAATGTCTCGAGACGTTTTGTTGCTCATTAACTATTGCTCTGGTTAGCGCCGATGCTTAATTCGTCAGTTATGACGTGTATTCAAGCCTCTCCCAATTCTGCTTTTTTATATTTCTTTCTTTTTTTAGAAATCGGTTTTGTGAAGGAACGTGTGTTTAATTGTGTAACTCCTAAACACGTGGCCGTAACGTGGCCGGTGGCCGACCGAGTCGCACGGCGCCACCTGTTGCTGCCGGCGGCAAAGGCGCCGCAGCGGCGCGAATAAGGTCACAGCGACAGGTGGCGCGGGATGCAGCGGCAGTTTCGGTGAATGTTTAAAAAGCGCGGCTTGTTTAAATTAACAGGGCGCCGTGTGCAATACGGCGTCGTTAATAACTGAGGTGTAGACTTATTTTCTCCGTGTAGACGAGAAAAAAACACACAATGGTGCGCAGGCGCCAATTGTCAAGTAGAGTCTTCAATCAGAGCATATCGTGGAATACGTGACTTTCAAATGAAACATTAACCAAAAGTGAAAAGAGCGCTACGAAGACGCGGACGAAAAGAACAACATGTACGACGGACAAGGCGCTCAAGACAAGACATGACAAGACATGTCCGTCAAGACAGATAGACAAGACAGACAGACAAGACAGACAAGACAAGACAAGACATGTCCGTCGTACATGTTGTTCTTGTAGTCCGCGTCTTCGTAGCGCTCTTTTCATTAAGTATGCAAAACCAACTGGCCCACATCAAGCTTCTGCTGCATTAACCAAAAGGTTTTCCCGTTAACCCAACGTTTGGCTTGTGCGCTTTCTTGCGTCTTCCATTCTCCTGCATGGTGAAAAAAGAATTCCACATCAAGCTAAATCGTCAACAGTCGATTGTCAACAGTCAATAGCTTTGGGTAGTGAAATGATATCAGTTAATAAATTACTACGAGAGTGCATATTTGGTGTTACCACCAACAGCCACCTGGCGAATCGGAATTACAAAATGTGCGCTAAAGTCCCTAATTAAACAATGATATATTGAGTTCCGCGAAATTGAGATGCCATCTTCTGTTACGATTCACTGTCAATAAATGTGTCAACATTGCGTAACTTTCTTCCGAAGAGCTGCAAAAAAAAAAAAAAGTCGCGATGGCAGGATGACTCTTTGTGCCATTTCTAGTGAGTCCTCATAATTACCGAGTGGTTATATTTCGTTTTGATGAAGTCAGCCGTGGCGCGTTTTTTTTTTTTCAAGAACGCAAAATACTATGCCTTCAATAGTGCTGAAGGAGCATGGCGAGTCGAACATCCCTTCCAATATGACAGTGCATTTAGCTTAGAACGACAGAAAGCTGAGCTAGTTGGTAAGGATTCATTATGCAAGAAAAGGTGAGGCGTGCAGGCAGGACACAACAGAAGAGAAGTGGACAACACGAGCGCGGCGTTTGTGTTGTCCACTTATCTTCTCCTATGTCCTGTCTGCACGCCTCACCATTTCTTGCATAGTGCATTTAGTAATGTGGCAGGGTGAAACAATACCGCCCAGCCTCAAATAAACATGGAGTCACATTGGGTAAGCAAAGCTTGACTCGCAGTGCAGTGACCATGTTTTCATTCTTTGATTTTTTTAATGCGCGCAAGCATTAGTAGTATGAAGGTGGGATAAGGTGAACGTGTATGGAAAGCCGGCCAAGTAGTAGACGGGAGATGGCAAAGCTTAGAACAGCGTGCATACATACATACATACATACATACATACATACATACATACATACATACATACATACATACATACATACATACATACATACATACATACATACATACATACATACATACATACATACATACATACATACATACATACATACATACATACATACATACATACATACATACATACATACATACATACATACATACATACATACATACATACATACATACATACATACATACATACATACATACATACATACATACATACATACATACATGTGAACGAGCTGAGTTGCAAGGAAAAGGCGAAGACGACAACGACGCCGACGAAGGTGCGAGTATGATCGTGCAATGGCACTGGAAGATATAGAAAGAAGGCGCTTACGAGGAACGTGGAGCGGCGCCATTGAGTGAGGAAGCCGAGGGAAGAAGGCAGCGGCAGCGGAAGAAGAAGCCTGTCAGACGATGGGTCCTGGCTCCTGCGTATGCCTGGTTCTACTGAGCATACGGCTCAACGTGTGATTATGCAAAAAAGAGGTGAGGCGTGCAGACAGGACACAAGAGAAGTGGACAACACGAACAATACGAACAGCGTTCGTGTCGTCCACTTCTCTTGTGTCCTGTCTGCACGCCTCAGCTCTTTTTTGCATAATGAATCCTTACCAACTAGCTCAGCTTTCTGTCGTTCAACGTGTGAAGCTGGCATACGCCTGCGGGGCGTCCAGCGCAGCACAGACCACAGCCTCTATGATACTGGCCTTCCTTCCTTCCTTGCCTATACATTCCTGCCCCGTCTTGCCACGTCGTCCCGCTGCCCGGCTCCAGCTCGCATTATTCTGGTCATGATGTCCTTCGACGCTCCACACCGAATCATCGAAGTGTGTGAATTTCGATGATTTAATTACGTAGTTTTCGGGCTAGTTTGTGACTCTATACTTAGAGGCGCTCCGAATACACATTTAGTTCGTTATGTGTCTCTCAGATCTTATAATGCGTGTTTGTGTGCGTGCGACAGTGAGAATACTACCTAGATGATGATGATGATAATAATAATAATAATAATAATAATAATAATAATAATAATAATAATAATAATACAGAGAGAACAGTAAACAAATCCACGTGTCAGTATTTTCTTTTCGAAATGTATTTGCACTGAATAATATCCAGAATCTACTACGGTGAAAACATCTACACCGTGACAATATATCATATAATATCGCAACTGACGGCGGTCTGCTTAGGTCCACCGCCAGTGGCATTTCGAGATCGCGAAAAGGCAGCGTGTGTGCCGAGTGAGCTCCTGAACAACACTTTGCAACGTGGTGAACGCGGTGCAAATCATGGGTACGGGACCTCAAAGAGGTGCGACGTAATGCTAACGCATTTACCGCTAGACCCCTCAATAGCACGCAAAGCGCGTTTCTGAATTGAAATTAGCTTAAGGTAATTGTTCGACGTCCTAGTTCCCCAAACAAGAATACAGTATGATAGCCTTCAGTACAGGAGTGAGTAATACATGGATATCTTTAACCAGTGGGGCAACAAATGAGATATCTTATACAAACAACCAACTGTTTTACTTAGATCAGACATTAATTTGGTGGTGTGAAAATTCCAAGAAAGATTCTCATTGAACCAAACCCCAAGAAATTTCTGGTTTGAAACTCGCTTTAATTCAGTACGCTCGTAGACAACTTTCAGAGTGATACTTTCTACTGTATTAATAGGATGAAAGATAATGTAGTTTGGCTTTGATAAATTAAGGCTTAGCCTATTGGTCAATAACCAGTTATGAAGCTTTCTTAAATATGCACTTGCCGCAGCCTCCATTTGGGACAAGGAGTGGGAATAAAAAAATATATATTCGTATCGTCAGCGTACATGACCAGATTAGGCGATTCGGATATGTTAGCGATATTACTTATGCATACTAAAAACAATAACGGTCCTAATATTGATCATTGAGGAACATCATGCTGAATTGCCAAATTCTGAGGGTACGCTATTACCCTGAGCATACTGCAATCTGTTATTTAAATAGCTGTTTAGCAGGTCAAATGCAATACCACGTATGCCAGAACTGTTAAGCTTGCATAGAAGGTTGTTGTGATGAACGCCATCAAATGGCCTTTCGGAAACCTAAGAAAAGGCCAAGAGTGTACCGTTTCATTTCGATACTCTTAAAAAAAAATTTCTTTTACTGTTAACAGCGCCTGCTCTGTTGATTTGTTTTTCAGGAATCCATACTGCGAGGAAGTAATGACATTGTACTTATGGAAAAAAAATTCTGTCGAGTCTATCCTCGCTTGCCTTTTGTAACAGCGAATCAAAGTGCTAAACTTCCGCAATTCACTCGGGAGGCAAAATGATTTAATCGCGGCGGGGTCTGAACTACATTAGTAAAGCACGTAGACCTTCGGCACAGATAATTAAGTACGGTCGCGTAACTATATTAAGCGACAGTCATGCAATTATACACACATCAAGTGTATATGTGACGTAATTGTTTAAGACTGCCTTTTTTATTCTATACTGCCGGCTAATCTTCACCCCACTTCGTGTTCCGTTGTATATCACAGAGATAGAGGAATGACTAACGCATGCTTCGTGCACGAAGCACAAAGCGGCAACAAAACTGAAATGTTTGTGGCTAACGGAGGACGTTACAATCACATATTGCGCGCTCGACACGGGTATATGTTATTACAGAGCAAACACCAAAGTGCAAACCCGAATGTGCCAGTACAGCGCTCAAAATATACAAATGGGCATTTACTACTGTGTTGCAATAAAAATATTCTTTAGAAAATGTGCACGCAGTATACTCGAACATGTAAACATGCAGTGGATAGCAGACAACGCCAGGCGGTGACTCCGCTCGATCTCGCAGCCAATACCGGCTCCACGTTCAGTTCAGCCAGGCTTTTGTGCGGCTGTGGCGGTGAAAGCTGACCCCGCAACGCAGGCTGCGTGGGAGCCGTCCCTATATCCGGGCCACGACGGTGAGGCCGTGAGCCAGCAAACAGACGCCTAGCACTTCCGAAGGCTACGAGAACCCGTATATACAGATTCGCTGTCTTCGATGCATCAGTCGTCAGATTAACATGCATATGTGAAGTCTTTTACCTATCTTCAAACAAAAACAACAAAGCTATGACTATGGAATGCAGACCCTCACCTTCATTCTCTACAGCACCATTCTATTAGGAACGGTAGTATGGATCATGCGGGTTTTCAGGAGAGGGATATCAGGACATTCATTTTTCAGGAGAGTCTGTGGCAAAGGTGGTACGTGCATGAAGAATTATTGGTAAAGCTTGGTAAATAGTAATCATATTGCTAAGAAGTCGGTAGTTCGCGAGGGTCGGTAGTTCGCGAGGCAACGATTAATTCATCTCTGCGCCATACACCGCGGCTTCTGATTTCAGGCCACCTTCTCTTCCTATGTCTAAAGGTTAGCGTAGTGCATGATCACGCGGCTCATTTAATCACAACTTACCACAGTGCGACATTTCTCCTGTATACTTCAACTTAATTTCAGGGAACAGTGGCGCGCCCGGTATACGCATCAAAGTGATTGCTGTGTTTGGCTGTGGATATATGCTGCTCGAAAGAGGTCTGTCAAAATTCCTGTCCGGAGACACAAATGGGCGGTGCAATTAAGACCGCCGCCGCGTGCCGACCGAGGTCGCGACTTTCTCGACGAAGGCGCTCCAAGGCACAGTCGTGCGCAGACGCAGAGGTATCGCAAAGTAACGAAAGAAACGTAGCAAAAATGGAGCACAGGTAGAACCTATCCGTCGAGCATTCTCAATGTCAGTGCGAGTGTATCTGAATGAAAACTCGCCTAGGATTGTTGACACACGTTTATTCCATTTCGATCCGTTAGGCTGATTCCGTCAATTCGAGGCCGTGATAACGTACCTACACAATTTTCAATTTTTGCATAGCCATTGCGAACACGCTGTCGATGACTCTCCTGCCTATAGTCGCAGGTAAGCTAGCCTAAGTATGAGCTAAGAATATCCATGTCGACTCCTACGTACGCCACCCCTGCGCCAGTAGCATCGATGTGAGGGACTGACGATAGCATTTTTCTCCAGACTGTCGTTTAAGGTTATAAAAATGACCCAGAAACATGCACATCAGAATTCCGATAGCTCCTCTTATGTGAAGCTCGTGCCTGCCGACATGATGATGATAACGATTTATTGGCATCGCCCTTGAAACGGGGCGGCCGCAAATAGTCACCTATAGCCTGTTTGATTTAATCATCTATTCTATACACTTTTTTCGTTCCAGCATTTTTGGAGTGCAGCTCTCAACCGCCCGTTCCTGCAGCGAGCGTCGGTGTCGTGCCTCGGCGTCCTCGTTACCGTGTGAACTGGCGCAGGGAAGGATGAAAGAGCGAATGCGAAGCGCGGATGAAAGACGGCGAAAGCGAAGAGAGCGCGAGGCGCAAAGCGGAGGAGGAGGGTACGGCGAAATTGCGTGAGAAGAAAAACGTAGTGCCGCGTAAGACGGGCTTCTCGGCGACGATGGCTACGAGTTGGCGCCAGAGCAGCATGCGTCGTCTGTTCACCGATGACGCCACCGATACCTTATATGGAAACAAAGCGCTGCATGAGTGGAGGTATGTCTGCAACGGCTGCTGTGAATCGTGCCCGTGCGTCACCCACGCGTTGCCTCTCGACACCTCCCGATCAGCGAGGCAGTGGCGCCACATTTCGCTCCGTTTGCAACGTACCGCACGAGAAAGATTGTCCGCACCCGCCAACATATCGCGCAATGAAAACACGCATACAGCTGCGCTGGAATTTCGCATTAGGAAGTATAGCAATCGTCAGTGATATTTTTTAAATATTTTTTTTCTTCGTCTAGACTTCACTATCTATTCGTACCCTGTAGCGCTACTTATTCTCCGATCGTATCCATCTCTTCGCTGTTTTTTTTTTTTTGCCACCAATACTCTAAACATCTCTAGCTTATCTGGACCGCTGACGTGTGGATGCTTCCGTCCACTTTAGATCCAAGCTCTTCTGGAAGGTGTACGTTACCTAAGAGTCTCGCTGGGTGAATCCCTTCGCGTTTCTTTAGGATGTCCTGAGTGGTCTCCAGATTTCTTGCTGCGGCATGCACATGCCTTATCTTGTTGCGAATATTCGCTCCAGTATGTTTTTGTCCTTGGAAAATCGGCTCGAGCCTCAAATACCAAGGCGCTGCCCTTTGTGTTATCGTAGAGATATACCCTTCTAATTTCCTTCTACCCATTCTTGTACATCTCCGTGGTCTTTCTTGCTACCATCTAATTAACTGTATCAGTTTCTCTCACTTTCTATCTGATGACTACTGGTTGTCTATTTAAACTTACAATTCACCTTGTACTTTGCGGCCAACTTTCTTGACCTGTTCCTCCATTCTGCGTCCATGCTTTTCGGGTACAGATATTTGTGGACTTTAGCCATCCATTTATGTTGGTCCATTCTCATGAGTATTTCTTCAAAATTAATTTTGCTCTGCGCTTCTTTGACTTCAAAAGAGGACAAACCCAAGTCACCCTGCACGGCCTTATTTGTAGTTCTACTGTGAGTTCCCAACCCAAAGCCAAACCGCCTCTACCGATCTTTAGTTAACTTCCAACCCGGACAAAATATCCGATTTTAAGTACAGAAGGGCATTTGCGAACTTTAGCGCTGGCATCGTTGTTCCCTTCCAGAATCCAAGCACCACCTCATATTTATTGCAGCCCTAAAGTGCTATATCTTTCAGCTCCGCTGCATTCCACTTCCCCTTTATTTTCAGACTATCTTCGCGGCTGTTTGAGTAAGTCTTTCCACGTTCATGTATTACGCCGATGTATTTATATTAATTGACTATTCATATGACTTGCTGTTGAACTGACACCACGTAATCACTCGTCTATTCATTGAAGATAATTCTTAATTTCTCTGCGTTAAAGTAAAGGCCTCGACTGGCCGCGCTGACATTTCAGTCAGTTCGAGCCTCGCGGATCGACACACCGTTCTCGACGTTGGCATCGGGACTTCTCTGGCGACGCCTCGACGATCGCGGTGTACCGCGAGCACCCGCACGACGAGCAGAATTGGAAATCGCTGCGCTTGGTCATCGCCGGGGGTCAGCGGCCGGCCGACTCGATCAGATTCACCCGCAATACGGAAAACGAGTCTCCAGAAACGCGGCTATATCTACACGCACAAGGCGCTCGCCCACCTCCGAAGGCGCCGCTCGCTCCCTTCTACAGCAGCTGCGGTGCGCGCACCCGCGAGTCGTCGTTAAACGCCAGCTGATCTCCGCGGCCGACGCTGATGCACCCCGCGCGCGACCCCTCGGAGCCGGCCGGCATACCTTCGGCGGGACCGGCTGCCCGCCCGCGGTTGCTCAATCAGCGAGATTACACGTGTGCCCGGCTTGTTTCCTAATTCCCTCCGTCCCCCTCTCGATACACAAAGACACGCATATACGAACAGCCGGTGCAAGTATAAAGGCGCAGAAAACGGAACGCTTTCGCTGCTTGTGACGCGCGATGTGGCCCGGCGGTGTTTCGCCTCTCCGTGTAATCGGAGCGAATGTCGCAACGCGACGTGCGGCTGGGCACTCCGTCTCTCTTCTCCTGCGCGATATTTATTTCATCTTTTTTTTTTCAGCCTTAGTATTTTCGTCGTCGCAGTTCTTTTCGCCTCCCGCATGCTCGCATTGCCGAGGCCCCTCGCAGCCGCAGCAGGTACGAAGGTGTGCGTGAGGAGGGGTGTGCGATCGGGGCCGCGGCGTGATGCTGGCGACCGGCCCGGCTCGCTTAAGGGGGGGGGGGGGGGGGGGGGGGGGGGGGCCCGTCGGCGGGAAAACTCGCGCCCAGCGGGCAGGCAGTTTGGTTGCGGGGTGGAATCGCGGCGCGACCCCTGGATGTCGCCCGGAGCCACGCATTCCCTCGCACGCATCTGGCGTGCGCTCCGGAGCGCTTTCTCCGCTGCTGCTATACGGACGAGTGGAAGCGGGCACGCGCTGCGAGAGGAGGAGGATGGCAGCGCCCCCCCCCTCCCCGCCATATTCCTCGGATTCCGCCGACCCCACCCACCTTATCTCTCTTCATGTATCCCCCCCCACGCACAATGAATCTCCGCCGTTGACCGCACTGCTGACCCTCCAGTAGCTGGGACAGTAGCAGGAATGACGGGAGCACGTACTTCACTAATCAGGCGTATATACGGGATTCAGAGTTGTTTTATTGCTTTCTTTTGGGGGGGTGGAGGTATATATATATATATATATTCATTATTGTAGCACCTCTGCTCTCCCTCACTCCCACCCACCCTCCCAATAAAGAACAGAATCAGAGAGAGAGAGAGAGAGAGATTATTAAGAACTACTTTAACTGTGCACTGTCATCATCATCATCATCGCGGGCTGCGCTGTGTCTTCGGCGAGTTTCTCGGTCCGAATAAAAGGCTGTACGCACCACTGCCCCAATTTATATATCGCGGTAGAAATAACTAACGTGGGAGCATCGGCCAGCTGGTTTCATTTTCAGGAGGGATGGATGGATGGATACGTTTTTCTTGTACGTCCGGCAAGGTTTAACGCGACCCGGGCCCAGGTCCCCAACGGGGGAACGTCAAGGCCCTGCCTCAACGCCGCCTCACGGGCTTGCTGGACTGCCCACGTCTGAATTCCGAGGTCTGAGCTGCGCAGAGCGGCGGTCCACCTCGACGACAGGGTCTCCGGAGTAACTGCCATCCCTCCTATAACTAAGAGCTTTTTTACAGACACGAACACTGACGAAGCCGCATGAAAAACGACACGTTGCGCTGTCTGTCGAATAATTCCTTATTGCGATAGACGAATATTTAAATACGCTAGAGCGAGCAGGCAAAGGCATAAAATATATAAATAACACAAAAAGCGGCAGAAGTCGGTCATCCTTACATAATGATTCATGCGAGTAGTAAATGTGTCTGCAGTCATATAGGTTAGCAGATAAATATGCACTTTCGATAGCCAGGCGCGCCAATACATTGCTCTTTCTATATTGATATTCTATGGGCTTGGATTATTTCTCAGGTTATTTATTTATTTATCTGCTTATTTATTTATTTATTCTACTACCTTCAAGCTCCTACGATAAGAGAGGGGAGGGGGGTGAGTACAATGTTAACGCGATACGACAACAGCAACAACAGAAACAATAAAATACGATTGACAACCATAACATGAATGATGCAACACTTAGGTAGTTATTGACAAAGCAGATTCCTAGCAGCACTTCTAAAATCATTATTATCTCTAATGGCGACCACTTTGAGTGAATGCCCGTTCCCACACGAACATGTACTGGGAATAAATCAGTCATTATAATATTTAGTGTTTGAAAATGGATACCTATTTTATGATAGCTACCAATTGTGTGGGAATGTATAGGGTGGTTTTGTCAATAGCCTATCCTTAAGAAATAAATTGGGATGATAAACCTTATGAATTAAACAAAGGCGGAAAACATTTCTGTGCGATAAAAAAAGCTGGGTAAGAAAAGTGTGTCCTCCACAGCTGTAAAACTAGCGGTGGGTTGATAGTTAGAAAGAATGAAACGTAGCGTACGGTTTTGTACCTCCCCTAAGTCAGCTATCGGTGATTCCAGACCAGAATTCCATTCATATGCTGCCTATTCTAGTTTAGTTCGAACCAATGTTTTATAAAGCTGCATCCAACTTAGATACCCAGAAGGGTTGAAATCTGGGCCAGTTGGTACATACTTGAACGAAAAAACCAGTCAAAAACACAAAGGACAAGAGAAGAAGTTCAGGACACAACGACTGGGCTGTGGTTTATTAGAATCGGTGTAGTCCCAGCAAGGGCAGCAGAGCATGCGCAACCGCATCATCACTTATCACATAGCATGAAAAGACAGCACCGTTTCTATCGGGACCGACTTAGAAATTCAAATTCTTTTTCTTGTAAGCGCACCGAGGTTGTACTAACGCAGTCATCACCTAATAAACTGATGAAGTACGCTTCCAAGATTTCACGCTCTTCTTTGCCCTTGCCCCTACCAAGAATCATCACATTGCTAAACAATGGATAACAACCACACTCATTGCAATGGCGAGGCAAGTTTGCACCGTTATCTGACCCCAGGGAGGAGTGGTGCTCACGCAGGCGGTCATTAATACATCGACCGGTTTGGCCTATGTAAAACCAGTCGTTGTGTCGTGAACTTCTTCTCTTGTCCTTTGTGTTTTTGACTGGTTTTTTCGTTCAATTAGATACCCAGGTGCGAGAGAAATTTCTGCGGAGGTAATGTAACATACGACTGGCATTGGTATTTATCTAATCAATGTGAGATTTCCAAGATAAGTTATTCAAGATGTACACGCCAAGGTACTTGTATGAGTAGACAAGTTCCAAATCAGTGTTGTTAATGTAATATGTTTGATGATTAATACATTGTAGACAAACACGCTTAAATTTGGATTTGTTAATGTTTAATTTTATATTGCATAGCTGCCACCGCTCATAAACCCGCTTAAATTCAGGCTGCAGGATGGCTGAATCTAAGTTACTGTTAATTTGTCTATACATGACGCAGTCGTCGGCGAAAACACTGTTGGAAGACGCTATGTTTGTGGGCATGTCAATAATGAAAATCAGAAAGCGCCGAGGACCTATTACAGAGCCCCTGTAACCATGTTATCCATGGTTATCCATGGTATCCATGGTATCCATGTATCCATGTTATCCATGGTATCCATGTTATTAACTGCTATACAAACTAAGAACGATTTGTGAGCAGACCTTCCAACCACGAAATAGCTTGCCTATCCAAATGAAGACGGTGTAATTTAAGAAAGAGAAATTCATTTGTCAGCCAAATGCTTTTGAGAAAACTAAGATATGCAGTTTATAGGGACCCCTGATCAAGAATGGAATGTAAGTCATGAATGAAGCACAAAAACTGCGTTTCAGACGAGTATACCTTGCGAAATTCGTGTTGAGTATTACTAAAACATGAATTACATTTATAAAGCTAGCTATATGAGAGGAAATGACATATTTCATGATTTTGCATAGTGTGCTGGTAATTTATACGGGTCGGTAATCATTAGGACAGTGCTGTTCTCCGGACTTGAAACAGGAAATAACTATCCCCACTTTTCAATAATTATGAATAAAGCCAGTTTCAAGCGATTGCTCAAATAGTTTTGAACGGATAATGGAACTGCATACTTCGGTATTAATAAGAAACTTAGGATTGATATTGTCCACTACAGATGACGAGGATATATTTAGGTTTTCAATTGTTTTGCCAATATCTGTCGAATCGAAACAGATTGAACCCATCTAGAGAAATTAAAATGCAGAATAGTCGTGTCTATCAAAGCTAAAATTGTTAGAAAATGCCGAAAGACGCTGGCACATTCTTCGCTGGGTATTAATGTTCTGTTCGGTGTTTTAAGAGTAATATCGCGAGTATGACTCTTGTTTACGATCTTTTAAAACTGACTCGGATTGATACCCAGCATGAGAGGAAGTACGTTATTTAAAAATGTGTCCATTACCAAATTTAATGCTTTTCTTTTCACTCAGCATTTGCTGAATGATGTGCGTCCCAGCGTGACAGTGAATTAACAACTTTAGCAGAACGAAACATTCGTTTCTTTTCATTCGCTAATATTTTCAGCGATTGGTTAAACCAAGGCTCCTGATTATTAGACGCTGCCATCCTTAGTGGAACAAACGCTTTTGTGAGGGACTCAACTTTGTCTTTAAATAACTTGCCGCTGGTATTAACAGACCGCTCAGAGAGGCCCTATAACATTTAATTCATAATTACACATAACTCGCCATTAACAGCGTCAAAGTTAGCAGCTCCATAATCTCGCACAGCTTTAGCATGATTTCTATGATGCTTAACCGATGCATTCAATGTGAAATAAAGGGCAAGGACACTAGTCCCGGGAGATCATCAACTATATGGCAATCAATATGGTTGTACTTTTTCTAGCATTTTACATTTTTCGAGTTCAGGCTGGCAACCGCACTTCTTAAATGTAAGATGGCCCCTTACTGTTTTTATCACGAGCTGTAACGCCACTGCGTTATAGCTCGCTTTAAATCTTGTATCTTGCCATTATAGAAACATTCTATCTTGCTCGTTGTAAATACGCACACTACAGCAAATAATCTCTACATAACCATTCGCTTCACAACAGTTACGTTATTACAGGCTTCACATTACGTAGACCTCAACTAGAGTTGAGGCTGCTATATTTTTTTTTGTCTGTCCTTATGTCTGTTACCGCAGTTCCGGCATTTCAGTACCTGTTGCGAAGAATATAAAGAAAGGTCTGGCTCTTCCTGGGGGTGTGTTAGGGGGGTGCATAAACCACTGATCCGGCGATTTCGGCGGGGTGGGGCCATAAGCACCCAAGACTAGGTGACCGCCTCGAGCCCTTGGACACGGGCGGCTTCCTCGGCGTGCCGGACGGCCCACAGTTGATGGGCGAGGTCGTGGCTGAGCGGGGCCGTCCCGTCGCACCCCGCGGTGCGAGACTGCCACGTCTACCCCGTTCGTCGGGAACTGCTGCTGCTCGCTACCGGTGCATTCCCACAGCGTGTGCTGAGTTCGGATGCGTGCGCCTTTGCAGTTGCCTCCAGGCAACCGCTTGTTTAGTTTGGCGTGCGGTGGTGGCTATCAATTTGTGTTGCGTTACATAGAAACTGCATGATCACATGATGTTGTTCAATGGACACGGCGGCACGGCCATGAAAATGCCGCCCCACGTGCCATTGTTCGCGCAGGTTCTGCTTGGGAGCTGCTTCATCGATCACGGATCCGTGGGACGAGCCGATGGCGGGCTTACTAATACTTGCTCAACTTGCTCGAAGCTGCTTGAACATATTATCTCGAAACGTCTCATAACTTACACAAATGAGCACAATTTATTATCCGATGGCCAACAGGCTTGTCTACTACATCTCAGCTTATCGAATTAGTGTATCATCTTTCGGAAACCATTAACTTTCGCGGACAGAAAGATATGATCTTCCTGGATTTCTAAAAGGCATTCAATAAAGTGTCTCATCGAAAATTACTATGGAAAATTGAGTTAATTTTTATTAATGCTACCATTCCAAATTAGTTCTCATCTTATTTTCATTCTCGCGAGCAATACGTTGAGATTAGAGACATGAAATCTCAAGTTTCATCTGTCAAGTCAGGATTACCCCAAGGTAGTGTTCTGGGCTCCTTTTTATTTCTTGTATTTATTAATGATTTCTCGAATGATATAGACCTTTCCATCGGGCTCTTTGCAAATGACTGCGTAATATACAATAACGTAGAAACAGTAGCTGACCAGGAAAAAAATTAGATGGGAACTTGCAGAAGATAAAGAAATGGTATGATGAATGGCAAATGGAGCTAAATCCACTAAAACCCCTAGTTATGACAGTCTTTTGAAGGAAAAATCCTGTAAACTACTCTTACTACATTGATAGGTATGAACATAAATGAGTTGAGCAGCATAAGTACCTCGGCTTGATTTTCTCAAATTATCTTCGCTGGAACGATCATATAGATTATGTGTGTTCTAACACCAGCAAGTCGCTCTAGTGTCTCAGGCGTAATTTTCCCTTTGTGACACAAGAAACAAAATATTTAGTGCATAAAATACTAATAAGACCAATAAATTAATATGAAAAGGTTGCCTGGGATCCTTTCTGTGCTGCAAATACATCAAAAGTCGAAACGATCCACCGTCTAGGAGTCAGATTCATATTCAACAAATACCGGCGGTCGGACTCCCCTTCTCAACCATGCGTACTTGCAGATCGAACTACCTACATTACAGGCTAGGACTAAATACGAAATCTTGAAATATCTATTATCTTATTATTGATCATCATATTCATATAAGATACGCCGACTATTTTGAATTTATTCGCGGTGAGACCTGTAGGCACCGTCATTCAACGTTTATTTGTACTCCAGCCGTTCGTACTGACTGTTTTAAGTATAGCTTCTTCCCAAGAGCTATCAGCGAATGGAACTCTGTGTCTGAAGAAGCCGTCTCATCTTCATCAGCTGATTCATTCATGAAGCACGTAGCTGACGTACTGATTTGTTACTGCTAATAGAAGCTGACCTTTCTTTTTCCGCTATCTGTGACTTGCTGCGTTTCTTATCTAATAATGTGCTTATTTATTATTTGGTGCTATTTGTCGCTTCACTTGTTAGATCTGGATGCAAACTATCTGATGTCATTGTTTTCCAGTATGCTAACTATTATAAATTTTTATTCCACTCCTGTAATAGCCCTGTGTAAGGGCTGACAGTGTTTGTAAATAAAAACAATAATAAAAAATAATACGGCTTCAATGATTCGGCCACGAAAGCGGAATGAATATTGGAGCCATGAGAAAATTAATATCTCTCACAATCATTTCATGCAAGCTGTAGCTGAAAATTAGTGTCTGAGCATTATATTTCAAGAGTGCAGCGCGCCAGTCTCGCACGTGCCCATGAGTTCGTCCGAGAGTACCGCATTGCACTTGTGAAGCCTACTGCTATGTTCCAGTGTAGCGACGAGGCAACCGAATAGACAACACCAGGCAGGACACTGTCTTATATATATATGACTGTTTCGTTCTTGCACTGGAAAGTAGCACTATGTAAAACCAACCAGCCAAAGTGTGCATCCTTTAAATCTAGACAGCGCAGCCAAAGAAGCAAAAAATTACAAAGAAATCTTGGAAGTGAAATTTGTCCACTCTGGCTCAATTGTGGAAAGGTAGTACAGTACTTGGTAGGAATTGGCTTCTTGGAGCGCCTGCGGCTCGCGCAGACACGCAAACTTGACGCAGTACATTAAAAAAATGACAAAAAAGCGACAAAGTCACCGGGTATAAACACGTACGTCCCGAGGATGCGACACAGGCGAGTAATACAGAAGGGATCATACGCAAAATGTGGTACAAAAAAATACAGAAATACAAAGAATAAGTCCCAGTTTCGTCCGAAAGGCGAATAATTTACAGCGATGGCAAAGTATTACACAATTATACGAAGCAAGGCTCGCAGTTTAATTTCATGGGCAGCATAAATCGCGGTAGACGTTCGCTTTCTAGGTAAACAAGCATGGTGTCGCGCGCCTGCAGTCACACACGTGAACGTAGTCCACTCGATGACCGCCATCGTCTACAACGCTGGCGCGATGTGGAGCGCCGGCCGCGGGTAGCACGCGTGCTTGTCCCAAAGCGGAAGTTTCGCGCTGCCAGTGGTGTTCTCTATTTCAAATGTGCATCCCCTACGGAACTCGGAATATCTCGTGGCCTCGAACACTGGGCGCGCGAGAAGACAGCGCGCACAAAGCCACCATTTTTTTCGGTTTGCTCTGCTTGCTCGCCCTGCGCCCAGACACCCGCGCAGCCGATCATGTGACCTGTGATCATGTGACCTGTGACCTGTGATCATGTGACCGCGCAGGCCACGCATGCGTCGTCGCATCCAGAACAGCACGGTGACGGCGCGAACTGCGCCTTGAGTGTCCGTGTGTGTGATATCGCAACGACAAAGCTCAGTATGTGAAAGACTGTGCGGATGGTTACGGAAGGACACACGCACAATGCTCGAGGCCCGTGGCCGCACTGCGGAAAGCAGCGCGGTCGATATCTTGCAGCACGATAATGTGCTGCAGAAGATATGCGTATGCCGGGAAGAAATAGTGACGGCTAAGCACAGACGCAGGCACGCTCATAAAAGGCGCAGGAAGCTTGCAATAAATTGTCAGGCGCATGTGTGAAACTTCCCTTTCATGCGCGTTTCCAATTCAGTCCAATTCAATCGATTTATTTAACACCCTGAACAACAGTACGGATATATAGGAGGGTTGCGAGGAAATCGTTCAGATAGGTTTGCGGGGGCCCACAGTCCCCAAAATTCCTTTGGCCGAAACCGGCAAAGCGCGACGAAAATGCTCCACTGCTTTCTGTTATATATCTCATAAGTGGCCATGCATAGCGGTTGACTAAACAGGTCGTGAATTACGCTGATGTTTGCATAGGCGATAACTAAACAGGGAGTTTAGCAGATCATACGCTCCTACAGAGAGTCCCGTGGGAGCATACTCAGTGACTCTACACATGTGACATCTCTGGATGTATGCGACATATTCGCCGGCTCTGTTCCTCAACAAAACTTTATACAAGCCAAAGTTAACTGTTGACAAGGTACCTTTTATGAAGCACCATGAAGTTTACCAAGGTTGAAGACTGGGCGTGTTGGTATAGCGTATTGGAGGTTGGATTGCGCAACATTTTGACGAGACACGCAGAACAGAAACGCACACCACAGAGCGCTCTGTGTTGTGTGTTTCTCTTCTGTGTGTCTCGTCAAAATGTTGCGCAATTCAACCTCTAATATGAAGTTTACGTTTCACACGATTAAAGTCAACCCTTCTTCGGTACAATTCATATAATTTTGATAATTCCTCACCCAACAAAGTAAATTTCCGGCGCATTCAAGACGACCGGCAAGCGTCACGAACTGAAAAACCGCAGCTTCCGTTTCTCTCGCGACGCACGGCGTGTCTCTCTTAAGTGCCTCGGTCAGTGTCGCGACCGAAGTAGAGTTGATCCGCGTTCAGGAACTGGTCCTGAACCAGCCCTCGGTTAAGTGCAAAAAGACAGTCCGCGGATAGCACGCGCTGCTGCGAGCATCTCAGCCAAATTTTGCAGCCGTGCGCGGCGCGTTGAGCTCGCAAGCAGAGCGCGAAGTCACCTTTTTTATCAAACGCTCTCTTCGCGAAAGAAGCCTGCTCGTCAAATCTTTTGTGGATGCCTTATTTCGTAATACAGCAGGTCCCCATACGCGGCTGCTATTGGCCAATAGCTGACATCAATCAAGAAGGGTGTTTGGATCTGTGCGCTTCTTCCTACTGTTACTGTGTATACTGATTGACGCAGTTTAATAAACAGGCTGTAGTAAGCAAAAATCTGCTTCCCAATTTCGATAATAATTACGTACTTCCGGAAGAAACTGACTATAGTCTGCTCACGCTCGGCCGCGGCCGCCGGCGAAGGAAGTAAACTTGGGCCACCGTGCTTATGGGTGTCGCAGCATGCAGTCGGGTCTCACTGATTTCGACTAGTTTTGAACACTCAACTAGCCTGCGAAACTTAAGGTCAGACAGCGCGCTCGCTCCTGGCCGCTCTCGGTTAGGCGCCATGGCAGACTTTGCTTCGTCAGGCATCTTATTGAGTTATTCATAGCGCCTCGAAGTGCGAAAGTTGGATGTGGTTACTATCAGTCCGTCAATCTGGCGCCGGACAAAGTCTATATGCACCACGTAGCACGGCGAGACTGGGGCATATGAGCGCGATCACTCACTCCAGCCCCGTCGTGCACAAAGTAAACGCTGCGCATACACAATGCAGTTGCGTGTAGCTGCGGTCTGCAATGTATAGCATAGATACCGCGGCCGCCGCAGCGTGCCGCGACCAGTCCGCTGACTGAGCGCACGGCTGCTCGCGGAGGCTTACGTTTGGCTTACGTTTGGTGGCGCCAAAATCGGAAGTAGCGGCGTCTACGCGAACATCCAAAATCAAAGTTGAACTGCGCGCCACGATGATGTTCAGCAGGCGGAGCGTTGTGTGCACGCCCCACTCCGCCGTAGCCTTCGCAGCGCAAGTCATTCAAGACGCAGAGGACGCACCGCGAACGGAACGCGTCTGCTGAATGCGTTGAAGTACTTTTTGCGGCAAAGTATTTCTGAAATAGTCTATTTTATAAAATAGACTATTTCAGAAATGCATTTGAAGCTAGCTTCAAATGCATTTCTCGACTTTGATAAAAAGTGGTTCAGGGCCCCTCTAAAGCCGCAGAAGCCAAAGGGGACGTGTTTCTTCAGAAGCTCGGACACCGCCCTCCCGCACTCGGCCTCCGGTGAAAAGCGAAAGCGGCAAACTTTGCACCCGGAATGTGGCAAGGGCGATAAACCCGAATTTCGATCGAGTTCCAAGGAAAATGAAAAGAAAGAAAATATAGCATAGAATGGTACGGAACAAGACGTACTGGAAAAGTTAAGAGGAGCAGGTTTCGCGCTCCGCGCTGTTTAATGCGACTTGGGACGCCGGGGAGACATCTCTTCTATCCGGGACGGCGAGGCTGCACGAAGGTACAAAGGTACGCGGACAGCGAGGACGACGCCAGTTGACGGGGGCCAAGGGGGCGGCGCACCGGCGTCGTCCGATAGGGTCTCGCTGTGCGCCAAATGAATGGAAGCCCCGGCGGAGTGAAACGTACCACCGGAAGCCGCTGCAGGAGTGGGAGCGAGATAAAGTTACGAAGACGACGACGAAGCAGACGAAGAGTGGGCGCGGTCCGCGTTTCCACGCGGCCTGGGACAGGCCAGGCTCCCTCCTCCTCCTCGTACAGCGTCATGGTGACGCCGCTGAGGCCAGCGCTCCGACGTCGTTCGCACGCAATAGCGTCGTCGTCGTCGTCGTCGTGTTTGTGTGTCCCTTGAGTTGGCCCATTGCGGCCCGCCGAAGTCGTGCAATTCTTTAGCGTCGCCCCCCTCCCCCGAATCTCCTTTCCCTGTGTCCTTGCCCCTTCACCTTCAAGCGTGCCCGCTGCTCGACGCAATCCTCTGGCGGCGCGGTCGAGCGCGTGCCGGAGGAATGCGCATCGCCCTGCGGAATCCCACGGACCTCTCGCTCCGCAAAGTTGTTGCTGCTGCAGCGAGGTCGCCCTTCGATGCGATACCCTGCGTGCGCGTCTGTTCGTGTGAGGCCTGTTGTGCGAGTCAGTTAGCGAGCGGGACAGGAAGCCAGCCAACGGCGTTCGAGCAGCACCGCTATACACGCGCCCACATTAACCACGGTTGAGCTGCATATCACTTATGGCCTACCGCGGTTGATGCAGCGTTACATGATAAATCTATTGAAACTTTTGCCGTTATCGATACTCACTGCATATAAAATATGGTTAGGCTCCGCTCGTGTAATATCGTATATATGCGTTACGTTTTGAGAGAGAGAGAGAGAGAGAGAGAGAGAGAGAGAGAGAGAGAGAGAAATTTACTGACAGAAAGGCAGAGAGGTCGGCCTGAGCCCCAGCTTGCTCTTGCGTGCCACTCTACACTGGGGAAAGGGACGGGGAGGGAAAAGGCGGATGATGATGAGAGTCAGAAAGGTTAATGAGAGGTAGTTTTGGTTGACCACCCTGTACGGGGGGAATGGGCAGGAGAAAATCTGCAGCTCATTCAGAATGAGCATGCCAGTCTATAACTATGGTATCAAATACTCTGATAATAAAGAATACGCCTGCGCTCATCTACTGAGCATTCGCTGCATTTTTCTTTTGTAATTTCACAGATAAATAATTGTAGCTACATTACAGGTAAATAACTGTAGATAAACTGGCGTAGCCCGGCCACCGCCGGGCTACGCCACTGCTTGCGTGGTTAATGGAGCTGCACACAAATGTCAAATGAGGATAGTAAAGAGACAAACAGCTATCATTTCGCTAATAGTACTGATGACAAATTTTTCCGCTTACCCTATGGGGACCAGTTCTGTCTGACTATTACAGAAAAAAGCCACTTTCTGAAACGAAATAATCTGTTTCTTCCACTGAAAAAAAAAAAAATTCTAGAGTAAAGAATAGGAATAATCCGTTTTTTTTTGTTATTTCACATTCCTTTTTTTTTTTTACAGTGCAATGCCCTCCACTACGACTTCTTTCATAGCCCTATAGCATTGACACGTTAAACACAACCAATCGAACGGTCAGATAACAGTATATTTCTGCGCTTCATGAGTCGTGATGTCACGGGTGAAGACTCAAAATCTGTGCACTCGTATGCACGACATGGCAGCGACGCTAAGCGCGATTTACTTTTCACTTTCGATTGACCTTCGCTCGTGACGTCAAGGCTGAAAGCGCGCAGGCCTCCTGATATCGAGAAGGCGTTAGTTCGAGCGAACGTTACTGGAACGAAATTAATGGCGTTTCGGCCGTGTCATTGCGACAGCGGGCTTGCGCGTGATAACAGGGATCTGGAAAAAAAAAACTGACTCGCCATCTCGGCCCTGCGATAGTGAATGTCCAGCGAAGATGTTGCAAAACCACCACTACAACTGCTGAGGGGTGGGGGTGGGGGTATGCATTGCTTCATTGATGGGTGCTTGCTTTGTGCTTGTTCGTAATTGAAACGTATGCTTTTCTGCGTGTTGGATGAGTGATCTCAATGCATGTGTGTACCATTCGCTTCACTTTACTGAGCGCTAGTAGCCTCTGCCTTACGGAGCTATGATCCATTGCATTTCTCGCTCGCTTATGGGGGTATGAGCCATTGTTGATGATGATATATGCTTGTTTTCAGCGTGTTATTTACTGAAACGTGTGCTGTTTTGTGTGTTGTATGGGTGATTTCTATGAATGTACGCACTGTTCGCTTCACTTTGCTGAGTGCCTGTAGCCTCTGCATGCGTTGAGGGGGATGAACCAATACCTTTTTGCTTGCTTAAGGTATATGAGCCATCGCTGATGATGATAATTTTTGTTCATGGACGGGCACGAAAAATGCCGACCAACGAGAGGCTAACAGCTTCGCTGTAAAATGGCAGTTTCCTCGAAGAGCGAAGCGTTGACAGCGATAGCAAGGTTTAGCGTTGCGCCTGATGTCCTCGGACGATGTACAAAGGCGCAATTTTACGCGGCTGCGCCGGAATGTCTAGCACTCTTAAAAGCTTTAACTCGCATAAGGGCCTGTAATGACATCCCATAGGCGTCAATGTGCTACCCGTAAAGAGCGGCCCCAGTGAAATTGCATCGCTCTCAGGTTGTCCGTATTAATATTGTTTTACTCTATTTAAAAGTCTGAGAAGGTTTAAGATAAAATGCGTGTGCTGTGAATAAAATGTGTAAGGACACTTTAGCGCGATGCTATTCTCTGAAATTCTGAGGGATAATTTAGCCAAGAATATAACACCCAATTTGAATAGCTTTGGTGGCTGGATATTATAGCATCCACCTTGCATATACGGCACAGATGAGCGATGCGTTTTGGGCAGATGCTCCACGAAAAGGGAAAGAAGTTGCGTAATGTCAACCCCTAGCTCGTCTGGTGTACCCCTCTCCACCATCCACGGCTCCGTGCACCCCATGAAACAGTCACTATTTCCCACGAGAAAAGTGCATAGACGTTTGTTTAAGTCATTCTGCCCTCCAGGGAGGAAATATTGAAGGAAGACAAAGAGGCTGGGCCTGAGCAGGCGCATTCTTTAGCCTGCTACTCTGCACTGGGAAATACATTGAAGCGAAAGACGGGTGGTCGGGTGGTCGAGTTTTGAAGTTACCGAATCGGGTCGAATACGCATATTCGAGAAAGACGACCTCCGAATATCGAACAGAATATTGAATATGTTATTTATAAACATGGTCAAATATAAAGCCTGCGTGAAGCTTTCCTGGTAAACAAAAAGTGGTTTATTTCCATTATTTACACGGCTTATTTACAGGTATATTTAAATGCATGTAATGCTGCTCGCAAATGTACGTTTTGTGAACTGAGCAACTTGTAAATGCGAAACAACTGCTTGCAGTTTTATCTAGTGCACCATGACAATAACTGCAATAATAAAAAAAATGACCAACATATCACCGGATGCACGTAAAATGCCGAGTTCGTTCAATGAGAGACGTGAGGTGCTACAGCCACGCTACAGAGGTATGACCCCATGGTGCGAAAGGTCAGATAATAAGTAGCTTTTTCTAAATCAGGGCAATAATTTTTTATATAGGCTGCCAGAAAATGAGGCATTCGCAAATAATGAAGGAAAGTAATCGGGCATAAGTCATGCGCCCCGTGCTTCAATTAACGCTCAGGAACTGATTGATGAGTGGCAATCGCAGCCCCCGCAGCCCCTTTAAAGCACACTCATTTGGAATTAACCCTCGCTTGGACATCGTTAGCTCTCCTTTGGGACCCTAACAAGTGTCGTTATTCATCTTTAGTGAACTCTTTCCGCGCAAGAAACGACGCGAACGTCAAAGAAGCACGCACGTACAGCGTTGACTCTCAACTGAATGTTTATTAGGCAATGCGCGAACACTGAGTGAATGCGCATGTGCAACAAGAAGAGGGAAAATCAGTAAAAAAAAAAAAAAGAACGAAAGACTCTGAAGAAGCTCTTTGAAAAGGAATCAAGGCGAACAAACCCGACTTTAAGCTCTTATATAAGTGTTTTTATCCTTTAAATATTCGAAAGCAACGAACATTGGACAATTTTGAATAATGGATGCTCTACTCGAATACGAATCAAATACCAAAGACTATTCGACATTTCGAGTATTCGCACAGCCCTGATAAATGTGTCAAGTTATAAGTATCAGACCAGTCACTTCTGTTCTCTTTTTCTGATTCCGAGTAGATAGCGTGAACATGAACGAGGACAAGAGGCGAGCCAACTTCTCAACTGTTTCTTCGTAGTTGACGCTTGCGTGTGTACCCGTCTCTCTATCTGTCCGTGTTCATCGTGAGCTACCTGCACACCAAATCGTGCATTAACAACTTACATAAACCGGTACGCTTGTGATCTACTTTAATTTCTTTGGTGCAGAAAGGTGGAACAGAGAAAACGTAGGCCGAGGTTTTCCTTCCTGAACTTCCAACCTCATGAGCGGTGTCGGTGACGTGAGCGTGACGTCAGGGATTTCACTTTATATTAGCACATTTGGGAAACTTTAAGGCTGAAAATGTTACCGAAAATGCTCAGGTTGGATACTTGTAGTAGCTTAGACCATGATGATCCCGCCGTGGTTGCTCAGTGACCATGGTGTTAGGCTGCTGGGCACGAGGTCGCGGGATCGAATCCCGGCCACGGCGGCCGCATTTCGATGGGGGCGAAATGCGAAAACACCCGTGTACTTAGGTTTAGGTGCACGTTAAAGAACCCCAGGTGGTCGAAATTTCCGGAGTCCTCCACTATACGGCGTGCCTCATAATCATAAAGTGGTTTTGGCACGTAAAACTCCATAATTTAACTTTTTTTAGACCATGATGCAATCTTAATTTATTTATAAAAGATAACGCACAGTCCGGCACTGTCAAAATGTGTGACGTCACTCGAAGCTCGCGTGAGAAACTCAAGGCAGCGTCGCCATCCGCTAACCGTTTCTATGTATTTTCTGGCTTAACTAAACTTCCTCTTATGAATATATATTTGGTGCATCCGAAGTGCAATGCAGCGGTCTATCTAAACTTAATATATTTCCTTGCCGAGCCTTCGCTTACGGTCAGACTGACCTAACTGGTACTCCAGACATGTTATCTACCTACACAGCTTATATTTCTCATCAGTGTCCCTTAAAGCAGGCATGTAAACAAGAAAACATTTAAGAACATGGACTTACAATACAAAAGAGGTGCATGAAAAAGATTTAGTTTGTATTTCGGTGTATCTAACTCTCGTATGAAAAAGAAAATATTCTTAGTTATCTCTATGAGAGCGGTCGGAAGAGGCATCTACGGTTTACATATGTAGGTAGCAAGTGATAGAGATTTTGTATCACAGGCCGTGATGTGAACTGAGAAACAGATTGTCGAGCAAGTTGAACGGTAGCGCAGATCGGTAATATTACAGTTGCTTAGAACGAGGCAGTGATGTATCCTTTAGAGTAGGACAAGAGAGTCAAGTCTTCTTCGAAGATCAAGTGGTGTTTATGCACTTCGCAGACGAAGCCATGCTCCTTCAATTATAGTTTCACAAAATAAAGTACCCGAATTAGTTTGACTGATTCAGCAAGCGCCATTGATTATGTAGTTAGTTATCTCATTTAACGAGAAGGGCAATGTCGATCCGTATACAACATAATTTCCACGAGGCAAAATTTCCCGCAATCGCTTCCTCCTCGTAAATGTGCCCACGGCTTACGCGAGTCTGCTCGGGGCACACAGGGATTTTCTTATACGTGTGTGCTTCTTTTTCTTTTTTTTCTTTTTTGTTCGTGCGTGATTTCCGATTGAGACAAACTTCGCGTCCGTGAGAAAGCAGTTCACAGTTCAAAGCAGGCCGTGAGGAAGCAGTTCACACAGTCGTATCACAAAGATTGGGCTTCAGATCGTCTAAATAGCGACCCTAAGCACACCAAGCACGAAACCAGTGCTTCCCTCCGCTGGCTGTTCGAATTAAGCAAGCTGAATATTCGAGGCAGTTTATAATCTGTAGTCCTGTCGCTAATGGTTGTTGCAAACACCCGCTTAACGTGCCAACTTTCAATGCTATGGCACAACACAGATTAATGGGCGAGTGCCTATCGGCAAGAGCCACCACGATGTTCCGCTGATAACACCATACCATTATAGTTTTCTTGTTCTTCGCATCCCTCCATCGCTTGAGCTAACCACACTCTAACGTACCAGAGTCTACGCTTCAAGCGCTAGAATCACCTAAAAGGGTTGAGCTGCGCGCTCACCTGAGGATATAGTGGCCGGAGTTCTGATGCAAGTGAGAAAAGGAGTGCGCAAATCCGGATTCAATGGGCGAATTCAGGGCGGTGATATGCAAATAAGGCGGTGCTGGCGCGACCGACTAGCCAGGTATCTGAAGGGCGGCCCACTCCGCCATCAAGACGTGGTCACGATCACCGCCTCACTGCTGCGGATTCGCGAAATGAATACGCGACCGCGACGTCGAAAGTTGGAATAGGGGTTATGTGGATATCGCTCTTGGGCGTCCCTGGGCATGCAAGTGTTTGAGAGTGAGTCGTCTGTAATCCGTCCCCAAACTTAAAGGGCAACTCCGGCGAGGTCTGTGGCACCGAAGAAAACATCGACCACCTGCTGTGCCACTGTCCACGATACACCCCTGAGCGACAAGAACTTGCCAAAGCCTTTCAAAAACTGGACAATCGGCCGCTTTCTGTGCAGGTGCTGTTGGAACAGCGCCCCCATCGCCCGTCGGCCCATAAAGCGGTGAAGGCACTTTTGTGCTACTTAAGGACGACGGGCTTGTGCGACCATCTGTGACTATTAATGAAATTTCTGTAAGCCCACACACGTCAGCGAACTCACCGCAATTTCCTTCTTTCTTTCCCTCCTCTCTTTCCCTGTTATCTTTGTTATCCCCTTTCCCATTCCCCCGGTGTAGGGTAGCAAACCGGACGTTATTCTGGTTAACCTCCCTGCCTTCTCCTTATCTCTTTCCTCCTTTCCTCCTCCCCGGCGATTTTTCGATGTCAACGGATGTCGATGAAATTCGCTGGGTACGTTCCTCTGCACACTCCCGGCATGTCCGCAAAAAAAGCAGGTTTGGGAGTTGCACAGGTTTTTTACAAATGAATGTAATAAATTGCCTCGAACACCTTACCATACCTGCTCCTCAGTTACAGGCAACATTGTGTATGACGTCAGGGGAGTCCCACTCAGAGCATGCCGGGATCATGGTGGACCGGCAAGTGATAGGGGGTGGCAAGCGGCGTTGCGTTGTTGGCTGCACGAACTTCAGCCCTCGCCATCCGCACACACAGCTTGAGCCGATGCCGATCGTGTTCAGCCGAGGTTAAGCCTACATGTCACAGCCGCGTACTTCATGCGCCTGCTGCTGGCGGACCTGAGCGACTGACCTGAAGCTAATTAAGCCACCAGGATGAAGGAAAACTACTTCTGTGGTTCAGTTTTGCCCACACGGATTTGAAATAAACCATTCCTCATTTCGTACAGTGCACACAGAAAAAGCGAGAAGCGCCGACATGGAGCAGTATCGACATCGGTACGTTGCCATTTTCGACGGAAAGCTGCCCGCCGCACTCACCGGCACTTCCCTAAATTAAATGTGACTACGAAGAAGGGTGCATTTTTGCGTGTTGTCATGCCGACTCATTATTTAGCTTCCGAGGTGCACTGCTTTCCTTGTATCCCAAATGGGCAGCGAGCGTAGGCCCCTTCGGTACAGCAGCGTAAACAACCGCCTCGTTCAGCTGCCAACGGTGTCTATACTGGCATCGGCGTATCCGCGATAAAACTACGCGTTCTCTAAATGAACGATCAGACTCGCAAAGTTCTCATCTAAAACCACTTTACGGAACATATTGTGTGCATGAAGAGGACACTAAGATCGCTGTTTTCGTAGGTGCGTTGTCGCTCATATCAGCACGATTCAGAGTTATGCAACGGCGCTTACATGCACAAAATCGGCCTGTTTTGATATGTTCTGACATTATATGATGTCAACTCTGAGCGGCTAGTATTATGGCTCAAGCGAATGACGAGGGGTCGCTGCAGCTGCCGATCGATGTAAACAAATGCACCGTTCGGTGCTTTGGACTGTCAGCAGCGTTTTTGCAAGATACAAACGCGAAAAGACGTGCTCCACATCTTACAGTGAGCATGCGAAGCGTTTCCCCGAGAAGGGGTAAAACACCTAAAATAGCAAGCAGCACGTACAAAATCAGTGGTTCGGGCTACCCTTGGTCTTCACGTTGCAGCACGATATGTAGCGCATGGGTGCTGGCTGTCATGATGGCGGGTCGAATTCGTCAGAATCATACCTGTCAATATTTGACAGATCTGAAGTGCTGGTGCAGCTGACATTGTCACCCGAAGATCCGGCGCTGTCACGATTCAGTCGAGCGTCTCCTCTTCGCTGCCAGCGGGCGAGACCGGCATGCTTTGCGCGCCTTCCCCGGTGGAGACACTCGTGACGTCACACGAAGAGATTCGCTCGGCTGCTTAGTCAGGTATCGGTTTGGTTTTTGCAATTTTTGCTTATTTAGAATTATGCTCGAATTTGCGAAACAATTCTACTATCAGATGCGTGACAGGGGGGTCTCAGGAACCTAAATATTCTATTACCTTGACATGGTCGAAAAATAGTCGAAATTGCACTTTAAGCTCCAAAGTACAAACGCGGCCTCCAATTGTCCCTTTCAATTACGTATCCTCCAGCCCATCCGGTTGACAGTGCAGGCACTTTTCACTAAAGATAAGAAAGCCCTTATATAGAAGTTGGTTAACCTAGTTTCCTCCAGCTCAAAGAAGCTTGAGACATGATTGTGCGAAAAACTGAAACCAAGTTACAAGCAAGCTTAAACGTTTGCCGATTCAAAGATGAAAGACTTGTGCGTATACGAGCTCGTGCTTTCCATGTGAATGCGACAATGCAAAGTATGACGGTCTACCACGCCGTCGAAAATTGGTCTAAACATGAAACGACGGCTTCCTCTCAATGGCCTCTCTCACTCATGGAAATGCGCGAGCTTCCCATGTTGTTCTTGGTAGAAGAACGATGCTCCTGGAGGCAATATAGCACAATACTTACGCTCTTTAAGGGTCTATTAACATGCATCTCATACCTTTAAACTAGAGAAGCACATGTGCTTATCATAATCATGACCTACGGCAAAATAAAGAAGAAAAGCGAAGAGGGGAGAGGGAAGAAAAGGCCACAAATTTAGCAGGATCGACCAGCAATGATTGTCCAGTTAAACGATAGCTTCGAGGTAGAAACTTGTGGGATGTACAGTCGCGGACAGAATAAAATGGACCACGGGATCTCCGAAAACGTTAAATTCCCGAGCAGCCTGTAGCAGTAACCAGTAAAACTGCCCACGACAACGTTGTTAGCATATTCTAGCCGAGGTCCAAAATGCAAATACCAGATTGCGTTGTGAGGTTGCGGAGATATTCAGCTTTTTCTTAGATTTCATGGTCCATAATATTCTGTCCGCGACTGTACGTGCGCGGTGCCAATCCATGGTGTAACGACATCGACAAGACGACAGCCGTGGCGATGTAACGACTACGATGTTTCGGAACGACGGTGTGACGAGATCGGAGTGCCAACAGCGTGACGAAGACGACGGTGCCGCGACCGTGGAATCAAGACTGCGGAGATTACAACGGCGCGAGGACAACAGCGTTATTATACGGCCCTACGACGAAGACTGCAAGACGACAGCGGAGTGCTTGGGCGGGGCGTGCGGACAAGGGGAAAGTGTTCAAAGGCCAGGTATTCCGACCACGCAAACGAGGAAAAAGCCCGAGAAAGCTACCCCTTTAACGTTGAGAGTTTGTAGAGTATATTTTATACGTCATCCTATGCCCTTAAGATTCTAGGCAGACTTTCACCCTCAAAGCTGTAGATTAAATTTAATGTTCATTATTGAACAAAGAAAGCTTGGGAGCCAGGAGTACCGAGGCCCAAACAAAACAGCCCGTGAAAAGATATAAAGAGCAAAGCGCTTAGTAAAATAGTCCAAAGAATTCCAGGACGTTCGTCACGTTGCAGCTATCCTTTTAGGCTGCACTTCCCAATCGAAGCCACATACAAGGCAAAGTTTTGTCAGAACGTTATAATTTTAAGGAAAAACTTGCGTATAGCGGCATCCTGTTTCGCGTTCGGACTTATCGCACACGAAGACGTGTCTTCATCTTTGCAAACGGATATGCCTGTGACAGAGAGAGAGGCACACATTGTCCCCGTTATTCGAGGGCGTCCCACTTCAGGCAACAACTTGTCGGCGCAAGCGCTTAATTGTTGTGTTATCTTGGACACAGTAAAGAATGCACTGCATAAAAAGCAAGGCCTCCTCATCCAAGTTCATTACACATATAGCCGAGAGTGGAGCTTAAGTCACGGATCCGTTTTTAACGATAACAACTCATCTGCAGCGCAAGCAAACGCGATTTTGTGGGGCGTCTGTGTTAGAACGACACCCCACCTTCCAACGCTCGCTATCGAAGGGAGAGAGGCTACAGATCGCCGAGGGGCGGCTAGCTAGTCAGAGTCAAGAGGAGAGGAGGAGGATAGATAGATAGAGGTCGCAGCCGCTCTGCTTATATCACAAAACGGAAACGACCGGACGCATTCCCGTCTCGAGGCCGCAACGAGAAAACAAAAGGACGGACGTCATGCACAGCGAAGAAGGCCTCCTGGAATCCGAATACCGGGAGAACGGAAGAAACCACGTTGAAATGAATCGTCCCAAAGTGGCACCAGGGCATTCTTGGGGCAGCACTCGAAGTGTCCTTCGTTTTCTTCCTTTCTTTTTCTCTTTTGAGTTATCCTCGTCGAGGTGCCTCGGCCGCATTTTGAAATATGGACCGCCACGTGACACCGCGCACTTCGAAAAAAAAAAAAACAGAGCAGGAAAAATAAGTAAAAGGACAGCTCCGCGGCTGGGGCGTCGAAGGTTGGTTATAAATAGTCGGAATCGGGCACCGATGTGTGTTTGGTTCTGCTCCAGTAATCGGGAAGCGAAATCGGCCGTGTCCAACAGCCTCCTGAGCAGCCATGCGCCGCCGCTTGTAGGACAAGATGCATTACCGGCCGGCGGTGCACCTCACGTGCACGCGACTTTCTATACTTGGCTGAGTCCACGAGGATGTCGCCCTCTTATGAACCGCTCGCACCGGACATAAGCGTTCTTCGTTTGACCGCAGATAAACGCTATAATGTAGGTCAGGTCAGAGAGTACGCTACAGGGATCAAGAGCTTGGCAGAAATAGGTTGACGCCTCGAAACGCGTTTTTCTTTAAGTATATCTACCTAATTAATAACATTTGCTGTTTCACAAAAATGCGACATTGGAGAAGCACCAGTGCAAGGCGAGCGTCGACGCTCGAGACGGCCCATGATTCTGCGACGATGTGAACCAGAAGGACACGCACAGCAAGGACACGCGCAATCGTATGATGGCGCTCCTGATATGCTCACGGTATAGAGTAATTCTGGCTGGCGCCAGCTGTTTCATTTCCTACGATGCCAACATTACTGCGAAACGGATTAGAAACGGCAGATAACAAAGCTTGTTACAGAAACTACTTCCAGCGGTACACTGGAATGAGATACTCTGTTACACGCTAAGTATATTCAGCACAAGCTCCATCTCCAAGACCACACTGCGCCTGCCCTGTGTGCCCCTGCGCTCCAAAACATAGTCCCCTCTCAGGCGTCCCCTCCCTCCTCCGGACGGAGGGGACGCCTGTAATTTTTTCAGATTGTTTTCCTCTTTCAGATTTTCTTTTCAACACCCTTCAGCTTCTACTTTTCTTACAACATATGTGCAACGCATCTGTGTGAAAACTTATCTTTCTGAGTTCAAGATGCACGAGCCAGCACGACATGCCACGCGGCTATGTTGTTTCAGCAAAACATAAGTAGGCAGAAAAATGTAGTTTATTCACTGTTTTTATTAGCGACCTGTTACACAGCAATGCATTCAGTACAAAATGCAATAATGTAGAGCTGAGTCAGTACAAATAAGCGCATTCTGTACTACGATCATACAGAGGTAAGAAAGGTTCCTAAAATTTTTTATAGACACAAAATTGCTACAGAGGCCGTGTTTGTTTGCTGTGCGCAAAGCAACTCTACCAAAGCAATTTTTGTCGCAAGTTATTTGTTAATAACAAAGAGATTATCAATAGCGGCAGATCCACATTTTTCGCATACCAGTAACAAAAACTTCCTTTTTTATTCCATACAACGGGTATACTTCCTAGTCCAAGCAACACGCTATACCTATTCGATTTTCTGCATAGCTCTCCTTGTGCTAATGTGCCGATAAATATCCAGCAAATTATGTTGAAAATGTCTGCAGTCTCTTTTCATATGTGGTTTTGTTTCGCAGTACAACATGTAAGACCACTAGAGCTTCATTCAGATCTGTAACATTACGAGCAGTGTATCAACACGAATTTCTTCGCAAGCATATTGCAGTTGTCTCTTCAAATTTGCATTGCAGTTGATTTGTTCTATCGTCATCTAGGCATAAATGGCACAGTTCCAAGACAATAACAAATAGCGCGAAGTCTTCTTTTTTTTATGACAAACAGTAAATGCAGGAGAACCATGTGCCAATGGGTGGTTGCTCGTCAGTAGAGGTTGGGCAAGGACAGAGGGATGCACAAAGGTATTATTGAACGCGTAGCTTTGGGACATGGAGAAATATTTTCTAAAAGCAACGCAAGTCAGCTGCATTCAATGCGTCCGGGCAACTTGCTCAGAACAAATCCCTTTTGAGTGGTTTGCAAGACCTTCCTCTAATACGCTGAGTGTACATTACGCACTTTCTTTAACACAGCCTGTAGGTTCAGTTTCGTGCGACTTGTTATAAGCACAGGACAGGTATTAGAGCTGTGTTACCGAATTCCCATTGGCTGGAGGTCATCCGCCATTAGAATTTTGGTGTCGACACAATAAGGAAGTGAAAGCATTTTGACTATTATAGGACACTCGTTTCTGGCACAGTATTCTTTTTTTTTTCGTATTAAGATTCTTTGTGACTTTGCCGAAAGGAGACGCCCCCTTCCCTCTCCCGCTTTCGCTATGTTAATGAAACCACTGAAGTCAAAAGTGCTGAGGAACATAAGTACATGCACAACTTTACTGAAATAAGCTCAAGAAGATTCTAGCATCCCAAGATACATGTATGTTAGCTATGTAATAATCTTTGAAGAGGACCGTGAAAGTGTGAGAGCAATCACTGTCTGCAGAAAGAACACGTTGCGCGATGTTCATGCAAGTATTGAAATATGCCGCAATATTTTCTAGAGAGAGGCTAATCAGGAGACCGCCCTAGAAGCCATCGGAATTACAAAAAGAACAAAATACCCGCAAGAATTTTTTCCGTAGTTTTCAAGCTTTTGGAGCTTTCTTTCTGCAGCGGGTTTTGTCTCACGCTGTTTTTTGAGATCCAGATTGATGTCATTTATGAGCAGCATAAGCTACGCATAGCAGAACTACTGCAGCAGACCTATGCGACACTTATTAGAGCAAAATATATCTTATAATACACTGCTGTTTAGCTTATCTTTCAGTACAGTGGACACACCGCAAAACTGTGTGGCGACACCAATGTGCTCCGGAAAAGATTTATCCATGTCCTTCCCTTCCTCTTGCGGTAATGGAGCGTCACCTGGCACTGCAAGAATTGGTAGAATTCTGGGCTCACATGAGACATCAACTTGTCTTGTGCTTCCCTCGTGGTAATATTTCGGCATCTCTTGAACTTGGCTGACTTGCGATACGTTTGTGTATCATTTCTCAATCGGTTGATGACGCCTGCGTTCTCTGGTGATTATGTTTTCCGCTTTTGGCGTCGCTACGGCCGTGTAGAACCTGTAAACGCAAACGTCATCAGAACATCTTGTCCGGTTAGTTGGCCCATTTTCGCCGACGATGCATGTTGTGTCAAGGAACACTACACAGAGGAACACAGGAGAAGCGCAGCGCCCTGTCTATACTGGAGTGTCATCTTCCACTGTAAAGAGAATTCCATTGGCAACACATGCGTGCCACATGACATCGCTTCACGTTTGTGGAAAGACGACATGAAAAGCCCGTTCATTATCAAATTTCTAGTGCACGTGACAAAATACGGAACTGTGTTCGTAAACTAGTACATTTAATCTATGCAGGTTAGTTTTGATTACATTTGGTTGCAGGATTTCAAGTAGAAATACGCCCCCGAAATTTAATAAACAAAATTCCAAGTTTTAGCGCTGCTATATATTCATGTAACATGTTAAGCATTGCTGGTTTCTGAATAGTTGGCTGAGAACACTAGGCATCAGTTTTTAGAGCTGGCTTTCTTGATCGGTGAAAGTTTTGATTTATCTTGTTAAGGATTAGGTAATTGAGCGTTTTATTTACTTTGGCTTGATTTTTCTGGAAAACACCCATAAGGGCAATGCTAACTTGTAATAGTTTAAAGCGTCTGGACAACTGAGCATTGGATTTTTTGCTGCGGAAGAACTTCTGCTATAGAGCGGGAAACCAAACTTGGGGAGAAGACGGCAGAGCGCGGCGAGAACTGGCTTCGCCGTGTCGTGTGCTGCAGAGCCAAGCGAGGCGCCGCATGTTACGAACGTGAATTCGCTCATTGTGCGCGAAAACTGTCCGGCGTTTTAGTTTAGCCCACAATCGGTAAAATCGCGCCCCGCAGACGAGCAAGAGATAACGAGAATCTGACAAGCTACGTGGTTTCTCGGCGCACGCGGTGCGAATTTCGCTGTGTAACGTCACATGCCCCCCAACGCCGTAGCAAACGACGAGGAAAAGACAGAGCTCGCCGTGCTCATGACACTTGCGCTGTCCCCTGTCAAGTGGTTTTTGTACGAAACTAATGAACTACAGAAGCACATACTGACAACCACTAATAACTTGATTTCCTTATCTTCATCGATCCCCCAGGGACTGCTCTTCCACTCCAACAGTTGGCACAGCCGACCACGACGAGGTCGGCGTAGTCCCTCCCCCTGAAGTGGTCCGAGCAGAGGCCGTATAGCCGCTGTGTCATCTGCTCCCATGGCAGCCCCACCAGGACTCCCCATTTAGCGTAATTTCGCCATATGTCACAACTGAAAAGTGGGCAAAATACCGCGTGGTCATGATTAAAGAACACCTAAATGGTGGGGTTTTACGTGCCAAAACCACTTTCTGATAATGAGGCACGCCATAGTTGGGGACTCCGGAAATCTGGACCACCTGGGGTTCTTTAACGTGCACCTAAATGTAAGTACACGGGTGTTTTCTCGCATTTCGCCCCCATCGAAATGCGGCCGCCGAGGCCGGAATTCGATCCCGCGACCTCCGTGCTTAGCAGCCCAACACCATAGCCACTAAGCAACCACGGCGGGTATAATTAAAGTACACTTAAAAGCGAAAACAAAGTTGAGAGTACGAAAAAGCGACAAAAGAAGTCTGCCCTTCTAGGCACAGGTTAATAAGTGAAGCGAACCTATGTGGTGTCACATCGGTAACTCGTACTTCTTTTAATTCAAAAGCAAATGGTGATTGTTATGTAATTGATTTTTTTTTACTTCTGCAGTGTTCATGACCATTCAAAGGTGGTAATGTAATAACAAAAAGCTGGTCACGGGAACGGTCTTCAGCGGAAGCAGTTTGAGCAGCAAGCATTCAAATGCCTTCAGCAGTATAATAATTGCAAGTTTTCTACTCGTGCAAAATATGAAGAGCAACCGCTAACGTATACCGAAGCGAAATTCACGCCTGCTCGTCAGCTAGCATCAATCGGCCAAGTACCTTCAGTTTCTTACAACACCGCAGAAAAATGCGCCGCGCCAAACCAAAAAAAAAAAAGAAATGTATATTCGCTTGAAAACAGCCGCTTTCGTTTTTTTATATACGTGTTTTGATAAGCACAGCACTTGTTTCTTCACAACGACTGCAGACAAAGTGTGCTTACCTCTCGTCCGCTGCGGAACGGAAAAATTTCGCCCTTGTGTTGCTCCCCGAGTTGCCACATCGCACAGCCGCGCAGCGAGCCTTGTATCCTCTCCACAGTTTTTCCGACATTGGCGGAACATTCGCAGGCACAAAATGAAAGCTTTAGACTGCACATCATACGAAAAAACGTGCACGTGCATAGAAAACGTCAGGAGCAGACGAAGGCAATGGCAGCCGAAGCGATAAGAGGACTATACGGTACAGAGTCACTGAACTATTACCTCCACAGGTCTGGTCTGGCTATATCGCTTTTGTGCCCTTTATGCAATGAAAGTGAATCTCTGCAACAATTCTTTTTGACATGCTGCCGTTTCATTATTCAACGGAAAAATATTTTCATGAAGAACCCTTCCAAAAGCTTGGATTGAATTTGACGCTTCCTGTAATTCTTTCTTTTGGGGCTATCTGTACTAGGCTACAGCCACATGAACGTTTGTGAAGCCCTCTGCATCTTTCTGCGTGAGACAAACCGAATTGCATACTAGAATTCTTGTAACTACTCATTATGCTCGTAAAATTCACAAATTACCTAGATAATTGATTATTCATATCTGTAACACTAGGCACTTTAATTCTCATCTGCAAGATGCTTATTTCATTTCACCCTAATTTATTTTTAAAAAATTGCTTCGCCGCCCGATTCGTGGCCGATCCCCCAGAGTGGGTTGCGCCATTTCACTAGCGAACAAGAACAAGAGCGAAAGCGCCGCACGTTGGCGCAACAAATGAAGCGACCAAATAAAAATATAAGATGCATAAAAAGAAACTAGCCAAAAGTAAATTTTATTTCTATACATAACTGCATCAGATTCCCTTCATTGTTATGTAGTTTGAAAAGAGGGAGCCACATAAGCAAAAGTTATTGAATTTTCCTTTGGCTGCCAGTGTCATGGCGACACTTTTTTACCAATACCGAAACTAGCCCGACTGTCCACTCACTGGTTTGCTCGCCCCGAGCTCGCCGTTTCCCGCCAGTTCCGGCCCGGCCGTCGTATGGGGAGGCCGTATTTTGTTTGTTCTGCCAAAGAGTAGGCGGCGTTGAAGGAACGGCAGCAGAAGCGCGCCGCGCGTTGGACCGAAGAACAGGTAGCGTTTGATGAACGCCGCCGGAAACTCGCTCGAGGAAGGGCTCGTCGTCGAGGCGCTGACCTCGCCGTGAGGGAGCGCGAAGCCGAGGTGTTACGACAACGAGCTTCGCTTGCGCCCCTCTTCACAGTAGTGAAAGGGCGGTAAATTTTTAAAATTTATTTCGTACATACTGCGGACAAATTAAGGTCCAAGCAGGAGAGGAAGTATTCAACCGTCAACAAATCATCTCACAAATTTCAAATGAAGAATAAAACAATATCCACAATCCACAATCCACAATGTGGGACAGAACTTCAGTACACTAAAATTCACTCAGGAGGCATAAGGAAACGAGAACTTTTTGGTAATGCATTCCGCACAGCGATCGTCCATGAAACAAACAAGGAATATTTATATACATTGGTGCATGCAAAAATCGATTTAATATTATGCATATGTTTGGAGCGGGATGTTCTTGTTGTACATTTGTCGAAGGCAACCTCAGGTCAAATTCCTAGCTTAGCAAAGTATATCGAACGAAGCATTTCGAGCCTTGCGAGCTTCCTCCTTTCTGATAGAGATAAACAATTTGCTAGTTACAACACAGCTGTTGGTGAGCCGTGATATCTATAACGATTACATATGAATCGGCCGGATAATTTTGGATGTTTTCAAGTGCTTTTGTGTTGTCCCATGTGTGCGGACCTCACACCGTGTGAGACACAAGCGACACCAAGTGAGACAGAAGCGACACATATGGGCGCCCGTTATGTGTTGTTTGTGTCTCATTTCGTCCTCGTCTGCTTAGCGCCGTACAGCATTTGTTCTTGGTCTAACAATACCTTTGTCTGTCTTAAACTAGAAGTGAACTAGTTGATATTTTTATTTCGTGTTTTAAAAATACCTTACTTCTTTCGTGCTGCACGACATCTATTTATTTATTTATTTATTTATTTATTTATTTATTTATTTGATTATTCAGTTACTTCACAGGCTCCCGAAGGAGTATTGCGTGAAGGGAGGATACAGGGAATTAGCAAAAAGAAAGGAGCATAAAGAAATTATACATGGTTAGAGAGTAAACATGAATGAAGAAATATCTAACAATATAAATAACGCGATAAATGAAACAAAATGAAACAATAAATAACTTGATTATTCAATTTCAAACGTGAGGTTAAGGTGAGACTTAAGTACTTGAATTCTTTACTTGCCTGACGAATTGTTCTCCAATGTTGTATGCAAAAGCGTAGCTTGTTAATTTTATTAGTGACGCTTAGATGGACAGCTTTATCAAAGTTTATAGACATTCCCAATTTTGCGCCATGATGCCAATAATTACAAATTATCATTAAGCATGATTTCATCAGAGAAACCAGCAAGAGGTTTATAAATTACGCAGTCACCTGCGAACAGTCTGACTGTTACACTGGGTTCCACTGCAAGATCGTTAAAATAAATATTAAAAACACTGGTCATATAACCGAACCTTAGGCAATATAACCGAACCTCGGGCACCACCTGAAAACATATCAACAGGAGTGGAATAAAAACCATCTATGTCGACATACTGCTTCCGCTTCGCTAAGAATTAACCCAAATAATTATGTATGAAGGAAGGCCAATTAATTTCATTTTCATTGTTAGTTTATCGCATGGTAATCTGTCGAAAGCTTTGGAACAATCGAAAAAGATCAGATCAACCTTACCACCGCTATCAAGTGTTCTCACTGGTTCATCAACTGTAACTAGAAAAGAGTAGTGGTAGCGAATCCCCGCTGAAGCCACGGTAACCTTAGTAATTACAAAACTTTTATGAAGAAAGTCTTTAGCTAAGATATGCTCTAAGAATTTGCAACAAATACACGTAAGCGATATTGGACGATTATTGGATATTTCTTGTCAGCAACCTTTTTTAAACACCAGCATAACACGCGCAATTCACCAAACGTTTTGAATATTACCCGCATGAATGGACTTATTAAATATGTGCACTATAAATTGAGTTAGTAATTCTGCATACTTTATAAACAAGGCAGCTGGGATGCTATTGGGCCCGCATGCTGTCTTATGGTCAACTCGTAATAGCAGCTCCACAGCAACTTCCAATGATACGGTAATCGCGTCACTACAACTCCTTCCACGAGTGCGACTTAGTGCCGTTCGGCTGACTTAATGGACACACTTTGGAAGTACACGTTGAATGCATTTGCTACCTCGTCTTTGTCGGTGACTGTACTATCGCCTAGCGCGATGTGACGGAAAGTTTGGCGGGACTGATGGTGTAATGGTGTAGCTGTGGCCTTTCCTATGTCGATTTTTACAGGAGCCCACCTAGGAAGAAATAAACAGAACAGGCCTGCTACCTGTTCCGAAGACAAATGGTATTTACCAAAAGAACAGGTAGGGCTGCGCGCCGGAATAACTTTGTTACCGGTACTAAAGTATAAAATATTGGCAAACAATGCAAGAAAGAACACAGATGGTAAATCGGTTAAGCTTGCCACGCTGCAGATACAGTATGTCTAAATACTGATCGAAATACCGTAAGACAACTGACAGATCTGTCTGCTTAATAAAAATAATAAATATATCAATGGAATGGGAAATTGAAAATACAACATTTGTTATTGCATTTCCTCATAACTGAGTAGGATAAGAAACAATACCAGGTTGGTCCCAGTTATAAAGGCATGAAAATTAAAGGAACGTGAATCAAGCATTGCGCTGTAGTTGGTATTTCGGTCATCATTCACAAATGCGATACAAATGCATGTAATTTTTGCTCGCTTGCTCACTTACTCGTTTTTTCGTTCATTTGTTGGTTAGTTAGTTAGTTAGTTAGTTAGTTAGTTAGTTAGTTAGTTAGTTAGTTAGTTAGTTAGTTAGTTAGTTAGTTAGTTTGTTTTTTTTGTTTGTTTCAACCATCCCCACCCCAAAAGAAAGAGAAGAAAAGGAGAAAACAAAAGCTTTAGGGAAAACTATGAGCTACGGTGTTGCTTATGGCAGCTATCTATTGAGCGTCGCCCAGGAATTCCGGAATGCTTCGCTAGACCACGGACACTGTCGTTCCTATACCTGCGCTGAGGTGAGAATTCATCCCACTGCATGGGTGACCCGCCATTTTCCAAGCCAACCAGTTTTAATCCAACCACCCCAACTTCACCAACATACCCGGGAAGTCTCGCATTTCGGGACCATAATTTTAAGTCCGTCGAAACTTCGCAGATAAGGAAACTCGTAGAAGCGAGAAAGAATGGCATGATGCATGCATGCCGAGAAGGTCACGGTTCCGCCCCACTGAAGTGCACCGTATCTAAGTGTAGTCTTCCAAGGCACGAAACGCATTTTTTAAAATGACTTTTTTCTCTCAAGGAAGCAGATATCGAATTTCACTCTATAGAATTCTGTTAGTGTTCTTTGTCTCGCGATTTTTTTTTCTCGAGGTCTACACGTTATGTTTATGGAAGGTCTTTTAAACTGGCACTAAAGCTGCCTGTCCAGCTGATTTGCATCCAAGAGCGGCTGTTGGCAACGGGCGAACAAACCTTCAGTTAAAGGCGAGTGAAGGAAACTGGTCAATTGATTCGATCCCTGTCGATGCCAAGGAAGGGCTTGTCCAAGAGCCCCGTGTTCTTTTTTTTATTTTTCTTCCTTCGAATAATACGGTATTATCGATTAAAGCTGTCGTAGAATATTCCTTCAGGCACTCCAGAGAAAAAAAAGGAAAAAGAAAATTTCGATTAACGCATTTTCTAAGAACGCTATGCTAAGTACAAGAATACAGAAGAAGGAAAGAAACGTTTGAAAGTCGAGGCGTGCTCGGCAAGGCCTGTGCTGCAAGAGAAACGTGCCGTGCCAATCTCCTGTGGCGCCCCTTCGAAGTCGGCGCGGCTGGCGGGTCGTATATGACACCACCGAAGTGCATATCTGCGGTCTTTTCTGCCATCGTCGTCTCGGCCGCCAATTAGATGCTAATCTAAACGTGCTGATCCAGAGAGACTATCAGGGTATTAATCGAACCATATAATTCATACCAACGACGGCGTCAGCAGGTCAGTTATGGGCTCCACTGTGATCGCTTCAAAGATAAAAACACATCCCCGGTTCGCGGCCAAGAAGAAAAAAGGCTAAGGTAGTCTTCTCTTATTTCAGTAGGTAGTGATAACGCTAGCTTAATAGCCTGCATTTTCAGGCGAACAACAAGAATGAAAACGCCCAAGACATTGCAACCGGAATTGAACTGCGCGGTGTATCCATACACGGCCTCCTCTTTATTATTTCTGCCTTCCTTTCCTTTCAATATTGAAGAAAAAAATTTCGCATGTTGAGCGACTCACAGTTATTCACTCTTGTGTTCTATAAGTGGTCGGGTAGCTGTTAATGGAAATGCATTTTACCAGTGCATGCGTACTAATGCCTAAGTCACGGAGAGGAATAAAGCGTTTTAGTTATAACAGCTTCAGTGCGTCAATATACATTACAATCGCAACATGAATATACTGCAAGTGGGAATAGCCCAAGTGAATGTGGAATGAGAACGTCCTTCAAGATGACAATCGCCGAAGCAGGCGCTAAATTTTGTTGTCGGCGAAACTGGTAACCTTTAATGATGCATGTTTTTTGTAACACTGCGAGAACGTTCCTAACATCTTGCATTTTAAAAAAAGCAATTAAATGTTTCAAATAATTTCCTGCACTTGTTTCCACTTTCTTTCCGGGCCACAAGTACTGTCAGCGCCAAATGTAACATGAACAGCGGAGCGCGTGGCCCAAGCATTGGTGAAGGGATAGAAGGGATAGTGCGGCGCTGTCCAGTCATCGCCAAGGCGCGCACATCCGGTTTGGCCCCACTGTGCAATCCCTATACAGTGAGACACTTTCGCTTCTGTTCTTCTTCTTATATTGAAAGGGAGAAAATACAAAAAAAAGACCGCGCAAGCACCCCGTACAGGTGGTTAACCAGCGAAGCTGAAACGTGCGGCCCCGGTGTTTATCACTGGGTCAATCTCGACGGTAATTAAACAACGGTTTGGTAGGCTGCCGGATCCTCGGTACGCAGTTGGTGCTTGCGCTTGGCTGCGCGAGCCTGTTCTTGTGCCCGGGCTGCAGCACGGGCACTGCGTCGACGAGCTCGTTCCCAGTTCTGCTCACGGTGTTGCTGATCGAAAGCTGCCTACTCCTCAGGAGTACGTATGACGCGAGGCCTATAACCTTTCCGGAGCCGGAGAGAAACTGCTGCGCGCGCGCTCGGCTGCGATCAAGGACGTCACTACTGGCACAGCCAATCGCACGCCTCTACTTTTCTTTTTTTTTGGCGCATGCGAGGCGGTTGCGCCGGAGGTGTTTTCAGCGAACAGGCGACAGACGGACGTACGGGCGAATCGGCTAGCCGTATGCAGCTTCGCTGTAAGATGAAAGAGAAGCTAAAATATTGCATTTTAAGGCGAGTATTGTTGCACAGTTCGCCGAAACCATAAGCGTTATCGGCGTCACATGAAACGCGCACAGCGGTGCGCGTGGTACAGCTTGCACCGTCATCATTGGATATAGATTCGCTCATGCGGTTGGCCGCTTGTGCGCCACATTCATTCTTTCGATCGACAAACTTGCGCAGCGCGGCATCGCTGGCAGCCGCGACGGTGGCCGGTGCGGGCGTGCCGAGCCCGCTTGTCCATTTGACAGAACAGAAGCGGAAATGTCTCGCTATCGGGGGATCTGGCAGTGCGGTCAAATCCGGATGTGCGCGCCTGTCGATGGCGACGACTGGACGGCGCGCACTAGCCCTTCGCCTACGCTTGGGCAACGCGCTCAGCTGTTCACGTTTTATTTGGCGCTGATAGTACATCATTTGCGCACAGCCTCCTACATGAGCATGATTTCCTCTTGGGCGAGTTGGTGTTAACTTGACATGATGCTTTTTAGCGCAAAAACTCGAAAAAAAGAAAGAAAACAGAGATAGGCAAAAGTAAAGGACGGAAAGGAAGCAAGAAGAAAACCGCACGTGAACGGTAAGAGGCCTGTCATATGCAAACCACTGGTCTAGCCTGCGTGAGTCAAACAACTGTTACTCTTAATGATTCGGAATTGCGATTGCAAAGCATTTTTAAAAAAAAAGTGATAACGCCTTCGGCTGACTGGCGTTCTTTGCTTGTTTTATGCCTTTGCGCATGTGTATGTTTTTATATATATGGAATGTTCTGTTTTCGGAATAAACAGTTGTAAGTGTAGCGCTCGTCCTTACTTTGCCTTTGCCTCTCTCTGTTCTCTTTTTTTTTCGAGTTTTTGCGCTAAAAAGCATCACGTTAAGCCTACATTAGCGAATTGGCAAGCATCAAATAAAGGCATCACAAAGTTGTGGCGGCGCTGCGCTCAATTTCGGTACTGGCAAAGCAACTTTTTTCGGCCGACTCCATTGGTGCATAAATTTTTCCTGCAAGCATAGGTCGGCCCAGTCAGCAGATACTCATTAATATTCGCTCACCAATAGTTTCGCCATGGTGCATACTCGCTCACTTACACTCCGCTGGTACTTTATACTTTCGCCCACTCACACTCACCGACACCCACCACTTGCGTTCATAGTCGGTCCGCTCCCACCGACCGGAACTCGCTCATGTACATACGCGCGCCTACTAATACTCGCCGAGAGTCACTCCCGTTTACACTCACGTCCACTGAAAATCGCTGTCGCTAAATTTTGTTCATACTCGCGCTAACCAACACTCACGCCTTCGAAACGAGTCTGAAGCGAGTGTGCGTCAGTGCACCCGTGAGTGAGCATGCCGACTTATGCCTGAAAGACAATTTATACTTAGGCTCAAGTTTCTAAAACAAATTTGGCGAAGATTTGTCGTCAAGACTGCGAACAGCGAAGATGTAGTGGTGTAAGGCATCCATTCGTCTGATTCTTCGGCGTGTACTGTGGGAGAACTCTGTCACGTTACGCCACTGTGCTAAATATAAGCAGCTCATCAATACCCTTTGAGACAGCAGGTTACGACACACGTCCTGCTCGGTCTACGATAGCCCAAGTCACCAGTCTGTCCACCTATCCAATCTTACTTTTTTGCTTCTTTCAAGCAGCACAGTGGAAGCCCTTGTCTGCCCTCCCCTGCTAAAGGTAACTTTACAACGGAAATGTAATCTTGGTTGCTTACTCCATCTTAAAACAAGTTAGCTTCCCCACCGACCATCAGTTCACTTATCCGTGTTGGCATGTAGACTGCTGACAGACTGCTTTAAGCGATGAACATGATAACGACGCACCCGAAAGATTAACCAAGCATGATCCTTCCTGTCTGCTTATGCAAACAACGCGCAGAGCAGTTCAGACGGTTGGCCAAGAAGCGAACGTCGTGAGCCAGGGAAAAGGGGGGGGGGGGATTGGGCGGATTGCCGCATTCAATCAAAATGAAAGAACGCACGCAAACCGTGCGCTTTCACGCATACACCTGGAATGCCTCAGCGTTAACGATCGGGCGGAACCTTTCTTTTTTTCTCACCCCACTGCCGTGCCGGAGAACAGACCAAAGCAGGCCATGTGGCGTTGTATAACTTTGCATAACAATTCGCAGAGCCTTGCCAACAACCACTGGCAGCCGTCCTTCTTCTCTGGCATTTCCCCCCCCCCCCCTTCACTAATTTTTATCTTCCTTTCTTGTGAATGGCGCCGAGAAAAGAAAGCGACCGGCGCCAACCCGTGCGCGAGATTCGCGCGCTCACGCACGAAGGAAAATCGCCGCCGCATTTGGAGCAAGGACGTCGTCAAGAAAAAGAATAACAGAAAGAAAGAAATTAAGAGAGCCACGTGCACCTTCGCCGAAGCACGCGCGCGCACGCAGCGCCACGCGGAGAGCAAAAACAAACGTGGCCAGCGGCAAAGGCGCGATGAGGCTCCGCCGCTAGGCGCCGCCATACACGCATGCGCGCCGACGGTCCGAGTGTTGTCACAGTACGTGCAATGCGTGTGTGCCGTGTGCGTGCCTGGTGACCAGGAAGAATAGAGAACCAGAAGCCGCGAAGGAGCCACGGAGGAGGGAAGAAGACGATGCCGCGCTTCTCTCGACGCCGCCCGGTGGCTAGCGTCGAAGAGGAGGACGCGTAACGGGAGAAGCGGAATTAAAGCGTTGCTCAATCTCTCGCGCTCAATGACGCACCGCTGCTGAAGCGCGTACGCAAGCGGGCCCGCTCCTGCACGTGTGTGTGTGCTGCGGCTTCCTCTCCGACACCGCATTTGTTCGGGGCACTCCGTTCTCTCGAAACAAAACAAACCACTTCCCGGAAAGCAGATTGTTGTGGAGCAGCCTTGAAGAGCGCTTTGGCAAGGATATGCATAACTGCGCGTTCAGTATGCAGAGCGTGTGAAAACTGAAACGCGAAGAGAAACCGACCTAACCACGCGGGTTAATTACCTTCGCGACCAAGCTCGTGGGAAGATGTGAGTTTCGCACAAGCTGTATGCAGGTACGACGCTCTGTGTGCTCTCACTAACTTCACAGTGGTGACCGCTATCAGTACAGGAATGTGTACCATGTAGCTGCTAGATAGGCGTGCATGTTATGGCTCCCCCCAGCACTGTAGCTTTTTCTCTTCGAATAGAGAATTGGTGGCGTTAGAGCTATTGCCTACTGTCGACCGATCCGAGTGTATGACGGAATTGATGAAAGGTCAATAATAGTAGTGTTCAAAGTCCTTTCCTGTTTTCCCTTGACACTGACAAGATGACAGTGTACTGCTCAAACGAACGAACGAACGAACACACACACACACACACACACACACACACACACACACACACACACACACACACACACACATGTGTATATGTGTGTGTGTGAAAGATAAGCGGAGAGATTAGTTATGTCCAGCTGGCAACCCTACACGCAGGGTAGCAAACTTTCTTTCCCCAACCATGACTTTATCGCGTCCTTAAAAATGAAAGAAAAACAAAAATAAGAGCGAGGGAACGCACGCACAACCAGGAGGTATCCCGGGCTCCCCCATCCAAGAGGATGGGTGAGTGGAAGAGAGATAAGATAGAAGTTCAGGTCATGCACATGCTCTATAGAAGGCGAAGTATATGTGTGCTACACTCGAGCACTCACACATGTCGCCTTCAGGTACGGCAGAAGGCTCGCGTGGCTTTCAGAGCTGGTGAGCTAATGAGGGCAGGCTGCCAGGATCTTAGTATCGGGTAAACGAATTGCGACAAATGTTGAGAAGCTGAATGGACAGAGCCTGAGCATATACGGTTGATCATTAGTATGCAGAAAACTGAAGTAACGATCGAAACAGTCCGCCGAGGAAAAGTTTGCGATTGTGATGTGAAGCTTTGGAAAGCAGTGGCCGATTAGTGTTTATCTTGGCCAAGTGGTCGCGTGTGACTTATACTATGGAAATGGAATCCTCAGAACGAGAACAATGTATGAGAGCGCATCTGGCAGACACTTCCGAGTAATCGATGACCAGCTTACCGATATCCCTCGAAAGAAATATAGAACTACAATCCCTGCACCCTGCCACCATTTGCATATGGTGCTGGTATCGGTATGTTAGCAAAGAAGTGTAAAGTGTAGCTAAGGGTCACACAGTGATCGATGGAATGGAAAATGACGGGCGTTACCTTGAGAGACTGGAAGGTGGCAGCATATATCAAAGACCCAACACGGGCAGGTAATATTCTGGTTGAGCTAAACAAGTACGTCATGGTACGTCATGTTATTTATAGAACATATAACCACTGCTCTCTTTACTAACAAAATGGGCGCCAAGGAAATGAAATGCTGTAAACTGCGGTAGCCTAATTATATGTAGTAGCGATATTTAAAAACTTGCCATTATGGAGGTTCTGTCGACGCAGTACAGGTAGGCAAATAGAGAATTGGGGGATAACCTTTTGTAGAGGGCTGCTTGCAGATACTTAATCGGGCTACGATTACCATACGATGACGAATATAGGTGATAGACATCTTGTGACGGAGTCTGATGATGAGACTCACTCGATATCGCCTCTCTTTGTCCCCCGTTAAGCACTGGGTGTTCAAATGAGCTTCATAGCAGAGGGAATATCAAGGTCCATATCTGCTATGTATTCCTATAATGCGTGTAGCCATGGGTTCTCAGGCATGGTGGAGCACTGCGCTGCAGAGCAAGACTAAGCGAGCCATGTGCGAGGGTTGTTCTGAAAAGACTGTGACTGATTCTTTATTATTGAAAGTTATTCATAGGTACTTTTATGCCTTTCCATACGCTCCCCAGCAAGGGGAGAAATGCACGCGTCCCGCTGTGCCTAGATAACGTGAGCGAAGGCATCTTTTGCCACCCTCTCAAAAATTGCCGCCGATGTATCAACTACGTCTACTTTCATGTCGAAGAAATACCCCTTTTGCCTCGAGGAACATACAGAAATCGAAGAGCGCCGCATCTGGACTGTCGAAGGGGTAAGGGGATCGTTGCGATGCTTCTGGGACTGGTAAATAATGGACATTGCTTTGACATGGAACAAGACATGGAATAAAACGTAGTTAAGACCTAGGAGTCGGTTTTTAATAAAGGTGTCAAAAGATGGCTTCGTTCATGTTATCTAGGTTTGGTAGAAACGGTGGGACGCGTGCAGCATATACGTATAGAAAGGCATAAAAGTGCCAATTATTTTTTTTTTCAGGAATAAAGATTTCAGAGCATGGTGTATCTTTAACGTCCTTTGTATACAAAACGAACGCAAAGTTGGTTAGGATGGCTGTTCCATGTTAGATGCATTACGTTGGAGTTAATTTTTTAATTGAAACAAATTAAAGCATTTTTAGAGGAAGAAATAATCAAGTACACTTCCTTTTTTTTTGCATATTAACCTAATTATGACAAGACCTGGGGTCGCACAAATTAGTCCTAAATAAACGTTAATTAAAGGTAGGAACATGCCTGTGGCACGACATACGTATTGCACACATTTTCATAAGGCACACCTGTATGTGAAACGATTATATTCGTAACTCGTGTGCCTTCGCCTTTTCTTTATATATGCGATTAACAGCGGTAGAACAAGGAATGTTCCTGAAGCCAATGTTTACCAAAGTCCCCTTATCGAAACGTTGGCTTCAGCGACATTCCTTGTTTACCACTGTTTAATCACTTCAAGCCTCCATATTCCTGTAAACCTTTCTGTTGTTTTGGATTTCGCCTCCTCTAAGCGCTCAAGCCAGATAATGCCCGACGACAATTTTCATCGATCAGTGCGCTAGATAGAGCCTGTCACAACGACTACACTTAGGACTTCAAAAAATGTTTCTCAGCCATCAGTGAAGCGCCATGCTGCTCTCAAAACATCTTCCGCACTTGCTCCGATAGCCACTGTGTAAACAGAGTGAAATAATATGCGCAAATTTCTTTAACACTGAGTGCAGCAAACAGTTCGTACATTTGGCAGAACTCAGGCAAGTGTATTTCGAAAACTTATCAACAACTCATTTTATATTACAGCTTCCCTGCTCTACCTAGCAGGCCTACTTCGCCACAGCATTGAGTCGCGCACCATTTTCTTTGCATTTTATAGAGACATAAGACTGTGGGCGGCATCAGGTGGTGACCATTTTGAATACCTTGCACGACCATCAACGTAAGAAGTGATCTCAAAATTCCGCGACCATGCCAGTGCCACCGAATTTCTGCAGCATACCAATCGGCGGTCGTGTCAGAACGTCGGGTGAGCTACGAAGACGTGCACAAGCGATCGAAAGTGAAAGCGCCGTCGGAGCGGCGGCACTGACCTGGCACACGACGACGGCGGGCAGTCCGCCGGGCGGGGCCCGGTCCTGCAGCCGGAATCCCCAGGGCGCGCCTCCTTTGAGCACCGCCGACCGGCAGCCGGACGGGGGCGGCAGGTCGCGGCCGCCGGCCTCACACCACCACATGGCCGCGCGACACGAGTCACAACACGACGCGCCCCCAACACCGACGGGGAGCGAACAGCGGCGGCGCCCATCCACGCGTCGAGGCACGTCGTCTGGGCTTCCTGGGCGCCGGCCGGTGGGAGCACGCTGCCGCGCCGAGGCGGCTGCGGCATCCGCCCGAGGCCGCTCGCGGGGTCGAGGACGTCGCTGCGTGCCTGGCCGCCGACCACGTGGGCCCGCGCGGACGAGGCGGCGGCGGCGACGACGGCGTGTCGCCGCTGGTCACACGGCGGCAGCAGCCGTTCCGACAATGGTGGGACGACGACGCGAGCTGCCAGACCCTCGGCTTCGGCCGGTGTCCCGTTGCGGGAATGCGACCTGCGCGTGTGTTGGCTGCCAAGGCGTGAGGCGGCAGCTGCCGCCGGCTGCTGCTGCTACGCGCACCGCCGCCCTCGAGGGCTGCCGCGAGTGACAGGGGGGAAAGTGCGCGCCGGGGCAAGGAGGGGGGAAATAAGCGGCGCATCGCAATCACCAATAAACAAACTGGTTTCGCCGGGCTCGCGGCAGCGCCGGTGTTGTGGGGCGCCGCGGATGGCTGCTGCGTTGGGCCGACCTGCGGATTCGGGTCCGCCTCTGGCGACGGCCAGGGATCGGCGGCAGCGGGCTTGTCGGTGGAGGCAGCCACTTTCCTGAAGAAAGGAGAGAGGACACCCTCTGCACTATACGATTTGACGGGTGCTCAACGGCAATACACATAAAGAAAACAAAACAATCCCTGTGTGCTTCGCTCTTCGTTGATCAGACCGTAAGGCATCTGAGACCCTTAATCTGGGGATCATGGTTCGGTGCCCCACGTTGGGCGCCAAATATGGAGGCGCGGGTGACCAGACTAAACTGTGATCTTAGAGGCGATGCCGAGACACTAACTTCTGACGGTGAGAACGACTGACGGCGTGAATTTCATGTCCTCGAAGCGGCGGACAGCACGGACAAAGAACCCTTTCAATAAAGTTTTATTCATTCATTCCCCAGAACAATGTGTGGAGTGTACCAGGCTCATAGTTCGAGGGAGGATGCGAACTAAGGCCTTTGTTCTTCAGAAATATTAAACGGAGAACAGTCGACTCCACTTTGGTGACAACTGCTGTTCGTATAGATTTTACAAGAACGTTTTCTTTGCCTCTTGTATGCAGGTGCTGGCTGCTGCTGACGTCTTGCCGTTCACCCATCGACCTGGGCCACTACGTATTTGTCACATGGTGTGTCTTCCCGAACTTGGGCCACTGGTTATGTGTGTGGCCAGTGCTCCAGAATGGGTCTGTCTGAATGGGTCTAGGAGCCCGCATAGACAGGCAGAACAAGAGGCAAGAAGTGAAGAATTCGGCAACAAAATCACCTAAAGAGTGCGGAGAAGGAAGTGGCACGAACGAATTGAGACCAGAGGATACTTTCGGCGAGGACCTTTGAGCTACATATCAGTGAAGAATTCGGCAACAGAAGCGGCCGAGCGTGAAAGCTTTGCTTATCGCCGATTCTCACGTACACGTGGGATCCGCCATTTTTTTTTAATGCGACAGCTTTCTTTGACTCTTCACCCTACTTTGAGATTTGTAAGTTTCTGGCTGTTTACTCCCAACTTGGGACACTGGATGTCGTATAGGTGCTACAAGGCTACGCACCCTATTTGCACGTGCAATCATTTTCTTGAGTGCGCAGAAGTGCGTGTGTCACATGATGTGCGATTACGTATTTGTGACACGTGTGATTCCTGTGGGCGCATGTATAAGAAACCGCGTTTCTTTCAAATAAACGTTGTTGAAAGTCAGCGCTCGTGGTGTCGTATTCTCGTCTCGTGTCCCCGTCTAATTCCGCTGTTAACACCACAACGGAAAACTAACAAGCCCAAGCTGCTGTTCTATCCAAACGAAATCACCAGCGAACGGGTTATACATATAACCCTTTTATGGTGACCAAGTATGTCCACCTTTGTTCTGCTTTAAAAAAAAAATATCTTCCTGCATATAAAACCTGAACATATAATGTCGACTCACATGCATCTCTAAAACACAGCGATCTGTTAATAGAATGCCGAACTATATTTAACGGATTCCTTGATTCAGTTTATTTTCTTGGACTTGCCCCTCAGTATGTGCCATTGGGTGTCTACCCGTCCTTGGCTAATCCTCCAGGAAGGGCATGTCCGACTACGATTCTTACATAAAACACATCAAACCAAACCAGTCTTCTTATAGTATCACATAGGCATCACAAATGAACAAACCTTCGCTTCACACTGATTCCAACATGTGCGTAGGATCTGCATGCAATATCAACAGCGACGAATCGTACAAGCGTCAGAAGAAAACCAAATGGAAGAAAAGAAAAAGCATGGACATTTAATTAAAAAATATTTGACAAACAATATGCATGTATACAGATATGCATATTCATATACCGTGTACCAGCTAACATTAGCCAACTCGACAAACACAAAATAATATTAAAAAAGAAAACACGGGTCTATGTGAGACCTATGGTGTTTGGCTGTCAGAGGTTTGACTACCCAGCACATTAAAATGGTGCCTTGCACTGTGTCTTATTAATATATTTTTTTCGTTGAATACCTTGACTAACGTTAGCTGGGACACTCTATCTACTGGGTGTCCCAACTATAATGCACTAAGATTTAAATATATACAAATCCCATGTAGCTGAACAGAACCAAGGTAATATTCTTTGCCGTCGCTTGGAGATACTCAGATTATTTTTGCATTCCGCCGAATTACATAATTAGTCACAATTAATTAACTTCTCAAATATTAGAATTCAATGAAGAGTGCGAATGAGAAAATTGTAGAGCAACATGATAAACTCCCGATACAACTTTCTGTTGCTCAATACGTGCTACATAAAGGGTTTTTTTTCGCGCGGCCAGTCATGCGGCAATTTTGCATGTATTCGTGCGCTTCTTTAGCGCTCGGAAAAACACTTTTATGCAGCACGCGTTGAGCAACAGAAAGCTGTATCGGGAGTTTTCCATGTTGCTCTGCAATTTTTTCATTGACACTTTTAATCTAATTATATTAGGTGAGACATTTATTAATTAATTACGACTAATTATACAATTAGGCGTAATGAGAAAAGTTACTTGAGAAATTCATTAATACAAGAGTAACCTCTTTTTGTAAAAAGCACAATGTAATTACAGATTACCAGTATGGGTTTAGAAAAGGTCGTTCAACAGAAATAGCTTTACTGATGCAAAAAGAGATAATTTTGCGAGGCTTTGAAGTTTCTTTAGTTACTCTCGGCGTCTTTATTGATTTTTCGAAGGCTTTTGACACCATTAATCACAATGCTCTACTAACAAAACTTGACATTTATGGCTTTAGGTGAACGTTCCTTAACTTAATTAGAAGTTATTTGCAGTACAGGTATCAGACCGTTGTCGTAGGTAACAACTGTTCAAAAAATTTGCCTATATTCGCTGGAGTTCCTCAAGGAAGCATACTAGGACCACTATATTGTTTAGCCTGTATATAAATGGCACAACTAATATCAATACCGGCGCACAATGTGTTACCTATGCCGACGACACTAGCTTATTTAAAACTTCTTAGGACGTGAAAGAATTTCTGTGTGTTGCTAACGATACACTAGCCCAATTAAACAAGTTCAGCTTATTCAACTCATTAACTATTAATACTACCAAAACAAAAGGCGTGCTTTTTCAGCCAAAAAATAAAAGGCATAGCATTGACGGATATCTAATAGGTACATCTTTCATAGACATAGTAACATCGGCTAAAAGCTTAGGTGTCATATTCCAATAGAATATGCTATGGAATGACCATGATAACATTATTGCTAACAAACTAGCACGAATTGTTGGAATACTAATAAGATTACGTTTCCTTTAACTATTAACAGTGAAGCTCCTACTTTATAATTCTCTTTCTTTTATCTCATGTTAACTATTGCCACCTCGTACGGGGCAACACGACCAGCAATAACATCCACATTCTATATTTATTGCAAAAGAAAGCTATCCGTGCAATTTCAATCTCTTCAGTGGATTCGCATACTGATCCTCTTTTTTGTCAATTCGATATAGCGCTGATAAAATCGGTCTACAATACAATTTTGCTAAAACGCTTTTTTAACAGAAAGGAAAGGTAGCACTATTTTTCTCGAGCACTTGTCAAGGCTAACATTAGGCAGTTTCAGTACACGTCACAGAGAAACTTGGCATATTCCACACTCAAGAACTAGCTATGGAAATCAAACGCTGCGCCATGCGCTGCCATCTCTACTTAACTCTCTTCATTAATCGGCGTATACTTATTGTCATATTAATTAGGTGCCCAAACTTGCTACTTATACTGTCATTCACGTGTATGCTTAGTGATTTTCTTTGTGCTTTGTTCTGATGAACCCGCATTCTAAGCTGAAATTGCACAGTGACTTATTTAGTTTTATATTTCTGTGAATGGTTACCCGTAAATGAAGAGTGATTTATGTTGTCTGCATTTTGTGGTTTTCCTGTTCCTGTTTCTCGTAACTTGTATGAAAATGACAATTCCTGCATTCATGTCAATTTTTCGACGCTGTGCGAAAGTAACTTTGTATAAGTAGTCCCATTTATCCACACGTTGTTTATATTTATATTGTTTTTCCAATACATGTGTTCATCTTGTATTTATGAACGCATTGCTACGTGTTGCCAAAGAAACCAATAAGGGACACAGACCTAGTCAAGCTGATTTTGCGGCTTTTTGTCTGTGCCCCTGTCATCTGTACGTTGTATAGATACAAATAAAATAAGGCTCAAAGTTCAAGTTCATGATAGTTGGGACACCCTGTATATGTGTATGTATGTGTGCGTTACCATAGAACATGATAAGCTAAGAAACGATTGCTACTATTCCTTACAAAGATATCAATACAACGTTGGTTCTACCGATATATATATATATATATATATATATATATATATATATATATATATATATATATATATATATATATATATATATTTCTTATGACGAGACAGGACGGTGTTATGTTAACAGATTTGCAATAAAGACGTGTACGAGCACCCCGGGGATACCATCGGGCCAAGTACGTAATGTTTAGCACATGCGCTACGAGAAAATAAGACTCATATACAAGGTGCTCACAGCCCTGTCGGTGCCACTTGTAAATCAAAAGGAAAAGCGCAAGAGGTAACGGGAACTGGACGCCCACAAGGTGCGTATGGAAGACGTGTTCCTTGTGAAGATGAATAAAAGCAGCCGGCTTCGAAGGCGCCGCCATGGCAGTGAGATGCAGGCACAATAGACAAAAAGGAAGGTTTGCTATATAGTCGACTCCATCGAGAGAGCTTTGCCACGACATGGGTGCGTTTCGGTTCGGTAGTTGGCTGCGACAGCGTTGGCCGCGAACAGGCACTGTTTGCTTGAAGCCCCCGCTTACGAGGTGGCAGCCAGCATGCTCTACACAGCTGGCTTTCGCACTCGACGGGCGCGGCAAACACAACGGCGAGTCGTGAGCGGGAAAACAAGGGCACGGATTGAAATTCAGGTTATACGAATGCGCATACAAAAAGCCGGGCGTGACACCCACGGCAGCCTATAGACATTTCCATGGAAGGTCTACGGGGACGCATAACGCCTCCAAGGGCTTCCAGGAAGTCGCGCGCAGAGAACTGCAAATGCGTCGCCTCCACGGTGAGAGTCTCGCGTTTTCGATACAAGCCTCGAGAGCGCCCGGTGGAAGGGCGACATAGCGTATATATGCGGCGTGTGTGTTCGGACGCTGAAATCGCGGAACAAAGATCGCACTTCGGTAAGCAGCCGCCGGATGCGTCGGGTGGCTGAAACTCTCGTCCCGATACACTGCCGCTTGGCACTGCTTAGAAATTGAGCGATCCTGTTCCATAAATGGAGCGACATCCGCTTTAAAACAAAGTCGTGTCAATATAGATAGCATCGTGTTCCCGAAGGTTACGTAGAACAACTGTTGCCTTTCATTGTGTCACCGCTAACTGCATCTAACCGATCAGCGAACAGTTGACCCAAGTTCTAGGTCATGCATTGCGCCCATGCACACAGCCCCAGCTCGACGCCGAACAAACACGTCCGGTGCTGCAGGGCGATGAGCGTTCAGTGCAATTGCACTGCATACAGTCCACCGCGGAATCCCGCAAGGCCCCGCACTCAGCTTTTGATGCAGAGTGAAGGAAAACCCGCACCGCGAAGTTTATGAATCGTTTATCTCGCAGCCCTGGGCAATTTGCTGCAGAGTGTTACCGGGCAGTCCCCGGTTACTGCGCTGAGCAATTTGCTGCAGAGTGTTACCGGGCAGTCCCCGGTTACTTATGTCACGAATGCTCTTCAAAGCGTCCTCCTATATACGCAACTTCGTGAAATTTGTGTGCTTGTCCATACATACAGCCCATACAAACGGCGTCTCTTTTTCTCCAAAGGAATGAAACAAATGCGCAGGCGCCCGCCATTTATGTAATAATGCCTTAAGTTCAATAGCTGCATGTGCACTTTTAAAGAAGCGAAGAAAGTGGCTATATACTTCTTCATTATCTGGGAAAGTGGACACAAACACAAAATGGTTGCCGATTTCAGCCTAATCGGCATATGTATCATGCTCCCAGTATCCTAAATTATTGATAACCTCCATGCCACGATATATAACCTCGGTATCGCCATTCTGAATGGATAGCCGATGCCGTTATGGTAAGCGACAGTTGAATAAGCAGGCTTCAGTTATCTTGAGCTGCGGTGTACGCGAATGTCTGACAGAAGCTCGACTCGTTTGCAGCAGGAACTCAACCCTCGATGATGCCTTAATACCATATTTTCTCGCATGCGACGACGCCCTTCTCTATGGACAAAAAGAAAAAATGCAGTATGTTGAAGATCACTCGTCGAAAGCTGAGTGACACCCAAAACAACGATTGTTAACTGACGAGTGGTTGGAAATGATCTGGTGTCAGGTTCGACTCCCGAACCAGGAAGAATTTTTCTTCAACATTAAAGGTTCGTAACTCCCTGCAACTCTCAAAGTTGTTGACATTTGACCATTTCACGAATTTCATACCACCTTGCGCATTTCGGCATGATTAATTTGGTCAATGAATGCTCAAGGGACACTAAAGAATGGAAGCTGTTTGTAAACTTGTAAGTTTTAGAAGTGCAGTCGTAAAGGTGCTAGCCCTATTGTGAGCAGAGTCTTTCTAAGACGGAAAAGGCCCGTAAAACAGAGAAAAGCATGGCGACTCGATGAACAGAGGGTCGCAGACTTGGTGGCACCAGCATGACACGCTGACGCCGTATTTACGAACTGAGCTCCACCATCTTGGTCATACGTCAGACAAAATGTGTAGAGAGGCGCACTTGCGGATTTTGCATATCGATTTCTATTGTGTCTTATGTAATCACACACGGCCGTTCACAAAACAGGTCTCAAAACACTGCCTGTTGTCATGCGGTTTCACGTTGTACAGATCGACTCGGCGCGGTTCCTCGCTTCTGATAAAAATCGCCTATAAGAAATGCAAAGCAAGCGTCAGGCAAGGAGGGCAAACTCGGGAAAAGGAAGGAGATCGTTGAGCCGGCATGCAAGTGGTTCTTTCAAGCAGATAAAAAAAAGAGGGGGCACCATCAAAGAGACTCTTGTTCCGCTAGAGACATTGCTGACGGCCCTGACACACGCAACGCGAGCTGCGAAGCGATTCGCGCAGCGCAGGCTTCTCTGAGCGACACCGAAATCACCTCGTTCGCACACAGTAGCTACGCCGTAGTATGTATAACGTATACAGCGTCGCTCGGTTTTCTCCTTGTAATGCAGTGCGCGATGCGATATCTGCGCGTCGCCACACTCGGCGCGACCTCTGACACACACGAAGCCGCTCGAGTGAGCTCGACGAGAGCAGTATTTTAAGAGGCTTTCTGCTCCGAACGAAAGGGCCACGCAGCGAGCGATTTGATTTATCTTTCCACGTGAGTCAGCTTAGTGCGTCTTCGTTGCAGAAACTTTCCCTTAGTTTCGCGAAAGCTCTTGCCGTTCGGCACGCCGTGGCTCCGATCTGAACGTGCGAGCCGCTTAACTTGTCTCCGTGTTTAATCTCACGCAGATTCAAGTGTTGGTGCATCCTGTGCAAACATGACGCAGTTGTTAGCTCGGTTGGTTTTCCTCCAAATACAACTAATACGCACGGTGGGGGATCGGCCAAGAATTGCATGGGATTAGAAAAATATTGTAGTGGTATCTAGGAGAAAATTCTAATTAAATTGTTTTGCAGAAACCGAAGGAAACGCAAGACAACAAAACATGCGCCGTCTTGGCTGCGACCGCCCTCTCAACCAACATGATCTGGTCCAAGAGGCGGGAGCTGGACAGCAGCGCCTCCCAGTGCTCTTGGAGGTGTGGGGCGGGGGGGGGGGGGGGGGGGGTTAGGGCTAAGGGGCAGGAGAGGCCAGTCTGTATTTTATCTGCAATCTATGAAAATGTTCCGGTGTGTTCCTAGTTGTTCGCAGTATTTACAATATTCGTCATATTGAGTAAGTAACATGAGATGAAGCCTCCTTGAGTGCTGAAAGATGTTGGTTTGCAACAATCTGAGGGCGACTTTGACTGCCTTCCTCATCATGATGTTTAGCTTTCCTATTTCTGCATTCTTTAAAATCAAGTACGACGTGTCATATGTGACGCGACTGGTCAGCTGTGCTTGTACTATTATCAGCGTGTCCTGTTCCTTGAACCCACTTCTTTGGCTTGAGGTCCTCTTGACAAGCTGCGTGAGTTGCGAAAGGCTGCGTTTCGGTCTCGGTAGCCTGGCCGCTCCCGATCCGATCCGTCCTTGTGGATGTGGAGTTCAAATATTCGTGGAGCATCGACTTTCGTTATTGTTGTCCCTTTAAGGGTGACGCTGATGTCGGGCTCTTTAGATGGGTGGCCTGCCTCGTCCTTGCTTTCAGGACGAGGTGCTCAGACTTCTCGAGGCCGCAGCGGAGGCCCCAGTTCCGGAGATAGCTTTCGGTGGTGTCTACGGGTTCTTGTGGGCCACTTTCTTGCCTTCCAGTGCTCGTAGCTCTGGTTCAGAGCGTGACGTCATCAGCGTACATCACGCGACGCAGAACTGGTATGGTCTCGAAGAGTTTAGGTAGCTGGGTCATAGTCACGTTGAACAGTAGCGGCGAGCTGACCGACCCTTGCGGGATGCCTCTGTTTGGAAGTTGGAAGCTTTCCCTGCGGATGTTGCGGATCCTGACGGTTCCCGTGCGGTCCGTCAGAAAGTTTCTGACGTACGCGTAGGTCCTAGTGTCGCAGCCGGTGCCTTCAAGGTTGTTGAAGATCGCGTTGTGGCTGACGTTGTCAAAGGCTCCCTTGACGTCTACTGTCAGTATGGAGTGCTTGGTCAAATCGTTAAGTTGATCGAGGAGGCCTTCTTTCAGTTTTGAGAGTACGTCCTGCGTTGAGGGGTGCTGGCTGAAGCAGAACACGGTGTCCGGTAGATGGCCGTTATCTTCGAAGTACTGGGTAACGCTGTCGTGCACCATACTTATTTATTTATTTATTTATTTATTTATTTATTTATTTATTTATTTATTTATTTATTATACCCTCCAGGTACGGTTGTATATTGCAGAGGGGAGGGGCAAGGTAAGTACAGAGGCAAATCACACAATAGTTGATTATAGAAAAAAAATATTATAAGTACAACGAAGCAAAACCTTTCGAAGAAAGCGTCAAACTCGGAAGTCAATAATAATAATAATAATAATAATAATAATAATAATAATAATAATAATAATAATAATAATAATAATAATAATAATAATGAGAACGTCGACGACATGCTTCAGCGCGGCGTCATTCGACCTTCCAATAGCAGCATCACCGGTGGTTCTCGTCACGCACAAAAAAGAAAGATGGTTCCATTCAGTTCCGCGTTGACTATCGCCGTCTTAATAGGATAACACGTAAATACGTGTACAGTCTACCGCGAATTGACAACACTCGGGAGAGCTTGCAAGGCGCTGAATACTTCCCTTCGTTGGATTTACGCTCGGGCTACTGACAGGTCCCTATGTTAGCAGTTAATCGCCCTAAAACCGCATTCCAGATGGTTTAAACGAATTTAACATGATGCCATTTGGACTATGCAATATTCAGGCTCGCCTCCATATCCCATCTCCCGTTCCCTGCGGCGCCAAGGTGCTCATTTCGCCGTCCGGCACAACTTTTTGTATCGACGTAACTACCAGCCCGATGGTCGCAAGTGGCTCCTTGTTATCCCGAAGACTTTGCGTTCCGATATGTGCGCTTCTTTCCACACCAACCCACAATGTGCACACGCAGGCGTCTTCGAGATGCATGAGCGCCTTTGGCACGGTTACTACTGCTGAGGAATGTTTAGCTTTGTTAAAAAAAAACTGGCTGTGGCTTAGCTAAGGTTAAGCCCAGGATGCGAAGCCTACTAGCCTTTATTTTAACGCGACAGCGTTAAGGAGCTCGTGTCGCAGAAAAGCCAGTGTCGTCGGCTCAGGCGTGCGGCACTTGCTCAGGCGCACATTTCGTTGTCGCACCGAAGGCTGCGTTGCTCGACGCTCACCGCGTCCGATGCGGGGCGCGTAGTCGCTGCGCCGTAGCAAAGCCACCTAGAAACAGTCTCTGTAGCACGCCGCAACCTTCGCTTCTCATTCCAACGAGCAGCTCTGTCTCCAGGAGGCATTTCACCTCGTGAGTGTCTAGCAGAGGCAAGCGCAGCTGCTTATATACCGCCGCGACGGCGCGAGTTGGAGCCCCGTTTCTCCTCTGTCGTGACGTCACGGTGTCACGTGGTATTGAAGGCGACACCGCCGCGCCTGAGGAGCTGGGTTGAGCTCTAGTAATATGCTTCGCATAAAATGGTGCGCTCGTGCTGACAATACCAACGCCGAAAATCTCCACCTCATCCTGCCAACGGTTTATTACAACCGCTTCCGTGCTTTGCTCCTGCCTTCGACCGTGTGGGAACTGACCTCTACGGGACGCTACCCCTAACACCTGCTAGGAAACAATGGATTATTGTCGCAGTTGATCATTTTCCACGGTATGCCGGAACCGCCGCTCTACTTGCAGTCACCGCCAGTGACGCTGCATCCTTTCTGCTCGATCATTTCGTTCTTCATCATGGCCCACCTCGGGAACTGCTCAGCGATAGACGCCGCGTGTTTCTTCTCAGGTGGTTGAAGCTCTGCTTGCTCGATGCCGCGTTGTTCACCGGACCACCACGCCGTACCACCCTCAAACTAATGGGCTTAGGGAGCGTTTCCGTCAAACCCTTGGTGACATGCTCGCCATGTACGTTTCATCGGATCATACAAACTGGGACATCGTTTTCCTAATTGTCTCGCACGCATATAACACGGCTACACAAAGTATTGCAGGATTTTCCCCATACCTTCTCCTCTACAGTCGCGATCCTTCTCATACCATCGATGCGGTTTTGCCTTATCAACCAGACGCGTCAGACTGTCCTGCCGTTTCAGCCATCACCAGATATGCAGAGGAATGCCGTCAGTTAGCCCAAAATTTCACCTCCTAAGACCAACAACGACAAAAATGCAATCGTGATGGCGACACTACCAACCCGAACTTCGCCCCTAGCACACTTGTCTTGCTATCCGTGCGTTGTACCACGCCTGGACTTTCGACAAAACTTCTCTCAAAGTATGACGAAACATACCGCATCGTCGCACGCACCTCTCCGGTCAAATGTCATAGAGGCGCTTACACCGACATCCGATAGGCGCCGCCGTGGTCGGGATGTTCACGTTCATTGCCTGACACAATACAATGACCCACTCGTCTCCATGTCGCAAGTCGCCGGATGGCTCCGCTTTTGCACCGGGTACAACGACTGATCCAGACCGATCGCCATTGCTTGGCACGGGAATGAGCCACTCCGGGATTGAGCGGTTCCTCCTCTGCGCGCGTGGCCCGACTTCTCGGTTACGCTTGGCGCTACCAGCTGAATTATTATTTACACCTTTTTACAAGACGTTTACCACGAGGCAACCCCTTCCCCCTTCATTCATCAGCGCCTATCCAGAAGTCAACGCAGCTTTGACGCCGATGGTTGACGGATCAACAAAAGACTCTCCTTCTGCACCTGACAGCCTGAACTAACGGTGAAAAGGGCCCACGTCGAATGCTACCGTGGGAACGGCTTCGACCTCGGATTCCCAGATTGCTACGCGCTTGCTGAACATGTGGGGGCATATTTAGCAACATCGGAAGCGGAGTTCAGCGGAACGGTGCGATATCATGGGCGGGATATTTCGACCGATTCGACGATTGTAACTGGCTGCGATACAGTCATGAGATTACCTAGTCTAGTCACCAATGGAAGACGATGGTATTAAAAGCGGAGTCCTCTAGTGCGAGCGGAGGTGCTGACGTGTCCTGATGTGAACGCAGACGTTTAATATGCTCTTGCACGGAGTGGGCTTTAGTATGTGGAGCCACGGTAAATGATGTAAAATAAACCTCTTTCCCTTCATTCCTACTATCGGACGCACTTGTCAATGGGATTGGTGGGTTCCTGGCCTAAACGCCACCTCGAGCCGCAACACTGCGCTCTGGAAGATAATGTAGCAGGGAACGTGCTGTCCTTCATAGAATACGACTGGCGTGGTCCACTGACCCATCTTTCGGGCTTGAGGAACGGTGTACCTTGCCGGTGCTCCAATTCCTCCCATTAGTTTTGCGGTGCTCGTTCCGGGTATAAGGACATTGATGGCGCCTCTGGAGACGTCGTCCTGTGTTCATAAGTTGCTTTTCACGTTGTGGTAAGTGCCTCCGAGCTGTATTCTGTCTATGCTGACCAGTATCTTGGCGCTTTCCTTGTCGGCCATGCTTTCGATGATTTAATTTCTGAATCGTGCAATTGGTTTTCTCCGCACTACTACGACACCTCCCAACGTTGAAATCGTGAGGAGCAATTTAGGGCGCCTCTGTGATGGTTGTACCGGACTTAAACGTGCAACGTTACGTCTCATGTATCACCGTTCACGGACCTCTGCTCTTCAATGCAGTACCTGAGCTCAACATATCTAATTTGCCAATGGGGAGTAAGGAAAATGTTAGGTCTTCTTTCCCTGACAAGCAATCAAATGTAGCTGGTCCCGTTAACTTGGAGTCGGCTGATGCACCGAGCACGGATGAAGAGTCACGGGCTTCCAAACGTCGCGGGTCCCCCATCAATGCTGCCTAAAGTTCTCGGCCCCGTTCAAAACCTAGATGAAAGCCCTAATGTCGCGTAGTCAACATACTCTGTTTTGGCGAGGGCACTTGCTACTGCGGCGCTCTCGCCATCCGAGGGCAGATGAGAGCACTTCTGTGGAACTGCCGCTCTATACTTGCTGCTTCAACAGATTTACTTCATCTCACATATAAATGTTTTTGTTTGGAATATCCCATTACAGGGGGAGGTATCGTAATATTTGTCTCAACTAAATTTTGTCACACAACGAATCTATAATTCACGTTTGTGGCCCCAGTCAGCGAAATAATTGGAGTAGAAATAAATCTGCCTGAGTTTAGGCCGTTCTCAATTGTAAATGCTTACCTTCCTGTGGGGGTCCCAGGCATACGCCCATTGGATTCAATTATAGCATACTGCGGAAAAAACAGTCTTGGCTGGTTAATTCAATTCACACCGTGGATCATGGGGATACAGAACGGACCCGTGTGGTAAGCGACTTTGGGAATGAACAGTAGATAGTGGACTCTCATGCATAAATAGAGGAGCGTTTAATTTTATCCGGCGACATTCTCACTGTTTTAGACCTCACGTTCTCTGGAACAAATGCTGTCGTATCATCGTGGCCAAATATTTGTGGTGCCGCCAACAGAGGCCACCTCACTGTTGTTCTTGAAGTGGTAGGCCCGCTAACCTCTCCGGAGCTTCGTGAGAGAAGCTTTCATAAATGTCTCCACGTTAAGACTTGTTTGAGAGTAGCGTTTAGCTCAATGAGAAATGAATTGGAATCAAAAGCCTGATAGTTTATTGTCGGTATTAGAGAATTCTCGAAAATATCTGAATTTGTGATGCATTCGAGTAAAAGCAATAGCCCTAGCAAACGGTGGAACGATAACTACACTAGAGGCTATAGGCAGAGGAAAGCTGCGTGGAAACAATTTTACGCAACAAGTGTCGTACGGTTTCTAAAGCAAAGGACGAGTACAATTTCAGACGTTTTGATTTCTTGACGCTAACACGCAACAGAGGGGGCATTATTCCGCTTTCTGAGATCGCTGAAGATGATTCAACCATCAATTACTGCTGAACCACTTGTTCTCATGCCAAGTTAACTTGCTGAGTCCTTGGAACAAATTGCCAAAGGGCTTGAGAGCTACTTTTTATCTTGCCTACCTTGTCGGCCTTTATGGCTTGGATCTGTGAACGATTTCGAGGAGGTGTCATTACCGGAATTAGCCTCAGTGGTTGTAAGTTTGCCGGCTGCTGCCCCTAGTCCGGATGAGGTTACCACGGCAATAATAAAAATTTTGTATAAGGAGTATCCTGATGACTTATCGGCGCTTGTTAATCATTCTATAGAGAAGGATTGGTTACCATTTCAGTGGAAATTGTCTAAGGTAATATTTTCGCTCAAAAATCAAGGCAGCGGATATACATTGGAAAACATTCGGCCTATTTCGTTACGTCAAACCTTGCTAAGCTAATAAACAGAATATTACATGTCCGAGTCATGAAGTTCGCGAACACCAGAGAACTGCTGAGCCCTTTCTGAATTGGTTTTAGACCAGGCTTGCCCATCTGGTGTGCGCACGCAGACATAGCGCGTCTAATTCATCTTGCACGGCACCGCGGGCAATGTGCTGCACTGGTCACGTTATATGTTGCCAATGCCTAAACAGTGCCGAACATTCAATATTACTGGACAGAATGTATGTGCTAGATCATCCTGTGTACTTTGTAAGATGGACAACCGAGTTCTTGAGGGGCAGAGAATGATTTTGTGATAGGAATAGTATCACCTCTGGAGGGTTTAGTTTAGACAGACGCGGGGTGTACCTCAAGGGGCCGGTTTGTCTTCACTGTTCTTCAATATATTACATAGTGATATCCCTTGTAATCCTGACTTAAACACATGTGTTTACGCAGATGATATTACGTTCTTTACTTCTGTAGATCACTTTCTGTCTCTTTACAGGACATTGCAAGATTATATCACCATCCTTGAACCGCGGCTGAAAGGAATTCACCTATCTCTCAACGTTAACAAGTGTGTTGTACTGGTCTTTTCGCCAAGGAGTCCAGAGCATATATCTCTGTGTTATCAGTACAAGCTCATCCCTTAAGTTGAAGAAACCAAGTACTTGGGGGTGATTTATTACAGTTAACTCAATTGCTAGGGTTGTGGCTCGGGCTAGTTGGTTTATGGTGCGGAAGTTGGGGCACTGCGAAATATTGACCGAACACAAGACGAAGAAAGGACGAACACGGCGCTGACTTACAACTGATCTTGTTTTGACATGTGCGTATATGACAGGTTATATACATGCCCACATGCTTAAAAAATCAGCTGTAAGTCAGCGTCGTGTTCGGGCTTTCTAAGTCTGTTGTCCCGTCAATTTTGCACTGTCCCCGTACTTTAAACTCAATTCGCTGCCACATGTTGCTACAAAAAGAGGTAGTGCTCTAGGTATCAATCAAGCAATTATCAATCAGGAATGCGAAGAGACACACTGGTAATGATATACAGCAACCGTCTCAGGCCAATATTAGAATTTGGGTGTGTTCTGTTCTCTGGAGGTGCCGCTTTTAAGATTCGTCCTCTTGTTCTAATAGAACGGGATGCGCTCCGCCTTTGCCTTGGCCTCTCGAAATTTGTAGCCAACGTTGTACTGTACCTGGAAGCGCGAGTGCCTTTGTTGATGGCTAGGTTTCGACTACTAACAGTCCAAACCTTTCTCCGACTGTATGAACTCCATCTTAGAAGACACCAGACAGTGTTTATTAGTCAGCCTACTTGATTTTTTAGTGTCCATTGGTCACGTTTTCATACGCCGCAGGTTGTTTTTGCGCAGGCACGTTTTGCGCCTTCAATGTTAAACTCTGCGAGATAACTCCAGCAAATTCTACTACTGTCTTTCTATAAATTATTCTCGATAACATCTACCCAAGTAATGCAAAATATTCATCTTCACAAATTCTCAATCACTTGCTGGATGATCACTTGCGGCATATTCAGACCAACGCTATAATAGCGACAGGTACCTCACAGAGAAATGAAAAGACAGGTGTAGGAATGTTTTCTCATTCGCTAGATTGGTCCTATTCAATTAGACTTCCTGATTTTACTCCCATCTAGCAGAATTCATAGCTTTAATTTTAGCACTACGCAGATTGAACCCATCTCATTCATCGGTAGCTATTACCACCGACTCACTCTATGCTCATGACTTACAACGTGCATTAACTCAAAAATGTTGTAAGCATTATTTCTATTGGCTCCGTCTCATCTCCGTTTCCTTCGTCTAATTTGGGTGTCTAGGCACAAAGATTTGCTTTGCATGAGTGTGCCGACTCATTAGCAAAGGCTTCCATGGGTGGCTTTTTAGTTTCTGCCGTTACCCCAACCGTTTGTATCACTTCCGCTATGTTTCGGAGACTAACAATGATGAACGAGTTCTATAAATCTATCCTGGCCTCGTATTCTTGCTACCGCCCCTACTTAGTTCCCTAGAGCCGTAGCTTCGGCCCAACACGCAAATTAGAGGTTGCATTAACGAGGCTATGCTGCCACATCCCGACACTAAATTTCTGCATAAACAGGGCTGGCTTGGTGGTATCTGCTCTGTGTATACAGTGAGGTGAACCAGAAACAACTGTCCTTGCCTGTCGACGAATTTTATCAGTAAGAAGAAGGTTGCTCGAGTTCTTGCTTTCGTTTGGAGCTTCACATGGGGTACAGCTACCCAAATGTTTGAACAGTGATGAAAGACTTTATTCTTGACGCCAATCGGCTGATTTCCTAAAACAGTAAACTATAATTTACCTATTTTTCGATTCACTTTAGCATGCTGACTATTACACTTTGAAGACCGAACATAATACGTCTTTCCCTAGTATTATTTTTCTCCAATTCCTAAGCACTAACATTGCACAAAGCTTTGCTTCACATAAATGCCTGAATATGCGTTGGACCTGCACAATTTTTTACAGCGATGCTGCATATGGCTAGGGTTCCATGAATTTTTGTTCTCCGTGAGCAAAAACTATAATCAAAGGTTCATACCTTAGTAAGCATTCATACTACCGTAAGCAAGTAAAAATGCAATAGCGCATAGCCCCGTAGAGCAGAGGCTACGAGCACTCAGCAAAGTGAAGCAAACAGTGCTTCAATTCTTTCTAATCACGCATACAATACAAAGAACAGCATCTCGAAAACTGTCATCAATGGCTCAGACCTCCGTGAAGAATGGCTCATATACCCCAGTAAACAAGCAAAAAACGCAATGACTCAAAGTCCCGTAAGGTTCACGGCTACTCACTTTGCGTGAATTAGCTGCAATGACACTACCCTTGTTGTCGTTGTCGGTGATTTCAATGTGGATTCGTCGGTACCGAAAACGGAGCGGTTTACACGTTTCGAGTTGCAGACATATCCCTTGCGATGTCACACCGATCCGGCCCAACCTACCACCCAGCAGCGTACGTGCATCGACTTGACATTATCGAAGAACGCGATTACAGTTGTGAAATAACTACCCCCAATCAAGACAATAAATGAGTGTGCGTACCTTTCGTCACGATGACCACCCATCAAGACAATAAATGAGTCCGCACCTTTGTTCAAAATTGTGTTACCTCCGTGTCGTGCGCTAAACAGCTTCGCTGGTCAACCACCTTAACAGAGTGGAATTGCTCATGATTTTTATTGCAACGATCACTTTTCTGTGCACATTCAGGGAAACTAGGGAAAAGTCGGCTATACCAAGACACATTTTATAACTGATACGCAGCGTTCAAAGAAATGACTGCCGCAGTTGTCGAAAAAGTAGGTAATTTGTATGCTCTTAGTCTTCGGTGTAACAGCAGTACCACTATAATATAGTATATGCTGAATGTGGACATTTACAAAAAATTCACAAATGAATGTCTTGCCAGTAATGAAGGTACGGAGTTAGGCGGCTTAATGCACGGCCCGTTCAATACCATCAGCCGCTCTGTAACCGTCGATAGTTGTATAGCAGCGTTATGAAACCACGCAGATAATATAAAACAGCAAATAGCGCACAATATCAGCAGTAAATTATAAGAGCATGGGCTTGCTATCAGAGCAGGAAAGTTAACGCGATTCGTCGGCTGTGAATCGTTCAAGCTGGACGCGCGAAAAACGGACATTTACACCAACGCGCGGATATATGCATGTCCCTGATAAACGTGACCCTGATAAAATGTCTCTGATAAACATGTGCTAATCTTAATACAGTTAGATTATCATTATCCAATAGAGATACTGTGTAATTCGCATAGCAATGCCATTTTACTACACCGAATTGAGAAACGCGAAGGAAATTCCAAATGAGCGCTAAGACCGAAGTAAAAACAATGCGCTAAATTTTTTAAAAAGGGGGGGGGGCGAGAAATTACATTTTCATTCACTCCGAAAATGACCTCGCCTGATCTCAACCGTGCACCACGTCGTGAGCCTCGCGAAGCAGAGGCCACGCGAGTCCAAAGTCCCCTGCGAAATCGTCCATGGACAAGTCCCAGACCGCTAGGCCCGCAGTCTTTCGCACCACTGACCGCTTAAGGCGCAGGCTAGCACGGTCCTCGAAGCCGACCCACTGGTCCTTCCAGTAGGCCACCGAGCAGCGAGAGAAGCCGTGAGTTGCACTGTGCCACGAGGACGCATCGCGGTGCGTCAGCGCCTTGGCAACCTCGTAGTAACTGGCCAGGCCCGAGCGGTTGGTATGAGTGAAGGGCTTGCCGGGACCGAGTACGCGCATACCTACACGAACGTGCCTCATCCAGGGCCGCTTCAGGGTGAACGTGGCGCCGGCGAACGAGACGCTCAGCATGGTCTTGCCAAGCATGTGCTCGGTGACCATGGACAACTCGTCGAGAACCGAGGACAGTCCCATCTGGCCGTTATGGTGCGCCCTGAAGACGGCCCGCATCGGGCTCTGGCATGTGGTGACCGGAAACGACGCCGGGTCCACGGTACGGTGCGTGTCGACGACGACGAGGTCGAGCCGGTTGTACAGCGATGGTACGAAGTAGCCGTCGCGTCGCTTCGCCGTCTCCCATGGTACGACTACGCTCAAGCGCAGCCCCTTGTTTTCGAAGACGATGCGCATGGTGTTCACGAATGTGCTGTAATTTGAGCGGTATCTCAGTGTCGGATACTTCCAGTAGAGGATTAGGCCGGCGAGTCCCATGCGGCGTGACCAGACCGCCGCGTTGTGCACGAAGGCGAGCCGCGTCCGCTTCTCTCGCACTGCCTTCCGGAAGTCGTGAGAGTCCGCGAGCTCGCCGCCGACCAAGACCCAGACGGGCGTGGGCAGCGACGTCAAGCTCTGGAGGGTATCGGCGTCTTCGACGGGTCGCTTGAAACGCGCGCTCTGTTGCCGCATGTCCAGCCCGACGGACACGAAGACGAGAGCGTCGCAGAGGTCGGCCGACACGTTGTCCACGACGAACCGGTGCGGTGAACCGGGCGCCGCTGTGTAGTTGACGAAACAGAAGACTGCGCGGTTCGCACCGTCCGCCTCGGATTGCCGCTGCATGACGAACTCGGCGGAGGAGGACTTGCCTTCTTGCTGTTTTCGACCGTCGTCGACAGCGCCTTCTGCGGCGATGGCGGTTCCCATCGGTTCGTCGATGGACGTCCAGAAGTGCTCGACCACTGCGGCGACAATGGCGACGCACGCGCAAGACACCGTGAGCACACCGAGGATCAGGAACACGACCAGCAGTAGGTTCTGATTGCGCAGCATGTAACGCAGTGATGACTCGTCGTCGTCGCTGCGACGCCGCCGGGTCGAGCTGCGGCGATCACCGGAAGCGTCACTGGAATCACCCATAGCTCCGACTGGATGCCGGTGAGCCACGCAGAAGACAGAACGGTAGGGTTGTTGCGGCTGGACGCCGTGAGCTTTTATAACGTCACGGCGGGAAAGCTAACGTGCGACCTGACAGGTGAGCGTCTCTCATTCGGATCACAGAGACCTTTTTAGCGGTTGATGATGATGATGATGATGTCCTGGATGAGTTTGGCGCTTACCCACTCGCGGGGATTGGCCAAGATTCGGGCAGACTTTGCTTATGTGTTCAGAAAAGGAGGTAAAAATCTAAAATTTTGTTACATGAATTTAGGCGAGGGAAAATCGAAATGGTTCAGTAGATTGTCATGCTACGTAGAGGAGAAAAAAAAAGTATCTTGAATATATCAATGAGGCAACAGAGGAGGAATGAATAAAATAATATGGTCATCAATGAAATCGGTTTGATTCAATAAGGAATTTTTCTAAGGCGAAGCAAACATTCCTGTGTGAGTGCCCAAGCACAGACGCTCCGAAAGACAGCAGTACCGGAGTGTTCAATGGCAGACCAAGCTGTCGCACTGTAATTTCTAATGTCATTTTCCTCGTGGAGGAGAAACGCCGGCATTCCAGTAGGTAGTGCTCAATCGTCTCTAATGCATTGCAAAAATGGCACAATGGGGATATTGCCAGACCAGATCGGTGCATGTAAAAATTTAGAGATGGGACTCGACAACGTAGTCTCGTTAATGTAACCTCCGTTTGTCTTGTTTTGCAAAACTTCCTGCTCCAAGGGAATTGTAAGTGGCGTAGTTCCAATGATGAATTGAGGTTCGAGTGAGATGTTAAAAGGATGTATCTTCTGAACCTGGCGGACGTGATAAAGCCCGTTGTTGGAAGAAGGGGAAGCACTGGGCCGCTGATAGAAGCCTTGGCCAAGCTGTCTGCCACCTCATTCATAAATATGCCTTTGTGGCCAGGTACCCATATTAATCGTAAACTTCTCAAATGACTTGGAGCCAGTGAGTTCAAAGTTTTCAATATGTGTGTCTCGCCGGGAGCAGTAAGTGAGGTGCACAGCGACAAAGAATCTGTGATTATTACCGCCGTTGACCTGGAAGACTGTAGCTTTCGTAAAGCTAGGACAACAGCTAGGAATTCCGCTAGGTATATTGGAGTGAAGTCGGGAAGCCGAATAGAAAAAGACCAGTCCAATGATGATGAGAAGATTCCAACTCCTGCCTTTTCATCAATCTGCGAAGCATCCGTTGCTATAATTACGTTAGTGTGGAGTTGATTCAAGTGATCCTGGAGTAAGCCGTTAAGAATATGTGAGGGAAGCTGCTTTGCATTATTTGGGTATAGGTCATCATAAGTAATAACTAGTGAATTTGAGATTCTGTTTTCCGTGATCATTTATATTTACGTCTAACGGATTCAATAATGATTGCGATACAATGACTTGTGGCGTGTGAAACCGTGGCCATCTGACTCCAAAAAATTGGACTCGTTGTTTGATGAAGATCGAATGAGACCTTCTTAGTGGGGATTCATAGAGCCTTATAAACGCTTGAACGGTGAGTATTTTAAATCTCATTTCAAGGGAAGGTAATCGTGCTTCCTTGTAGAGTACAGCGTTGGCTACAAACTTTGGAAGCCCCAGACATAAGCGAAGCGCTTCCCGTTCTAGCAAAACTAGTGGGCGTAGCTTGTAAGCCGCGGCGCCGGAGAATAATACACAACCTAACTCTAGTATAGGTCGAATGTACATGCGGTAAATCATTATGAGTGTGTCTCTGCGCATGCCCCATCGATAATTACTTATCCTTCGTAATATCCCCATTGCACGAGAAGCTTTTGAAGTTATATGTTCAATATGCGGATGCCAATCAAGATTACAATTATAAATAATTCCAAGGTACTTGACCTTTTCCACTTGTGGGATAGTGGAGTGACGGTATGAAAGGGATATAGTAACTGGGTCTCGTAGGGGAAAGACAAGAACGGCACTCTTATTTACATTAAGGGACAAGCGAATACTGTCCAGCCATGCTTCTAGCTCGCATAAGTATTTCTGCAAGCATTCGTACAGTGACTGAATATCACTTGCTGATGCAAAAAACGCTATATCATCAGCATAAACGTACGTGCTTACATTTTGATGATGAGGAATGGAGCTGAGTAGGATGTTAAACAGCAGCGGGGACAAAACTGCCCCTTGAGGAACCCCGCGTGTTTGTCTGAATTTTCCCGATGAAATTCCGCTTTGTGCACAGTAAAACTCCCTGCCCTGCAAGAACTCTGCAGTCCACGTCACGAAGTAGTCTGGCAATCCAATATCCTGCATCCTTTTTATTAATAAAGGGTATTCCACACTATCGTATGCTTTAGAAATGTCTAACGTGACTAGGGCAGCATATTGTTTTTGGTAACGAGCCAACTGAATTCGGCTTTCTAAGTCGATATGTGCGCACCAAATGGACATCCCTGGTCGAAAGCCAATTTGGCAGGGGCTCAATAATTCTCTTGTGGTTACAAACTGAACCATACGTGCGTTTAATAACCTTTCTATTAATTTTACGAAATTTGATGTTAGAGAAATAGGCCGAATATTGTCTAGGACAAACCCTTTGGTTTGGTCTTTCAGCAGAGGAATCACCTTCGCAATTCTCCACACAGGAGGGAACCATGCATATTTTACTGAGTAATTTATGGTATCTAACAAGCCGTTAGGAGCGACTTCAAAGAGAAGTTTAATCATCCTGGTAGTGACTCCATCGTGACCTGGGGCTGCAACTGGTAAACAGGAAACGGCTTGGGACAATTCTGACATGGAAAACTCTTCGAAATCTTCTGAAGTGCCCTGCGCGTAAGGAGAGAAGGGAAGAGAGGTAGCGAAGCGGGTCTCTAACCCTTGCGCGATAACATTTAGAGAGTCAGCTTTCTCACTTGTGGTTAAAACTACCGACTCCCAGTTGAAGGGGCGTGGAATCATTTTTTGGGATCTTAAAAACCGAAATAATGCACGCTTATTATTTGCTTTCGAAAGGAATTCAAAATGTCGGACATTGTAAGCGTCTTTTGCCTTACCTACCGTTCTTTTAAATGTTCCAGCAATAAATTTATAGTTTTTCCAGTTTTTCGGAGATTGGTTATGCATGAGTTGTTTCCATGCAGCCTTGCGTCGCTTGTAGTCCCGCGAGCAATCGTCATTCCACCAATTTGTAGAAGTAGTGTTTTTACATGCCTTTAACTGGAACTCTGATCTTTTGCGCGAAGTATCAATGATGGAGCAAATATCCTCGGCTTGCAATGGAGAATTTTCCATTGATTTGAAAGTAGTCCGCAGGCAATTTTTAAATGTACGGTAATCCACAAAAGAGTGGATGCGAGCCTGCACGGTGGACTGCGGAACTACCACTTCAAACACAACAGGCAAATGATCGCTTGTAGTCCCGACATTCACCGTTTCCCATGCGGATGTGGGAATACCTGGACCTGAAAATGTAAGATCCAGCACAGATATGAACTGTCCGCGAAGAAACGTAACTGATCCCGAATTTTGACACGAAAAGTTATTTGTGATTGCCCAGTCCCATAGACGCTTTCCGCACGAGTCTGTCCTGGATCCCCATGATGCATGATGAGAGTTGAAGTCACCTGCCAAAATTATATCTTTACCGCATTTCGCCATAACCGAGTCTAGTGGGTGTGTATCCTGCACACCCGAAGGAAAGTATATATTGACTAATGAAAAAGGCCTACTGCCAGGGAGAGTAATTTCTACTGCTAGAATTTCACATTCTGGAGACATCAGCTGGAATGATATATTTGCCCTGTGGCAAAACTTGCTTGAGACCATAATTAACAGTCCCCCACCTCTAGATGGGCGATCTAGGCGGAAGGACCTAAAATTGCGCAGAGAAAATTGTTTTTCAGGGGATAACCAGGTTTCTTGCAGTAAAATTACATCTGGAGAAATTTGAGACGATAGAACGTTTAAATCTGTAGAAGCAGCGAATACTGATCTGCAGTTCCACTGCAATACCCTCATCTACCTTCCAGTGATGAGAGCACCGCAGAGGCCACAGCCTCCTCCAATATGTTACCCTTCGGGTTGACTTCAGGGAGGATTTTCTTGGATTTACTAACTGAGTGGGAAGTGGTAGCCTCAAGGGGAGAACACCTCCTTTTATGTGCCCTCACGTCAATTTCCATGTTTGAAGTATCTGGATGATCAGGGTTGTCTGGGCTATTAGTTGCCTTGGTTGAGGTACCTGCGGCAGACCTGACTTGCTCTATATGGGTTGCGGACGCAATTGCTCCATTTTCCTGAGAGTGGGTTAAACAAGCATTCATGTCAGAGCATGATGGCATGGCAGGAACACTCGGTAATAATTTTTCTAACTTTGAGGTAACCAGTCCATTGAAGCATTCTGTGACGCTTTCTACTATGCGCTCCATAATTTTAGCCATAGACTTTTCAATAGCTTGTGCGATTACCTCTGACAGGCTTCCATCAACGACAGCTTGGGTTCGTGCTGTCACACTCGCATAACCATGGGCTCTTTCTTTTACCGCCGCAATTGCCTCTTGACGTGAGCAGCGCCTTTTGTCCATAACCTCCATTATTTGGACTTCTTGAGTTCTCGCAGGGCAGTTTGAGCAATCAGCTTTGTGGTCTCCACCACAGAGGCAGCAAGAGTCCGACTCGGCCGAGCAATTACTAGCGGAATGGCTCCCGCCGCAGACGCAACAACGAAGGCTGGATTTGCAACCACCCATGCTGTGACCATAGCGCCAACAATTTCGACATTGTAATGGACGCGAGGCAAGCGGGTCCACTCTGAATATTAGAGGCCAGACTTTTATCTCTGAAGGGCAAGACGTACCTGCAAACGTGGCAATTACTGACTCAGTAGGGACGCGTGTATTGTCCACCATTCTGTTGCACCGGTAAACCGCAATTACTCCAGCCGCGGAGAGCTTTTCTAGGGTCTCTGTCGGACTTAAGGAGGAGTCTACACCACGAACTATTCCCTTAGTGCAGGCAAGATGTGGGGGAATGAAGGCACTTACTTGCATCGATCCAAATGATGAGCACTTAAGTAAGTCGTACACACACGCCTGGTCTGGCGAACGGCAAACAATCCCACCTCTGCCAAACTGTCGCACATCAGTGATGTGCAAGTAGTGATGCGTTGCCGCCTGAAGTTCCGCCTGCACTGCCTTCGGGTTGTTGAGCCGGATGGCTCCTCCATGCAGAGGCACCAGCGCCACAGGAATGCTGCTCACCCCACTACGAAAGAAAGCTTCAAGAGGCATTTGATCAGGTGGTAGCGAGGCCGACCAGGGCGGAGATCGCCCTGTGCCGTCCCCTGGAGAACATTTAGACATTTGTTGGACACAAGCGGTTGGACACCGTTCCTCGTGAGCACGTGACGCGACATGTGCATCGTCCTTCTCTTCACCGGAAATTACCAAGCGAAGATGAGGTAAAAAATCAACTGCGAATTCAGTGAAGCAAAAGGCGCTAATTTGCATGAGAAATTGACGGCGCGTCCTTCTTTTACTTATATTTATACAAGTACCTGCAGTGCCAGAAGTGCATTATTTCAAGGGGGACATTTGTAGCGAAAATCAAAACATAAGCAAAACTTGAGCTGATTCAAAAAGCAGAAACAACAAGGTACAACCTAAACATAACAAAAATACAAAGCACCGAAAAAGCATAGCAGTAGGTTCACAGGCGCATTATAGAAAAGGGAACGTTCGTTTATCGCACGAAGCACAATATGTGCTTAGACAGGTTAGACGATAAAAATGACTGAAACTCAGAGCGCGTTTTACATTGAACGATACTCCGGTGCGTTGAAGAAAGCGGGAAAAATGATTTGCGGGAAACATCAATGGGAATGCATGTTTCAAAAACTTTAAACTCATGGTGACATCGCACAGAAATGAAGTGGAGCGGAAAAATGTGCAAGTTCTTGTTTATTCCTGTGAGACCAGAGTAAATTAGAAAAAGAAACTAATTTCGTTGCTAAGCGGCGTTATGCTAGTGTTTGCCAGCCAAGGTTTTTTTTTAAATTAACGTAATACTGCCGTGGAAGCTGTAATTTCCAGAAATAAACCTGGCAACGCGGTTTTGAATGCACTTAAGGTTCTCTATACCACAGAGGTTTGAAGGTCCCAAGCTGGGCAAGCGTGCTCGAGTATTGTGGGAATATTTGTGTTGCAAAGCTCCTCTGAAAATTATGACTAATGAGGTTGAGCATTGTTGATGACTTTAAGGTGACATATTCGATATGTCTATTCCAGTTCAATTTTTCTGAAAAGTAGAACCCAAGATATCTATAAAGTTTAACCCTTTCAAGAGGCCGTCCATCAAAGTTTTATCAGGGCGGCGTTTACGTGTGAAAGACACAAGTTGACATATTGCGCTGTTTAAAGATGTGCCAAACATCGGACACCAACCATGAATTGTGTTTAAATCACTCTTCGGGCAGCTAACATCATGATCACCTTGTATATCTCTATAAATTAAGCAGTCGTCTGCATACAATCGCACTTTGCACTGAAGTCCTTGCACAATATCATTTATATAAGCTAAGAATAACAACATCCCACCTTTGGGTCACGCCAGACGTTACGGTTAGAGCAGTTGATTTAGCTCCTTCGATCAGGACATGCTGCGTTGGCCCAGTCGAATAATTTCTTATCCAATAGACTATAGCAGGATCAATGCGGAGACATGATAATTTATGTAACAGCAAGGCATTAGGAACAGTACCAAAGGCCTTTCGGAAGTCCAAAAATACGCAGTCTACGTGGTAACCCAAGTCGAAAGAGTAAAAAAGAGCATGGCAGAATTCTACCAATTGAGTCGTGCATGACAAGCCAGGCCTGAATCTATGTTGGGATTTGTAAATAAACTATTGCTTTGCTTCATCACAGCAATGTAGATAATGTGTTCAATTATTTTGCAGCACACGCGTTAGAGAGATGGACCTGCAGTTCTGTACCGTATTTTTGAGACCCCTTTTATGAATGGGCACTACATCAGCTATTTTCCATGGTGCTGCAATTCAACAACTGTATAATGATTTATTAAACAAAACATTTAAGAAATAAGCAGTTTCTTGAGAGCCTGCTTTGATGACCTGGGATGCGATACCGTCAGGACCTCCAGCATACTCCAGCATACTCCAGCGTACTCCAGCATACAAGAGGTGATAGACGACGTTAATGCGATTAGCACTATTTCTTATGATGAGCGTCTATAGGGTGCGGCAAAAGTTTTCGCACTCAAATAAAAACACGCAATAAATATGGTTGAGATGCACTCTAACAAAACCACTTTGTTAATTTAATGTGTTATACTCTATAGACAAAAATAAAAATCTACTTTTCCGAAAGTCCACATTTTGCGCGAATACCAGTCTAGAGTCGCGTTGGAAATGTATCAATGGTGGCACGGATTCAGTCTTGTTTAATTCACTCCAAGCTTTTTGTAATGCCCAACTAAGAGCAGCCAGATTGCGTTGAGGAGTATAGCATAATGTGCTCTTTAACACATTCAAGCTTATTTATATCTGGGATGTTTGGGGGCAATTCTGACGCGGAAGTCAAATCAGGGAATTGTGTGTGTGTGTGTGTGTGTGTGTGTGTGTGTGTGTGTGTGTGTGTGTGTGTGTGTGTGTGTGTGTGTGTGTGTGTGCGTGCGTGCGGTGCGTGCGTGCGTGCGTGTGTGTGTGTTTGTGTGTGTGTTTGTGTGTGTGTGTGTGTGAAGGGGGTTTGTCTTGTGAGCTGTCTAGAGTACCATGTTACCACTACGATTATTATTATTATTATTATTGTTGTTGTTGTTGTTGTTGTTGTTGTTGTTGTTGTTGTTGTTCTTGTTGTTGTTGTTGTTGTTGTTGTTGTTGTTGTTGTTGTTGTTGTTGTCGTTGTTGTTGTTGTTGTTGTTGTCGTCGTTGTTGTTGTTGGAATCATCACTACGACCAGATTAAATGTGTCGAAGCCAGCACGACACGCAATTCAAAATTTAAAATATTTATGGGGCTTCATGCGCTCTCACTCTTCTAAAGAGAACGACAATGATGTATGCCTTCTTGATGAAAATGGTGATGTCTCGAACACTGCTGATGCCTTTCCAGAACATTTATGTTCTGTATATGATGTAACAGATGCTTCAAGTAACCTCCTTCTCAGTCTGGCACGTTGTGTACGTTGTGTGCACGTTGTGCACGTTGTGCACCCTTTCTTGTGGTGCTGATGGTATTCCTACCGCAATGCTTAACCCTTTCAAACGCTATCTACACAGTTGTATACAGAAAAATAGTGCATCAACAGCAAAAGCACTGATGAAAGTAATGATATTGGAAGTGTGTTGCGTGAATCTTGAAACACTTATTATTAGAACTGTGCTGCAATTTTGAATAACGTGCAGAATGTTTTAGCAAAATGAGTGGGAAGGTGGATGGTTGGGTGTTTTTACTCTGTGTCGGTATGTGGTATGTAGCGGATTCCCTTCTTTAATTGTTTTTCGCAGTGTCATGCACCAGGCATAATTTTCAAGTGGCTGGATAAGTGCTTTTCAAGATTTTCGAAACATGAAATCATTTATGTTCTCCTATTTGATGTTCTTGTAGCGAGTTTTCGCATGGAGCCGAAATTCTGTAAACTTGATAAAAGTCACTAACTTGAAAATTCTTAATAGTTTCTGTAGCGGTACACTTTCTATGATTCTGAGGATGCAAGGGATGTGGCGAAAGCAACTTTTCACTCAACGGGATAAAGTGGTGCCTAAAATGCTAAGACGTATAGAAGCATACTTGTTTCCTGTTCTCACAAGCATCTTCAATAGTTCTCTAAAGTCTGGTACATTTTCTAGCACTTTCAAGGTAGCATGGACATTGTCCATACACAAATCGGGTGCTGAACATGCAGTTACTAACTGCCGGCTCATATCTATCCTCTGCAGTGCGTCAAAAGTATTTGAATCGGTATTGCATACCTTGCTTTCTGTTAGTGCTAAGAACGCTTTAATAAATGAACAGCATGGCTTTGTGTGCCGACGACTTAAATCTATTTGAGACTATCAACAGTGTTCACCGCTGCATCAACCTCCAAAAAAACATTTTTTTCGCTCTCAAACTGGTGCAAAAACAATACGGTACTCTTAAACGCGTCCAATACTGCAGTGGCATTAAGTTATATGCGGAAAACACACTACGTGCAATTTTCATACACCCTTCGGGATGCTCCACTGCCCAGGGTCAATGAAATGAAAGACCTTGTTGTGTACTTCGACAAAATGCTAAGCTTCTCTCCACCCAGATAACCACACAACATGCCCTTCACGGTCTTGGAATTACATGCCGTATACTGTATGATTTCCACTCACCTGTTCTGTTTCCGAAATTGTATTCTGCTGTGTGCCTTCCACTACTACAGCATGCCCCTGTAGATGAGGGTGCAGCGTGCAAATCTAATTCCGACCTCATCGAACGCGCCCAGAATAAATTGATATCTTCAAGGGCCACTTTTGCTATTCTGGCGACCATAGTTGAGCCTTCTCAAATATACCTCAACTTGCCCCTCCAGACTCAAGACTTCATAAATCATACATTTTGTTCCTGTATAAGGTGGTCCATGGCATTATACATTCCGCAAAGCTTCTTGATCATATGCATTTGTTCGTGCCGCAACATTATACCAGGCAGCATTCCGCATTCTTTGCCTGGCCTTGTTGGATTAAAGACTGTGCTATATATGGCTGGACTCCAAAAAAACATGTAATAAGAATTGTGCCTCTATTGATATACTTCAGAGTTCATTTCCTCTGTTTTGTGTATCTGTAGAAAATCATCTGTGAGTAACTCTCTTTTACCCTTCCTCGTTTTTTTCCCTATTTGTTTCTCTATCTCGCATTGTTTTGTCTACCACATTCATGTTTTCTGAATATTTTGGCTCACATATTGCTTTTTAAGTGCACCAGTACGAAGGCTCTCCAAATATTCCTGGGCACTATAATAAACATTTGATTGATTTATTGGTATTGTAGTATACAATCATGCTTTTTAAGTATGTACTAGTATATTATTTTAGTGCAGTAGGTTTTGTGCAATTAAAGAAAAGCATGAATTAAGAAAGCGCAATAAAATGCTATGTGCCTGATCATATGCATTGTCCTTTAATTTCTTCTAAGTTTTAATAATGCTTAGCTACTGTATCCAGTGTTGTGCAATAAAATAACATAACACCGCAATTATTGTGTGCCTCACAGAACAAATTGAAAGTCTTTCTCGGTGAAAACATCATAGTAGGCTGAAAACAAGAAACTGGTATTTTTACTGGTATTTTCTTATTGTGGCGACTTGAAAGGCATAAATTGTCAGAATAACCTGTTTATATATATATATATATATATATATATATATATATATATATATATATATATATAACCAGTTACAATAGAACATAGGCTTTACACACTGAAACTTTTTCTAGCAATATACTCAATGTCAAGGCCTCCCGATGCAGTGTTGTTGCATCAAAACAACCTAGAATAATAAATGAGGTGCTTCGTGGGAAAGATTTGCCAGAAGCAAGAATCGAGAGAAGAAAAGCAGCGAATTAAGCAAATTTTAGCTATTCTAGGTGTTTTTTACGGGTGCTACAGGTGTTTCAATTCTTTTGTCAAAATTTCTCAGAACCCACATTTTCACGTTTCTTTCATGCGCCAACAAGCATAACTATATCGACACGGATACTTTTTTTATCTGTATCCAGTGGCCGCATTCCACCGGATAACAAATGTTAAACGTTGTCGCTCGGCGCAGGAGGCGCCTGCACGTATCAGAAGTTTCGCGAATGTTATCGATGGTTCTGTCGTTTATTGGTTACCGACCAACCTTGTACAATCTGATTGCACACGCGACACGAATTGTTTAGTAGTTTCTGGAAGGCCTGCGGGCACCAGCGAATACGCTGGAACTTTCGACGGCTGATATGTGAAAGCCGACGCGCTTGACCCGCCGATGAGGTTTTCGACGGTCGCCGACACTGCTCGCCGCTATCGTTGCGAATGAGTGTCGCTTTTGCTGGGCACAAGTTCGCCTAATAAAAAGTTAAATTTGTAGCTCCCAGTTTTGACTCTGCACCATTTTTCCCTGTCACCACTACGTGACAATATTTCCAACACAGATTTTTTTCAGTTATACATTGCACGCCTAATTCTTACATAGTTGGCTGTGCAATGAGCTACCAAAAATTAAATCCTACGACAGCTTTTGATACGATGTGGCATGGTCGTGCACGTGTTTGCAAAGCTATCTTGAAGAATGACGATGCGCGAGCGCTGATGTCGAAAATTTGTGCCCTATTGCTACTTGAAATTGGTAAAAAACTTGCGGCAGGCGTACGTTCATTACTCAAATGGGTTTTTTATATCTAAAAGAACATACAGATCATTAACTTATTGTTTCAAGCTCAGTTTACAGCAGGCTGTGCTAGGCAGGACTTGGGACGGTTCAAGACAAAATAGTCCAGCAACGGTGCGCCGCAGCCGAGGAGCGAGCGTCGGCGCGCGTCGGAGCTTCTGTGCAGTGGTTGCGTGTGCCCTTTTCCTCCAACCGACGCGTTCGCTTGTCGGCGCGTGCCGAAGCGTGCCGACGCGTGTCAGTGGTCGGGTGTTAAGACATGAACGTTATGACTCCCATGCTGCGAGAACAAGGGACCAAATTTTGTAAGCCGGTCCACTAGTGAACATTATGCCGCCGAAGTCTAATATCGGGCCGAACATACATACAATAAATCGTTATGGGAACATAAGTGCGCGCTCCAGTGCGACTGTCGTTGAGTCTGCCTCTTGTCGGTATAGACAATTAAAGTTTGGACGGGAACGATTTGAGGGAAAACTAGGATCGTTCCTTTGCTGACATTAAGAAAGAGGTATAGCGCCATCAAGCCCCATTTCAAGCCTACTCACGTTAAGACTGCGTAGTTTGGTACAGTGCATGTTGTCGACTGATGCAGCGAGAAATGCGACGTCATCGGCGTGTAACTACATATGCTCATCCTGCTGAAAAGAAGCAGTACTTAGTAACAGATTAAACAACAATGGTGAAATGACTTAAGTTGTGTTGAGACATCCTGCTTGTTTATATTTTAACGAAGACAATCCACATCGAGAGCAATAAGATGTCGTGCAGCTTAAAAATGCATAAACCCACGCGACAAAATAATGTGTCAGACGTGCATACTGAAGTGCATTTATTACAATGTTCTACACTCTCATAAGCTTTAGTGATAGCAAATGTGACTAAGGCGGCATATTAGTTTGCGATATCGAGGAAGCTGTAGTGTATTCGGCTTTCCAGGTCAATATGGGCGCGCCAGATGAAGCACCCACATGTGATTTGGCAAGGGCTCAAAACTACGTTGACTCACAACCAATTATCTACATAGCCATGTAAGAGTCTTTCCATGGGTTTTGTTAGATTACATGAGACACATATTGGCTTAATAGTCGCGCCAGCTGACCCCACAGAGTGCGCTATATAATGGCTGATTAGGTATGTACTGTAACTCGTAAAAAATTATCGACTCACTTTTTCTTCATTGTTTAAAACAGGGGACACATTGGAATTGGGAAGTCGCTCAGTGCTCAAGGCATTTAGCAGAAATCCCGAGAATACCACTACTCTCTACATGTTAGCCCTTAAGCCTACGACGAAATAAAGCGATGTTTCACAGCGCAGCACTTAAGGGAAGCTTTTTGAGAAAGTAGTGGAATACCAACCTCCTGTTAGCCTCACATTTTCAAATAAATGTCTCCGAACTGGGGCTCATCCCAAGGTATCCACACCAGATGAGCTTTCCGTGAACATGGAATAGTTTCAATACTCAGGTTGCAAAATTTTCATTAAATGAATTAACGAGAAGGATAGTGAATCCCAGCTAACTGAGCAGGTGTGATTATTGCACGATTTCTCATGACCGCCGACACGAATAATATGTAATCGAAAAGATTATCTCTTTGGGTATAAGTTGAGCTCTTACACTTTCTTTTTCTTTTTGAGAATTGCCGTGCGTAGCTGTCCAAGATGAGTAGGTTCTCGCAAGGAAGAAAAGTAAAAACCAATACACAAATAGGGAGTGCCACTAAGCTTCACCATTGCGCCAAGTTCGCGAAAGTTTCCAGCACACCACTCTCTGTTGTGCGCCTGGAGGTGGCAGCAACGTAGCCGGGTTTCGGCGTCGACGTCACCTGGTCTGATTCATACACCGTGGCCTGTCGTTCATACACGTCCTGCGCGCAAACGGCAAGGATAATAGCGGTAATGTATAAAAGCATGCGCAGAGATTCAAGTATAGCTAGCGGCTTTGCTAAGCACTCGTTCATGACGGAAAGGCCATGGTTGTGGGGAGGTGTGTGTGTGTGTGTGTGTGTGTGTGTGTGTGTGTGTGTGTGTGTGTGTGTGTGTGTGTGTGCGCGTGCGTGTGTGTGCGCGCGTGCGTGTGTGTTTGTGCGTGCGTGCGTGCGCGTGCGTGTGTGCGTGTGTGTGTGTGTGTGCGTGTGTGTGTGTGTGTGTGTGTGTGTGTGTGTGTGTGTGTGTGTGTGTGTGTGTGTGTGTGTGTGTGTGTGTGTGTGTGTGTGTGTGTGTGTGTGTGTGTGTGTGTGTGTGTGTGTGTGTGTGTGTGTGTGTGTGTGTTCCGGGACGCGCAGTTGAGGCGCGTTCCTTCTGCCGTGACCAAAAGCAGGTGTCCATCACTATTGCCAACCGACTGTACGTTTCACCCTGCGCACTAGTTTCATGGTAAAGTAGTCAAATACAATACTGTATATAGGTCAGAAGAAAGTTAAGAATCATAACGGGGCACTGACATCATCGAACGAGGCCGTAAAATACCCGAAACAAACAACTTTTCTAAATTTTATGTGACCTATGTCTTACGTACGTTTGTTAATTAAGTAGTCATTTATACCTAAATGAAATCTCAAAAAACCGGTGCTATGGCACCTGAGATAACGTTTTGAAGATTGTAGATCACGAAAAAAAAAACAGTTTTTAGTGTGGTAAAAAAGACAGGGCTCCATAGTTAACTTTTAGCACTTTATATTCCTAAAATTGCGCTGTCTTGCACAGCTATAACGAACACGAATTCACAACGAAAGCGAGAACGTCACTAAGTGTCTGTTCATTACATTTCCTTCCGATGCAATCCAATGTGCCGTTCTTCGACGCCCATGTTTACGCAATTCTTACCACTCGCTGTTATAAGGCCTACTTCCTTACGAGGGCGATGTTGAAGTTCTCAGCTCCAAATCTATTACGCTGTTTTGTTTTGACATCAGTCATACTAGAGAATATCATTTCAGTTTCTATGTTAGAGTGTAACAAAAATAATATGAGTTGGGCCTGTCTCGGGGATATTCTTGAATTGTTACGTGCCAACGTATGTTTTTATCTGGGGCGTTCTCGTGGCTGGTAAAGTAAGAAGGGAGAGTTTGTCAATCCTCTTCTATTATCGGGCTCAGGCAGCAAGTTAGCAAAAAAGAAAGCAAATTAGCATAACGCATGTGAAGTGTGGGCAGCTCTAGCAGCTCCACTCTAGCCTCCACACTGAGAGCAGTCGCTTGCGCTATTAACTTGACCTCCAGAAAAACGGGCCTCACATTTTACTTCAATGAATTGCCTTGCTCAGCTAAGCAACACTTGCCTACTTTTCTCCTAAACAGACATCTAACGGCAGTGAAACTCGTGGGTCTATGGCGCTGATGCCACTCATTTCTATTGCACTGGGTTGGACAAAGATCGGCAACAGGGTCCTAGGAAGGCGTTCGTTTTCTGTTTGCAGCAGTGCTATGATATTCTGACGGTGCTAGAAAGTTTACTTAGCTTGTTGAATACGTTCAGAACATAACTCATGGAGCTTAAATAAGCCTCGGTGACACAGTTCATGTCATTTAGGGTCTTATCGGCCACGATAACACGATCACTAATGGCTACTTCGTGGGTGGTAAATCTCAGCGTATGTCATTCTTCTAATACACGCTCCATGCCTCTGTGGAAGACGAGCCATGGTGTCTCACAAGGATGCGGAATTTTTCTTTTCTCCGTTTGGAGATATTCCTGAAAAGTGGCCAGCTGAGCTTTTCACTTGCGGCCATGGCCGAAGTAATCGGCAGAATCATGCAGGATATTTTCAGAGTACCTCGGTAACCGCATTGCAGCTTTGCTCACAGTGATGTGGGCTGAGTAGCGCACGCAGCATATATGACCAAAAAATCTCGATCTGCCTTCGCCTACGATTTCTGCATCAAAAATTTATTTGGGCCTGCCTGGGCGTGCACTTGGAATGCTACCAGCAAGGCCAACGATGTCTTTGAAAGGGACGGTCCTCTGAGTGATGCAGTTTTCAAGTACTGATGCAAGCGCCTACCCGCCGTGGTTGCTCAGTGGCTATGGTGTTGGGCTGCTGAACACGAGGTCGCAGGATCGAATCTCGGCCACGGCGGCCGCATTTCGATGGGGGCGAAATGCGAAAACACCCGTGTACTTAGATTTAGGTGCACGTTAAAGAACCCCAGGTAGTCACAATTTCCGGAGTCCTCCACTACGGCGTGCCTCATAATCAGAAAGTGGTTTTGGCACGTAAAACCCCATAATTTAATTTTTTTTAATGCAAGTGCCTCGGCGGGACTACTAATGGGGTCCAAGGGAACCCCTCCTAAGAGTTGAGTCATGACGTCTCGTTTTATGATTGAAAAGTACCGCACAACACAGCAGATGGGCCTAGTGCTGAAAGTGTCGGCACTTTCACCGACAAAAATTGAGGACTTCTATTTTCGCAGAATTGCTGCAAGCATAGTGTTTCGGTCTTCACCAATAAATTTCACAGCGAATGCGGTACTACGACTAGAACCGGCTCAAAAACGTTATCTGCCTGTTTTCGCGTTTTCAGGCAGAACTAAATAACTCAAAAAATCTACATTTTTAGGAAATGTTGAGATTGCTAGGGCAAATGTGCAGGCAAATTTTGAATTTCCCATGTCAATTAGGGATGATATGAAAGTTGTTAAACCCTCGTCTATCATCTCATAGAAGGGTTATAAAATATGACTAAAACGTTTCTATGTTCTGTGCATGAGCGGACCATAAGCGGCAAAGAGTTCATATCTTGAGGAAATATGGGACGTGTCTATACGTTACGGGATCCGCAAGTTTGAAGTATCTATAGTAACAATGTGCTTTAAACATGTTTGCTAAATACCCGCCTTCTCGCAAATTTTATACTTAGTACACAGCATGTTGTTGCTTGAAAGAGCATATGATTGGGCATGTTGGTCTTCGTGCCCTGTGCTATAAGTTTGTGCACTAAAAGAGTTGTTACTACGTAGCTTCTTTTTCGCAGCATTCTTAGTGAACTATGCAAAGAACGTTGCTTATATTTTGTTGAAGTAGAAAGCATGTCGTGCGCAAAGAACAATGATTATTTCATTTCGGTGGCTTAATTACAGTTTTTACAGAAAGTTGCTTATTCAAGCGTTCCACAGTGTCATAGCTCCGCTACTCGCTCTATATCCCAAGGTACTAAGACAACTGCATAAGACACAAAGTTCAAGTTCCGTGAAGTTAGTTGCGATGCGAAGTGCAATCTATGATGGAACTGCTGTTTTCCAAAATTAAAGAGAAGCGTTACAAGAATTTACTTAACCCTCATTTTTTCTTTACTCTTCTGTCATACCAGTTTTGCAGTTGGTTTCTCCGGTGTCTTCGGTAAACTATTGAAGGAAACGTACTTATATTTTGTGAAAGTAAGGAGAATGTTATGTCTCATGTGTACGGAAAGTTCAAAATATCTGGGTTGATTGTGACGTTTGCAATAAATTGCGTATGAAAGTGCTACGGAGCATTATGAATGTATTTTACGAGCGGCGAAACACCTAGACCGCTGCCCTGAAATAAGTACAAACGCAACTGAGATCAAATATAGCAAAGATATAGGAAATACATTGCCCCCTGCAGTTATTATGCGAAGTTAAATACTAGTGGTTTGAATACAACATGTTATAAAGAAGGTTCTTTAACATGTGCTCGAAAATTTTACGTGAAATGTTTACGCTATTTCCCAATGTTCCTGGGGAACCTTATGTTACACAAAGTTTTCATTCGGCGAAAATATGGGGCACGTTATGAGTATTGCGTACGTAAAATTCAGTGTTCGGGTTGATTACGTCCTCTGCATTAAATTGCATAATCAAGTGCTTTTACGAGCGAGCGGTGTAAAATTTTTCAAGCAGCCGTTGCCTAAACACAAGCGCCCCCAAGATCAAACTTAGCAAAAATAGGAGGAATACTATCCCTTTCAGGCGCCACTTGCAATTGTGCATAGAAAAAATTCTTTTTATATATAAACATTCTTTTTGGGACCTAATAAACAGAAAACCATCGAATTCTTCAAAGTTATTATGAAACTTTATTATTTCCAACATCGTACACAATTGTGTACACAGCGCCTCGGTGGCCCCAAAATTCACTTGGGGAATGCGAGGAAGCAATTGCTCTCTTTCGTCAGGCACAGTTGCACGGCGCATTTCATGCAGAAAATCCGGGTGCCTCATGTGCACTTCTCGAGCTTGCACCTAATTCGCACGTTCTGGTCGCGTGATTCGGACCAATGGTCAAAGGAGTCGTAGTGCGCGTCGGTGCAAGGACGCGATATTCTTGCTTTTTTGCCATATCTTTGGTTGTGGTGCTTGGATCTCTGCAAGAGAAGGCCTTCCACGCTTTTTCTCGGGTAGTACCGATTTAATTAATGCTTCGGCAGCTTGCGAGCAAGCGAAAATTCATCAAATATAGGAGTTTAGCTCCAGGCAGCGTTTGATTGTCACGGTGGTAGTCCAGCCAAGAATTGCAGATACCCAGGTTCACAAAAGGAAAAAAACACTCTGTGTCTACTTCTTCAGCCTGCGTTTCCCCTGCAGCAGCGTCTTCCTCTTCTGTGAGGTTGGTGAACGCAGCTGCAACGCAGGCGTCGGTCGCTTCGCACGTGGCTTCTTCTTCGTCACTTTCCCCAACGTCTGAAACATTTATCACCAATGAGCTCCAAAAACCTTTCAGCTGTCTTTTGGGTTTTCTTATACTTGTTTGCATTGTAGAAAGAACGACGAATGACCAAAAAACCTGGAAAGAAAATCAAAGCAACTCTCAGCGTTCTTCATTTCTGCAGCGACCACGGCGCTTTGTACACAATCGTGTACACATGCGCGTGCGAGCGTTAGCGTTCGGTCATCTCCTCAGAAAGGATAAAATTATCACTCCTCGGCACTTCATATGATGCACAAGCGCGTCTAATTTTTTTTCGCTTGCCACAATAAAAAAAAGTGGCTCTAAAAAAAATAAGAACTTGACTCACCGCTCTTTGCTGCTCCGGCGTCCGCCGTTTCTTGTTTTGATATGAATGTCTTCGCCGAAATGCGACAGATGGTGCCCAAAATGCACATGGTTGTCAGTTTAAAGTTTGAGAATGTGCTAAAGCCAACCTAATAGAAAATTGCGCGCCCTAAACACGAAAAAAACACCAGAAGTACAATGTACACAATTGTGTACAAGGCGCCTTAAAGGGCTATTGAAGATATGCGAGCGAAGTTGAATGCACGTGAATAAAAATACAGCTTTTACAAAGCATTTCTGACAACTGTGTTTCCAAATGTCACGCTGCTGTTATTAACTATGTTTCCTAATGCCCGGAAATGACTCTGCGTTACACAATTTTCAACTTTAACAGGAATTAGGGGCATAATAAGTGCAATGTGTCGCGAAGTTTCAACGTTACTGGCTTAATTAGGAAGGTTACAAAAGATCATGTACCCTCATTTTTACAGTATATTCATGCAATTCTGACCCGCTCTCCTCTGTGAACTAAACAAGCCAGCTTGTTTCTGTTTGGTGAACGTAGGGGCCAGGCAATGGGTGATGCGTAAGCAAAGTTCAACGCGGGGGGGTTTATTGCGGCTTTTGAAATAAATCACGTAATCAAGCGCTCCGGAGGGTTACTATTGTTTTACGGGCACGCAGAGTTTAGCCCGCTTCCCTGGCAGAACGAATGCCACCGAGATTTAATTTAGTGAAAATGGAGGGAAGGAAATCCTGGTGCGAAATTAAATGCGAGTGAAATAAACGACGACTTTGCTCAAATTTAAGCAAGTCTTCGAAAGTGTCGTGCTTCCGACATCAGCTATGCTTCCCAATAACCCGAGACAACTCTATTGCATACGAACTTTATGTTTACTGGAAAACGGGAGTCATGTGCAGTGCGGTGTGTGACGAAGCTTCGACGTTATTGGCAAGATTAGAATCCCTGCAAAGAATTACAAAACTCTCCTTTTTTGCACTTATTTTTCCGTTATACTAGGTTTGTGGTAGGTTTTCCCGATGTCCTCGATTAATTACAAAAGGCACATTCTATATTATTCGTTTAAACGAAGAGATAGGTTATGTGCAATGTGCAAATAAAGTTCAAGTGTGCACAAATTACAAGCCTTAGAAGTAAAGTACGTTTGCAGGCTATCCGGATCGTTATAAATGTGTCTTAGGAACAACGCAGAACTTAACATGCTGCCCTGGGGAAGCTGTGAACCCCAACAGGATCACACGTCGGAAAAAATAGAGAGAATAATATCGCCAATATTCTCGTAAAGCAAAATGCGTGTGAATGAATTACTGCATTTGCAAAAAATTATTTACCAAGTGCCCGAAGACGTTATATCCTGGCAAGGTCTCAAACGGACCAATCACATAGGGCGAAGTTTCAAAGTATGCGATTTAATTACCGGCAACTGAAATTTTTATTGCAACAGCTCGAGAGAAACAGCACCCCCCCCCCTCCCTCCTTCTTGTAAAAACTTCCTGTAGAAGTTCTCTCACATGATCGATTGCTGATTATGCCGAACATAATTTGCAGCAGGGTTATTACCATACGGCTGGCAACACCATTACGAAATGAACTACATTTTGTTGAGAAATTTTAGCACGACCTAAGCAGTCAAAATGCTGAAAATATTCTACAGTAGAATAACTACCCTGCTGTAGCCAACATGACACTCTTTTCAAAAAAGGAGGTCGTTGTAATTACGGCCTGTTGTCACACTATTTGCTACTTTGGTATACCTACAGTTCGCAACGATAGAGTTAGTAAATGGGCGGACTAATCAACGTAGTCGCTGCTACTAATGGGTCTCAGCTACTAATTCCGAACGTAGTTGGCGAAGCCGAATTCAATGTTCCCGTTCTATGACGCAGGTATCGTACCCACTCTAGAATACGCCACAGCTTGTCCAATATATGCAGTGGAGGCGAGAATATTTGTGTCAGGTGGTACTAACTGCATTTGAATTGGGAGCTGAGACCCATTAGGTAATAGTGGGTACAACTTGTTTACTTGGTATTGTTGCTATCTCTGTCGTTACCACATACAGTTACACTAAGGTAGCAAATGGTGTGACACTAGGTGGCAAATATTACGACCTTTTCTTTAAGAGTGTGGTACGCATCCGCCGCGACGAGGGTGGCGTCATCACTTGCGCAACCAATCAACGAGGCGTCGCGCCCTACGGCTCTCCTATAGGAGGTGTTGCCTCTCCACCTCAACCCTTCCTTCCGCAGTCCTCCTGCCTACCACACCTTCTCTCCACATTCGCTTCTCCTCTTCAGTACGTGTCATCACAGACCAACCACCACAGCACAGAACTAAGTATGGACAGCTGGGCTAGTTGCGCTGGAACTATGCTTGATGTGCGCTGGATGTGCGCTGGAACTATGTTTCACAGCACAGAACACCTACTGACCGCAGCGTTAAAACTCATCCCACTCCGCGAAGAAACTTCCGTAATACGTATTCGTCTGTTACGTTCGGACTTACGTAGGATTCTTCCGGCGAGTGATACCGGGGTGGCTTGCGCGCCCAACCTGGGGCCTCGCTATAGCACTAAACCTTGCAAAGGGGAAAGAGCTTGAGTGACTACTGATGCCATCCAGCTACAAAGCTTGCTCCCTCGGCACCGTTACGTTTAGGAGCGTATAGTGCGCGTGCCGAACTGCGTGTACAACACGGATCTGCCGCTTTGATACAACGGCGTAGAAAGTAAGCACAGAAAGGGCGTGATGACAAGGGTTCGGCCAGACGACGCCAACGACTACTGTCACCGAAAGCGCGTAGTGACGTTACCATTTCGTCCGGACAAAGAAACAATAGCGACAGGCACGTACTTCCAGCGTCCGACTGGAGAGCCCCTGTTCCTTGCAGTTCCTCTTCTTTTGAGCATACACGAAAATGGCGAAGGAAAAGATGAACATGATGGCAACCATGATGACGACGTACGCGACCAGCGTGCTTGAGAGTCCGTGGGTTCGGACATCGTTAGGTTCGTCCTTGTTGTAGTACTGCATGGCGCACCCTGACCGCTACCTCAGCGTGCAGCCCCTGCAGCGTGAACTACGCAAATGAAATGCGGGGTCAGTACGCCAGACGCAAAGCACTGCAGCGTATAAGGCACAGCACGTGCCAACCAGAGTGTTTTCGCTCGGCGTACACTGGGCGCCGACGCCCACCGGAATACGGGACCACGTGTCCGAGAAAAGCAGCGCAAGCAGCTACGTCATGCGCTGCTGTGATCAACCATAACCCGCTATAAACGTCCCTGCGTTGCCCCTCTTTTCCCTTCAATATAAGAAGGCGTGCACAAATACCGACGCGATACTTGTGTCTCTGCGAACGTGGTTACGTCAGGGGATAAGCGGAACACAGTCAGTAATTCCAATAAATGGCGCTCTCTGGTTACTCAGGGTGATTAACGCATGCTACGCATACTGCGCATACTATGCCTCGGTGGCTAACACGTGCTAATACTGTCTGCCTCTAAATAAGCAGTTGAGCTCATAAGCATGGACATCTCCGGCCGCTTGTTGCGGCTTCTTATTGGCGACTTGATATTGTTGGGGCTTGTTATCGATCCAGGTTTACTGTTCTTGTTTAGTTTTTTTATATATAAAACTGTCAATGTTATACATTTCCAACTATGCGAGTGTTTTTCCCTAGCCAAGCTTTGCAACAGGACCTGAATTTCGCAACAATTTAAGTGGGTAAGAGCGCATATTCAGCCATGATCAAGCGTTCGGATAAGTCAACATATATCTTGTTAGTCTTACGTAACCCCCGTGGATATTCTTGGGTGTCGTCTATCTTTCTTTTCCTCCTGTTTCAACTCGCCTTGGCCGCGAGAGAGTTCAAGTGTCCACCGACATATGAGAGAAAAGACGGGGAATGCGGGAGATGGAAATTCAAGACGATAAGCAAAACATGAACAAGGTGAATGCAGGAGCCAACGTTTCGACAAGTGGACTTGTCTCCTTCAAGGCCTTGAAGAAGACAAGTACACTTGTCGAAACGTTGGCTCCTGCATTCACCTTGTTCACGTTTTGCTCATCACCGGCATATGAGACAGTTACGAAAACAGCGGCCTATCTTCCTCCTTGTCTGAAGAGCAATAAAACAGAAACGACCCACTAATTGAATTCAACATAAAAAAAAGTCCAATTCGTATTCGAAACTTCGAATATTCGTGAACCTCGGCCTTCGTCAGGCGTTGTGAAATCTCGAGCTCGCTTTAAATCAATCTAGCTTTTTCTTCCCTTCTTTTTCGCGACATTGTTGGCGAGCAGATTGGGCTGAATAGACACACTGCAAAAATAATATTATTTGAATACATATACTTTGCATGCATCTTGTATTTATATTAATAAATTTGCCTGCATGTTTTAGATCTTTGTGCAGATAAAGGTATACGTTATGTCTACAGGGTGTCCCAACTGTCATACATTAACATATAAAAATACGCAAATGCAACGTAGCTAGACAGAACCAAGGTAATATTGTTTGCCGTCACTTAGAGACACTCAGATTATGTTTTTGCATTCTGACTAATTACATAATGAGTCTTAATTATTTAATCAACTTCTCAAGTATTATAATTAGGTCAAAAGTGTCAGTGATAAAATTGTACGGCAGCTCGAAAAACTACCCATGCAGCTTTCCGTTGCTAAATACGCGCTACAAAAACGTGTTTTTCCGAGCGTGAAACAAGCCCGCGAATCTAAGCAAAATTGCCGTGTGACTAGCCGCTCGAGGTACTTTGCTTGTATTCGCGGGCTTCTTTCACAATCAGAAAAACACTTTTATTTAGCACGTATTGAGCAACAGAAAGCTGTGGCTTCTTGTCTGTTGCCCCGTCATCTCTACGTTGTGTGAACGCGAAATAAAGTTCAAATATAAGACGGAGACGGGAGCGCTGACAGACACGACGTGAGGAGAACCCTTTTGGTACGGAATATGCATGGGTTGGTCGTAGTGCTATTGCGATTTAGCAGGATATATTAAATATAAAGGAGAGGGCGAGGGGTGGATGGGATACTTGGCGGTTCTAAGCGACGCGTCGCTCCAAGTGAGTGGCTTTGTGATCGGAGAAAAAGCAGTTCTTGTAATCCGTCTAATGGGAGCCTCTGGTACACTTCCCACTTCCAAGCGTTTAGGAATTCACAAAGCCTTCTGTATCACCTAAAAACACGCGTTACGAATCGGTTAACGGAAAGATAATAAAATGAACCGACTAATAACGTCAAACTATTTATCCTTCCAAAATTCGTACTTACGATGGGAAGGTAACAAGGCTTGCTTGCGTGCTTGCTCCGTATATCATGACACGTACCCACTACGGCGGATTCGCCAAGAAGCCGGTGGTTAAACGGATGGGGAGGAGAAAAACTTGAGAAAAAAAACTGACTCGCCATCCCGGCCTTGCGAAAGTGGGTGCCCAGCGAAGCTGTTGAAAACCACCACTACAACTGCCGATGTGGGGTATGCGACGCTTTATTGTTTTAGATTAATGATAGTAAAGGTAATTTAGAGCGATGGTAGTCATGGGAGTAATGGGAGTGAGTTTTGTAAATACCCTTTCTTTTTTTTCCTCTGCCCCTCGTACTCATGCTGTTCCTCGGGAATCTTATGTGTTGCCTACCCTATGCGTTGCGCAAGCTGCCGTGGCGACGGCAGCTTGCCCAACAGTAATATTTACCGGGAAACGTATGCGGGGAGCGCTACGTGCTTCGCATTGTTATCAGGAGCGCCTTATCATCAATTACGTAGTTCGGATGCTTGTTTTGTGCTTGTTCTCTATTGACACGAATGTTTTTATCTATGTTGTATGCGTGATTCCAAAGAATGTATGCACTTTTCGCTTCACTTTGCTGAGCGCATGAAGCCTGCTTCATCTCCGCCGCGGGTCGGACCGGTATTACCCTACCTCCGAGATCGGCCCACATTTTCGCCCACGGACGTGGACACGAAAAATGCCGACCAACGTATGGCTAACAGCTTCGCTGTAAAATTCAGGCAGCACCCATCTCGCGATGTCTGTCAACGCTAATGCGACTAGCATTCTAGCAATGCAGCCACACACCATGTGTTTATTTGGAGCGTTCATTATGAGACCTCCTTGCTGTGGTCCTCGCTGAACTAGCCAAGGCACCTAGGTTATATTTGGCGAAATGAAGGATCACGTTATGAGTAATGTGTAGACTAATCTCAAAGTGAGGGGACAAATTACGACATTTGCAGTAAATTACACATGCAGACGATCCGAAGCTTTATCAATGTGTTTTGCGAACAAAGCAGAATTGATCTCGCTGCTCTGGGAGAACTTCGAACGAAATCAAGGTCAAGTCTAGTAAAAATATGGGGGGACGCTTGGTTAATATCCTGGTGAAGTATAATGTGTGTTCGTGAATAACTGGCTTTCAAAAATTCCTAACAGTAAGTGTTCGAAAGCGTTACACGCTGGAAAGTTTTGAAACGGAACCGCCATGTACGAGTGCAATTACAGGAAACCAAAACTATTGTTTCAAAAGCTTCAAAGAAACAGTCACGCTGGAAGTTGGTTTGTAATCTTGCAAGTTCGCAGACATCTGCTGACGTTTTCTTTTTGTTTTCTCCTTGTGATAATTGTAAGTATTTTATGTTGACTGTACTGTGTTGTGCGTAACTTCGACAATACTAATGCCTCGACTGGCGATAAATTTATGCTGCAACTTTACACAAATAGTATTATTTGTTGAATTATTGAAATTGAAGAAAATATCAATTTTTATATATCTGTAATGCAACTACTGTGTGGGGTCAGGGACTTGTGCCAAGTACTAATTGCCTTTTGTCACTGTATGGTCTTGAGATTTGGTATAGTTGCAGAAAATATATTTAAATAATGTTTTGCTCTACCATGGTTCATTATGTGTGATTGATAATCACGTACATGGCTGGTAATTATGAAATTAACAGACGCATTTACAGGCTCTTTCTCGTAATGCAATAGTAACCGTCGGTACATATATATATATATATATATATATATATATATATATATATATATATATATATATATATATATATATATATATATATATATATATATATATATATATATATATATATATATATATATATATATTCATAGCCCCGCCGACGAAGAGGGGCTCGCGCTCTCGGTGTCTGACGCTCGACTGAGACGGTCGTGTTCCTGACTGTTCAATAAACCGCATTACATATTTGGTGGAGGTGCGGGGTAGTACTTCCCGAACTACCCTGGAACTACGTAATCGGACACTACCGGCCATCATGCCTGACGACGCCAGCCACACAATACCTCCGGCATCGCCAACACTGATTTGTCCTGGCTCATTGCGTCAACGCGATCCTCCGATCTTCAGCGGTTCCGACGAATACGACGTAGAAGATTGGCTCTCGACATATGAGCGGGCGAGTGCCCACAATAAATGGGACCATGCTGCGAAGCTCAGTTGCGTGAACTTCTACCTCACGGGTGTCGCTATAGCGTATGGTACCACAACCACGAATCCGACCTCAGCACCTGGCCAGATTTCAAGGCGCGCATTACGCAAGTCTTCGGTCGCCCTGAGGTGCGGAAGCTCCCTGCCGAAGAGCGCTTGCACAGCCGTTCCCAGCAACCCGGTGAAAACTTCACCAAGTACATAGAAGACGTTGTGGACCTTTGCAAGCGCGTCGATCCATCGATGACTGAGTCTGAAAAGATCCCTCACGTCATGAAGGGCATCGAAGACGACGCATTCCAAATGCTCCTCTCGAAAAGCCCGCGGACCATGGCCGAAGTCGCTGAACTTCGTCAAAGCCACGACGAACTCAGGAGGCAACGTCTACTCACTCGACGTTCTTCGGTCCCCGATACTTCCCTTGCAAGTTTAGCCGCTGTAACTAGCAACGACCATCTGTTCGCCGAAATCAAGGAATTTATACGCTCCGAAATCGCCCGTCAGCTATCCCTACTCACCGCCGTCCCAGGGCCTACGCCGTCCTTGGCTCCTACGTTGTGTCAGATGCTCCAGGAACAAGTGTCCGAAGCTATTCAGTCCCCTCGTGCAGCGCCACCATTGCCTGTACCTCTAAGCTACGCCGAGGTTGCTGCACGACCACCTCCATCGACTTTTTCAGCACCACCGTTTGCTACACCGCCACGTCCAATCCCTCCAGTGTACACCACCAGATCACCAGCTAGCACGGGACCCTGGCGTACACTCGACAATCGCCCCGTGTGCTTCTTCTGTGAAATCCCTGGTCACGTGGCACGGCACTGTCGCCGTTGCTTATGGCTTCAAGGTAATGACCAACCTTTCCGCTACTACGCTACGCCAGCTTCGTCCTTCTCGCCACCAAATGACTCGCACTTGCCGTCTGCGACCAACGTCATCCCTTCTGCCGGTGATTGTCGCTCGCCGTCCCCTCGTCGCCGCTCAGTTTCCCCCATGCGGCGGCGTCCGGTCCCATCGGAGCAGAAAAAATTTGGAGGACGCTTAAGCTTCGCCTTCAAGAGTGGGACGCGACAGCGTTCCCGTCGACCCGCCAAGGGGTATAAGACAATGCGCTACGGCACAGCGATCACTTACGATGCGCCCCGCATCGGACTTAGCGCCCACCTATCACGCGGTGAGCGTCGAGCAACGCAGCGTTCGGCGCGGGAAACGTGCGCCTGAGCGAACGGAACGAACCAAAGAACTCGGTGTCTCGGAGGGGAAATTATCTACGCCAGCCAAACGTCGTGATCGGCACGGGCAGAGAGATAGATAGTAATCTAAACCGGGAGCACGGCGAAGCGTCGTCAGGGGAGAGGGAGTCCCGCGACGCGCCTGGCAGCGGTCCCAATGCGCGCGCGGCGCGCCTCCTGTCGGGGCAGCGCCGTACATTGAGAGGAGGGGGTCTTCTGTGTTTGCCGCAAGATGGCTCTGCGTGTGCGGAAAGCGCAGAAGAAATGCAGCGGAAACGCACTTCGCAACTCGTGTAATTGTGACTTCTGTAGGTTACATGTTCATAATTACCGATATACACCGCAGTATAACTTTCCACGGCTCGTTTCGAAGGCAACACCGCATTCACTAGAGGCGCGTTTGCACCGCTTGGAAGCATCGAACTCGTGGCTGAGTGGTAGCGTCTCCGTCTCACACTTCGGAGACCCTGGTTCGATTCCCGCCGGGCCAATCTTGGAAGTTGCTTTTTATTTATGAAGCGCCTGCCGTGATTTATCGCTCACGGTCAACGCCGCAAACGCCGACGCCGATACCGACGCCGACACCGACGCCGACGACACCGGCTTTTCTGCGACACGAGCTCCTTAACGCTATCGCGTTAAAACTAGCTACCGCAGTTCAAGAGGCGAGAACTGCGTTCCAGTCGAACCACACAAAGCCTCGCTCTCTTCGGACGAACGTAATCGATCTATCTGTAGAAGGAGTCGTCACACTGGCATTACTGGACACAGGCGCCGCCGTTTCAGTAGTTACGGAAGAACTTTGCAGCAAGCTTCGAAAAGTAATGACGCCCTTATCTGCGCTGTCACTCCGGACAGCAAGTTCCCAGTGCATTACCCCTGTTGCCGCATGTACCGCCCGCATCGTCGTTCAAGGATACACGTATACAGTCGAGTTCGTCATCCTCTCATCCTGTTCATGAGCAAAACGTGAACAAGGTGAATGCAGGAGCCAACGTTTCGACAAGTGGACTTGTCTTAGAAGACAAGTCCACTTGTCGAAACGTTGGCTCCTGCATTCACCTTGTTCACGTTTTGCTCATCGTCTTGAATTGCCATCTCTCGCATTCCCCGTCTTTTCTCTGGATCTCATCCTGTTCATACGACGTCATCTTGGGGTGGGACTTTCTTTCCAACTATCAGGCCATCATTGATTGTTCTCGCTCCGAAGTTGAATTTTCTCCGCTTCCCGATACCCGTTTACATGACTTTGACGATTTTGGTGACAAACTGGCCGTTACAGAAGACACCACGATCCCTCCGCACTCTTCTGTGATCGCGAATGCCTGCTCTACTTTCGCCACTGACACCACTGCCCTGCTTGTCTCATCGGACATTTTTGTTCGCCGACGGTGTTCCGTTCCCTTCGCTGTCCTGTCAGCGGTGACTTCACGCGATTGCGCGTGAAGTCACCGCTGACAGTTAGGTGTCACGCGATTGCGCATGACACTATATAAGGCCACCCCCCTCGTCTTACGTCGTGGCGAGTGCTTTGGACGTCTTCAGCCTGCCGACTCAGTGACTAGGCAGCGTTCGCAGCTTCTCGGCCTTCTACGGAAATACCAATCTACGTTCGACTGTCAACAAGCCCCACTAGGCCGCACATCGACTATACGTCACGAGATCGACACCGGCACCCACGCACCACTGCGCCAGAGGCCTTATCTTGTATCACCCGCGGAGCGCCGTGTTATCGAAAATCAAGTAAGCGAAATGCTTGAGCGTGGAGTGGTTCAACACTCTAATAGTGCCTGGGCGTCACCTGCAGTCCTGGTTAAGAAAAAGATGGCTCAATTAGATCTTGCATCGACTACCGCCGTCTTAAAACATAACTCGCAGAGACGTCTACCCTCTACCGCGCATCGACGATGCTCTGGATTGTTTGCAAGGCGCAGAGTATTTTTCTTCGCTCGATTTACGCTCAGACTATTGGCCTGCCGATCACGCTCGATTTACGCTCAGGCCTTTGAATCCTGCCGATCGCCCGAAGACAGCCTTCGTGACCCCAGAAGTCCTATATGAATTCAACGTTATGCCGTTTGGGCTTTGCAACGCCCCTGCTACATTCGAACGAATGATGGACAATCTCCTTCATGGACTAAAGTGGAAGACATGCCTATGTTACTTTGACGTTGTCGTCGTCTTTTCTCCAGATTTTCCCACACATCTGTACCGTCTCGAACAAGTCCTGCAGTGCATCACCGAGGCAGGCCTCCAGCTCAACTTGAAGAAATGTCGCTTTGGAGCCAAGCAGCTTGCAATACTTGGACGCGTCGTATCGAAAGATGGCATACTACCTGATCCTTCCAAACTTCGCGCCGTCGCCGAATTCCCGAAACCCACGTCCCTGAAAGAACTTCGGAGCTTTATCGGGCTCTGCTCCTACTTTCGTCGTTTTATCCAGAATTTTGCTTCTATCATTGCTCCCTTGACTCAGCTGCTTCGCGGCGACACACGACTTTCTACTTGGGCCACAGCTTGCGACGATGCTTTTGAAACAATGCGGCGTTTGCTCACTTCGCCTCCCGTACTGCGCCATTTCGACCCCACGGACCCCACGGAAGTCCACACCGACGCCAGCGGCGTAGGAATTGGTGCCGTGCTTGCACAGTGAAAAAGTGGGCATGATGAATACGTAGTAGCCTACGCCAGCCGAACACTAACGAAAGCGGAATCCAACTACTCCGTCACCGAAAAGGAGTGCCTGGCTATAATCTGGACCCTTGGAAAATTCTGACCCTACCTGTACGGCCGCCCCTTCGACGTCGTTACAGATCACCACGCTCTATGTTGGTTATCTACTTTAAAAGATCCGTCTGGCCGCCTTGCGCGATGGGCTATACGGTTACAAGACTTCGACATACGCGTCATTTACCGGTCTGGCCGTAAACACACCGACACGGATGCCCTCTCTCGGTTGTCCACACCAAGTGACATGACTTGCATTTCAGTCATCGAATCGGCGTTTTCGTCGCCTGTGCACGTCAACGTGGCTGTGGAGCAACGCAAAGATCCCTGGATTGCGGCACTTATGGATTGCGTTTCTGACACTTCAACAACACACCCTCCACGCGCTATCCGCCGCCAAGCTTCTCATATTGAGTTACGCGACAGTGTTCTCTATCGTCGAAATTACGCTTCCGATGGCCACAAACGGTTATCAGTCGTCCCCCGCCATATGCGCACAGATGTATGCTCCGCTCTCCATTCAGACCCGCAATGCGCCCATGCTGGCCTCTTCAAGATTTATGCCAGGCTTCGTTCTCGCTTTTATTGGCGTGGCATGTATAATTTTGTGCGAAAGTACATTCACTCGTGCACAGCGTGCCAACGACGCAAGCTTGCTGCCCCTCGTCCTTCTGGTCCTTTAAAGCCCATTCCATGTCCGTCCCGACCATTCGACCGCGTCGGCATCGATCTCTACAGTCCTCTTCCCTGCACATCAGCTGGCAACCGCTAGATTATTGTCGCTGTCGACCACTTCACCCGCTATGCAGAAACTGCGGCACTGCAAACAGCGACAGCCCGCGACATTGCGTCCTTCCTCCTGCAACACTTCATACTGGCTTTAAACAACAACAACAACAACAACAACAACAACAACAACAACAACAACAACAACAACAACAACAACAACAACAATAATAATAATAATAATAATAATAATAATAATAATAATAATAATAATAATAATAATAATAATAATAATAATAATCTTTTATGGCCACTGCAGGACGAAGGCCTCTCCCTGCGATCTCCAATTACCCCTGTCCTGCGCCAACCGATTCCAACTAGCACCTGCAAATTTAACAAACATAAATGGAATTTTCCGATGGCAGGATTCAAACAACAGCTCGTTTTTTTACTCAGCTTACGTTTATACTTCAATTCATGCTGCCACTACAGCTACAAGCCTTACACTTCGCGTAATATTCCAAACTGCAGCTATCGCATTCATTGCTTCGCCCTATGGCGAAACTATGATATCTGTTGTCAGTATTGAGCATAGCAATATTATTACCAAGGATTTAGGAAGCGAAATTAGCAACACAACAGTTCAGCGCATCGCCGCTCCTTCGCTATATTTATAATTTCATATTAATATTCCTTCAATATTTTTTCTTCGCAGAATTGTTGTTGTTGTTGTTGTTGTTGTTGTTGTTGTTGTTGTTGTTGTTGTTGTTGTTGTTGTTGTTGTTGTTGTTGTTGTACTACACAGTCAGGTTATTGGCCTATATCCACCGTTACAACTGTGCCATTTCATTTGGGTGCGACCAGTCATCTAACCAACCTCGGTTTGTTGACGCGAATCGTGACCACTGCTTCGGAAACACCGCCGCAATAAATGATTGCGCACATCACCTTTTCTCCTCTGTTACACATTCTTTAATTTCACCTATCATCGGTTTCCTCACTATCCTCATTTACCTTTTTACTTCCTATGCTGGTATCCTTTCCTAGCGTATCCCTCACAGCGGATTTGTGCCATTTTTCTAGGAAATGGTCATTATCTGGGTGGAAGCTGGTGTGTTGCTATGGTACAGGGCGAATGAGCGTGCAAATTTTAATGCGAGAAACACTAAAACTAGCACATGCTTCCCGGTATCTATGTATGTTTCTGTGCTTTAACCGTTTTCCCGCCAACTAGGGTCACTTAGTACGTGCCATTGGGAATGTTGCAAACAAAAATTCATTTTAAATGGGTCCGGTGTTGCGTTGAATCAAACCTGCGTCATACGTATTCCGACAAGCACAGAGTTAAAAAATTTGGAGGACGCTTAAGCTTCGCCTTCAAGAGTGGAACGCGATAGCGTTCCCGTCGACCCGCCAATGGGTGTAAGACAATGGGCTACAGGGCAGCCATCACTTACGAGGCGCCCCGCATCAGACGCGGTGAGCGTCGAGCCATATGGTCGAGCAACGCGGCGTTCGGCGCAGCAATGAAACGTGCGCCTGAGCAAGCGGAGCGAACCAAAGAACTCGGTATCCCGGAGGGGGAAATGATGCACGCCAGCCAAACGCCGTGATCGGCACGGGCAGAGAGATAGAGAGATAGTGATCTAAAGAAAGGAAGGACGCTTGATTCTGCGGAGGGAGCGAGGCGAAGCGTTGTCAGGGGAGAGAGTCCGAACCGCGACAGCTCCAATGCGCGCGTGGCGCGCCATCTGTCGGGGCAGCGCCGTACATGGAGAGGAGGGGCTCTTCTGTGTTTGCCGCAAGATGGCTCTCCGTGTGCGGAAAGCGCAGAAGAAATGCAGCGAAACGCACTTCGCTACTCGTGTAATTGCGACTTCTGTAAGTTACATGTTCATAATTACCTATATACACCACAGTATAACTTTCCACGGCTCGTTTCGAAGGCAACACCGCATTCACTAGAGGCGCGTTTGTACCTTTTGGAAGCATCGAAATCGTGGCTGAGTGGTAGCGTCTCCGTCTCGCACTCCGGAGACCCTGGTTCGATTCCCACCCAGACCATCTTGGAAGTTGCTTTTTCTTTATGGAGTGCCTGCCGTGATTTATCGCTCACGGTCAACGCCGCAAAAACGCTGACGCCGACGCCGACACCGACGCCGACGACACCGGCTTTTCTGCGACACGAGCTCCTTAACGCTATCGCGTTAAAAAGCAGACACGATTGAATACACGCGCCACGCACGGACTTGGCGTTGACGCCGATACGTGGCGCAGCGTATCCACAGGAATGAGTGAGATTTTGTGGCGAATGGAGGCGCTTTTTAGGGCTCTGTGGCGGCGACGAAATCAAAAGTTTTTTGTGCATCCTTTGAGCTTGTTTCAGGTTATGATTTGCTGTTTTATTTTGCCATTAAATATTAATTGGATAGTTTTCTGTTTTTTCTCTCTCTCTCTCTTTTTTTTTCGTGTGCGCGGTTGTGTTTCGTGTATACTTGGTTTTGCAGGATAATCAGAGCGTCCTTTCGCGCCACGTGCTTCAACACGTGCAACCGGGTGGTACGTTAGGTCTTTATAGCCTTTAAAGAGTAGCTTGGAAGTGGCAAGACTAGTAGCTATTAGTGGTTTTACTGTGTGTGCTTTGGTATCTGGAATATTGCTTTGGTAGGAAGGTGAGAGCGTGGCCGCGTGGTTGAACACGTGCGAAAACGTGTAATACATTAAGTCTGCGCGACATTGATTGATTTTAAAACATTGGTGAAAATTACTTTGCGACGTTTTAACGATTTAGATCCTGTGCGTATCGGTTTTTGCAAGAAGGCAAGTGCTCTGCATTATTATAGTATGACAGCACTTCCATATTAGAAAAAGCCGTGCAATGTATGGCAAGAAAGCTGGCAAAGCATGCAGTGTACGGGAGTCCCTCAAAGCAGATGAGGGGACGGATGAGAATGGAGAGGGAATCGAGTCCATCGGCACACACTGTGATGCCGATACTAGGCTGAAGAAAATGGAGGCTTTCCAGCAAGAGCTTGTCAAACAGGTCGAAGAGCTAAAAAAATCAGCTAAATAGGAAGTGTGATGCACGGAAATTATAGTGGAAGAAAGACTTCAAGCAGCCGAGGAAAAGCTGAACAGGGCCGCCATTGTGAACGAGAATGGTCGTGACAATGAAACGCAGTCCCCCGACGTGATAGGAGAGGAAGTGTCAGCAAAGCCCGTGGAATAGGTGCAACGTAGGGAGGAAGTAGTTGGAAAGAGCGGCACCTACCTTAGGCTGCCACACACAAAAAGCAGGAGCGCAGGGGTCCGTGCCCCTTGTCGAGTCCGAATCACGCCGAAAAGGACAAAGGGAAGCAGGGAGAGGTAGGAAAGAGTGAAAGGGTGATTATCGCCGGTGACTCAAACCTGGCTAGGTGCTCAGAAACAATTGTGGAAAGGGTGAAAGGCGATAAAAGAATGGCGGTAGGGACATTTCCAGGGCGGACACTGGGGTCTGTCATGGAGCGAGCAAAAGAAAAGCTCGCGGAAAATGCGCACGTGCGCAACCTTGTCATAGTAGCAGGTGGGCTAAATGACGTCCTAAACAGGAAAGGGACAGGACTAGCCCAGCGCTTGGCGAAGGGGTGGACGACTTGCGCGAGCTCTCACCTCAGGTACAGATCGTGGTGTGCACGGTGCCGCAGGTGCCTGTACGTGACATCACGTACAAAGAGCCGTAGTGGCTGCTAATGAGGCGATATGGAAAATGAGCCGAGAGAAAGGTTTCGAGGTTGTCGAAATAAACAGGGAAACGAGAAGGTGTGGTGGTTTTGAACGAGAAGGGATCCATTTCAATTACAGGTTGGCAGGAGAAGTGGGCTGGCGATTTGCTGGTCGCGCTGTTGCTTTTTAGGGGGCCCACGGGCGCTCAGGAGGCCAGTGTAGGTAGTAATGAAGAACTTCCCCTAAGAGAACCTCGGAGTAGGATCGCCGTCAATAACAGAAAAAGGACGAAAGCAAGAAAGAGAGCTCGCCATGCAATAGGCTATATAAATATGCAGGGCGGCAGAAGAAAGGAAAAGTGGGCAGAGATTGAGGAGCACTTACATAGAGAACAAATAGGGGTGTATGCGGTTACAGAAACGCGCCTTAGAGACTCAGAGGAGCCGCCAGTGATTGAGAATTATGTTTGGGAAGGGTGCAACAGAACAAAGTCGGAAAGAAAGGGAGGGGAGTCGGGTTGCTCATCCATCAAAGAGCCAAATGGAAAAGAGTAAATTCAAAATGTCAGGAGCATGTTTGGTTATCAGGTACAATGAGTGGGAAAAAAACTTGGCTGGGCGTTACCTATCTGTGGACCGGAAATCACGGAGAAGAATAAAGAGTTAGTAGAAAGCATAAGTGCTGATATTAAGGGTTTCGTAAATAATGCCGAAATTATCCTATTAGGTGACATGACTGCCCACATACAGGATTTAGATAGCTACACCGACAATAACGGGAAGTCAATGCCAGACTTTTGCGAGCAACATTACCTCGTTATCGTGAATACAGGGCCTAAATGTGAAGAGCAGATCACGTGGGAAGTGGGAAACCGGCAATCGACGACTGCTTACTGTCTGATGACAGAAGGAATTCATGATAAGTTGAGAAAAATGGTCATTGATGCGGAAGGATATATCAGCATAGGGAGTGACCACAAACGCATCATTTTGAAAATGGGATATGTAGTTAGGAAAAATAGCAAGGAGTGCAAAATGGCCAGTCCAAATTTGAACGCTGAACAAATAACAAATATAGTCACTAGATTCGAGGAAGAACTTGGCAAATGGCCAAGTAAAGAGTGGGAATATAGTGAGCTTCTAAGTGTAATAACGACAGAAATACGGAAAGAGAAACAACATGTTCGTTGGAAAGGAAAAAAGAAACCGAAAAGCTGGTGAAATAGGGAGATGCGAGAAGCGATTGCTAAATGACAGAAAGCATCCGAAGAGCACAGGCAGGCAAATAAGGCGCAATTGCTTCAGGATGAAGTGGCCAGCAAATGGGAAATATACCGGGAGAAAAAGTATACGGTTCAAATACTGGCGTAAGCAAAGACAAAAGGTGAAAGTGAACGTTGGTTGTCAGAAATAAATGAGAAAAAGAAGGCCGCACCTAGAATATTTTGGAACCACATAAAATTATTAAACAGGAAGTCAACAACAATACAACAATATATCCTAGGCGAAGATGGAAACAAACTGGAATAGGAAGTGGCATTAAATTACATCCAAAAAATAACAGCTGAATATTTCCAAGGCAATGACGAGGTTGCATTTGAAGAAAAAAAGAGCATGAAAGAGAACCAGATGGAAAAAGAGCTGGTGCTGACAAATTTCAACTGGAAGAAAGCCGAAGCGAAGATTTCTAAGCGCACAGCCACAGGACTAGACGAGATTCCTGTTAGGCGGATTAATGAACTGGGACCAAAAAGTAAGGAAGCTCTGGTGAAAACAGTGGGAAAACTTTAATAGATAGACGAATACCAGACAGCTGGTGACAAAGTAGAATGAACTTAATTTATAAAGGTAACGGGGAGAAAGAATTCACTCGTATAGACCGTTGACCATTACATCGGTAATATACAGGCTAGCAATGCAGGCAATCAAATTAAAGTTGCAAGCATGGGCAGAGAATAATGGCACTTTCGGACAACTTCAGAGTGGCTTCAGAATAGGTAGGCGTTTGGATGATAACTTATTTGTTCTTACTCAGTGTATTGAAATATCAAGAGTAAAAAGCAGACCATTATATGTGGCCTTTTTTGACATTACAGGAACGTATGACAACGTAAACCGCAACATATTGTGGGACATTCTGAAAGAGGAAGGCTTAGGCGACGCTTGTCTACAGCTTTTGAGAGAGATTTACCTATAAAATAACGTTTGCGTTTAATGGGACGGGATGATAGCGAGGAGAAAGTCAATATCAACAAGGAACTGAGGCAGAGGTGCCCTTTATCCCCACTGCTGTTTATGATGCACATGATGAGGATGGAGAGGGCGCTAAAAGGAAGTAATATCGGGTTTAATCTTTCATACAAACAGGCGGATAGAGTAGTAGAGCAGCAGCTTCCAGGTTTATTTTACGCGGACGACTAACAAGCAAAGTGGTTTGCAACATCTGGCTAATATCTGTGGACAGGAAGGCAACAATTTAGGTATGAAATTCAGTGTTACAAAATCAGGCGTTATGGTATTCAATGAAAACAGTGAATAGACAGTGGCAATACAGAGCCAGGAAATACCTCGGGTGAGATAATATAAATACCTTGGTATATGGATAAACGAATGCAATAGATATACGGAAACACGGGAAAAAAATGACAGTGAAGGGGAAGAGAAATGCAGTTATAATGAAGCACAGAACGCTATGGGGATACAATAGGTATGAGGTACTCCGGGGTATATGTGGAAAGGTGTAATGGTTCCAGGACTTACTTTTAGAAATGCGGTTGTTTGCTTGAAATCATGGGTACAATCAGGAATCGATGGGAACCAAAGGTCAGTGGGACTCCTCGCATTGGGCACTCACGGGAAGACTACAAATGAAGCTGTGCAAGGTGATATGGGCTGGACTAATTTTGAAGTGAGGGAAGCTCACAGTAAAATTGATTATGAAGAACGGCTGAAGAATATGGAAGAAAGTAAATGGGCTGGGAGAGTGTTGAGCTATCTGTACAGGAAAAAACATTGATTCACAGTGGAGGAAAAGAACCAGGAAGCTTACCAGCAAGTATGCGGCCTGTGGAGTAAGCAATACAGCAACAAATAACGTCAAGCGGAAAGTAAGAGAGGCTGAAATAATCTCATGGGTGGCGGCAATGGAAAAGAAACCTGCCATGAGTAACTACTTAAGAGGAAAAAACAAAATCAGGAAAGAAACAATTTATGATAACACAAAGGGAAGCTCATTACTTTTCGAAGCGAGATCGGTATGCCTTAGAACACGCACCTACAAAGCGAGATATAAGAAGGAAGAAGAAGCACTTGCTTGCTGCGGTAAAGCTAGGGAAACGATGGAGTATGTTTTATTAAAATGTGAAGACATCTACCCAGCGGTCGATTTAGGCACCACTGGCCTCCTTGAAGCTCTTGGGTTCAGCGAGAGCAGGGGAAAAGTACACGTGTCCGCAATAGAGATTAGTAAAAGACGATTGGAAGATTGGTGGAAGTAGGGAAACGACAAAAAACGGTGACGTACAAAAGCAAAGTTCACAATAGGGGGTCAGAAAATTTGGTTGTGGGAGTTCATCGTGTTTTTTTCTTTTTTTTTCTTCTTTAGCCTAGGTACGACATTAGGCAGTATAATAGCAAGAGCTTGGTGGCGCAACCCACCACCCTGTTCCAAAGGGGACGCTCATTACATCCATCCACCCATCCAATGCGGCGCGAGAGGGCCCTTCACACGACGCGTTTCGGCGGTGGGAGGAATACCATAGGCAGTGCGGTGCGTTGCTACATTGCGTTAATCTCGTTAACGTCGACATGCGTAGAGCGATGGGTTCTGCCCCAATTCTCTCTTTCCTCTTGTGGGGCCAACCCGAAAGGTATCATCACCGCCATGGCGTCATGCGGACAGGCACGTGCTGAACGAGCAACCAGCAGCCTGACGGTGGAGATCAGCCAAACATGGGTCAACCAGAGAAGGAGGAAAATAGGAGAAATCGTGGGCAAGCAGTTCGCAGAACAGAGCACCGGAGCAAATCCAACACGACCTCTCCGTCCCCAAGGCAACGAGACATCAGCGGTGCTCGCAGTCCAGGAAACTCGGACGACTATCGCAGTGCTGCAGGCAAGGTTGTAGACTCCGCTGCAGGAAGTGGGGGCTGAGAGATGTGCGGAGGGGGGGGGGGGGGGTGGACACTTAGAGGGCGATACGCGCCGGTGTAATTTGGCGTGCAGTATTGCACGAAGCGTGCCTCCAGTACTACGATACACGATCCTTCTTTAGTTAGTTTACTTTTAGTTTAATTAGAATTTAGTCGGCGAAACTTATCACATTTCAGGCATACGTTCACATTGACTTTAACCTCCGTCGTAACGCGCTCCACGTGCATTAGTGTCATATCCAGGGAAGCTTTTTTGTGACAGAGACTGAAAGAATGAATTCGGCGAATGTGAGCATGCTCGGGTGGTTGAAAGCCGCGCAGGCGCGTGCCGCACACCAGCGGTGCCAGGACTTCAAATCAGAACAAATGGCTGTCAAAATAGAGTCGAGTCAGGACACGGGAATAAAGTTTGGGAGACTCCTAAAATTCTGGTCGACTGGCCTGATTACTTGCAGGCAGCCCTCGCGGTCCACCAGGCCCTCGTAGTCCACCAGTCGACATTCGCAATCCAGTAAGCGCTCGCATTCTAGGTACTCGGAGTCCACAAGGCGCTTGGAGTCCACCAAGTACTCGGAGCCCAGGCGCTCGCAGTCCCAGCGGCGGGAATGCGCGGCGGGTTCTCGAAGCCGGAGTCCAAGACAGCCGCGACAACTTAGGTTACCACAGAGGGGCCATGTCCTCGCTGCGCCAGCGGCATCACGTCGTGCGCTGCGTGGACGTGATCGTCTACTACAGCATCGTGGTCAGCACGTTCCTGCTGTACTCGGTCGGCTTCATCGCCTACAAGCTGGACGAAGACCCGGAGGAAGTGAAGGAGTTCTACCGCACCATGACCACCTCGGCGTCGCACACCGTCTTCACGCTCGAGGGCACCAGACATCTGCACGATAGAGCCGATGAAGAGGCCACAGAAAGGAGCAACGATGTCGCCAGCGATGACACACGAAGCCAAGAACTGCTGACGTCCACTGACACGGTCAGCGCTATTCACGTTACTATTATTATGCCACATGTGTGAAATATCGGTGTAGACACACAATATGATTATCTTAAAGCTGCAAAGTGACAGAAAGGGGGTCCGAAAGTTAGTGCGGAGTTATGGCTAGCCACAGTAATCCGCAAACACAGGAGCAACCGCACAGATAATCACAAAAGCTGCGCAAATGGCGTCGGAGCAAAGCACATGCGTCAGCAAGCAATCCATAGCGTTTTCAAGCAAACGAAACTTATTTTTTTTTTCGTAAGGCCACTAGCAGACGCAGAAAGCGATCTTGATGATTCATCGTCTTTTCGGGTTTATTTTCCACTCTTGTCTGTTACTTTGTTGTCAATGTTGCCTTTTCGAAATCGGCGCGTCTACTACAAAACCATCATGTTTGAAGACAGCGCGCGTCTTTGACCCGCCTACTTTCTTGTCGGCCTTCGGTCTGGCAGGCAGTGTGACACCCGCTTGGTTCCGCTCATTCGCACCACTCTACTTTTGCTCCTTACCAAGGTCCCCGATGCGAACGAAGTTGAACAGCGGCAGCGTCACACAGCGGTACCACCTCGCACAACCAAGGTTGGGTCGGCATCGCGCACGCCCAGCCCTCACTCCCAAGCGTCCTCTGGCGACTCCTTGCCGTACATCTACGAGAGCCAAAACAAGCCGGACGACAGCTTCGTGCACCTGATGCGGGTTGTCGCCGCCAGTGAGAACAGGAAGCGCGCGTCCCGAGACGGGGCCACCCCAGCGAGGGGCGTCGGTGCTAACACCACGACGGTGCCGTTCCTGACCTTTCCGGGATTGTCACAGTGGTAACGACGACCACTTGCAACTGTACTTCAGAATCACTGCGGACCGGAAGATACGAAGTCTTTTTTTTAAATGTGCGCTATTACTCTTAAATTACGACAACCTTTCAAAAGATGCACATTTTCAAATGTTAATTAAAAGAACGGCGCGCTTTGCCTTCATAAATAAAATCAGTACCCGGACAAATTCCGGGCGTTTAATCTGAACTTTTATTTTTCCGTCAGATGTAAATTTGACATTGATGGAGTGAGAACAAAGCAACCGTAAGCGCGGAACCTTTTCTTCGTGTTTATACGAAAATAAAAACGAAAGTCTCTCCGTGCACACGTGGATTTCAACACGACTTCAAAGGTGTCTCACAAAAATTAAAAAGTCATGATCAATTCCACTCTGTGAAGTTGGATGACCAGCGAAGCCGGTTAGCGAACGACACAGAGGTGACACAGAATTTTGAACAAAGGTACGAATATATTGCCCTGACCTGTAGTCATAGTGACGATACAGGTTTACAAGCACACACATTCGAGTATCACATCCATCACGTAAGACAATGAATGGCTCATACATCCTTAAGGAATGGCTCATACCGCCATAAACGCCGCCTCCCCATTACGACGGCAGGAGGAGGAATAACTTTTATTGTAGAACCAGCACTTTATGATGGCCGGGCCTAAGCCTTCCACGAAGGGACGTCGAGGGCTTGCCTCGCCGCCGCCTCGCGGGCGTGTTGGGTCGCCCAGGTTTGGTCGTCGAGGGCGGAGCTCCGCAGAGCGTCATGCAACCTCGACGAGAGAGTCGTGGTGTTAGTCTGGGTGTACTGTGCTGGGCACTCCCATAACATATGCGGAAGTGTAGCCGGGTGAATACCACAGCACCGGCAGTTGGGGGTAGTGTAGACGTCCGGAAATATAAGGTGGAGGCGGGCGGGTGAAGGGTTACGACGGCAGAAGAGAAGTGAAATTCTACGCTGGAATGTTGAGCGGCAACGGAGCCAGCTGTGGAAACGGGTGAGCAGTGGCACGAGCGCGTTCGCGCCGTTGCGCCGAGGGCAGCCAGCTGTGGAAGATGACGACGCTCGAGCCATTGCTGATGATGATAGCTTGGACCCCAGTAGGAGGAGGAGTAGATTTCAATGAAGAGAAAGGAGGAGAGGTCGGCCCGGAGAGCGTGTCTCTAGCCTGCAACTCCTCGCTGGGGAAAGGGGAAGTGGAAAATATAGGGAAAGGTAGGTGGCGGGTGATTATGTTATGGTAGAATGAGATACTATATACACGTTGTCCAATATGCGGATGCGCACTGTAGACGCAATACACGTAAGAGTAACCTTGTCCACGCAAAAAGTAATCTTGCCACAGAAAGTTATTGGGCAAATACATTTCGCACTGACTTCACGTCTCACAGCTTCTAGAGGCAATCGTCTAAACCAGTCTCACTTAAAAAGTTCAAAAGTGATCTTATGGCACGCTGGGCACAGTCAACACTCCTCCACGCGCCCAAAAGCTTTTCTTCTGAAAAGGGGTGGGAGTCCAAGCTGTCAACAATAGATTTGAGTGTTCTTCGTTCGGCCGCATATTGAGGGCACACACAAAGTACGTGAGCTATTGTATCGAGAGTGTGACAGACGCTACATTCAGGGTCCCGTGCTTGTCCAATCTTGTGGGTGTATGCCACACGCAGCCTGAATCGATGAATGAGTGTTTCCTGGCTTCTCCGCAACCGAATTGGAAGCCAGAATTGTAATCCAGCATAAAGTCTATGGAGGAGCTCTTGTCGATGTTCGGGATTGTCCCAATGTCGCGCCGTAGAAGTTTTAATGGAGGTATGAAGCAAGGCGTTAATGTCATACCGGGAAAAATGAATTTTTATAATGGTTCCGTCAGTGTGCGCCTTTTTTGTTTCCGCGTCAGCCTGTTCGTTTCCAGCTATTCCACAATGGCCAGCAATCCACTGCAGCACGATGGTATGCCCGGAATAAGAAGCCTCAGCAAGCAGAGACATGATGTCACAAACCAGATGACTATATGCGGTTCTGTCATTCATATAATTGCTGATAAGTTGCAGTGCTGATTTTGAGTTACAGAACACTGTCCATTTCTCGAGACTCTGTTACAAGGTAGGTGTTACAAGGGTAGTTCTAGGGCGCGTTACAGGCTCCCAGCCCACAGGGTTATGTTCCATTGAACTTGAACTCTTCCTGCACTATCACCATGATCGGTCCACATGGTAGTTTCTGCACACAGACGCCACGAAAGCCCAGATATTGGTCCTATTCGCGCTGGATGGAGGATGGATGTTATGAGCGTCCCCATTAGGAACGGGGCGGTGGGTTGCGCCACCAAGCTCTTGCTATAATACTGCCTAATGTCCTACCTAGGTTAAACAATAAAAAAATGCACTATGAACTACCACGCCCAAATTTTCTGATCCCCTATTGCGAACTGTGCTTTTGTACGTCTCCGTTTTTTGCCGTTTCCCTACTTTTCTTCCACCAATCCTCCAATCGCATCTTACTAATGTCTATTGCGGACATGTTTACTTTACCACTGCTCCCGCTGAACCCAAGGGCTTCAAGGAGGCCAGTGGTGCCTAAATCGACCGCTGGGTAGACGTCTTCACATTCTAATAAAACATGCTCCGTCGTTTCCCTAGCTTTACCGCAGCAAGCACATGCTTCTTCTTCCTTCTTATATCTCGCCTTATACATAACTTGCACGCACGTCACTTCCGGCAGCTTCCGTGACCGCGTCCGCCATTGCTGAGTACCAACCGAACCGGCAGCCGTACGGACGACTGTGTTTGCGTCTCTCCGTAGTCCTTGCTTTATTCGAAATAATGCCTATATGCGCAATATATGGTTGCCGAACAAGAAGCAAGAGTGCTAAGAGGCCCAGCTGCACTGGCTCGAACGTAGGTTTACACAGTTTGCCTAAAATAATAACTCGGCAGTGTGAGAGAACGAGGATTCTCTCCGAAAAGCGCAGGAGCCTCTGGCTTGCTCGCATTAATAGGAGCGACTTGAAGAACCTGGAAAACGTCCGTGTCTGCGGTCGCCACTGCATCACAGGTAAGGAAAAGGCACACCCGCATGCATTTACACACCGATATAGGCAAGCCATGCCGCTGATTGCGATGCTCGCACGCAGTAGATCTCGTCCACTGTTTACGTACGCGGATCTTTCTCTCGCTTCTGTTACTGTACGCTGCACGCCAGGAATTCCTGATTGCTGTTTACCTACGAATTTCGCTTTTTTCGCTGTACGCCAGCAGTTCTTGACTGCCGTTTACGTACGCTGCTCACTTTTTTCTGCTCATTCTTAAAACGCTGCCTGTGCAACGTCGTTATGTGCCGTGTAAAAACATGGGTGCTTTCGTGTCGGCAGCTCGAAGTCTCGCCACCCTATGTGATCATTACATTGGGAGGTTTCGCGATGGCTCTAAATATTTGCAGGCAAGCCTTCCAAGTTGATGGATGACGCAAACCCTGACTGGGCACCAATGCAGCATCTGGGTTACGATGGTGAAAGACCTTTGACCAACGAAGCGAGGTTCCAGCGATCGAAGAAGCGCAGCCAAAAAAAGAAAGAAAAGGATGCTGTCGAAGCCAGCGTAGCAGCGCAACAGTCTCCCGCGGGGATCGAGTTTCCCGAGAGCGGTGCAAGCTCGGAAAATGAGGCAGAATGTCTAATGGAGCTTCCAGTTTCTACTGTGGACTCAGAACCACGCAGACGTAAGTTTGCAACAAAATTTTGTGATACTACCTACTGTTAATCACTTGAAATTTGGTTTACATTTTTTTTTTCTTCTTTTGCAGGTGATATTGGTGTGCAGACAGATTTAACGGGGCAAAACATCCAAGCACTTGAGGCAGACAACAAGAGACTGACTTCTGAATTGTGCACCTTAAAAAAGCAAAAAGAATTGCTTGAAGTTACGGAAGCATCTCTGCGTCAAGATGACGCCAAAGTTGCCTTTTACTCAGGACTGATAAACTATTCGGTCTTGCAGGCTGTATTCCAACTGGTCGAGTCGGCTGTAAAACATACGCCGCAAAATGGGTTGCCAAAGTTTCAAGAGTTCATTATTTTCTTAATGAAACTTAAGTTCAACTTTCCGCACCAGGATCTTGCCTACAGGTTTCACATTTCATGCGCTACCGTCAGCAGAATTTTTGAGAAGTGGCTGGATGCTGCCTTTTCAAGGCTGAGGTCACAAATCGTGTGGCCGTCACGAAATGACATACAAAGGACAATGCCACAAGCGTTTTTTGAATCATTTGGCTCAAAAGTGGCAGTCATAATTGACTGCTTTGAGATCAAAATTGAAAGACCATCATCCTTGCAGCCAAGAAGCGAGACTTGGTCAAACTATAAGAACAGCAACACTGCCAAGTTTTTAATTGGCATCTGTCCACAAGGTGTAATTACATACATTTCTGAAGGTTGGGGAGGCAGAGCTAGCGATAAGCACATAACCGAACATTGTGGCATTTTGGAATATTTGTCACAAGGGGATGTTGTTTTAGCTGACAGAGGTTTTGACATTGCAGACACTTTAGGGTTGTACTGTGCTAAACTCCATATCCCTGCTTTCACTAGAGGCCAGAAACAACTTACTGTGCTGGATGTAGAAAACACGAGAAAACTGGCCAATGTTCGCATTCATGTAGAACGGGTGATAGGGCTTGTGCGGAACAAATATTTGATAATGAAAGCGGTCCAGCCAATTCACTACGTGGCTAGCAAGGCAGGACACGCATTCACACCACTTGATAAGATAGTAACAGTTTGCTGTGCCCTCACCAACCTTTGTCCATCGGTAGTTCCTGATAATCCAAAACTGCCCTCGTGAACAGCCTTGCGGACATTCTTGTTGTATGGGCTTGGACTAGTTGGTTACATACAGCAATGGGGGTCATAGCACAAAGAATGTGGTGCATCGCCTTGCCATATCGTGTGGGCAGTCGGAGAGATGCCTGCACGATAGGTTAAAATAACATAACAAAAAATTGAACCGATGTAGGGATGATCATGTGTCTGTGCATTGCGGTGATTGTGGGTGTAAACCCTTGTTTAAGAGTGCTCTAAATTATGGGGGTTTAACGTGCCAAAACCACTTTCTGATTATGAGGCACGCCGTAGTGGAGGACTCCGGAAATTTCGACCACCTGGGGATCTTTAACGTGCACCTAAATCTAAGTACTTGGGTGTTTTCGCATTTCGCCTCCATCGAAATGCAGCCACCATGGCCGGGATTCGATCCCGCGAGTTTAAGAGTGCTCTGTTTTGTATAGGAAGGTAGATGAAGTTATATGAGATGTGTTGAAGCTGCATTGATAGCGAGGGCCGCTGATACCTGCATCAGTTCCCCTTCGGTTGCTCTGACGACAAGCAAATTTGCGTTCCTGGAAGCGGCTGGTTTCCATGTGCGGTGATTGGGCCGTATCGGTGTGCGAACCTACAAATACATGTTTTTCTGGGAACAAATACCCAGTTGAAAGTTAGCGCTCATCCTTGTTGTCTCACTGCCATCCGTGTCTTCTGACCCCCATTGCAATTCTTTGCTGATTGTGCATTTTTATTTGTGATTTCACTGAGTGATTGCTTCCATTGTTCTCCCATTGCATTGTAAATAACTGCATGTTGCGCAGTAGACAGTTTGCAAAGTTTTACTCAAGGCATTCTTTTACAAGTATGAACTTTTCACAAGTGCTTTTACATTCGCACAAGTATTCACTCAAGCACTTGGTGTGTGCCTACACACATGCATCTTCGAACAAACATGTGCTTGTAGATATGTACTGAATCTGATCTGCAGTGTGTTGTCGCAACATGTGCATATTCTCCCTGTAGTTGTGACACAGCTTCTCTTTTCATAGTCAAATTTCTGATTCCTGTACGTTGACAATAAAGTCTGCACTTTTGCTGCTTGCTTATCAAGGAACATTTTGTCGTTTGAATGATCTTTATGTGTGTGTACTTGTTCGTCCCCTTAGTTGCAAGTGCCTTCGCACCCCAAATAAGTTTTGACTGCGTTCTTGAGTACAATTGGTCTTTTTACCCTCTGCAATACCATATTGATTGTTTTAGTATTAACCACTCCTGCCCTGACTGCAAAATGGTAGCTTGCAGTATTGTGTAAATAATAACAGTAAGTTTATGAATAACTTCTTACTCTGAAACTTTTTCAATTTCAGCAAAAGAAAGCTAGAATTATGGGTATTGGACATAAATATGGCATACCAGTTCATATTGATGCATTTACACACTTAAAGCTATTCTTCATTTAGCAATAGTTGTTTACGTGGATCTAGCTGTACATTCAAAATTCACAGTGTGTAGTCTTGATGTTTGTTGCTGTATACATAATGGGCGACAAGGCTTCACTTCACTAAGCTATCCTGTGTTTACACTTGTCGCTGTACTGGCCGCTTCAAGTGTAGTCTTGACAACGTTTGACAAGCAGCTGAATGGTGCTGCAGCTCTGTTGGGGTTTGTAGCCTTCTGTTGGCTATTTCCAGTGGCACAGTCCTCACAAAACCACTGTTTCTGTTTTGGAGCCCTCTTAATACCAAGACAAACATAGTGAAACCAGCCATACTTGCAATTTTGGCCTTCGCATGCCAGCATTTTGCCAGATTCAGGCCCTCCACAGAAACAGTACGAGGCTTCCTCTTTGCTATTTTGGCTGCTTTCTGTACTTTTCCTGGTGAAATACTGTGCAAGCAGTTCTGGCATGATCACTTGTGTAAAAAATTTCTTCGTAGAGGACAGCATGGAGCTCAAAAAGGTATTGTCTTTGGCCACCCTTTCTATGTACACTGACAATGGGGTCCAAACAACAAAATCGCAATATGTTGTCTCGCATACCGCCATTTGTGTTTGTACTTGAAAGTAGTATGGGTGCGTTCGTTTCAATGTCAGCTTTCCATTCACATTCTCTAGACAAAAATTTGGGTCATTGCTCGCCTCTTGTATTCCTCTCCTAGCCAGTGTGTACGGGCATTTAACCTCAACGACGCCTTTGCCGCAGCATGTGCAACTGATAAAAGCATCTGGTGTCGCTGCAAGGTATGGGTACTGTGTGCTCAAGTAAACTCCCGTCTTTAAGAGTTCAAAGTCACTATGATGCCGCTTCATTTCAGACATGTAGCTCGTGATTGCGTCACACTCATGCTCCAATCCCCATGTTGTTGATGTGGAGGTGAACTTCTGCTGCTCAGGATAACATATTTTTTTCAAGAGACTTATAGAAGGCTTTTTCAAGCTCGTCGAGCATACACTTTTTGTCACAGAAGCAGTGATTCTGCCAGCACGGTACACAAACCACTTTGGACAACTTGACTGTCCTCTTGTGGCACTTTCGACGTGGTCCACCATTTCTTGACTGATGTGAAGCTCACTAAGGAAGTCCTCACCCCGTTTAATCAGTGTTTCCAAGTCCTCAGATCGAGCTTCTGCAAATGAGAGATCACGCAGAACACGTGGTTCTAGCATTCTTGGTTTCCCAAACATAGCGCTGTACCTTGGGTGGACCATGAAGACAGCTGGTGTAGCTCCAGCATCAGCAAGACGTGAATGGAACAGTTGTATTGACTCTTCAGTAGGAGCTAGTGGCAGGGCTTGTGGGAGGCACGTTGATGTGATTTCAACACCTTGCTGCAGGTGAATCGAGTCCATTTTTCTCTTCCTCATCTTGGATGACGAGAAATCTATGTCTCTTAGGCGCTTGGGCTGTGTGCCAGAGCAATTGGCTGGGAGCCAGGCATTTTTTCTTCCTGTGCATGTTCTCGTTTCTCTTAAGCGCACTGATGTCTCTACAGCAAATAGCACAGCACCAATGTGCGAGCATGCTTCCCCTGCACCTGCCATGCAGGTGCAGTGCGCTGTTATAATGCTGCCATCTGTGTTTGCTAAGCACCACACTTTCAGGTTTGGCTCCCGAAGCCGCTGGGAATGGCTGACCTGAAAAAAAAAAGAAATGTTGCTTAGAATTAGTTATCGAAAGTTTTGTTTGGTTAATGACCCTATCGCGAAGCTCGTACAGCGGTTGCGGCATCTAAACGTGCAATCTGAACTTTACTCTTGGGCACCTAAGAAAAGCTGCACCACGTTTACATTTAACTGCTCTGTGCACAAAGACTGAACAGAAATAGCTAGTGCGGCAAATCGGCTGCGTCTGAATGGAATCGTAGAATAAAAACGAGAGATTTCGCTGTCGTCTACGCTTCCTCGTGCACAAAAATGTGTTTTCATTCGCTGTTGCCTTACCTCGCCGAGTACGATGACGCGCTCCGACTGGAGCCGCATTGCTGCAATGTTCCGCACCCAGCCGCTGGTGAAGTAGTTGTGTGCATCCAGCGATTTATACACCTTCATCTGCTGCAATGTGACGTAGCTGGTTGATAAAACCAGGTAATTGATTATGTCCACCTGCGTTGTAGCTGGCAGCAGCTCCACATCTGCAGTCGCATCCGCGCCGACTCTCAGTGTGTAAGGGTCCACGCCGTCGCAGAGTTTCGTCTTCGTCTCGTATCGTGCCCGCGTAGCGCCGACAAGACCTTCGAAGTACGCAGGGCAAAACTCCGAACACTTTCCTCTTAGCACCGCCACGCTTCAACCGTCGTACACGCCTGTCACGGACGCGTTGTACTTCACAGGCAAAGAGCAAGCGATCCAAACGTGGTACCGAGCAATGGCGGGCGGTCGGTGCAGACGACGGAGGTGACGTCACGTGAAAGTTATGTATAGGTGCGTGTTCTAAGGCATCCCGATCTCGCTTCGAAAAGTAATGAGCTTCCTTTTGAGTTATCATAAATGGTCTCTTTCCTGATTTCGTTTTTTCCTCTTAAGTAGTTACTCATGGCAGGTTTCTTTTCCATTGCCACCACCCAAGAGATTAATACAGCCTCTCTGACTTTCCGCTTGACCTTCTTTGTTGCTGTGTTGCCCACCCTACAGGCCGCATACTTGCTGGTAAGCTTCCTAGTTCTTTTCCTCCACTGTGAATCAATGTTTTCTTCCTGTACAGATACCTGAACACTCTCCCAGCCCATTTACTTTCTCCATCCATCCACTTTCCAGATATGCTAGCGCCGCCGCGCGGATTCTTTCGGAAGCCGGGAGGGGGTGATGGATTTTCCGCTCACGCGGTTTCTGCAGCAGTATTGGCGTTTTGGTACTCTTCGATATAGAGAAAAACAGCGAAGACCAACCGCATGTATAGTGCGTCACAATGCCCAAATTGTGCAATATTGGCAAAAGTAAGCCTGCACCACTTTCTAAATGAGTAAAAAAGAACGGATGAAGTCGTGGGCGGTCAAGCTCCGCATCGGGAAGAAAATGAGCGAAGAAATCGTATGTAGCGAGCATTTCAACAAAGACTACTTCTTTTGGCGCCACCTTAGTGAGCGTAATTGACTGTAGCGCTGCTCTCAACGATTGCATTTGATTTTTGTTGCGAGCTGAACGTGAAACTTTGCCTTAAAGATGAGTGGAAGCCCTTACGAAAGCGGCTGAAGAGACACGCCGTGCCTTGGCAAAAGATCACCCTGCGGTCCCACGAAGCAACAGCAGCAGGGTTGGCCGAAGAAAGCCCACCACAGATTCCCATGTAAATTTATATACGGAAGTGTCACCGTTTATTAAGTTTTCTGCCTGTACTGGCGATGTTTCGGTAATTATTCTGCGACGGTGCCTGACGCTGCGTCGCGAGCATTACAAACTAGGTAACGTGTTCCTCAACTGTTCTTAGTCGTTCTGCGTGGGAATGAAGCAGGCGGTCAATGCACAAAGCATTCGCTTCTTCTTTTTTTGGCCGTGGCAAAAGGTGTGTACCGATCGGAGGTCGTGCGCACGCGTTTCTGATTTTTTATTTGTTCTGTTTGGTTTTAAAGCATCTCTTCTGTGACAACGTTGCAGGAAACAAGGGCCAGCACTACGTACCTGAAGCGGTCATTGATGAAGACTGCGCATGCGAGCTTCCCTACAGCACGCGAAAGCGCTAATCGCGCTGGAAACGGGGCGCGCTGGCACACCTCATCGTCTCGCTCATGTATTGTAAATCGACACTACTGAAATGTTTCCGTGTCATCTGGCATTTTTAACAAGCATTCCGCAACTAAGCTGGTGCATGGAGCCATGTATCTCGTCTTGAATGCACACATAGCGGCAAGGAGGGTACAGCGCTTTGTTTACATCCGAGCGCATACCGATTAAGTGCTTGGCGTCAATTCTCGCACATCGCGTATGGATTACAAAACGTTAGAAGAAATAGTGACTTTAGGGCGCCGGTTACACTGCAGACTTGAAGTTTACAGCATGCGGCGGCCCTCTTGCGGCGCGCTTGTCTGCAGGCAGAGTCACTCGACTTGGACAGCCGCGCTTGTCGGCTCTCGTATTCCACGCCATAATATATGGCCAGCGTATACCTTAGTAACTTATACCGTATACCTTAGAATACCTTAGTAACTTGCGATTCGCTGATGATATTGTCTTACTTAGTAACTCAGGGGACCAATTGCAATGCATGCTCACTGACTTGGAGAAGCAAAGCCGGAGGGTGGGTCTAAAAATTAATCTGCAGAAAACTAATGTAATGTTTAACAGTCTCGGAAGAGAACAGCAGTTTACGATAGGTAGTGAGGCACTGGAAGTGGTAAGGGAATACATCTACTTAGAACAGGTAGTGACTGCGGATCCGGATCATGAGACTGAAATAATCAGAAGAATAAGAATGGGCTGGGCTGCGTTTGGCAGGCATTCTCAGATCATGAACAGCAGGTTGCCATTATCCCTCAAGAGAAAAGTTTATAACAGCTGTGTCTTACCAGTACTCACGTACGGGGCAGAAACCTGGAGACTTACGAAAAGGGTTCTACTTAAATTGAGGACGACGCAACGAGCTATGAAAAGAAGAATGATGGGTGTAACGTTAAGGGATAAGAAAAGAGCAGATTGGGTGAGGGAACAAACGCGAGTTAATGACATCTTAGTTGAAATCAAGAAAAAGAAATGGGGCATGGGCAGGACACGTAATGAGGAGGGAAGATAACCGATGGTCATTAAGGGTTACGGAATGGATTCCAAGTGAAGGGAGCGTAGCAGAGGGCGGCAGAAAGTTAGGTGGGCGGATGAAATTAAGAAGTTTGCAGGGACGACATGGCCACAATTAGTACATGACCGGGGTTGTTGGAGAAGTATGGGAGAGGCCTTTGCCCTGCAGTGGGCGTAACCAGGCTGATGATGATGATGATGAAACGTAGCCTCTCCTTCGACAATACATCTCTGCGTGTCCTTAGCAAGGTCAAGGATCGTACTTAGAGATACCAGAGGCCCGTAGACCGCCTGCTTCTGCAGGCGCGCACGCTTTCGTATCGCTCTATCCTTATCCCCTCTATCCCCGCCATATTGAAACGTTCTCCGCGCCACCTATAGGCGCTGGAAAGTGCGAATACAGTTTCGCTGTAAAACTTCTGTTCTTACCCTTGTGGCTGGCACCTCTTTGGGTCCCAGGTATGACAAGGGTAGTACAAGGGTGCGTTAAAGCTACGCGAGCCCACAGGGGTATGTGCCATTGAGCTTGGACCCTTTCTGCACTATCACCAGGATCAGCCCACATGATGACAGTCTTTGCACACAGAGGCCACGAAACCCTGGATCTTAAACCTACACAATTTTGCTGTAAAAAATTGTGGAGGCGGAGTGTTCATTTATCTACACTTTAGCGAGAGATATGCGAAAGCATAGGTGGTTGTACATGTGAATAGCCTGTTTTACTCTGTAGATCGTCCTGGTCATCTGCTATGTTATGTCTACTCAGTGTGGTTCATTCTAGCACATGAGACCTGCACGAACACCACGTGAGTCACGCCCCAGTGTACAAATACATCTTAGAAAGTATGCACGATATTTAATTTAATGTGCTGCTCGACTAGGAGCGCTTTCTTCACCTCAGAGCTTCGGAAAACGCAGTGCAGTGCATTGCGACGGCGTCTATTGGCGTCTCATTCGGACACGACCTTGATGAGCCGAGCCACCTAGGCGATATTTATTTCCTTCTGTCTCATTTCTTATGCTCATTACCCCAACCGCCCCACACATCCTTACCCAATACCGAGAAGCCAGCGCGCGTCTCCTCCGGCAGTGACTGCGTACAAGCTGATCTGACAACGCGGAGCGTACAGGTTGCCAAGCCTTTCTATAAGGGAGTAGCCACGAACGTGTGGAGACGAAGAGGCAAAGCTACGGGCGCGGCGGCTGCTGCACATGTGTTGCAGCGCCAAGCAGTCCGGCAGCGTTTGAGTGCATTTGGTTGCTCCGAACCGATGCAAACAGATGCTGAATCGACGCAGCTTCTACGTGCGACAGTTCCGCGTTTCCCCAGACGCGAAATGGTGGCGGTGGTACAAATTTTATTTAGTGAAGGCCAAAAATATGAAAAGCAAATTAAGATGCCGCCGTTCCGCGGGTGGCCTTCAGGCTGCCGGTCGCGGCCACCAGATCATGCCTGGCGGCGACTTCCGCTGCCTAGATCGTTAGCCGTAGCTGGACATCCGGCTCAGAGCTGGCCAAAGCAGTCTCCCACAGCTGCGGACTAGATACATGCCAAGAGGCAGGAGGAGAGTGTTTCGGGCACGAATAGAGAATATGAGCATAGTCTGTTCATGGGTGTCTGCAGAGCGTGCATTCAGGTGAGAAGGCACCGGGGTGAATAAGGGCAAGTCGGGCAGGAGAGAGGAAAGTGTGGGCCTGTAAATGACGCCACGTGTTCTATTGGAGCTTAGACAGGGATTTGTGAGGGGGAGGGAGGAATAGGCGAGAGTTGCGGTAATGAAGGGTGATGTCATGGAAGGTGAGGAGGGAGTCACGCGTGTCCATCTCGGAGTAGAGGGGGCCAGCTCGGTCTGTCATCTCGCGAGCGATCGAATTTGCCGCCTCGTTGCCAGGGTGCCCCGCGTGAGCCGGAACCCAGAGGAGGAGATGCAACCCTTCACAAAGTTGTGGACTGCAGCTTTGAAGTCGCTTTGAGCGCAATAGCTGCTTCGTCTGCGGTAGTGGAAGTAGGGGCAGGTATAGTGGCAACCGTCAGGGGAGAAAGTGTATGGGAAGTGGTGGCAAGGGCGTAGGCGGGGTGCGAATTGTATAGCGCCGCAACGACATACACAGCATTAGACTGTGTGCCATACTGGCGCCAGAGGTTGGAGGCGCGGGCAGAGCGGCGGGCGGCGTGATGCTCAGGGTGCATGTTCCTTGGAAGAGGGTTGACAGTGAGCATGGAAGATACAGAGGAGGGTAAGGGGTGGGTTCCACAGGCAGGGGACACAGGGGTCAAGCGGAGGGAAGAGAGAAGGGCTCTACCAGAGGGGGTGCGAGAAAGGCGGTCGAGTTGTGCCGTGCGATGGGCCTCCACAAGCTCTGAAAGAGTATTGTGGACGCCCATCGCCAGCAGACGAGAAGGTGGGGATCGCAAGGGCCGACTTGTAGGCTTGGCGGATGAGACAGTTCACCTTGTCTTCCTCGGCGCGAGAGAGGAATTTAAAAAATTGCAAATAAAAATAAAAAGGGGATCCATACAGAAGCAAATATTTTCGAATATGAGCTATTTCTATCAACTGATAGCAAGCTCAGTGGTATGAGGCCCGAACTTTGTCACAACTGAGATTCTCTCAAGAGCTCGTAAGTCAACCTCAGCTGTCCTGACATACTCTCAGCCCGCGTACGACGTCTCAGTGTTGTTTCACTGCTTTAAAGAGTTTATTTTCGTGTGGATGATGGACACCTGCATCCCGGCATCAGCCAACACTTTTTTAGCCTAAGCTCGTTCAAAAGGGTGGCAGCACGCTTCCTTTCCTGTTCATTCCTGAATGCATAGGTTGTTTCTGTTCTTGTCCTCCTTCCGTTACTCGTTCGCCCCACGGACCATTTGAAGCATCTTCTTGGTCCGTTGCACAGTCTACGTCCGATTTTTTCGCACTCCCTGGGGGCCGCGAAAACGTCCGAAAAATCAGCCAGTTGGAAAAAATAAATGCATGTCATTTACTGCCCTTAGGGCTCAAACCGCCCCAGGCACATTCGAAAACGCTCTGAAGGCCTGTCGGTACACGTATTAGGCATATCGGTGCTCATACTGTAAAGCAGATCCCGGATGCACACGTGTATGATTAAGGAATACATATTGTGACCCGTGACAATTTACCCTTCCGACGCTTGTAATGCTTCACCGCAATACGTTTACGTATGCTTCACCACGGAACATTTCTGTATTGAGGTGAAGCTGACCTTCAGGAACCGGTGTTATCTAGCGCATTATGCTTTCCGAGCTTCGAAGCCAATTGCGAGGACCACAAAGGCGCAGTCGGTGCCATTGCTGATAGCAGCGAATTCTTTCAATTAAAAATACGGCACCCAACGGCAAGAAGCTTAATAGCTAACGTCGAAGCAGCTAGGTCTAGCGTTGCCGCAGTGGTGGCTACGGCTGCCAGCGGAAATGCGTGCGAGAGCGCCGGTTCGAGGTAATCAAAACGGCAGCGGTGGTGATTTTGATTAATGACGTTTCGGACCTGCGGTCACGGCAGAAAGTCCGGAAAATCGGACGGCGAAGGGTTCTTGCGTCCGAAATTTTATACGTTCCGATACATTGACTATAATGGGGTACTTGGTGGTGCCGCGAAGCCGTCCAAATTATCGAGCATCGGGAAAGTCGGTCGTTGACTGTACACTGGAAACTCCTCCAGCCGACGACAGGGCGTCAAAGACGATTCATTACGATTCCTGTCTACTACTCTAGCCAGAATTACCGCGACTTTCGACCCTTTCAACAATATTACCGCTAATTTTCCCTGATAGAGGCACGAACTCCCTGAGTTTTCCCTGAGTTTTTCCAGACTACTCAAAATCCCTGAAAATTCCCGGTTTTCCCGGTAGGTAGACACCCTGTATTCACTGCGCTGTATTTTAGGTCGCAGTTTCCGCCTAAGGAAAAGCATTGATTGCGTTAGCAAATTATTAGACAGCTATATGAGGTAATGTTAGTAGTTTTATCAGCTGCAGAGACTGCTGTAACATTCGCTTACTAACTAAATTAACAAGCATGTTGTCACGTGCGCACAGGCGAACGCATCTCACTTGATAACCGCAGATGCTTGCTGTCAGAATGCTGGTGTGATGAGAGGCGAGCGACTTTCATGCTGCCACTCGCTTCAATGCAAACCAAGCGTGCAAGAACACAGCCCACATGAAGCCATCAGCTATCTCAGGTCACCTAGCCTTGGAACACACCGCAAATTACTTCACAGATAGGGTGTGCGCCGCGCTCAGCTGGAGTAGAAGAGGAGATGCGCACTATCCTGCACACTCCCCCCGCCCCCCTCTAGTGCGCACAAATAACACTGCCGCATCAAGCCACTATACTTTTCGGTTCCTCCTCGCAAGCTTTCCTTCGTACCTACAGCACACGGCAGCGATGTTAGCTCACTTAAAACCTTATACAGAACATCATGGCAACACTGCCGGTGGGAATTCGCTTGTAGTGTCAATATAATTCCTATCGCAATAAAATCAACCTTCTGACGACTGGCAAACGCCCATCCAAATCATGTTGCAAGAATGTTGCGCTTGGATGCATTTGAAACATACTACTTTATTTGCACGATTCTACCACGCTCCTGATTGTAACGTGCTGTTATATTACTGCCAACATATCCCAAAACTAACTTGGTGCTGATTCTATCGTGCACATCAAGTAACGAAACCCGAGTTTATGTATACAATGTTGAAACACCTTTATGGAACGTACAAATACGCACAGACAAGTACACAGCTGAACCTTAGGGGCTACTCTCTATCAGAGTCATGTGACACCTCCTTTTCGCTGTCTATTGACCACAGAAAGCCTTCAGTTCCACCTAATGCATCATAAATGCCACATGCATAGCAAACTGGATAATGGCGAGTGCAAACCAAGGCAGGAAAAAACAAAAATGTCTGTAGATGAGATTGTGGCTAGCTACCTTGCATAGAGCTTTTTTTTTTCTTTTAATAAGAATCGGTTTTGTTTTTTATTTTTAGTATAGTTAGTTACAATTGTAAAGATATGCAAATTTGAACTCATTTTTTGTCCGGAAAAGGTGCACCATTAGAATCATGCAAATACCGTAAACATATCCCGTCTAGGGCAGGCATATCAGATTTATGCTACATAGGTCTTCCATAGGCGACGTGCTGCGACTGTCACAGGATACGTGTGACTGCCCAGCGTATCGAGGCCTTGTGGAGTGCTTGCTATACTGAGTAGTTAAACCGTTATATAACAAAGCCAGTAAAATCGTCACTTTACTTTGTTAAATTAAAATTCTATCTTTTATGAAAATAAGTAGTCGCCCGTGAGTTTTTCTACACAAAACAGACGGTAATTTTTTTGAGTTATCAGTCAATCAAAAACAAATTTTCATGAAGAAAGAAGCAATTTCGTTGAATTTGAGTGGGCAACCAAAGATACTGCTTCATGCTGTTTTATGACATCTTAACATCGAGCCACATGGCAGGAAGCAAGAAAAAAAGGAAAATTTTCGTTACAAGGTATTCCTCCTAGTGTTCCTAAATTTACAAGTCTTCCTTTAAGATAAAAGAATGTACTCCGAAAAGGTTTCCACTCCCTATAGTAGTCTGGAAATTTCTTCATGTGGTACAGCACCACAGCGCATATGCACACAAGCCAGAGTTGATTGTATGTATTCACTGTTACGACAGTCTGGACATCATACAGGGACAGGATTTCCTGTCTAATACAGACACTTTATGTTTCCCTTGGTGCACCCTCAGCTGCAACAAAAGCAACATGTCACATTTTCCGTTTCACCTAAGGTCATACTGCAGACATCAAAATGCTTTAACACAGCATAACACATTGCTACAATTCACTCTAACGGGGCACCCACTCATGGTGTCAGTGCCTGAGAGGCACTTCATCACAAGTTGCTAACTTTGAGACTCCCTGTGGATTAACAATAATGAGTGAACTTCTACATCTTAGTGGTCATTGAACACACTTGAATCTGTGTGCACACACAATTACAAAAGCAGAGAGAGAACATTTCTAATGTGAGAAATGCAGACAGGTTGGCCCAGAGGAATTGTCTCTGGTCTGCACTTTATTATGAGAAAGGGAGAAGAGAAGCGACAAGGACAGAAAGAGAGAGGAAGAGCAGATGGCAATGAGAGGCATAGCCAAAAGGGACGGGGGGGCAGGGTCACAATGGACATGTGCCCCTTCACCCCGAAATTTCTGTGTACCAGGTTTGTGGGATGACAAGGCACGACCAGTAGTGCAGCCACTATCTTGGAAGCACAACCACCAATAGCACGCGACCCAATGCAACGGGTGCATAGGTGCTTCAGTAGAAGAGACCTTCGACTTAACATAGCTGCCATATTGTGCAAGTGCCAAAAACATGGGATACCTGGCATAAAATTATGTGCAACAACACCACTCCCCTTATCAAGTTTGAGCTGCCCCGCTAAAAAATTCCTGGCTATGCAACTATGATGGTGTGCAGTGTACTATGTACCCATTCGATGCTGCCACTGTGCCTATACATCTGGGCCAATTCCCGTCCTGATTCATCCTCCACACAATGAGCAGCCATTTCATGCATTTTGATAGGGCCAGTGTGTTTAGGATGTACATATGAGGTACAATTTAGCAAGATTTTGTGGGGGAACTCACAAGTGAACAAAGAACAAAGCGACTATTAAGGCACAATTTATTTCCACATACGCATTACCACACCTTTCTTTCATCAAATAAACAAGTAATGCAAACAGCTACTCAGATTATTACAGTATATGTACAGTATCTATATATATTATGTACAAAGTTGTGTGCAAAACCTGCATCAATGTATCACCCCTGCAGTTTTGAATGCTAAGTGAAATAGAGGCACTAAAGATACAGTCATGCGAAGAGGGCTTATGGGAAAGTGATAACCACACCAATCAAAATATGCCAATTAACCATGGAACCCTGAAAGTACCTACCAAGATTTTGCAATTTTGTTTTTGATCTTGAAAAAGAAGATCCTTCCACATGTTGAACAAATTGAGAAAAGCGTAATAATTTATCTCACGCACCATAATTTGCTCTGTGGAAGAAGCTCAGTTAAACCACAGGAAGAGAGATTCCACCATGTGAATACCCACATTTCTTGTATGTTTCTGTAATAAAAATATATGTAACACCTCTATGTTGCATTGGTATCTGGGCATGTGCTATTACTAGGACCAGACTTCCGAATGCTGATCTCCTGTCCACACATGAAAGCAGATGAAGGCCATGCAATGCTATTTGAAGTAACCGACAATGTAGCATTTAGCAAATCAGCTCTTCGCCCAATAGAAAGCTGTAGGGCATCACACTTGCAATGTATTTGCATTATTACCCTGTGACACAATTTCTGAAGTGTGCAAAAGCTGAAGGAAGGTGACTGCAGATGTACAGTAACATCAGTGGCCGGCCACGGTGGCAATCTTGCAGTCCCTCATGAAATGCATGGGCAGGCATTTCAGGAAGAATTTTCAGGAAGGCACTTTGAAGAAATGTACAAATAATGAAGTCTTTTCATTTCGCAGAAATATTTCCATGACAACCTAGAACCTTCCCACATTTCTGGCTAAAACAAGTTGACTAAGTGTTATCTTGCTAATTACAATGCATATAAAATACTCCTACACTGGAAAATGCGCAGTTTTACGGTTTCTTTCATCCTCATGTAAAGCATTGTTTGTTTATGCTTAAGTCTAGCACAGTTAACTGAAACATGTTCTACAGAGCACCATAAGAATGCATTGCTTTTGTATTGTGTGGTAGCTGTTAAGCGAGGACTGATACTCACAAAAGGACATGGAAACGGTTTACTGTGGGGCGAAAGAATATGGGCGAGCTTGTTCAGAGCTTCAAAGCGCCTTTCATATTATATTAACAAAACGGCACAATGCTTAAAAGCAGCTGTACAGGGTAAATGCTGTTTACATTGCACTTTTAAAAACAGCCCAGTATAACAAGTACACACTCTTGCACAACACCAGCAATACTAGGCTAGTGAGAGCATGGGCAAAAAAATCTTATTAAGAGAACAGATGCCACCATACTGTCCAATTGACAGGTGTATAAGATAAAAATTACACATTTGTACCAAGCCATAAATGATGCCTCCTATTCTCATCCTTATGAGCCCATTCTACTGATACATGCGCTCGCTGCTAAGACCATTATCAGCAGTCCTTGGAAAAATATGTCGACACCATTCTGCTATGTAGTTTGTATAGAACACTGCCCACTAAACAGCTAGAGAAAAGCTAAAATTTCATTTAGCCCATGAAAGAAATAGAGAAGATATTAGTGGATTATTCACAAGACCCATCATGCAAAACAGTTTGGTACCATGTAAACCTGCCAACACGAAAAAAAAAAAAGAAAAACGTATATGAAAAGGCAGTTAAGAAAATGTTATCTACGAAAATCCTTGGATTCTGGGTAAGCTTGCACGTGAACTGTGACATTAACCGGTGCCGAATGGGGCAGACCACGAAAAGAATGTTCCTGTGGGACACTCAATGAAACGTCCGATGCCCCAGCAGAACAATGTGCGAACAGAGCTGTAGGACACACTCCTTCTTCTGAAAATGTGAGGGATCTCCGTGCCCCTTTCTTCTGCACACTTGAAATGCATGACTTGGCATTACTACAAGTAGGCTTCATAGTCGGATTCTTGCAATCACAGGGTACATAATTCCAAACCTTGCTCTTGCCCAGCAGTGGGAAATCGTATGAAGGAGTGGACTGGACAACATGGCCGCTACTTCTCTTTCCGCAACACTGATCTTGTTCCCATGGACTGCGCGATATCGTCTTCTGTACCGGGCTCTTGTCTTCTATAGCAGTAGAAGCACTAAGCGTGTTCTGTTTCTTCATGTCAGCTGCTTCTACAGAGGTTCTGATGGGAGTGACAGCTTTTGAAGATTGATCGAATACTGATGTTGCCTGTTTGCAACCAAAACTGAACATGCGTTCTGATCTTTGGTCCTCATCAAGACCATGAGGTTTCAAAACAGCATCAGACACGTAAGATTCGTCTTTCAGGTAGTGAAAGCAATCTGCCAGCAGCTTGTGTGGTGTTTCAACATTTTCCATTTCATGCGTGCTACTTAAAGGCTGAGGCAGACGACACACTGCTTTGGACATGGAACTTTGATTCGCTGCTGAGTATTTCTCACGCAAGCAAGTAGATTCAAAGACATCATCAGAAACACAGGACATCTCTTCTAAGCGAAGTTCAAGGTGCGGTGGACCCACAGAACTTTCAACATTGTTCTGTATGCTAGACACACTTGCAAGAGTGCTGAGTGATTCCTTTGGAGTAGCAGCCACTTTCTTGTAGCATACTTTCCTGACAGTCTTAGACAAGGGAAGTGCTGCTGAGAAAGGCACAAACCCACTGCTGGTCGAGCGGACATGGCTCGCGTCGTCATCGCTGGCTTTGTATTCTCGGCTGCCAGGGGTGGATGCCACCGTCGAGGTGCTCTGCATCCGAGACTGCAGGCGTCTCAGCTGCTCAGCTCTTTCCTCTGCAAGCTTTGTGAGTTTCTGAAGCTCGTTGGTTGTGCTTCGAAGCAGTCGTTTTGCTTGGAGCACAGCAGCCTTTTTCTCAGTGAGCTGTGATGTGAAGTCCTTCAACGTCTGGTCCAACTTCAACCCTTCTTGCGGCGACACTTGCGAAGCAACGCTGCACACGGACACCTCCTCGTGGCTTCTGCTGCTGGACGACAGGCCCTGCACACCGCTGTCAGCCTTGCTGCCGCTTTCAATGGGCGAAGTGCTGTGGGAGACAGTCTGTGGCAAAGGCTGGTGCCCTCCAGGAGCATCTGTCCCCAGTGTGGTGCCTTGAGACACCTTACTGGTCAAAACTTCAATTAGCATCTCTTTGTGCTTCTCTTCCGACTGTAACTTGTACACCTGGTGTTCCAGGTGGGCAATTTTCTTCTCGTGTTGGCCCATGGCTACAGTAAGCTCTTGATTCAGGTTCCTCTCCTTCTCAAGAACACACATGAGTTCCTTATTGAGAGCTTCCTGGCTCTTGAGTCGTCCTTCAAGCTCAACCTGCAGACGTACGAAATAAAATCAGATTCCACAATATTTTTTTTACAAACTCATTTTCTTGCGGCTCATTCTTTGCAAAACACCATGCCAGCTATAGTGTGAGTTGTGATAGCCTGGGTGCATTAGATTTATGTTTCATGCTTAAAATGTAAGCATGTGCAAATATTCTAAACTTTGGAATAATGAAATTAATAGTGTCCTACTCGATCTGGTATTTCGAATCAAATAGTAACTATTCACAAATGCAAATATTTTTCTGATGCTTTTAAATATTTCAAAACATCAACTGCACCCAGTTAAATATAAAATTGGAACAAAAGTGCAGTAAATTTGCACCCTCACGAACATAGCATAGATAACATAAACATAAACAACATAACATAAGCATAAACATAAAAATTTGTATAGTGGAGTAGGCTATGTCACTTAGGTTTTTAGAAGCTTTATGTATACTGATCATTCACACTCCCTAAGATTCCTTTGCATATGAAGAAACTAACTGTTGGCTACTAATGCTCCATTTGTGCTTTTCATAAGCAAGGCTTCATAATGTACAAGGTACTAACTTTAAGACTTGCTAACTTTAGGAATACTACCACGTCATCATCATTGAACATCATTGATGAACATCATTTTATACTAATTGTGATAATGGCTGTTTATTATTCGAAAACAATTTGAAAACTATTTCATATTCGTTTCAATTCAATTTGCTTCTCCAACTATCTGATTTGTATTCAATTCGGTCTCAAAACTCACTATTTCCACAGCCTTATTAAAATGCTAGGTGCAAAATTAAAGGTATGAGTTGCATGGTACTGGCTGAACGGAAGGATCACAGACAAATTGGTGGTGCACATTTGGAAATACCACCTCCTTTCTCTTAAACATGCAGCCAATTCCCAGTTGGGTGACGGAAACTGTCACTCTAAGTTGCATAGTACGGAGCTGTCAGGATGACTGAATGTGGTGGTGTACACTCAACAAAACAGTCTATGATAAATTGGAACAATCTGTAATGGTCATACACTTTTGTTTACTCTTCTGACAACTTTACATTCAAGTCAACTTGCATTTCCATATGTCTGTAATAGCTGCCAACCAGCTTGCAAATGTTTGTCTGCTAACAGACGTGGTGCACAGTTATGAAAGGAACAACCGAGTAGGCTATTCCTGCTTGCCAGAATATAAAAATTTTGGGGTGTTAGTGCAGAAAGAGAGAGAGAGAATTTATTTTAAGGAAGATGGAGAGGTAGGAGAACAGGGATGCAAAGATGTGATAAGAGATGATGATGATGATGACATAAAAGAGGGATGCACAACAGTGAAGGCGAGCTCCCCCTTCTGTTGATTACCAAGAAAGTCTAATTATGTTATTCAGAAATTTAATCCACTGTGTTCCAGATTTTGGCTGAGGTCACAAATTGAAATGAAACATCAGAAAATGGTGTAAAGAAGCAGCCCGCGTGCGGACTTCCACTGCATGAGCAGCACAGGTGCTATAAGTGGAGCAAAGGAAGAGCTTCAAGTTGATGCTTACCTGACCACAAATCTGAGTGAAAACCCCAGTCCGTGTTTGCAGGAAAAAAAAGAGGCCTAGTCGTCAGCCAGGTTTATAAGTCTGAGGTGTTTGAGCAGTACCCTCTCAATGTATGAAAAACTACACTAGTCACTCTTCCAAAGCCACAGGGTTATATGTAGAAGACAAGTAACTTGCGCTCGTTCAAGCACCGACTTGCAAACTCTCGAAATCACCTTGGCTGAGGGGCAGGAGCTTCAGCCCATTCGAGTCTGTTTACAAGTCAGAGCTTAGATGTGTGCAAGCCAGAGTTCTCAAATTTAAAATATATTTTACGAGCTAGTGTGAGTGAGTTTTGTTAAATATGCTAAAGAGAAACACCAGATCAATTTAGACTGATAAAGTATTCTTTCGAAACTTTTTTTGCTGTTGCTAATTTCATGGTAAGAAGTTGATTACTAACAAAGAAAATGAAGCCGAGTTTCGTTTCTTTTTAATTTCGTGTCCATATCCTATCCCTTGGACGTCACTGTGGCATCACAGATTTCAAAGTATTTTCTTGTATTTGGACTGTAGCGGCTTCGTAAGAATCCTTGAAAATTGCCAAGCTCAGTCTTAGGTTCTCTTACAATGGAATGTAGTCCACATTTAGCGATAAAAATTAACTAGGCCTGAGCAGATGTCATCAAAATTCATGACGTCATAGCAAGCTGATAAGGGAGTCTCAAGACGGTGCCACCATCTGTCCTTTATTCTTTAATTTTATTGGCTTTCTCACGGCAGGATGCTTCTGTGGGCATATCTATTTGCATGGGCCTCACCTTTCCACGGTAAGCGCCCACCTTCTGTACCCTTAAACGCACCATTTTCAATTACAAATAATGTATAATGTACACCGTGGTAAAAGCAGCTTCTTTTGTATTAAGGAAGGGTTAAAAAACAGCTCCACTTATCTTTCCTTTTTGTGTCCACTTGAGAGATATGAAAGTGAAAGCAATGATGCTCACATTTTTATGCCGGAGAGAACCCACTTCCGCTTCCTGCTTGGTCTTCTCTGCCAGGTTCTGCTGCTGCAGGTTTTTGTACGAAGCTGCTTCATCCTGGTGTTCCAAACTCTTAGCATGCAACTGAAATAAAATAATTGAGGCAAGAAAACATGAATGTAAGACCTCGTATCTTGCTGAAGTGCACTCACCCAAGCAATGGCAGCACAAACATTTCACCGGACATAACTATTTTAGTGCCTCAGTGTTTCATGACAAGTGTTACGAAGGCATTTTCATCCAACAAATCTGTGCTATTCTTCCAAAAAATACTTTTGCAATATGGGCAGTTTAAAAATGACTATTCTGGCAGCAAACAAACTGAGCATTCATTCGAGCATGAAAATTGTCATAGCATTTGCATGAACATAAAACTGGACTTCATGTCCGCAATGTCTTAGCATCGCATTGACAAACTGCCATTGCAACGGTGGACGTCGTTCTGCAAGTCTCTCGATCCCTGAATAGGCAGAGGACATCTATTATTAGGAAAGCAATTCGCAGGCTTGTTTTCATGTTTGTGATACAGTAGACTACCACTAATTCGTCTCCAGTTAATTTGACCCCGACCAAAGGTGTCAGCCGAAGCCTATACATTTCTATAGAATTCAACTTTTATTGTCAAGGTGTTTATTGACAGAGTACACAAGGGAGACGTCAAACTTGGTCCGGATATTTTACCATGCAAGCAAGCACAACCGACCCCATATGTAAACGTTGGTGATGCGTCTGGCTCACCAGCAGCTCTTCTTCGTTGTATATAAAGTGCTGGAGATGCATCTCGCTGACTGGCGGTTCTACTTAGTTACATCATTATTTCAACTTTGAAATTGGCCTTCACCGGATAATTCGAACTTGACTGGTCATCATGCACATGCCTGACCCCAATGGCGACAGCCGTTGGTGGCTCCAACACCAGCAGCATTCATCTTGGCAGCGCTTAGGCTACAGTGAATATGTCAAACGCACGGCATCTTCTATTGAAAATGCCTATTTTCGGCCTGCCCCAAGAACATTTTCAAGGGACACTACAGGCAAATACTAAGTCAACTTGGACTGTTAAGATAACATTCCAGAAACCTTGCGGCGCTTGTTTTGTGCCAAGAAAAAGCTTAGTTTACGAGAAAATAGCATTTGAATGGTCCATAAAATCACCTGCCCTCGAGCAGGGAGTGGTGACGTTGCATATGCCATCACTGCCCTTTACTGCTGTCGGTGAGTGAAACGCCGCCCGAGAGTTGGCGCTACGGTTTTCTGCACAAAATTCAAATGTGCGGCCTTGGAGAAATCGAGGCAAGACAGCATTGTGTTCAACCCTGCAGCTGTTCTTGGTCAAGTGGCGTGGACCATTCAAGAATCCCACAATATCACATGGACGTCATATTCTCTGCTACTTGCAGTTTGTGCGAGTTTTGCAAGCCAGCAAAGCCAGCACAGCATTATGCGATAATGAAACTACTGAAACGTGAAAGAGGGGCGGGGCAAAGTGGAGGAAACGAAACCTTCCGACCGCCCATGTCATTGTCAAGGGTAACATCAATGAATTTTTTTTCTAAATATTGAATAGAACTGGGCAAGTAGCATTTTATTTCCTCTTATAATGAATATGATTATCTTTTTATTATGAGAGGTTGAGTAGTAGTGAAATAAAAACATCATGAGGAGTGTCTTCGTCCTAGGGCTAGCACTTGAAGTTAGTTAATTCGAGTTTAATGGCGCAAAAGCGACTAAGGCCATGCTGCGTCAGTCACAGGACAGTACAAGATCCAATGTTAAGGCAAGCAATAGCTGCATTACCTTAAAGTCGATGTAAATACCCAGTTTCATCTAAAAAGTCAAACAAGTTCGTGAATGAAACTGGTGGCTCTTCGCCCAATATTAAGGCAGGGTGTAAAGGTATGTGCAAGTGATACAAATTGTTGAAATGTTTCCGCCTCTGTGTTTCAGTATGTGGACATGACATTATGATGTGGTTAACTGTAACCGATTCATGGCATTTCTCGCAAGTTGATGGGTTTCCTTTTCGGAATAGCAATTTATATGTTAGATGTGTGTGTCCGATTCGAAGTCGACATGACATTGTCTCATAGAATCGTTCTTGGTGACTGCATGATTTCCACTCGCCAAGCAGGGGTTTAGTCATATGTAACTTCTTATTTATGCACGAGTTCCATTCTTGTTACCATTTTGATGCTAGGGCCTTACGAATCACTTGGATACTCTCATTGTATGGAAGTCATGTGAGTTATGTAGGCTTGTGCGAATAGTGCTTTTTTTGGTTCGAAGCAAATTCGAAGCGAATAGTAAGTCTTCTCGAATGATTTCGAAGCAAATACTTCGAATAGTAGCAAGTAAAGAAAAAAAAAACCAGCAGAGGGCTAAAGTCTGGGATTTATTCAAGGAAAGTAAACAACTTGATTATTTACAAAAATCTACAAATTTTCGTGCAAAAACACTAGCTGTTCCACATGCTGGGGTTTGAGGTGCTCCCTTCTGCAGCTTATAACGGTTCCTGCAGTCGAAGAAAGCCTTTTACTTCTTGTCTGGGTGGCTGGTATCGAAAGATACCTACGGGCAGCTGCAACCAGGGTTGGGTAAAGGTGGCTTCCCGTGCTTTTCCATCACACAAGGAGGTCTTCGGACTGGGAAAGAAGGGGGGCCTTCAAGTACCCAGCAACCTCATCTGAGATTGTACGGCTTGACTGATGATGTGCACGCGAACTGAATTGTGTAAAAGCACTCCACACAGAGTCCCCTGATGGGTCTGCAGAGCAGATGCTGTTCTCACCTGTTGCTGTACCATGTTGATCAACTGGCACAGTCTTTTCTGCTGCCATTGTGAGTAGAATGAACGCTTATTGCTTTGCGGGTCGTTCAGCATAACAGACATCTTCGTATCTAGGATCGACCAACATTGCCAATGCAGGAAGCCATGATATCTTGATATCATGGAACCGTCTTGATGCTACACAAAAGGCTTCAGGCAAGCAATGCTGCCTCACCACCTTCGGAAACATGCTCAGCTAGAACCACCTCAGTACACTGCAACAGGGGAATGACTTGTGACAGCGTGGGATATCTGTCACCAGCCAGTTCAGTTGTGGCATGGTCAAGTGGCTTCAAGACTTGCACTGCTGCATTCATAAGCTTCCACTCCCTAGCGTTCAAGTTTGGAACTGCATCAGATTCTGAAAGTTCAACAGTGATGACCGTACGGAGCTTCACGAGCCTGGCCATCATGGCATGCTCACTGTTCCATTGCGTCGGGACGTCTTGGATAACCTCGAGAGGGTCCAGCTGCATGTTTCTGAAGCCGTCCTCGGGCCTTGGCACTCCGTTTGTATTTAGCAACAATCGCTCTGGTCTTAGCACAGAGCTGCGAAAACCCTGACACTTCTCTGGCATCACTGACACACAACTAAAAAAGGTGTAATCATCCTTATTCACCCTATCCCATACCCCTGTATGCCCTGAGGCATTTACCCTTGCATAAAAAAAAAAAAGAAACGGAAGGGTGTGTCCGAAACACTGCATACCACTCCAGGACGACCGCGCTACTGCAGAAGTTCCTTCTATTATCTGTAACGACGAAGACCGGTACAGTATCGTGGGCTGGAAGTTCACACTCCTCGATGACACCTGCGATAAATAGCTCCAGGTTTTCTGCAGTGTGAGAGTCTGTCATCTCCGTGCAAGCCCATGCATGCACGTGTTGCACGAAGTCATTGTCCATGACATGACAAGTTACACAAACGTAGCTATCGTTTGCCTGCGATGTCCAACAATCAGTTGTGAATGAAAGCAACTCCACTCCGCTTGCAAAAATGTCCCTGAGCTTCTTTTTCACCTTCTCTTTGCTTGATGCGTAGAGGTCTGGAATAATGGCTCTCGAGAACGTTGTCCGAGACAGCACGGCATAATCCAGCATAGCGAACTTCATCATGTCGAGGAAACCCGGTTCTTCGACAATGTTGTAGGGGTGCATACCACGAGCTATGCAGTGAGCTATCATTTTTGTCATCTGTTGGGCTTTTGGGGCTGACGCTTTCATTTTCGGCTTGAAACTGTCGGCTATGGATGGCTGTTGACCACTTGCCCTGCTTGTCCCCTTGAGCTTGGATGGCCTTTCGCGTGCGTCCCGCTTCTCTTGGTAGTCCTTGTACAAGTCCGGGTGTCTCCTTAAATGCATTGCTAGGGTTGTTGTCGTACTTGTCAGGGTCTTCAGGACTGCCTTGAATTTAAGACATCGAGCTTCAGTTCCCGGTGGAATCTTTACAAAAAAGTTCTAAATCGGATTGCTGGCCACATGCAAGTCCCCCATGGTGCTCTCTGAATTGGTCCAAGACAGAACAAATCAATTCATTTCGTAGAGTACAGTCAACATCTGATTTTTCGAATTCCGCAAGGGCTGCGAAAACATCCAAAAAATGGGGCAGTCCACAAAAACAAATGCATGCCTTTTACTGCCCCAAATTGCTCAAATCGCCATAGGCACCTCCAAAATGGCTCTCAAGGCCTGCCAGTACACATATTAGTCGGTGCTCGTACTGTGGCAGGAGACGGGAGAGGGTGGGTGCATGCATGGAATAGAATTACTGTCTCATGACAATTGCTCTTCCCACTTTTGATATGCTTCACCGCGTAACATTGCTGTATTGAGGCGAAGCTGACTTTAAGCATCCAGCATATTGCAACGCGTTGTGCTTTCCGAGCTTTGAAGCCACTAGTGAGGATTACAAAGATGGAGTCGGCACCATTGCTAACAGCAACGAATTGTTTTAATAAAAAACGCGGTACCGAACAGCAAGAAACTTTGTATCGAATGCCAAAGTACCTAGGCCTAGCGTTGCCGAGGTGGTGAATACGGTTGCCAGCGGATCTGCGTGCGAGCACCCTTGTTCCAGGCAGCAAGATAATCGAAATGGCGGTGGTGGTGGCTTCAATCAATGCCGTTTCACACCTGTAGTCATGGCAAAAAGTTCGGAAAATTGGACGGCGTAGGGTTTTGCGTCGAGATTTCAACGGTCCATATAGACGTCCACCATGGTACCCCATATATGGAGTACCAAGTACCAAGCATGCAGAAAAACGGTCGCTGACTGTGATTGCAAGACCCCACTTAAAAATTGCACTGCAGTGAAAATGTGAAAATACCGCACTTTTGTGCAGTTGGCGCAAATGGCACTTGCGTGGGCGCAGCCAGGAGCAGGCAAGTCGAATTATAGCAAAATGGCGCAAATGGCGCAGTTGGATCACCACTGCATGTTAAGATAGCGGCAATAAGTCACGTCACATGTTTTTGATGTTCTGGAGAATCGCATGCGTCACAGAACAAACTAGTGAAGTGGTTAATCTAGGTGTGGGCCACCATCCCCCTTACGATTGTTGAGTACTCGTTAGATAAATGAAGAATATCAAATGCACTATGTAATGTACAAAGCAGATGTGGTTCTTAATAGACAGCGATAAAGTGCTGTCTGAGGGATGATGATGGACTTTAAGTGAATAAATTTCCATTCTGTGATGGTAAAGTCTGTTGGTTTCATCTTTTTCTTACTGCCAGAATCTGAGCCATGCTACGCTTTTCTTTTTTTTTTTCGCTATATAGTCAGGCGAACATTCGATTTCTAATTGTTTAGTAGCTACAATGTCATGCTTATGTCAGTTTTTTACTTTCAACCCATAAAAAGTGGCCACATTCTCGATTCGGGGATGTGTTTTTGAGTCGGGGCAAATACTGCCAATGAATAATCGGCACGTTTAGGTGTTATTTCTGCCTCTTGTTTGATTCGACATGCCAGATAATTCAACCAATTTTGTCAGTCCTGTGAGGTTCGAATTAACGGAAGTTGACTGCACTACACTAAAAGCTGTAGAGGAGAACGGGCAAGGTGAGAGTAATTACACCATCTGATGCAATACATTCCAGCACGAAAAACTTTGCCACTGGCAGCACTGTTCGCAGTGGCCACTCACAGCTTAAAATTAAACTATGAAGTTTAAAGTCCAGAAGCTTCACAATGGGTTATGAGATGCTATGGTCTGGAGGGCTTCCAATTAATTTTGACCGCCTACCTGCGATTTTTTTTATTGTCCGTCCTAAGCACGATACATGAGTGTTTTTCCATTCTGCCACATCATCAATACAACCACCACAACCGGGAATCCAACCCGAGGTTTTGTGCTCAGCAGCACAATGCCACAGCCACTGAGTCACTGCAGCGGGTGCTCGGAGCTTCCACAGACTTAGTTCAGAAGCTGATAAACTACCACATCCAAAATGCAATCTGGCAGCAAATATCAGGTGAGTACCTAAGCACAGAGAGAAGATTTCTGTAATCAAGTCCACAGCCAAGCTGCACTCATTTACATAGGAGGTCATAAAATGTGAAAAAAAAAAAACACAATCATATTGCATGGAAAGGTCAAAGGCAAATAGAATGAGTGCCAGAAGGAAAATTCTGTACCTGTGCTTCCTTTTCTTCAGCCAGTGCTTGAAGTACCCGCAAATGGTCACTCTTCAGTTTCTCTGTTCTTGTGTGCGCTTCAGCCTCCAGACGTTTAATTTGTGCCCTGCAAACAACAGGCATTTTAGTGAACACTTCTTGAACGTGGTTAATTCACTTTTGTAGTTGCTGTACACTAATGTCCAATACATTTGAGCCATGTATTACCTCTGTAAATGCAGCAGAGAGCCTTCAAGTTTAGTCAGAAGACCAAATGCCCTTTCCTTCAACTTTTCGAAGTCCCACCATTTGTTGATGTTGTAAGTCAAGCATGATTGATGGCCACTGGCCAGATTTCTTTAGACTGTGACAATAAATCTTGCCTCAGACAAGGTTGAAAAGATTCACAGCAATGCTATTATATATTTCAATGCAACTTGGTTAAGTAAAAAAATCAGAAAACCGCAATCTTAAAAACGACTACTGTCTGCTGGACTTGTGCTGTTTTTTCAAGACAGGGCAACACTGTCATTCCAAAAGTTTTGATATTTGCTAACCCTGTATTTTCGTGAGCTCCAGCACCTATTGCACCTGTCAATTTACTGCAACCACTGTGGAATCACCTTAACATAGGTCAAGGTGTTAATGTTAGCAACGCTGGTAGTTTCTAATTAATAGGTAATAGGTAATTTGGGTGCACATCAACATAAGTACTGAGCACAGACATCAAGAGAAGACAGTTGCGTGCGTTTGATTTCATCACTGTGCTCGATGTCCACAAGCAGCAACGGTTGCACATGCGGGCCAATGACATACAACTAGGAGGTGAGCAAGCACTTTTGGATTTACAATTCTTGCTTACTAAAGCCCCTTAATTTTTCAAAAGTAGCGCCATTCTTAGATCTTTCTGCCACCCCGCTCTCCCTGACCTTTTCTCCTCCGCTCCCCCATTAGCCAATCTGTGTCATGTGGAAGCAGGCGCCGCTCTTTTGTATATTTTTTCTTTACAGCGCACTCCGATCGCCACTGTTGGCCCTGCGCGACGAAAGTATGCGCGAACGGACTGTTCGAGTGTGTTAGCAGAACAAATCGAGTCGGTTAGGGACAAGAACTTAATTGTGATGGCATGCTGCTGCGCCTTCAGTTGCCGCAACCGACACAGCAATGGCAAAAGGCTTCTTCCTTCACCATCAGGCGAACACAACGCACAAGGAAGAAAAGTGTGGACACATAGGATCGGGCAGGCTGACTTCGAGGAAGTGGCAAAATACGCACGGCTTTGTGAAGTGCCACGATTCCTCACAACCTCTTCTTTTGAGCCTAATTCACGCCTGCCGCTTCCAAAAAGTCCATGTGTTCATGCTGTGCGTGCTTTTAGCGCATTTAGGTTAACTTTTTCTCTAATGCGCTCTCTTTGTTTCATTTAGTTTCATCTTGCAGAGAAAGTGTATGCATCTGCAGCTCGCCTGTGACATAAAAGCGACTTTATTCATGCTATGTTTTGAGCTTCATCAGAAGTTAGCACATTTTCTACGCTTTTGCACAGCTCACGACTTACGGATGCAGTCGTTTAGCTTCGAATGTACACCCACATGTATTGGTTTGGTTTGTGGTGATTAACGTTTTTAAACTCCCGAACCGACTATAGCTACGAGGGAGGTCGTAGTGGATGGCTCCGGATAACTTTATTTAGGTCGCCTGGGGATGTTTAAGGTGCACTTCGATCGTAGTTGTAGGTGGGCTGGTAAACTCCTCGTTGGCATTTTGCAATTCTCGCGCGGATGCGGCAGCGCTGCGCCAGAAGATGGCACTCCGGCGTGATTGTATTTCTTTATTAGATTTTATTTAGTAGCTGCAACAACGCGTCATTATTTCGCATTATTGACAGTGCCTCCAGGGCTCTCCAGAGCTCTGGAGGCACTGCTCAAACGGACTGCGGGGACCTGTGCGAGGATTCCCCAATACACTTGCGTTTAATAAGTTTTCTCACTCTCTCCCCTTCCAACTTCCAGCGTGCTTCCCTCAAACCCTCGTGCTTATGTGACGCGGCTCCTCTTTCCGCTCACAGCGCGATTTCTAGGTGCAGCGTCCGATGCGGGACACCTGACGTGATCGCTGCGCCGTAGCGCGTCTGGTGGGAAAGCGTCTCCTGCGATGTGTGCCATGCTGCTGGCAAGGAGTCATGCGTCTGCGTGGTGCTCCCAAGCGAGATAGAGGATGATCACATCGAGACATCAGCCCCATGATCGTGTCCACCTTCATGGCACATCACCACCCGGCTGTCAGTGCCGATCACGACGTTTGGCTCGCGTAGATCGTTTCTCCCTCTGAGACATCAAGTTCTTTGGTTCGTTCCGCTTGCTCAGGCGCACGTTTTGTCTTTGTGTGACTGAAGAGCATGCCGAGCGAATGAGTGGGCAGCGCGAACAATGTGCGATAACGCTATAGCGTTCCACTCTTGAAGGTGAAGCTTAGCATCTTCCAAGTTTTTTGCATTTGTTCTACATCTTAATTCAATCAGCAGGATAATACAATGAATTTCTTGCATACTGCCAGGGTCGAATTAACATAAATGGACTGTATAACTCTAACCAGTGAATTAACCAACCGTCTATATTTATAAAGCCGCAAACTTTCAGATTTGTAAACGTCCTACAAATACAAAAAAGACAGCGTGGATTTTTTTTTTTTTTTTAGCCTGAATTTTTGCAACGTTTGCCCTGGGCACATGCCTTTTATGGGATACGTACGCACCGTATTAACAATACAGTAAACTTCCGTTAATTCGATTCTGGACAAAGGTCCTGGCTGGTGCCCATGCATTTCTATGGGCTCAAACCTGCGTTATTTCGATTCTAATATTCACCTTTGCAGGATGATTTAAACTTGTCCAGTCTGCATGAACTAGCACACCTGACCCCTAATTGTGACCCTATTGCTACCCTTTTAGTGGCATCGTCTGTTGGCGAAAATTAGGAGACAGTGAATGCATTGAACACACGCCATCTCTGGTCAAATATGTCCATTTTCGGTCTCCCCTAGGAAGATTTTCAAGCAATAACTGTGGCTCACATTGTCTGATTACGATAGTTTCCCAATTCTAACATGCGCTTCTTTTTCAGGAAAGTTGAGCTGAAACTGGCCTGCACGGTACAAATGGACACAATACCAAACTACCTTCATGGTGTTTGCAAAACACATGCATATTGCGGCGAAGCTAACTTTAGGAACCAGGCTGCCATTGTGCCATATATTTCGACCATTTTTTTTGCTAGGACACCGGGTGTGCGTTAGATTTCTACTTGGCCTTTAATGTAATTTCTACATTAGTTTTATACTTTTGACACATAGAAGTGGGCGAACGTTTAATTCAAGGGCCTCTTAGAATTGGTAAAACATCACCAAATGAATAAGTGGTGTTTTCTCAAGCTTTTACTGCATCTTGATTAATACGATCCGCTGGATGATTTGATCAATTTCATCAGTCCCATCAAGGTCAAATAAACGGAAGTTCACTAATTTATTCTTAGCCATAGCACACAGGCAGCAGCAAGCTTGTAACCGCAGACTGACAGGCAACACATTGTTTTTCGATCACAGCGACTTTGCTGCTCCCAATGTGGCCTGCTGCAGAAACTCGTTTCAATAACCTCGTTGAAAGCAAGCATGCCTGTGGCATTATGACGCCCTGCTCTGCCACAAGAGGGTGGCACACACACCCTCATGATTTTTTGTTCTCCATTTGTACGGATTTTGTGCAATCTTGCGTTGCCCCAACTTTCAACACCTTTAATACTTTTTCAAGAACAAAATTTATCTTTGTAATACCTTACCCAAAATTTGTTAAATCACAGAAAGAGCCCAAACTCACAAACATAACAACAAACTTGGAGGAATTGGAAGGCACGCATTTACTGAATGACTGTGCCTTCCTACAGGAGACGATCATTGACACAACTACAGCAACTATAGACATTGAAACGCAACTCAACTGTGCATCTGCGAGCTGCAGCAGTAAGCTTTCAGCTTGCTGTCTTGCGTTGCTTGCCCGCTCTAAGGCCAGTGCATGTTGCCTCTCGTAGTCTTCTACCACAGCATCCAACCTAGAGGAAATAATGGAATGGTGAGTTGCACAAATGCACTGACAAGAGTTCAGAAGCACAGGCAAGAAGGCTGAATCGCACAATATGCATGCTCAAAGGAACCAATAGGCAGGGCTGAAAATCCACAGCATTGCCTGCTGTGTCGGGGTGTTGAAGTGCTGCTTTTTTCATATAAGATTGAATAGTGAATATTTTTCACTTTCTAAAACAAAGCAAAAGAAAACAATGAAAGGAAAACAAAGGAAAAATAAGTTGGCCTATGTTCTTGAACATAGGCTCTGTTATTTGCAAGTCTGTGCAGTCTGTACAACAGTGCAGCTTGTAAATGAGCAAAAAGTGTCCATAATTTAAGTAGGAACTATAATTTTAAACTGGCAAAGAAAATTTCAAAAACCCGTAAGTGGCGCAGCTTGGCAGTGAAATATTGTTACTTCTGATGTAGTATATATGACACTACTGTTTGTAAGTCAACTATAATTAGGTACAGCATACTTATTGCTTAAAATTGCAGTTGGTGTATTATTAGGTGCTTGCACTTTATTCTATGCATATTATGAAATAAAGAAACTCCCCGTTAATGAGCGGCACATGTGTCTCACAATGCATGGTAGTGCACATACTGCTGTATGCGTGTGAGTTTGTGAGTATCCAAAGTTGTGTGGTCTCCCTGTGAGAATGGCATTGACTAGTTGTGCCGTAAATAGGTGCCAGCACTACACCATTAGCACACGCATGGCTACGGGAACCCACTGAACTGCGTATCACGTGTAGAACTGTCACTTTGCTGTGATGTGATGTAGATGCACGTCTCAACCACGTGTGCTCCCGAACTTTGCGTCATGTGCTGAATGCTATTGAAGAACCTTGTGCTTAGCCTACATTCCATTGTGAACAAGGGATCTGTATGGATCCCGAAACATCATTTTATGTTTATTTTGACCATGGTCAGTGACCTGCTTCATTTTCTAACAACAAAATTCTTGCTATATTTTACTTTAGTTATTGCAACAAAACACTGCTCCTCTCTGTGATGCTTCAGCCCTGAGAGAAAAACAAAGCAAACAAATATAGCATACACATCTACACACCTTTGCCTGTGCTCTTCCAAGTGGTGTTCTCGCCAGTAGAGTGACTCTCGCTGGTTCTCCTCTAGGCGCTGCTCAAGCTACAAGAAAGGCAGGCAAAAGAGATGTTAAAGGCTTTTAATAGGGCATAACACGAGTTTTGTGTCTCCAATAACTTGCACACTTGGCAAAGTTAAACACCTAATCATCACTACCATACACAGGCTGTATGCAGCCAGTCAGCTCCCATACATATACCGTAATAGTATCCTGAAAAACGCCCTCCACCCCCCTTCCCCTACCCAAAAAAGAGAAACACCTGTTTATGGCTTGATTTGCTGCTTTTTTTCTAAAACACCAAAAGATAGCCCACTATCCATGAAGGATAGCGAAAATTGGGTCAGTTAGCTACTGCCAGAGATAAGGAACAATGTTGACAGGGAGTCGTTGCTGACTGGAGTCAATGCAGACTCCATCCTGTGGACACGAGTTGGACGAGGCCGTTTAAAGACAGCCTTTGCAAGACTTGGGCCAGCTTCATCAGCACAGGGGCAGCAGTGCGCAAGGGCAATCTGAAAAAACCCTCGCGGCAAGATGTTGTGAGCTTCATGTCCAAGGCTTGGGCATCCGTGTCCAAGAAAGTTGTGGCCCGATTGTTCAAGTACTGTGGAATATCAACCGCCCCCAATGGGTCTGGAGACAGCGAGCTCCATGAGCGACTGGCATCGACAATTCCTCCTTCCACTTCCCTGTCAACCACATCTGACCATGTGCATGACAAGGTCTTCGGCATTGTATTTGACAGTGATAGTGACTGTTCTTTTGAAGGTTTTGAGGAAGACTGAACAAGGGCATATAAACAACCCCTCACAACCTTTGAAAGTGAAACTACTGTTTGCCGCAACTGCTGCAGACAAAGCTGCAACCGCTATTGACGCGATAATGGATGGCGACTACACAGTTATGAAGGCATGTGGCCACTCACCAACACGGTTTTATGCGCCGCGATACATACTTAAATGTACCTATATGAGCAGTTCCCCATAGTGAAGTGTGGAGGCACTGCAGTCGACCGGCTGTACGGTTGTGCAAATGTAAATGCGCAGCCCACGTGCAGTGCCTCCCCTCTGCAGTGGCTGAATGCGTGTCTCTGCGTGTTGGCTGCACCGCTCGTACCCATATTTCTTTGATTACTAATTTCACAGCTCAGAGGTATACACATATATGTGGTTTGTTCCTTATTGTACGATTTGCGAAGTGAAAATGGTAACTATTGTTGTCAACCCAGAAGATGCGTTTCTGGGGTTGCCCGTGCAGTGCGTGTAAGAAATGACAGCAGCATTTATTATTCGCCGTTGTCTCAAAGCATGAGGGACTTCCTTGAAAGGGGCTTTTTGCGAAGTACCTATAGGCATCGTGCTTGTCAGTCACAGAGAATGCGTAGTTCAAAAGAAGAGGTCGCAGGAGCCGTACAGAAATCAGTTCCACAAGTTTCAGCCAGTGAGGCTTGTCACTGCCCATGCATTTTAACAGTGTGGAGACCCACAGAGAACAGGAACTGCACATTCTACAAGGCTAGTGAGGGGTTTCTCAAGAGCACGATCTTCCCGCAGGGCATCAAGGAAAAATAGGAGCTGGTACGAAGGATAAAGCAATCCAGCTCGATCTTGGCTGTGAATGAATGTCAGGAGTGGCTGACTTGTTACTGGCTTTGCGCAAACAGCTATACAGTTCTCGCACCTCATTTGCTCTGTTATAACATGAGCAATGTAGCCTCCCATACACACTGTCGCGGAAATCTGAAGGGAGGGCAAGTGCAGAGGCAGGAGCATAGTGTTCAGTCATTCTAGAACAGTCATTGCAGTTTTTGAAATTTGTGACTGTGGCTGCCCTTTTTCTGCCGTTGTCTTTGGAAGCAGTGCAGTGAACATTTCTGTAGGCTCGCTTTGAGCAATGTTCGAAAGTGCATTAGAGGCAGTAACTCCTGCTTTAAGCAGTTTCTCAAGTCCTGAAAGGGCTGCACAAACATTCAAGGTGTCGTTGCAACCCGAACACATCCGCAATGTTCCAAAGAGTTATTCTATGGGGTCACTGTTAGATTTGCACGTAAGCACGAATGAGAACTTCTCAACACTCAGCAGGTGCTTTATGCATGCCGCAGTTGAATACGTAGTGATGAGAAATGCTTCACGTGTTTCCTTGGTCAAAAACTCCTTTGGATGGCTACATCTCTTTTTCAACTCCTCCAAGTACATCGGCATAGTAGCTTCAAGCCATTCAAGCCAATCATCATCAACATCATCATAATGCCGGGCATCTGCAAAGTTCTGACGAAGGTGCTGCGTTGTGTTGCTTGTGTCATGAAGAACAAACCAAGGGTAAAAGTACTTTATGAATGTAATACGAGGGCCTGCGCTTGCAAATGATACGCTGCAAGTGTGACCCACTTGTTCTTTCAGGTGCTCCAAGGCAGCGGTTACAGCAGATGATAACACCTGCACGGCCCTTCTGATGTTCCTCTTTCCAATATTGTTTGGGTAGACATGCTTGCAACTAAGATAACCCACTGGTCTTACTGTCAAGTCTTTCTAGTTGCAAAGATGATATTTCTCCTTTTGCCTGATGTCATGGGCAAAGAACTGGGAGCGCACATTTTTCAGAATGTGGCACGGATCAAAGCTAAGAGAAAGGGGTCGCTCAGGGTCACAGGGATGTTCGATCCAATGAGTCAGACAGCCATATTCCAGGAGCTTAAATGCATGCACATTTACTTTGTGATTGTCAGTAACCAGCCTTGCGATGCGAAACCCAAAAGTTTCCACTTTCCTCACGAATAGAACCAGCTCATGGAGTTGAGCACCAGTCAGCACTTAGGTGAAAAAGTAGCCTACTGGGATTCTGTAAGACATCGGCAATCCATTGATGATATGAAACAGAAAGGGTTAGAAAAAGGGTTATGCTGCCATATTCTACAATTCCCTGAATTTTCTTACTTCTGTGATTCGCTGCCTCATGAGTCTTGTGCGATCCTTATACTTGGGCACCAAAGAGCGCAGGGTCTCCCAGAGCTGCTGGTTCTCCTCATCCGTAGGTGGGCCCGCTGGAGCGCATAGCCGCTGCTCGAGTAAACAAAGGAGCACCTGAAGCTCACCATCATCACAGTGTTCCGTGCTAGTCGGCACCTAGGGAAACAAGAGCCCGTAATTACACACCTGGCACATTCGCAGAACTTCATCATTCTCAAATGCAGTATTATGTACTGTGCATACTGCACATTCGCAAAGCTGCATCATTTTGAGACTTAATACTGTATACTGCACATAAAAATAAACAGTGTTTGCTAAACAGAATTTTGCTACCTATCAACCTGCACATCCACTCAAGCGCTCGGTGAGTCAAAACAAGGCAGAAAAATACTCCGCGAAGTTTAACTGCCTTGAACTCATATTAAGTCAAGCTCCTAAGGATAATAGACAGCTAACTGTGGACATATAAAGCCGAATAATATTAAAGAGAAAAAGTCACAGTGCCCTGTGAGGGATTTAAATTTGGACCCACTAATTGTCAGTCGAAGATCCTACCTCTCACCCACTCTGCCTATGCTGTAGAAAAGGATACTGTGCTTGGACAATACTGTGCTATGGCCTCTTGAGTGCTCTTTAAAATGATTGACTGACGTCATGCTTTCCAGCTTATCCATAAACCAGTGCCACAAGTGAAATAATATAACCAAAGCCTGCAGCAAGACGTAAAAGGGAGTGTAGGAAAGAGGAGGAAGAGTCATGCCTCTCTGTTTCCCCGCCAGAGAGAACCACTTAGAGAAATGATGATTTAGACTAGAGCCACAAGTGACTAAAGTTTTCTTCGGAAAGGCGATTGGTTACATGCATCTGCAAATATTTACGCCAACCAATGGAACATGAGATAATGCAAGACCTACCGCACGTAATACTGTGCCAGCTATCGCCTTCCTGCTTCACATTATGGGCAAAACTGCAACTTAAGTCATATAAGTTTTATATCAAAAACAGCTATTTCTGAATATGTTTCTTGATGCATCTACTGCTATTTCAAACACAGAATTTTGGACGAAGGCTGCTCTGTAGCTACACTATCAAAAGCTAAACTTTGTACATGTTCCGAAATTCCATTGCAATCGGCTAATACACATGCAGGACAATGTACAGAAGTAAGTGAAAGGCTACTGCAAGGCTATAGGGGAGGGACCGGAGAAAGAGTTGCCACATAATGCGTGATCATGATACGAGAACAAACTTGCATCTTGCAGATGCAAACTTGCATCTAGGTCAGAGGTGCCACCTCACAATGGCACCCATCATCATACTGAGCAGCCTTAACTGGTGAACTGATCTGGTGAACTGGATGATCTTGGTGAACCGCCTTAACAGGCGGTTCACCAAGATCATCCTTACACTGATTTTAAAGATTATACAAGAGCAGATGACGTCAGCATCATAGATTATTTAGAAACTGTGTTTGAGGATTTCACACTACTGCCTTCATATGATGTTAACGGATTGTGGGAGAAATTTAAGGGTGCCATAAAACATAGTGAAGAAAATTTTATCTCCGCAATACGTAAACCAACGAATAGGAAAACACCCTAGATTACCCGCAGTATCATCCACTTGATAAGAAAATTGCGAAGGATGCGCAGGAAAAAACATAACCCGGTCGAAATCGCGCATCTTTCAGCTGCGTTGAAGTTTGAATTAAAAAGGCGAGAGATAACATTTTCTCGAATACTGTGACGAACTTCATACACAGTCAACCGCACAAATTCTGGCGCTATCTGTCAAAAACTGAAAACCCAATAGCACAAATTGAAATCGCAGGTGTTCTTACCCATGATGCACACACTATTGCTAACGCTTTTTAATGCCCATTTCCAATCCGCGTTCACACGCTCTCCCCTCCAAAGTATGTTTCGTTTGCATCTGATTCAGCGATGCCTGACGTAGTTATAACTGAGCCAGGCATACTGAACCTGCTCTTGAACATTGACACAAAAAAAAATGCCCAGCCCCGATAATATTTCCAATACGTTTCTAAAAAGATTTGATGCCCAACTAGCTCCATTCTAACACAGGATTTTTATGGTGTCACTTCCAGGCAGCTGCATTACCTTCAGACTGGCTCGTCACGAAAGTAATCCCAATTCACAAAGATGGCAATAGGTTGCACATAGACACATACTGACCAATTTTTTTAACAAGCTGCTGTTGCAAATTAATGGAGCACATTATCAACGAATCCATTATTAGTTACTTAGAAAACAATAACCTGATATACCCTAAACAGCATGGCTTTAGGAAGGGTCTTTCTACAGTGACACAGCTATTGTAAATTTCGCATGACTTTGCAGAGATAATTAATTCCGGACTACAAGAAGACGCCATATTCGTCGATTTCTCCAAAGCCTTCGATTGCGTGCCTCACTGTGAACTGATCGAAAAACTTAAACTTATTGGCATTGCATCTAACACTGTTACGTGGATAGCATCATACCTCGCACTCAGATCACAATATGTATCAGTAAACAATAATGAGTCAGAGAGCCTTGAAGTCTTTTCTGGTGTGCCACAGGGGTCCGTGCTGGGGCCATTGCTCTTTCTTGTGTATGTCAATGACATCCCATCATGTGTTGAGCCTAACATAACCGTAAGTCTTTTTGCAGATGATTGTGTTGTCTGCACAACTGTTCGGTCTGTGGATGATCAAACTAAACTAAACACCTCACTAAACAGCATTGGCAATTGGTGTGATAGGTGGGGAATGAAGTTCAACATCAGTAAAACAGCATGCATCACTTTTACACATAAAAAGGTACCTGACATGTTCACTTACAACATAAGAGGCACAGCTATAATAAGATCAGATAATGTAAAATATTTGGGTGCGACATTCTCGATCTCGCTCAGATGGGACACTCACATTGATATCACATGTGCAAAGGCATTTAAGCAGCTCAATTTCTTAGATCGGAAATTGGCAACAGCACCATCTGATGTCAACTTAACTGCGTACAAAACTCTCGTTCAGCCAATAGTTGAGTATGCCAGCATTGTATAGTCCCCACAGCAGTCTTACCTCATTGATAAACTTGAAAGAATACAGCGCATGGCACTCCGTTTCATTTATTCCAGACACTCGCCATACGACAGCGTCACTGCTTTACGTGAACAAGCAAATATCCCGACTCTAATATCAGGAAGGCATATCGCTGCCATGAAGTTTCTTTTCCTTCTTTATCACGGGCACATAAATATAGATAAAACAAAGTACATTAGGCCACCCTTCCAACATTCGGAAAGAACATATCACCGTAAGTGCATCAAACAGTTTTCTGCGCGTTGCAACACATTTAGATATTCATTTTTTTCATCTGCAATTGAAGCCTGGAACCGTCTGCCAGAACCAATTGCACATGTTGAGTCCATCGAAGAATTTGCAACCAAGATACGTGCACCTTTTTATGATTAGGTCTGTTTCCGATTATTAACTGCTTCGCTACAACGTTGTGTTGCACAACTGTGCTTTGGCCATTTGCCAACACATCTGAATTGTTCGTAGTTCTTACCCCTTCCCTGTATTATCTGCCTTGTACTAATTGCATTGGTCTGTCGTTTTGTTTGCTTGTTATATCTTTGAATTGTAATAATTAACATGTTTCATTGCTTTCTTCTGTTTTGACCAACAATATTTTGTTGTTTTGATTGTGACCCACTCCTGTATGAGCCTGTAAAAGGCTTACAGTATTGCTAAATAACATAAATTAATATATAGTCTGTGAAATGACTGCTGCAAACAACATCCTTGGTGCTGAGCGTACAGTTTTTCCTAGAAATCTCTCGAGCCCAGGCTTTGAGGCATTCAGGATCAGAAGGAACACCAAACAAAACTGTGTTTTTTTTTTTTTGCCCGTAGGGCAACCAGACTTGCAACCTCTAACGGAGCATTTTCTACCCATTGTCGCTTGCTGTTTAGTCTTGTTTTGTTAGATTTCGCACATGGCTGCTCACCACTTCAAGTCATTTTGCAGATGGCAATGCTTAAAATACGTTCATTTCCTGGTCAGCGAACGCGGCTATGGGATAAAAGCAAAACTAACATGATGTGATCAAAGGCAAGGGAAGAACAGCTACCAAGATTTCAACAGCACAAAAACACTTCAGCTGTCTGCTCGGGATGTCATTCCGGACTTCCCGCGTGCCAGTGGCTGCCACAGCAATGGGAGATAAAACCTTTTCATTCTTTCTGCTAAGTCACCTCTCAGATGCACAGCCATTGTTGTTGGGAGTGCCAGGCTTTCTCCGCCAGTGACCTACTTTCACCACGTCAGTCAATCATTTCGGATTTCCCAAGAAGCGCCGGTTGCTGTATTAATGCAAGATGAAACTTTTTCTATCTTAAAGTTGCGTTCGACCACCCATAGGTAGCCGCTGCCATCAGTTGACCAATGGGCGCACAACAATGTTACTTATCTGGTTTATCTCTCCTTACAAAAAAGCCAAGAGTCACCACCTAGAGAGTATATATCTTACACCGTAGTCCGGACCTAACCGTTTTCCCACCAACTTGGATCACTGGGTAGTCCATGGTTAAATGGGTAGACCATCAAGCTGCTGTGTTGAGGGAACCACGTTGAAAGCAGCTCGTCGTACCAATATTGGTCACTGGCTATGAGACACTAGCTATGGTCTGCTCTTCAACAAACATTTTCCATGCCAACCTGGTTTATCGGGTATGGCCGCCGCTCTTCAATAAATAAATGATAAAAAAAGGAGAACTTGGTAACACACATTATTATATATATATATATATATATATATATATATATATATATATATATATATATATGCATATATATATATATATGTCTGATCTGGCGCTGGCTAACACTCCCAGGGTTCTACTAGTACACATAAATACCCAAGAAAGTGGATGGGGAAACGCCGCCGTGGTAGCTCAATTGGTAGAGCATCGCACGCGACATGCGAAGGTTGTGGGTTCGGTTCCCACCTGCGGCAAGTTGTTTTTTCATCCACTTTAATTTCCATTAATTTATCATTACTTTATTTCATTTATTAAGCACATGCAATTTCCCCTATGTTGTACTTGGTGTCAGTGTTTGTTGGCTTCTCATTATATGACTAATAAATATCGGGTCCCTCGGTTAATCCCCTTTCTTCTCGTTTATATATATATATATATATATATATATATATATATATATATCAACTCTCTTTACAACAGACCCTGATAATCCGACAAAATAACGCCCGTTTTATCCGAAGTCCATGATATTTTAAATGCCTCACTTCCGAAACTTTCGTCGCGATGTCTAACAACGTTGCGAAGAGTGAGTAGCGAACGCTTGAAGTAGAAAGAACAAATTAAAAATGTCACAGTTTCGCCAGAAAGGCAAAGCATTGATTGCGATAGCAAATGCCTTTTTTCTTTCTGCTCGCGGCCGCCGTGCTCGAAGCCGGACGGTGACGTAGTCATGCCCCTGCACCTGCGCAGTCGTGTCCACAGTATGACGTCGCTCATAGTGACACAAGACTGCAAGAATTATTCAAGACAACATCTGTTATCTGTGCGATCTGCTGCTTGAATTCACAAATTGCAGTTGAGAGAAATGATAAAATACACAAACAGAACGTCCGCATATTTTTTGTTTTACTTCGCACTGAAGCAAAAGAGGTGTACTTCCGCTTCGTCAGTTTGTTCGCACAGTCGTGCAGTCCCATGCGCAGGTACCAAAACTATACCATTTTCTACCGTGTTCCAGCGTGTGATCATGCTCTGCGATCCGCTTGTTCTGCCTCAGTATTCATGTAGAACTTAATTATACGGCTAGTCATGTGTCCTTGTGCGCATACAGTGTGCAAAATCGTGCACTAGGTTAAACGAGACAATCACAAGAGGTCGCGCGTAATGCCGTCAGCGAAAATGCACAGCGCAAAAAAAAAGAAAGCATGGAGAAAAAAAAATGAAGGCGGGGACCGTGACGTATGCTTCATGCGATCCTCGAGGTAAGGTATGGGAGAATGCAGGGAAGGAATTTCGCTTGTGGAGGCTAGACGGGGTGAGTGGAGAGAGCGTCTCACTTGGCAGTGGAGCCGGCCTACTGAAATCATGGGTTTGTGGCATTAAAATATTTTTATCTGTGCTATTAGTGAGCCAGTTTGAAAAATTTTTGCAGCAGAACCCAGTAACCAACTACTATACCCAACTAGAAGACAGGTAACAACTTGCAGCATATAACCAAAATTTGCTAAGGGACCTGGTGAGGGGCCCTTTAAGGGGGACACTGCGCATTATTATAATAGCAGCATATTACCATGCGAACCCCAGATCACTACAATCCAAGCAATGCCGGACACTTCCAAAATTTTTCTTGTTCCTACCACAAGCTAGCATTGTTACTGCCTTCATGAAAAGCAAACATGTCTAAATCTTCACGACTCCACAAATTCATCTAATGAAAATTACCTGTTCTGTCTGCCCAACCAATGGCACTCTATCCAGCTCTTTCGTTGCTTGAGGCATATCATCCTTCCTTTCTCCAGCATTACTGCTACTAACTTGCATTGAACTTGGTGTTGCTGCCGAGTCATCATACACCCCATTGTCATTGGGTGCATCACTGTGGGCAGCAGCAGCTGGCTGGAGATTGCCGTCTTCAGATCTGGCTTGCTCTGAAGCAGCCATCCCTGCACTTGTAGAGGAAGTACAGGATATTCATAACACACACGTAGCATGTGGAAGAGCAAACAATGTACATCATATGTACGTAGCCACTGAGTTCTAGACGCTGGACTCAAAGCTATATAAATTGTGTGTTCATGTGGCTGCCTCTGCACATAAGCAATGCCTCCTAAACAAAGAAACCAAGTCAGAACATCTCTTCCTTTGCTCTGGCATACCAATCGAACGCTTTAGAGAGTGTTTGAGCATCTGTACAAAGCTCATGTTCAAAGTATTATGCAAACTTGTCCTGTACCATTTGCTTCTGAAAAAAGCTGCATATACTGGCACTCTTGAGGCAATCAAACAATGAAAGCTGAACAAATGCAGAAAATAGCGTAATGTATTTTCTTTTTGCGGTCTCTTGCAACCACCGTTTCTTATATGCATATATTTTACGACAATTCTCTATTAATCGGGTCATATTCCTAGAACTGGGAAGTTCATTTCTCGTTTATAACGATTTCCCTTACTCTACATATATGTGGAACATTCCTGTGTGCATCACCCTCGCGGCTTTGGCGTTAATCTACGACGTTGCTCGTGCATCAATGTAGCATGGCGCAGAGATACACGCGTGTTCCTCTGCACGACGTCCTTTTCGACAAGTATTTCACAATTCACACCATTGGCACTAAAGAGACAACTCTAACAGTCATCATTCTGAATACTTGTGTGTGCTGCGAACTTTAATTATAAAGGAATGCCAAGCATGATCCACCTTCCTAGGAGAGCAATACTAATACGGAAATTTATGCTACACGCGGGTTTCGCTGGCGCTGAGCAGCGCAGCAAGCCGAAAACGGAACCTTCCAAGATGGACATTAGAAAGGAAGCATGCTTATCGTATTTAACTTCAGCTTTCTAAATTTAACGTTTATAGCACGCATAATAGTTAGAAGACTTCATAAGTATACCAGTAACTGTCATTTTAGTGCCGCACGAGAAAAAAAAATATCGGCGCACCTGTCTCTTTTCTAATGGCACACAACGTGTAACAAGACATAATTGCGAGGCAAGAATAACAGCAAATGGTGAAGCTAATAACTTACCTAAGCGCCGCTTTTCAGTTTAACAGGGGCTTCGTCGTTCAAATACAACGAGAATTTGAATTCGTTGCAATGCCAGACTCGCTTCAATATCGCGCTAAAACCAGTGTAGCTGACCGATTTAGCCTGGTATTTTCAAACGGTTGTTGCGTCAGTATAGTACGTTTCAACTGCCGATTTGTGAACTTATAATGAGAAGCGCCATATTTTAAACTTTCATTGTGGCTAATAGCATTAATGCAGTTTTTCTACAATTTAACGTATTGTTACAACGCTGTTCAACCTTATTTGTGCGTCTCCTTTTCTACTAGCCTCCGAGATTGCGATCATTGCAATGGTCATAGAGTTTCTAAATAAATAAATAAATAAATAAATAGGTATACTAATAGAAACCCTATGGCAACGGTATTCTCGTCACTTGCAAGCATGGAGTTGATATAGTCTATGCATACTATATACAGTATAATAACTATATGCTTGCAAGCGGCCGCACCCATAGTCATAGAGTTACTATACTGACTCTAGAGGACAAGCTACCCATAGGGCCCATGCATTAAAATCGGGAACCTCAAGAGCGCCGCCATGTTGCTACGCGCCGAGGTTGCCAGCTCCTGAGACGCTTGCTAGACTTGGTGACAGTAGTCAGTTTTAATCCGGCAACAGTAGCAGCGTAGCAGCATGGCGTCTCGCTTGAAGTCATAGAGTTAGTAGAACAACTCTAGAGGAAAAGCTGGGCCGGAAAAGTGGGAACCTCTAGGGCGCCGCCCTGTTGCTACTGGTCAATGTGGCCAGCGCAATTACTATTGAAAGAGCTGAGAACACGTACAGGTCACCTTATGCTTTGTCACCTAAAAACGCATACCTGATGGCTTTATGAAGGTGGTACGTTAATATTAAGTTTACAGAAAGCGATCGCTAAGTCCGTGACTTATGTAAATCACGATGTACGCATTCATGCAATAAAGGATGACGCGAATTTCGGTTTCGAATATGTTTTTTGGATGCGTAGTAGTTTCGTTTGACATGCGATCGCGCGTCGACATCGGACGCTATGACACACTCGTGCCTTATGTGCCACCGAAGCCCCGAAGTGGTCTGGCATATACCTTCACATGTAAGTAAACGAATTTATCTCCTTGTTGAGAATATCACGCGAGTAGGCAGCTCTTATGGTACATCACAATCGTTCGAGAAGCGTCACAGTAGAGCATTTTTCTGCATGCGGAGCGGTGTTTTTATTTGCAGGTTTCCCTTCAGTAGGAAATTGCTGGACAGGCGGACCAGCGCACCGGAATTGTACTGGCGAAGCCACAAGCAACTCAAATAATCTGTTTAATTGTTGCACGTTGAACAATCATGATTCTACAAAGGCCACAGCAGAAAAACAGCCTGATGACCGAGTATTTCTGTGCCACGAAGTAATCAAGAGGCGAGTGCCTAATGCGGACGAAATAGAGTGCATCGAGACTTAGAACGACAGAAAGCTGAGCTAGTTCGTAAGGATTCATTATGCAAAACAGAGGTGAGGCGTGCAGACAGGACACAAGAGTAGAGAAGTGGGCGGCGCGCGTGTTGTTTGCTTGTAAATACTCTACTCTTGTTTCCTGTCTGCACGCCTCACCTCCGTTTTGCATAACGAGTGCATCAAGCCACATATTAATAGCTTAGGCGTTTTATTAACTGTGCAATATTTTCAACACTTCCTTGCATGCCATTTCATGTGGCATATCTTTTCTGGTCACAAATTTGTGCAGCGAATCTATTTGCATGATCGACTCCGGGCCTGTGGGACCGTTCACTTGCACTTGATGCTGAGTCTTTTACATGTACCCATAAACTGCAGATATGCACATCAGATCCCTGCGAGCACTTTCAAAATTCAATTATTTTCGACAACAGGCACATATGCAATACTGACATAATCCGGAATACCACTAAGCAGCTGGGACACATTTTTGTTGACCATACTCGCAGGTAAAATAAGTACATCATGTGGACAGCTCCAGCTCATTTTCCTTAAGTCAGTGTGTACAAGGGTTATGCAAAAATAATTTTTTTCTCACGCACCGATTATTTTGCTTTATAAGCAAGAGAACCCACCACGTTAGTGTAACGTATCTTGTGCATCACACTAATATGTGCTTTCATTTACCAAGTGAGATGAGTTACTTTTATGGCTCATTCAGTCATATCACACTGCAAGCTGCATTCATCAATCTTCAATGGGATTTTGCAAATGTTTAATGAAACATGTTTCCCTTTTATGTAGATATGCAATGGCAAGCCCTTCCGTGTGTTCCAAAGGTAAAATTTAAGCTCTAAATTAAAGAAGACATTTCTAGTCAGAAACAAGCAAAAATAGTGAATGCAGAGCATCAGAAGCCCAAGGTACAGAAATTATGAGAAGTGTCGAATGATTTTAAGGAAAGAGTCGTATTTAAAAATGCAAGACCCTTTAGTGGAGGTCAAGCAAGTCAATATAGGTAGAATACTCTGCAAAATTATGCGAGTGAGGGGATGTCAAACAATGGGTCAGGAAATGCATTGTTTTTCTGCAAAACAAAAGCTGATTGCCATTACATAAGTCACTTTAGCATCATGATAAATTCAGAAATAAACCAAAAAACAAGACACGCAAAAATAAACAAAACATTTAATGATATTTCAGCAGAACTTTTTGTTGGGCTAGTTGGTGCATATTACTGAAGTACTATAGCGCCAAACAGACGACACAAGAAGAAGAGACACGGACATAAGCGCTCGTCCGTGTCTCTTCTTGTGTCGTCTGTTAGGCGCTATAGTACTTCAGCCATTTAATGATGCTCTCTCCACACTGGGATAAATAAAAACAAACACATCACATCTAATGTGGACAAATCAGATGCCTTGTGAAACATAAAGGAACAATTCAGTTTTGAGCTATGGCACTTGCCGCATAGATGTGGGGGGGCCTTGCACCAATAGTGATAGTTACCACTGCATTTAGAAATTGAAAGCATTCGTGCAGACAAGGATGATTCTTTATATTTTTGGCTACCACTTCAAATGCCTCCACCAAGTGTTACAATGCTGCACGCAGCCATACTAAGGATCTCGCAACAACACCTGCAGGTAAAAAGCAGAAGCAGTCAAAGTGCTGGTGTGTTCTGGACACTATGTTTGAAAACTTTTAGGCAAGAAGAGTGCAAGAAGCAGACATAACTGCATTTATTTCCATAATTCCCCATTTAAATGGCCTTTTCTTTTTGCTTAGACAATGCCTACGCCTAGCCACAGCAGCTCCCTCATACAGACTCCGCAAACCAAGAGGCTGTGGAGGCAAATGCAGGTAAGAGGCAATAAGCAATAGCACTGGTATCGACATTCATCTAATTTCTTTTTATTTCGTTTAGGCAGCCAGCACACCTCGAACAGCCACCTTGACTGTGGGTGTGTCACCCTAGTCGCCAAGGAAACATTTGAGGGAAAGTGACAGGCAATGTGAACAGCCACTCCTCCATGTAAACAATACTCTTTCTCTCGGATGACTCCTACGCCTCACCACGCCAGCACACTTGTGCACAAAGATGCCGCAGAGGCACGTGCAGGTCAGAGGCAAGAAGCAGTGGCACTGGTGTCGACATTTACCCAATTTCTTTTTCTTACACTGAGGCAGCCAGCACACCTCGAACAGCCACCTCGACTGCGGGTGTGTTAGTTGATCCCTGTTGTACATGTGCTCATAATAAACTTCAGTAAACTTGAACTTCATAATAAACGTGAAGGCAAATGGTACATTGATGCATTGTATTTTTGAACATTTATTGTACACATACAATATATGTTATACTTTGCAGTGCTACAGAGCGTATTTTGAAGCTTCCCCCTATATTTTGCACCTTTAATTACGTATGTGTTGTGTGGCCCTCAATGCAGTTCATGTTGTAGCAGCTGCTTTGTCTGTGTATCGCACATTGGCTTAAGCTCGTGATATCCACATACTTCTCTCACATATACAAAATAAAGTTCTATGTAGTCCTCAGTGTTACAACAAAAAATGAAAGTAAACAATCCGATCGTGGAATTATGTTTATTACAGTGATTCCTACGACAGTTACTGACAAGTTGACAACTTGAACTGTCGGAACTCAATCGGTCCACAGCCTCCTCTATTTTTCAAAAATAAAGGAGGCTATGATCCGTCATGGCAAGGAATTGTATGTATACATAAAAAAAGGGGGGTATGTGTGTGTGTTTGTAGTGGGGGTATAGGATTAGGGCAGTACGAAAAAATGTACCAACACCGTCCTCTAGACCCATTCCGTTGAGGTACCGTAACAAAACGTATTATGCATAAAGTTCATACAACCAACTCTGATATTACTACAGACGCCAGGCGACGCGAGCTACATTTGTCATGATGCATTCGCGACTGCACCGGATGCCCTCCACATTATTCTCGTTAATCGTGCTCACTGCGCCGAGGCAAAAGAAAGACAATGGGCGCAGGTGCCTTTAAAGTATCTCGACCTTGCGAGGCACGGCTGCGCGTGCCAGGGGAGCTGTCCGTGCGAACACTCCCTGGCACACACCTGCCTCGGCGGCCCCAACCTACGTACCGTTCTGCTTCGAGCTTTGATCCCCCCACTGTCCCTCGGGTGCCCTGGAGTTCCTGCGCCGCCTGCTCTACTATCATCTCAGGTGTTTTCCTGAGACTTCCGTTTGTCTGTTACATGTGCCCTACAGCTGGATCATTACTTATAATAATAAAAAACCCGATCTATCGTCACGACGATAGATCGCGAAAGCGGCTTTTGCAACATACCGCGCCCGTGCGAAGATAATTACGGAACGCCAACGAGGAATCTGACCACAGCTTCGAGCTCGTAACGTCGTCGAGTGACACTCCTGCAACAGGCGTGACCGCTGAAAACCGCATACCGCCAGAAGCTTGAACAGGATCATCCCTCGGTTGCATAACTGCCAGCTCTACGGCCAACATGGACCACACCCACACCATCCCGCAACATAGAATAAAGAACCGACTTATGAAGCCCAAACACACGGCTGCACGCACACATCACAACACTTCAAGCGAGACGCCATGCTGCTACGCTGCTACTGTTGCCGGATTAAAACTGACTACTGTCACCAAGTCTAGCAAGCGTCTCAGGAGCTGGCAACCTCGGCGCGTAGCAACATGGCGGCGCTCTTGAGGTTCCCGATTTTAATGAATGGGCCCTACGGGTAGCTTGTCCTCTAGAGTCAGTATAGTAACTCTATGCTTGAAGTGTTGTGATGTGTGCGTGCAGCCGTGTGTTTGGGCTTCATAAGTCGGTTCTTTATTCTATGTTGCGGGATGGTGTGGGTGTGGTCCATGTTGGCCGTAGAGCTGGCAGTTATGCAACCGAGGGATGATCCTGTTCAAGCTTCTGGCGCTATGCGGTTTTCAGCGGTCACGCCTGTTGCAGGAGTGTCACTCGACGACGTTACGAGCTCGAAGCTATGGTCAGATTCCTCGTTGGCGTTCCGTAATTATCTTCGCACGGGCGCGGTATGTTGCAAAAGCCGCTTTCGCGATCTATCGTCGTGACGATAGATCGGGTTTTTTATTATTATAAGTAATGATCCAGCTGTAGGGCACATGTAACCGACAAACGGAAGTCTCAGGAGAGCACCTGAGATGGTAGTAGAGCAGGCGGCGCAGGAACTCCAGGGCACCCGAGGGACAGTGGGGGGATCAAAGCTCGAAGCAGAACGGTACGTAGGTTGGGGCCGCCGAGGCAGGTGTGTGCCAGGGAGTGTTCGCACGGACAGCTCCCCTGGCACGCGCAGCCGTGCCTCGCAAGGTCGAGATACTTTAAAGGCAACTGCGCCCATGGTCTTTCTTTTGCCTCGGCGCAGTGAGCACGATTAACGAGAATAATGTGGAGGGCATCCGGTGCAGTCGCGAATGCATCATGACAAATGTAGCTCGCGTCGCCTGGCGTCTGTAGTAATATCAGAGTTGGTTGTATGAACTTTATGCATAATACGTTTTGTTACGGTACCTCAACGGAATGGGTCTAGAGGATGGTGTTGGTACATTTTTTCGTACCGCCCTAATCCTATACCCCCACTACAAACACACACATACCCCCCTTTTTTTATGTATACATACAATTCCTTGCCATGACGGATCATAGCCTCCTTTATTTTTGAAAAATAGAGGAGGCTATGGACCGATTGACCAGTTCAAGTTGTCAACTTGTCAGTAACTGTCGTAGGAATCACTGTAATAAACATAATTCCACGATCGGATTGTTTACTTTCATTTTTTGTTGTAACACTGAGGACTACATAGAACTTTATTTTGTATATGTGAGAGAAGTATGTGGATATCACGAGCTTAAGCCAATGTGCGATACACAGACAAAGCAGCTGCTACAACATGAACTGCATTGAGGGCCACACAACACATACGTAATTAAAGGTGCATAATATAGGGGGAAGCTTCATAATACGCTCTGTAGCACTGCAAAGTATAACATATATTGTATGTGTACAATAAATGTTCAAAAATACAATGCATCAATGTACCATTTGCCTTCAAGTTTATTATGAAGTTCAAGTTTACTGAAGTTTATTATGAGCATATGTACAACAGGGATCAACTAACACACCCGCAGTCGAGGTGGCTGTTCGAGGTGTGCTGGCTGCCTCAGTGTAAGAAAAAGAAATTGGGTAAATGTCGACACCAGTGCCACTGCTTCTTGCCTCTGACCTGCACGTGCCTCTGCGGCATCTTTGTGCACAAGTGTGCTGGCGTGGTGAGGCGTAGGAGTCATCCGAGAGAAAGAGTATTGTTTACATGGAGGAGTGGCTGTTCACATTGCCTGTCACTTTCCCTCAAATGTTTCCTTGGCGACTAGGGTGACACACTCGCAATCAAGGTGGCTGTTCGAGGTGTGCTGGCTGCCTAAACGAAATAAAAAGAAATTAGATGAATGTCGATACCAGTGCTATTGCTTATTGCCTCTTACCTGCATTTGCCTCCACGGCCTCTTGGTTTGCGGAGTCTGTATGAGGGAGCTGCTGTGGCTAGGCGTAGGCATTGTCTAAGCAAAAAGAAAAGGCCATTTAAATGGGGAATTATGGAAATAAATGCAGTTATGTCTGCTTCTTGCACTCTTCTTGCCTAAAAGTTTTCAAACATAGTGTCCAGAACACACCAGCACTTTGACTGCTTCTGCTTTTTACCTGCAGGTGTTGTTGCGAGATCCTTAGTATGGCTGCGTGCAGCATTGTAACACTTGGTGGAGGCATTTGAAGTGGTAGCCAAAAATATAAAGAATCATCCTTGTCTGCACGAATGCTTTCAATTTCTAAATGCAGTGGTAACTATCACTATTGGTGCAAGGCCCCCCCACATCTATGCGGCAAGTGCCATAGCTCGAAACTGAATTGTTCCTTTATGTTTCACAAGGCATCTGATATGTCCACATTAGATGTGATGTGTTTGTTTTTATTTATCCCAGTGTGGAGAGAGCATCATTAAATGGCTGAAGTACTATAGCGCCAAACAGACGACACAAGAAGAGACACGGACGAGCGCTTATGTCCGTGTCTCTTCTTGTGTCGTCTGTTTGGCGCTATAGTACTTCAGTAATATGCACCAACTAGCCCAACAAAAAGTTCTGCTGAAATATCATTAAATGTTTTGTTTATTTTTGCGTGTCTTGTTTTTTGGTTTATTTCTGAATTTATCATGGTGCTAGTGACTTATGTAATGGCAATCAGCTTTTGTTTTGCAGAAAAACAACGAATTTCCTGACCCATTGTTTGACATCCCCTCACTCGCATAATTTTGCAGAGTATTCTACCTATATTGACTTGCTTGACCTCCACTAAAGGGTCTTGCATTTTTAAATACGACTCTTTCCTTAAAATCATTCGACACTTCTCATAATTTCTGTACCTTGGGCTTCTGATACTCTGCATTCACTATTTTTGCTTGTTTCTGACTAGAAATGTCTGCTTTAATTTAGAGCTTAAATTTTACCTTTGGAACACACGGAAGGGCTTGCCATTGCATATCTGCATAAAAGGGAAACATGTTTCATTAAACATTTGCAACATCCCATTGAAGATTGATGAATGCAGCTTGCAGTGTGATATGACTGAATGAGCCATAAAAGTAACTCATCTCACTTGGTAAATGAAAGCACATATTAGTGTGATGCACAAGATACGTTACACTAACGTGGTGGGTTCTCTTGCTTATAAAGCAAAATAATCGGTGCGCGAGAAAAAAATTATTTTTGCATAACCCTTGTACACACTGACTTAAGGAAAATGAGCTGGAGCTGTCCACATGATGTACTTATTTTACCTGCGAGTATGGTCAACAAAAATGTGTCCCAGCTGCTTAGTGGTATTCCGGATTATGTCAGTATTGCATATGTGCCTGTTGTCGAAAATAATTGAATTTTGAAAGTGCTCGCAGGGATCTGATGTGCATATCTGCAGTTTATGGGTACATGTAAAAGACTCAGCATCAAGTGCAAGTGAACGGTCCCACAGGCCCGGAGTCGATCATGCAAATAGATTCGCTGCACAAATTTGTGACCAGAAAAGATATGCCACATGAAATGGCATGCAAGGAAGTGTTGAAAATATTGCACAGTTAATAAAACGCCTAAGCTATTAATATGTGGCATGATGCACTCGTTATGCAAAACGGAGGTGAGGCGTGTAGACAGGAAACAAGAGTAGAGTATTTACAAGCAAACAACACGCGCGCCGCCAACTTCTCTACTCTTGTGTCCTGTCTGCACGCCTCACCTCTGTTTTGCATAATGAATCCTTACGAACTAGCTCAGCTTTCTGTCGTTCTAAGTCTCGATGCACTCTATTTCGTCCGCATTAGGCACTCGCCTCTTGATTACTTCGTGGCACAGAAATACTCGGTCATCAGGCTGTTTTTCTGCTGTGGCCTTTGTAGAAGCATGATTGTTCAAAGTGCAACAATTAAACAGATTCTTTGAGTTGCTTGTGGCTTCGCCAGTACAATTCCGGTGCGCTGGTCCGCCTGTCCAGCAATTTCCTACTGAAGGGAAACCTGCAAATAAAAACACCGCTCCGCATGCAGAAAAATGCTCTACTGTGACGCTTCTCGAACGATTGTGATGTACCACAAGAGCTGCCTACTCGCGTGATATTCTCAACAAGGAGATAAATTCGTTTACTTACATGTGAAGGTATATGCCAGACCACTTCGGGGCTTCGGTGGCACATAAGGCACGAGTGTGTCATAGCGTCCGATGTCGACGCGCGATCGCATGTCAAACGAAACTACTACGCATCCAAAAAACAGATTCGAAACCGAAATTCGCGTCATCCTTTATTGCATGAATGCGTACATCGTGATTTACATAAGTCACGGACTTAGCGATCGCTTTCTGTAAACTTAATATTAACGTACCACCTTCATAAAGCCATCAGGTATGCGTTTTTAGGTGACAAAGCATAAGGTGACCTGTACTTGTTCTCAGCTCTTTCAATAGTAATTGCGCTGGCCACATTGACCAGTAGCAACAGGGCGGCGCCCTAGAGGTTCCCACTTTTCCGGCCCAGCTTTTCCTCTAGAGTTGTTCTACTAACTCTATGCCCATAGTGTTTCCCATAGAGTTTCCTACAAGAATTTTTGTAGGAAACTCTATGGAATTTCTTACAAAAATTACTAGAGGAAACTGTGGCGCTGCCGTCGTTGTCCTACCATGGGAATCATAGAGTTACTATACTTGTTCTACTAACTCTATGATGGGAATGATGGGAAGTACATGGATTTGTCTGATCTTCGTGCTTGTGGATTCAAACGTTTTTGTGGCTTTGTATATTACGCTATATAAATCTTTTGTATATTCTTCGAAGTGCAGAAGACGCCGGGAACGCGTGCAATTGCTATTTTTCTTCCCATTCCCCCTTCCCCGTGCAGTGCTGTTTAGGTGTCCTCCTGTGAGAGACAATTACGGCGCTGCACTCATCTCTTCCGTTTCCTTTCCAAAAATCACTTCACACACACAATCCTGCCGTCGGGCAATTTTAATGATGTTTATCTAATTATTTATTGCGCAATATACTGCTGAAGATGACGAGTTTACAAAGTCACAAAGCCGTTTGAAGCCAAAAAAACGAAGTTTAGGCAAATCCATCCCATAATTCCCATACTGGGACAACCGCTCCCATTGCAGCTCCCGTAGACACTAGCGCCAGAGTTCCCTCTAGTAATTTTTGTAGGAACCTCAATGGGCCGCACAAATAACAAGATAGCGCGGTTACCGTGATTACGGTGTACTAAAGAGATAGAAGTGGACCTGCAGCAGAATGCAGTGAAATGCGAACATGGGACTAGAAAATTAAATATATTTTACCTCAAGTCCCAACATTTCAACTGCGGCTTCTGTCCAAATACTTATGAGGCATGCAGAGTACTTTCAGCAGCGGCAAAGCACCTCTTCGGCGAATACCGTTACGCCTGCTTTTGCTAATATGGTGCCCAGAGCAACATTTACCACAAATATCAATATGTACGCACACTCGTTTGCTGAAACACATCAGGCCTCAATAGCTTGTAAGAATGCATATGAACAATTTCAACATAGCTTTTTTTTATTTCGAAAAAGAACCAAATAAGACTCGCATCATGTTACTGGTGCACACAATGATCATCGAACAGTTCAACAATTTGCATAAAGCAAGAAGCCTTTATTCTCATTTAGATAACATTAGTTCATGCAAAAAAAAAAACTGTTCAACATGCAATTACCTTATGTCAGCATCCACCACATTGCATACCTTGAATCAGAAAGTGATAAGTCAACATCTGTGACAATTCCATGCTTGAATACCCAACTTGGTGCGTTTTGCACAAGCAAAATTAACAAGAGGTAAAAAAAAACGCGTCTTCATAAATATCCCATTTCCGGAAACGAAACATTATGCACACTTTTTGCGCATAGCCGATGCCTGGAGTAGAAGGCTGATTCAGCATAGCAGTCACAGCACTGCGACGCTATTCTGGACATTGCTCAACTTGGTAAAAGCGGCATTTTGAGCCGATCATATCAGCATTAACAAAATATTGGTGATTACAAATGTAACTGTACCGCCAGCAATGGAGACAGTGGTTCATTACTACGTTTTGACACAAGTCGTGGCCACGAATGAACTAACATGCACATTGGTCCAGTCATGCAGGTCCAGTAGCTTGGCACTCGACTCTCGTAGTTGTGAGCAGCGCACGACGACGCTAACCGAGCTGCAGCAAACCAGGTTCTCTTGAGATACGAATTCATATATATTACAAAAATGAACTAGCCAAGCAATTTATTTTCCATCTCACCGAGAAGTTCATAAAGTTAAGGTGAAGTTTAACTGAGGTTACATCTTCTGCACAGGTGTAATTAGTAAGACTAAAAGCAAGTGACGTGGTTTTGAAGGGCTTCAAGCAAGTTGGCAAGCAAGGCAGAGTGAGGATCCCAAATAAAGGCAGAATCTTAATATTTCGATCTAAAAAACAGAGTAAGAATTTTAATATCCCCAAGTATGCCAAAATATTGAATATGTGGGGTCCAAACTGCATTGCATGGCTGCTACCTACATCATGCAATGCGAACTCACAGTACATTAGATAAAAACTATTTGAAATGAATGCAGAAGCGGCTGTGACGTGTGGCTAAGTTTGTGGCAGTAAAGCTTGAAAGGCATTTGTATTTTATCAAGTGCGTTCTATTCTCATAACTCTATAGTGAAGTGCTGCAAATGCAAAGTCTTTAATGATATCCCACATTGCAGCACACTGCTGTCACGGCTACCTACAGAATGTGTAACCTCAAAGACCCCAGTGACATTACATAGTGTACTGCAGTCATCACTGTTTGTTGTCAGAGAAACTGGACTCTCATTCATAACCTGAAATCAACTGCAAGAGCCGTTTGTTCCACAACATTTTAATGTAATTAGCACTCCTCGCCCCCTTGAGCCATTTTGAGCCTACCTATCCACCTATTTATCTAACCTTTTATGCCAACCCAGTGGCCCAAGTTGACTACCAGCTTGGGTCACTAGCTATGTGCTTCTGGCCATGATGCCATCGGGGGCGTTCCAGCATTGTCATTCCCCCTTCGTGATCCGATTTTCATCATGCCATCATTGTCAAGCCTTCTATGCCAACTCTGCGTCTTCAAGTTGTCCAATAGCTTGAGCCACCAGGTTTGTGCGCGTGGTCGTTGCACTATCGCATTCCAGCTTTGTCATACCGTCGTCATGACGCTGTCGTAGTAGTTTCATCAACGTCACTCGAGTTTTGTTATTTGACTCATCATGCTGTCATCGTCACGCTATTGTTATCATAGAGTCATCCTGCATTCACTGTCCCCTCACTGCCATGATGGCACTGTCATAATTCAGTCATCACTCTATATTTCTGATCTGTACTCTAGACTGTCACTATAGACTGTCTGCATACAGGTTTTATGACGCAGTTGTCATCATGCTATTATCCTGATGCACTTGTCATCACCCCAGTTACCCCAAGCCGTTGTCATGTCACTGTTGTTATTGTGTCGTCATAGTTGTAATGTACTGTATTTATTGTCATACCATCATTGCGATGCCGTCGCGGTTGTTGCATCGCCATCATTCTAACTTCATGATCGAACTCTCATCATGCCGTCGTCATACCATCGTCATCAATCCAGTAACATCATCCCATTGTTGTCATACCGCCTTGTCATTCGATCATAATTATGCTGTCCCCTTGCAATCGTGATTATGCCACTGTTGTGATGTCACTGTCGTCATGCCATGGTTGTCATTTCCAGCTTCGTCATACCATTTCCGTCATCACACTATCGTCGTTATACCATAGCCGTCATTTAAAAACAGTCATCTCATTGTCATTTTCGTTAAACCTTTGATATTCCTTCGACGTCATTCCATCATTGTCACTACATCGACGTGGTACAGGCGGCGTCATGCCATTATGCCCATGGGAGACATTGGCAAACAAGCGCTATAGCAAAGTGGGAGGATACCGGAGTATGTCGTATATAGTCAAAGCAACAGAAGTCTCAGAACGATCACCACAGATGTTGAATAAATGGGACTTTCAATATGTGGTGTCGCTACATTGCTTGAATGCGAATTGCTTTATTATCAACGGTCATGGTAGGATGTTTTCTGCCATAAATTTTTGGCATCAAGGTTGTGGTACAAATAATTTAACTCCAAAACATCCAATAGCATTTGCACTAGGTAACGAGACGTATGACCAAGCACTGCACAATGCCCATGCGATCATTTACTACTACACTAAACTCTCAAGTGACATATGGCTTTAACAGCAAGAAGTATTTAGTACTATTTCAATTCTCATATAGTATTAGATATAGCACACCTCTACCAAGTACTGTAACCGTTACTGGCTTGTCAACTTGCCAGGCTTTGTGCAAGCTAGCTATAATCCAGACAGTGCATGCATCTTAGGGTGGCAGGTGATTAGAGTAGTACCAAATAATTGTGAGCACCAGTGTTGTGTTAAAGGGACACTAAAGTAAAATATTAAGTCAAGCTAAGTTGAAAGATAGGCTTCTATAATTATGAAATTGTCATTCATAAAAAAGAAACAGCGCATCTGTAAGTGAAAAAATGAAAATAAAGAAAAATCAGAGTGGTGCCACATATTTTCGTCTAGGGCACCTCTCATTACGTCAGCGCTGGCAGGTTCACAAAGCACCAGAGAAGGAGGTCAGATGGGGATTGTCATTTTGTCCATTTTGTCATGGGCAATTCAAATTGAGGAGCCGCAGCAAGACCTTCAGTGACAACTTTCTATGCAACAGTTGTATACTGGCAAACATAGAACAGTAATAGACTTTAAGATGAATAATATAGTGTTAACTTGGCTCTACTTTACTTTAGCGTCCCTTTAAGATTGGCCATACACAGTATTCCTAGTTACATGGAAAACAAGGCAACACCACAGCATAAAGAAACTCTCTGACTGCTCAAAATAATGTTAACTCAGCCGAAACTACAAACCAAAAGTCAATGAAGACAGACATTTGTATACTGAAGACAAGTGATGACTAACGATACGTTCATTTATTGATGTCGGTTCAACAAAAGAATGAAGCTAATAGGCTGCAATAAAACGTAAATATAATGTCGCACAGGGAACAAACAAATAAGACACTACACTTTGTTATTATTTTGGTCTTCTACCGGTTCTACCACAGCTTCATCCAGTGCAGTTCGAATTTGCCTCACTAAACCGCTTGGATCGTCCATTGCAGTTTTGCCTGTGAGGAAAATGTGAAAATAAATTACACATTTCAATGACATACAATTTGGGCAGTACTCACAAGCAAGCTGCACAGCATACCTTAATATAAAACCTAAATGACGCAGAAGCTCATCCGAAAATAGCCTTTTTAATTTTCTCGAGAATACCCATGTCTCCTTCTTGTGCGGTCTCATCTCTGCCAGCATACGTTTTCTTCTCGCCTACAGAAAGAGGAGAAAATAAATTTTGCTTTCTGTATAAAACTGACAGAACATATCAAAATAGTACTTAGCAGCGCATGCTGGCAGAAACACAAGAGACATAGTTGCATTAACACTCTGTGAACCGAGTCTTTTTAAATCAACACACCACAAGGAAACTTTATGGACATGGTCTTTAAGTCTCAGGCATTTCGTGACACTGTAAGACACAGTTGTGATCTACTGACATTATGCACAAAATGCAGGAAGTTCAATGAGCATTCGGTAGAGTAACTAGGTGACTCAAAAGCTGTAGACAATTGAACTGGGATTTAGGGCAGCTGGGTGTCACAAGACAGAGACAAGGGTATAACATTGTGTGATGAAATGTAAAGATAAAAATGGAAACCATCCTAAGCTGTGGAAGTGAGCAGCTTGACTGCAACCTGTTCAGAAGAGTACTGTTGATCAATTGTTGGACAGTCATAAACCTGTAATTTTACAGCCACACATACAAGTTTGTTTAGTGCAATAGTAAGGCGTTTAGAGAGTGAGGTCATGTCAAAAGACTACAGATATATACAGTAAACTTCCGTTAATTCGACTCTGGTTAATTCAATCCCTACCGAAGGTCTCAGCCTGTGCCCATGTGCTTTCATTATTTCAATTCTAAAATAGGCCTTTGCTGGATAACTTGAGCTGGACCAGTCAGTATGCACTCGCCTGACCCCTATGGTACCCCAATAGCGAGCTTTAGTGGCAGCATCGGTCTCTGGCAGAGCTTGGGCACAGTGAATGCGTTGAACACACGTACTGTCCCGTTGAAAACGCTTATTTTCTGCGTGCCCCAGGAAGAATTTCGAGAAATAACCATAGCTCATTATGTCTATTTAACTAATTCTAACATGCACCCTTTTTCTTTTCAGGGAAATTGGCTCGAAAATTGCTTGTGCAATGCAATCGGGCATGAAACCAAGACCACCCTTGCGGCGTTTGTATGCTTTACTGCATAATACATGTTTTGCAGCAAAGATAACTTTAGGAAACTGGCCGCCATGGTGAAACATGTTAGACCCCTGCCTATATTTCTTGCCCAAAGAAATCGGGTGTGCATTAAATTTCTACTTTGTTTGGAAGATTTAATGTAATTTCTAAGTTAGTTTTCTACTTTGGGCACATAGAAAGTGGGCATGCATTCGATTTGGGAGCGTCGGAATTGGGCAAATGCTGCCAAAGCAGTGTGTTTTGGTGTTTTTGTCTGCGTCTTGTTTAATTCGACCTGCCAGATAATTCGATCAATTTCGTCAGTCCCGTCAGGCTCGAGTTAATGGAAGTCAACTGTATACGCTTAGCATTGCCCTAAGCAATAAAAGGCTACTCTGCAACTTACACATTAAAAGGTGCTGCACTGGTTTTCAAGACGCTCCACTCTGTACAAACCAGATCTGCCCAAACCTTATCAAACTGAATGTCTAACACAGTGAGTAGCCTTTCATCTGATTTATTCAACTGAGTCTTGGCTTATTCTTGATCCCTCAAGTCCTAAAATCCACACAATAAAATCATGACGATCATGGCTGACTATCTTGAGCACCTTTTCAATCTGCCATTTATGGTTACGTTAGATTACATGCATACTGCACAATTGTATAGAGGTGCTGACAGGTATCTGCTTGCCATGAAGGGAAATTTGTCACCTAAATTTCCTCCTTGCCCTGACAGGTCTTTCAAATACACCCTTTTCTATCAGTCCTTCCCCTCTTGCTCACATCTTGTGTTGCCGCAACACCTAGCGAGTGATACAATTCGCACCAAAGTACACATGGGTCAAGAGCTTTCTTGTATGGGTAATGCGTGATGTGGCACATTAAAAATTTCGAAGGCAGCATCACAGCTAGCCTTATCAATTTGTGCAATGCTTCATGATCTGCAGGATTAGCTTTATGGTAGAATACTCATCTACCGTGTGGTGGTTTCAGCTTCCACCTAACGCCATGGGCATAGCATGTTCCCACATAGCCAGCTGCTATAAGAAAGTTTTCTGGAGCAACCACCTACATAACTTGTCAGTGAAATTAAGCATATTTCCATTTTGCCCAGGAGGCCTGTGCTTTTATCTGTCAGTACCTTTCAGTGCTAATAAGAAAATCATTCTAAAATGTGCAATATTAAAATGCCTTTGATAAAAGCATAATTTATTTCCCATTATCAAGAAAAAAAATATTGTGCCTAATTTTTAGCCCTTATTTTACCTCTCAATATCTGAAGTTGTAAAACCCGAAACCAGAGACCCCTACATATATTATGGAATCATATGTTATGAATACATGTGGAATCAGCGAGTGAAAGACTGGGGTAATCGGAGATCGCAGGGAGAGGCCTTCATCCTGCACTGTACATAAAGACAGGCTGATGATGACGACACATGTTATGCCCTTCTAAAAGTGCTTTCAGCAAACACTAAGTTTTCTTTTCTTTTTTTTCATTTTTTTCTTTTAGATGCAAAAGCATTATTGCCCCATTGTGTGAAAATCCGTCATAGTCGGCGTGACTTAAAAATGGTACCAAAAATGAATGAAGGGGCAGAGAGTAAAAACATGTAAAAAATGCTCGGATTGACGTCGAATTTCTCAGGGAGGTTCCTGTAAACAAAACAAAGTAAATTAATGGCTTTGAAAAGAAAATTCAGTACGTTTCACTGTGGGTGGGAATCAAATCCAGGCCTCTGGGATGCGAACGAGCACACTTCCCCCGACACCACAGCGGCTTCACAGTTCTGGCCAACTAAAGGTATGCCCAGTGCATGCGTCATTGCACATGTCACATCACAGCCATCTGGCTGACTAAATGAGTGGCCTAGTGCGTGCATCATCGGGCACGTGACTTTGCAGCCAATGGGGAGGAGCTGGCACCACGTCATGAGTATATAAAATAATTGCATCCACGACATTCTGAGGTTTACAAATAGTATAGTGCTTTTGCATTCTCATACGTAAACAGTCGCAAGTGTCTCTGCTGTATTTTTCTTATTACAGTCTCCGATCAATGACAGATCTGTCATAATGAGTAGTCAGTAGCACATCATCAGCGTAGTTCCTCATTATTCAAGTATATCCCTACCTTGCCTTGTGTTGACTATGCCGTCAACAGTGCCAGGCGTGTCCGTTTCCAGTTCAGCGTAGGCCTGAATCAGCGCTTTCTGCTTGTCATTTAGCCGCCTAAAAGTTGGCAAAGAAGAGAGACAAAAAGGTCCACAGCAAGTTAATCTGTGCAATCGTCAGGTATTAAAAGTTCTCCATAAATATCTGCAGTACGTTCAAGTGCTCTAAACTTAAGTGAGATGAAGTTTTCAAAGGAGGCTATTCCCACCATTAAAAGTAAGTGAATGCTTAAATTTGTGCAAAAGAATTAGTGTTTTCTAAGTAAAGGTCATTATGGTCATGACTTGTACAGTATACCCTGGTCTTCCATTATCATAAAGCTTGTCAAATCGCAGTCAATGACAAATTTTTCGGACATGCCAGATATTTCTGATGCCTTTTCGGCACTGCCACATACTCCTTAGAGCCAATGCATCAGAACATCTGAAATTTCACAAGCAGAAACCCTTTGCTGTCCGATTTTCCCGGCTTTATGTCGTGACCGCAGGTCCGAAGAGGCATTAATCGAAGCCATCACCACCATGATTTTTATTATCTCGCAGCCTTCAACCAGTGTTCTCGCCTGCCAATTCGCTGGCAGCCATGGCCACCACCGCGGCACACTCAGCCTAGCTGCTTCGATGTTCGCTATTAAGCTTCCTGCTGTTCAGCGCCACAATTTTTATTGAAACAATTTGCCGCCATCAGCAATGGTGCCGGCGCCGCCTTTGTCATTTCCGCCGATGGCTTTAAAGCGCGGAAAGCACGGCAAAAATCAAACACTGCATGCCGGTTCCCAAAAGTTACCTTCGCCGCAATACCCTGGTGTTAAGCGGTGAAGCATACGCAATTTATTGCAGTGAAGCATACTAAGAGTGGAAGGGGGCAACTGTATGGGCAACCAGCGCTGAAGCTTCGCGTGCCGACAGCAGCGCCGTAACACACAGCCTAGCGAGCGGTAGACACAGTTTCCAGTAGCACACGCAGTGATTTCGTGTCAGCAAATTCACCGATTGTCTTGAGTCACACTTTTCACGGCTCCTCAAACGGCAGGGAACCGACGTGCTAGGACGTAGCAGCGCATGCGCTCTACGCAGCGCGCATGGCCATGGACAGAACTTGGCTGGCCGCATCGGGCTAAACAAACATTGATACAGGCGCACGTTTCTTATCACTAAATATGTCGTGCCATCTTCGTAGCCTCCCTATCGGACGGTTTCAGCATATTTTAGTAACGCATGAAAAATGTCGTAGCGCCTCCTGGCCAGCGCTGGTTCCCCATACACGCTTGCACCTGCCATGTCCTGTCACAGTCCGAACACTGATACGCCTAATAAGTGCACTGGCAGGCCTTAAGAGCTATTACAGACGTGCCTGTGCCAATTTTAGCCCTAAGGGGCAGTGGGCGGCACGCATTTATTCTTTCGGACTGCCCGATCTTTCAGATGTTTTCACGACCCTTAGGGAGTCTAAAAATCAGGTGCTAACGGTACAACAGGGCCTTATTGACACATTTCTCATGAGTCTGATTGAAAAAAAATATATATAATGTAAGAACTAAGAAATACAGTCAAACCTCACTATAACAAAGCTGCGTCTCACAGAAAAACATCTATGTTATATCCAAAATTCATTATAAACATACATCCAATCTGCAAGAACAAAAGTGCTATCGGGTCAATACAAAAGAAATGCATGTTGAATGCCTATAACAGGCCAGCAAATGTTCTCCTGTTAATTTTGATAGCCTGTCAGCAGCGTGCCGTGTGGATACGTGGCACAGGAACAGTAAACTACAAACAGCCTTTGCACTGTTGTTAATATATGGAACTGTGGCCTCTGGTGTGATCGCAAGGATCCAGGATCGGCACATTGGCGAAAATGTGCATGCATGTCCAGAATACGTCGTCTCAAGTTGCTCTTCTGCACTTTTGACATTTTTGCTACCAAAATACATCCATCTAGCTGCTGAGTGAGCAAATGTTCCCTTTGCTATAGCAGTAGAATCAGTAGAATATTCATTGAAGTCCAGCATGGCCAACCAAATTTTTTATTTAAACTTCATTATATTAGATATTTCATCATATAAGTGTTCGTTAAGTCGACGTTTGACCACATGAGCAAAAAAAACCAGCAGTCTCTATGTATGTTGTGTCAGGATCACGAAAATGCAATAGCAGTCAGAAAATGCAACTGAGAACAATATGGTTCAACTTCATTAAAATAATTTCTGCTAGGCCTACATACTGTACTCCTACATGAACAGGACACTTGTTTCACACAAAGCTGAAGCGTTCGATGTGCACGACTATTACATAGGTCTCAAAAATTCAACTAACTGTGGTATCCGTATTTTCAGATGGACATAGTGATCTCCGTATCCGGAGCTGTTCAACCGCTTGACTCCCTTGTTCGCCAACCGAATTTTGGTATGTGACGAGGTTCCCATGGGGATCTGTAAGCAAGCAGTGGACATCATAAACAGATTAATAAATGCCCTGGTAAATAACTGAAGACAATGATGATGAGAAAACAAAGCAACACCTGCATACTACCCAATCATGTTAAAATGCCACTGTAAACTTATGCCCAGCAAGCTTCCTATACAGTAGACTTCTTTTAAAGGGATACTAAAGGCAAATATTAAGTCAACGAGGACTGTTAAAATACCATTCCAGAAACCTTGCAGCACATGTTTCGTGCCAAAGAAAAAGACATAGCTTAAAGGAAAATCACGTCTGAAGGGTCTGCATACGTCTAGATCCATTCAAATTGCCTGCCGCCAAACTGGCACTCGATGACAGTGCTACGGTTTATTGCACAAAATTCAAAAGCACTGCCAGAAACAGAGCCAAGACAGAGCTTGGATTTTCTGCTGAAGCTGCTCTTGATCAAGTGGCGTGGACCATTCAGGCATCATGCAACATCACAAGGATATGGTATTCTTTGCTACTTGCAGTTTGAATGAGTTTTGCAAACCAACAAAACCAGCGCAGCACTGCGCGGTAACGAAACTACTGAGGCATGAAAGTGTGGGTGGCACAGAGTCGCGCAAAAACAGAACCTCTCGATCACATGCGTCGTCAAGTGTAACATCAAAAAGTTTTTTTTTTTTAATTGAATAGATGTAGACAAGTAGCACTTTCTTCTGTCTTATTATGCAATGCAATGATCGTTTTATTATGAGTAGTTGAGTACTAGTGAGAGAATTATAATGAGGAGTTTCTACGTCATCAGCCTAGTACTTGAATGTCCCCGGCTAGCCTTATATCACGTCCTGCAGTTACCTCAATTTCTCGATTACTAAACCTCTATTTGCAATAACATTGACGCCTTAGACCTCCATGAGCATCAATTTATCACTTTAGTTTGACTTAATATTTGCCTTGAGTAGTGTCCCTTAAATTCGACTAGGGTAAATTCGATTTTTCGGTTAATTAGACCTTGAACTAAGGTCGTCCCCAAGCTGGTACCTAAACATCTTACTGGGACCAATTTCAATTCTGAAATTGGCTTCCGACGGATAATTCAAATTTGGCTGATCATCACGCACGCACCCGACCCCAGTGCTGACTCCAAGTAGTTCGCTGCGAATTATTGCAGTATTTGCTCAATTATACGGCATGCATTTGTTTTTCATGGGAAATTTAGCCAAATATTGCCTGGGCAGTGCACTCCGATGCGAAACCAAAATCGTGTTCGCAACAGCTTACTGTCAGAGCAAGCCTAGCCAGTATCCTCACCATTGCCATCACAAGCTGGCAATAACGGATGGCAACAAAATGAGTTCTCGCATTGTGTGATGACGAAACAAAGACGCACTCCGGTTTCAATTTGATTATGAAAGCACATTCAAACGATAAGTCATTTTACATGCAAGATTAGAGGCAACAAGTCCTGTCACGCATTTTTAGTGTTCCAGAAAATTGCGTGCATTGCAGGATGAAATAGCAAAGTGGTTAGTTTAGGCTTGGGCCACCATCCTGTTAGTAATTGTTGCAGAGTGATTTGATAAATGCATAATATAATACGCCCTACGGACTGTATGGAGGACATGTTGTGGTTCTTTATAGAATGTGATAAAGTGTTGTCTGAGAGTGACGATGATGGCTGCTAATTAAATAAATTGCCAATCTGCGAAGGTATTGTTAGCTGATTTCATCTTTTTCTTATTGCCAGAACCTGAGGCATGCTATGTTTTTTTCACTAAAAAATCGGGTGCCCATTTGTTTTCCATACTTTGTTTCGGAGCTCTAATGTAATTTTCATGTTAGTTTTTTACTTTGAGTAGAGCGACAAGTAAGGCTAGTTGTGGAAGTTCATCTTGTAATAAGAGGGTTAAAGTGCAGCAATCCCCTTAATACAATATCTACTTCGAACCTATAAAAAGTGGGTTGCATGTTCGATTCGGGGACGTGTTCTTGAGTTGCAGCAAATACTGCTAAATGAATCAGTGGTGTGTTTGGGTTTTTTGTTGCCCCTTGTTCAATTTGACCTGTGGGTAACTAGACGAATTTCACCCGTCCTGTCCCGGTTGAATTAATGGAAGTCAACTATATAGCATTCAACTTTTACATATCCAACCGACATGATTATTACTTAATGACACTGTCATTCCATTTTGTTTTCTTGGTAATGCTACTGTATTAGTTCTTGTTTGTATTACTTGTAATGTAGCCCCACTACAATGTTGCTTTCGAATTGCAAACAGTCATTTAGTTGAATGAATGAATGACTGAAAACATTTCACCTGCATGATTGTGTGTGTCACAGGGCGGTTCAAAGAAATTTTACTGCTGGAAATAAAGCTTTTGATAGGCCATCTACATGCAACGCATGTTCAAGGCTCATCGATTCAACTCACCTTCGCCTCATCATCAACTCACACTTCAAGTTCAAACTCGAGCTAATTCAAACAAGTCCCAAAATCTTGGTTGGCCCTTTAACACTTTATGAGATCTTACAGTTAACTCAGACTTCTTGGTTTTCCAGCAGCAGGACAACAGAACGAAAAATGGATAACTTAGCACATTCAAATGGTATGATTAGTGAACGCCTGATCAGGTTGGATATTGAGGTGGCTGTGTTTGTTGACAAGTGACATTACAAGACTGGATCACTAACACAACTGCACATTTGCAGCTGATATACTAGATGTGAATATGGGGATTCTGTCCCTCCCTCTCCAAAATAGTGGTGGCCAGTTATACCGAAATTGCATTGCCAGAATGAAATTTTATAATATGCCAGAAGGCATAAAGAGGAAATACAAGAACAAAATGAGCAATGGCATAAATTCAATGCAAATACAAGGCACGTATGCACAGTAGAACAATACTGTTAGATTTCTTAAGAGGCCATGAAAACTGAGAGAATTATTTTGGAAAACATAACATCCATAACACTTGCAGCAAGCACTTCAGATGAAGCAAAAAGCTACTTTCACACAGAATTTTATTTAAAGTTGCATAGAAAGCCATCAAACTACTGAAAACTTGCAAAATAATTTGCAATGACTGCCTGGAAGTTCGACTGAACGGTAAACATTTTCTTTAGAGTCAAGTAAAACCTCATTAAACTGCACCCACTTAAACAGTACTTCCCTAACTCAGCGGCCATTGAACATAATGTGTTTTATATCCCTCTAAACCATACTAGCATACTGCGTACGTATCGGTTAACATGTAGTGTTTCCACTTTTCATCGCGATCATGCGGTAGGTTGACGAGGCAGAACAGCGAGCCTAAGAGATCAGAACGGTCTCGAAGCGCAAACGCAGAGGGCACTTGGAAGGGTGAAGCCACATCAACATAATTTTGGACCCGTGCCAAAGAGCGTTGTAGCCTGTGTTTTGGAGTCATGCAAGCTAGGACTGGCGCCATGCCGAAGTTTGGACAAAAACCGGGTGCTCAGCACAGAAGTGGACATCATTCGTGCTATCGAACATGGCATGAAGTCGGCACTGGCACGCGAAGGGATCTACCGTTGACTGCGGTGTGTGACATTTGGAACGCGAAGGAGAAGTTGCTCGGCAGTGGTGCTGTGACTGTGAAAAGATGTCAGCTATGATCATATTTTCGCCATTGTTGCCTCTGTTATTGCCGAAGTGTTGTCTAACGACAGTGACGAGGACAACACAGAAAGCGACAGCACAGGCAATTCAGGCCCGACAGTGGCAGAAGCTGCATGTTACGTCAGCCTCATGCGGGTGTTTTCTAAGAAGAGGGAGCTGGCGGGAAAGGTGGCTCGCAGCTTAAGTGGCTTTGAGACCACTGTTGTCGCTGCTAGGCCGCCGTGGCATCAAATGAAAATAACAGACTTTTGTCGAGCAAAGTGAATTAATACTGCATGGGTTTGCCCTTTCACTGAATTCTATCTGAGTTCTGTTTTTGACAGGTAAGTGGATGATCTCATGCTGTTTCAGTTAAGCAGTACTACCATTTAGTACGTGCTTTTTCCGAGCTCCGGTAAATTCGCCTAAATTCAGTAAAGTCACCTGTTCTAGGAGCAGGCAACATGCGGCAGCCCTTCCTGTAACGCTGCTTTCTGCAGCTGATGGCAGGCGGCGACACAAGTTTATGCTTGCGCCATCGCGGCAGCAGCTTGCATCCCCAAAAGGGCAGGCGAATTTGCCTTTTTTTCTTAAAGAGCAGGCGATTAACTGTGCCAAGTGTTATATTAAATGAATTCAACGCCAAAATGCGATCGTTCTGCAAAGTTTGAGCAAGAACAGTGCAGCGGTGAGTGCAAAATCTTTTTTCAAACACGCGCACTGACATATTCAGGAGCCCGTACAAAGTACAAAATACTTCAAACAGTCAGACTATAGTCAATGTATTACTGTTACACCTCAGTATAACAAAGTTGATAGAATCAGCAATTTCAATTTTAATTTTTCATGGCTTTTAATTCAACCATTTGACCACCTGCATCTGCAGAAGTTTCCATTTATTGTCTTGACATTCCTTCGTGGTGGCAGTGAAATTTCGTTATACTGAAACCGTTTAGACAAACTTCATTATACTGAGGCTCTAAATACATGGTGGTCTATGGACAATAAGTTATAGAAATTAAAAACACTTCATTATATCGAGAATTTCATTATACTGACGTTTCTTATATTGAGGTTTCACGGCATTAGGACTTTCCTAATACAATAGGCATAAGTGCAAGACTTTATTATTCTTGTAAGTATTTTCTTCCAAGTTATGTGCACTTTCGAAAACTGGTCGTGACTCACAGTAACCCTAAGTCCCAAAACCCACTACAAACCTTCAGCATTATGTCATCGTAGAGACCTTGCACACGCACAGTGCCTCCTAGGACAGCTTGCGAGAGCGTCATGGCAGCATCTGTGTGGATGTCTGCCCCGTCACGGCGGAAGTAGTCACTTCGTGCAACCTGCCGAGAAGACAATGTACGAGTCAAGGAAAGGCACAAAAATGGGAAATTTTCAGATTTAAAGCCCGATCTACAGCTAAAGCACAGTTTTACAACACACATCCAATTCGTTGACTTTACAAACAAATTTTGCATTCCCTGACCACATATTACTCAGTTTAACTTATTCAAAGCATGAGAAGCAGTAAGAAAGAGTGAGAAGCAGTAGAGAGGATAGTTTCTTGCAGACAGCAGTTTGAAGGAACACAAAAAACTGCAAGAAAGCCTAAAACCGCGAATAAAACACAATTCCCAAACACGGTTCACGAACACTAACAGCTTGTATGACCTGGCAACATGCAGTCCAATCAACCGTAGTTATGCAAGTCCAGAAGTCAGAGAGACTAGAGTGCAACAGAAAATTTCTACAATGATAAAATAGCAAAGTGCAGGATTCTTTTTAACATTTGCGCTATGCAGTGGCACAAATGTTAAAAAGAATCCTGCACTGAAAACTGAGCTAGGTCTGCTGTTCCTCATCTTTTGATCATTACTATTGCGAAAAGGAGCAATCGTCCATACTGTAAGGAAACTACCCTTTTCCTTCCATTTCAATTAAAATAATAAAGACACTTTGCATAGGGGCTTGTGTAACCCTGCTACTAAGGAATATAATTTACTGGAAAGGAAAAAGCACTTTTCAGAAAGGCTTATCACTTGCTGACGCACCCCAAACGGAAAAACGTTGCCCCGGATAGAACAAACAAGCTAACCTTGAACGTGACAAAGAGCTCTTTCTTGCCCACTTGCATGCGCACTGTCTGCCCATCTTCGACACCTGAAAGAAGAGACACAATGGATGCAAGCTGTCGCATGATAAAACACCTCGCAGCAAAACCATGAAGAAACAAACACCTTCAACGTAGAGTCAGTCACAAAAGTTTATGAGAGATAGGATTTGCGAAAAAACTTATTCTCGCGAAGCCTAGCTACATAGCTTCAGATTTGAAGTTTCGAACTGCAGTGCATTATGCGGCCAACATAGTGATCCATTAAATTGGAAGTGACATACCTTAAAGAGCCAAAACTCACTTTTGTCGTGGAATTCGTATCCCCTAACTTTCGTGGCTGACTGTAAATGCTCGCCTGAAGATTCATCACAATGGTGTAAAATAACTGTGCATAACTGGAATTCATTCACATAATTCTGATCCTTAATTAAAACCAAGAGCCCACAGTCTCAAGGCAACTAATATCTCACTTCATAAATCATCATACCAACCATTCCTTGGTACTACAGTTAAATCTTGACATAACGAACTTAATATAACGAAATTTTCGATATAACAAAGTATTTAACTTTTCATAACCTCTTCTCATAGAACACCAGGTATCTAGAACCTCAATATAATGAAGTGCGTTCGTATGCGATTTCAATTTACCTAAATTTCGCTTCTGCCCGAAAGGAATGCCGAGACAATAAATGGAAACTTTCACGGACGCAGATGGTCAAATGATTGAATTACAGGTGACTGCTTGAAAACGCGGCTCTTAAATCATGTGCCACGTGACAAGTGCAACCGCCAAAGTGGAGCCACGTCATGTTCCATATAAAGTCCAAGTGCGATAAGATCCTATCGCGACCTGCGCACTTAGTGCTATAGGTGCGAGTGAAAGTGTGCAAGGCTGAGACAAGAAATGTGGCGGCTTCAGGAGTGCCGCCTTCCTGTGCGAACGAAGGGAAAGGGGGAGAGGAGCGAACTCTTGGTATACGATCAAGCGCACGCAAGAGGTGGGAACAGAAGGGTGGGCGGGGTAAGCTGGCGCAAGTCACGATTTCTGGCACACGTCTTGGCCTTGGCTGCACATGGCTGTAAGTGCAGCTGAGCGCGTACACAGCCACACACCCTGCTTTAGAGATAATCTGCAGGTGAGCAAAGAGTGGGCATGTTGAGATGGTGTGGCATCATGTAAGTTGTCTTCCTACGTGTTTAGTATTGGAGGTTGCGTAATATCAAATTTCGGTGACCTGTTGTAGCAAGAGGCAGACGAATCAGTCACTCCCCGCTGCCGGCGTTTTTCGTGATAGCGTCGTCCCAGTGCGGGTGACACCATCAGCCGTGGGGTGGAGTGCATGCTTTCGCATGCAGTCCACTCCATGGCTGATGGGGGATGGCGGATGATGGGGGATGGCGTAGCTGTTCCGAGACAGCTATAATGGCAGGGAGGCCAGTTCCCCTCCCCACCACCTTCCTCCATCTAGCTTCTGATTGTGTTGACTCATTTAACTGTTTAACTCTGCTTCCTGCATGCTCCGATCACGTATTGTTAACAACCTGCGGCTGTCAGTGTTCAAGAATGGCACTGCTATAACTGCAAAGAGGGGCCCTGACCCTGACCAAGAGGCGGCAGCTCTTGGTCAGGGGCAATTTGAGAGGTGCGTTCGCAAACAGCTACATGTAATTCAACTATCTGGCCATCTGCGTTCCCGAAGTTTCTATTCATTGTCTCGGTATTACCGTATTTACTCAAATCTAACACGCACTTTTTTTCCCATAAAACAAGTCCAAAAATTTCGCGCGCGTTAGAATCGAGTACTACCCTAAATCTGCGTTACCATATCGCCATCAGCATTTCATGGCCGCCTTATACGCGCTTCGAGCCTAGCTGCCGTAGCTTTTGCCATGTGCTGTAGTACGTGTGCTTGGGCAGTGCTTCCTTTGACTTAGTTTAGCGCATCGCCTGTCTTCCCGTTTTCTGAGTTTGCTCTATCAGCATGGAAATGCTGACTGCAAAGACATGGCGAATTCATCACGATGTCGCAATTAAAAGGAAAGCGATCATGTGTGCGGAGACGGACGAAAATCTGTCCACATCACGAGTGTTCGTAGGTTCCCGAAACTGGCGTGCGGGACTGGCGCAAAAAAAAGAGGCGTTCTACACCAGCAGCTGCTCATATGGCGCAGCCCCCATCTTGAAGGCGATCTGCGATGGAGACAAGAGTCTACGCACATAGACGCACCGCGCTGTGTTCTCATTGCTTCAACGCGAACAAAGCGAGAGGTTGCATAAAGGTCAATTCCCTCGCTCCTGCTACCGCACTTCCTTACTCCAGCGTTTAGAGTTTTCGCGGTAATTGAGTGAGATGTGTTCACTTTGCTAATGCGTGTGTGACACCACACTTGTTATTTTAGTTAGTAAGCGAATGTTTATAAAAGTTTATACACCCGTTAAAAGTACTATCTTTACTTTCGTATAGCTGTCTACTAATTTGCTATCGTAATCGATGCTTTGCCTTTCGGGTAAAACTGCGACTTCTTTTATTTATCGCAACTTAAGCGCATTGGGAGTAAGTCTTCTGGGTTTCTTTTTTCCAAATGAGAGAAAGTTGTATTTCTGTATGAAAGAATGAGGTGCGCGGTACTGTAAAGCAGCTTTCTTTCTTTCTTTTTTTGGTCACGGCAAACAGGTGCGTGTTACATTTGAGGGCGGTTTTTACCCCCTTCTTTTCGGTCACGGAAAACGGGTGCACGTTACAATCGAGGTCATGTTAGAATCGAGTAAATATGGTACTTCGCAGCGGCAGTAAACTTTTGTTACATTGAAATCGCGTATAAACACACTTTGTTATACTGAGGTTCAAAATACATTGTGTGCTATAGACAAGAAGTTATGAAAAATTAAATAATTAAATGGTATACTGAAGTTCTTTATATCGAGATTATACTGTAAAAAACTGTAAATTGCCCTTCAGTCCGTTACAGACTGCTGCTACCAGCTCGATATGGGGCAGTAATGGCACAGTGAAACGTTTCGTAAAAGTGGTCTAATGGAAGAGCATTGCATGGGTCACGCGGCGATTGTAGATTCAGCTCCCAGTGGCAGCACTTTCTTTACTATTTTTACATTTGAATAAGGACACAGCAAATTTCCCCCGGGCTTACGGCGTCTCCATTGTTTATTAACATCATACCGAACCTCGCAAAAGCGATCGGTTGAGAATACTGCCCCAGGACTAATCGATTTTCAACTGCAAAGCATTTCTTCTAAGGAACCTGTATGGGTTTCCTTTGTAACCTCATGCCACTGCTCGGTGGATGACAATTTTTCATCATTACAGTGGTGATGTTTTCTGCTGCTGCTGTTCCATAGCAATAGTAACAGCAGTGTCACATGGACCACTGCTTACTTCAATTAGAAAAAAACTGTTCACACAATATACGAGAGGTCGCACCTGCGGGAACGGGGACCGTGACCGTTTTACGCTGTACAGTGGTGCCCTTGGCATGGCATTCTTGGCAGGGTGACTGGACGTGCATGCGAGTGCCATGGCAGTGCCGACATGTGCTCCGCATCACGAAGGGACCTGTGCTGATCGTTTCCTGTGAGGGCAGAGAGAACGGGACAGTTTCATGAAAGCAGTATAGGTTGTCCACCTTCATCTCAATGAATTCTGTTGGGTAATCGATGCTCTCTGAACACACACGGCAAAACAATGTTGAAGGGACAATAAGGACCAACATTAGAGGTACGTTTGACTGGTCCCTACTGCAGCCCGACTCAGATTGCGACCATGTGGAGTGTACTAGATATCAAAGCTACAGCACTACATGTCATATTGAAGCATACCTAAGCTAAACCCAGCTGCCACAGCAATTGGGCACTAGAGGTTCTCAGTGCTCTGAGCACCTTCGGAGGCTGCAAGCCAGAGTGCAGTGCTCTGAATAAAGCAGGCAATTTTTTTTTAAGGCTCGATTTCTACTAGCTAGCTAAGTAGCTCCCGGGAACAGTAATTGAGAGTGACCTTAATGCTGAGCTGTGCCTTAATGTTGAGCTGGATCGACATATTAGTAGGGGTGTGTAATTACTCGAACATCACCGTATCAAACTGCATACTGAATGTTTTAATAATTCAATTCGTGAATCAAATATCTACTATTTCGTTTTTCGAATATTCGACATATTCGATCTGGAGTCTCTCATGCTTGATGCTACTCAAGCAAGCATTTCACTTCGTTTTCGGCACAAAAGGAGCATTGAGTGAGCTGCGCAAGAGCTACCTGATGTCGGCCTGATACAGGATCGCATATACAGCGCCCAAACATCGTAATTCACAGAATGGTGCCGCGTCAGCTGGGACCACCTCTGTCGGTACAAGGCGATGGACGTCACACCGCTTCAACAGCCATAAATTCAACCTGCACGTGTGATGTCGGGACTGATCACTGGTGAGCCACCCATTCAAACATACTAGGCAAGCATTCTGCAACGGATTGCAGCCTGTTACCACATCGACCAGCAACTAATTTTCATCACGGCCACACTGCCTAGGCCATTAGGACTAATCAGCACTGCTTCATTGGGTGTCTGCGACTAAAGTTACGGAACGGTGCCAAATCGATGCAAATCTATGCACAGCAGCCGTGCAACACACGGGACGCTGACAAACTGCCTCACAAATGAAAGTGTATGGGGTGGCAGTGTACTGAAGTTGTTCACGGCCACCATCTTTGTGACATACCGTACGGCGGCCTCTTGCTCCCAACGCCATTCGTAGTCACACATTGGTGTCTTTGTGCAGCTTCGAGCAACCAATCGCAAGACTGGCTTGAGATTTACAGGGCAAGTGATATGACCTGGTAGCATGTATTTGCACAGGCAGTGGATGAACCAAAGAAGAGGGGGTGTCACGCGAACTTGCCGTGACCCTCCAGATTTCAGAATCTTTGATAGGTGGCAAATCCCACGCCGAACCTAACAATAAAACTGCATGGACGGCGCCTGCTCTTTACTGTAGATGCCAGTTAATATAGAGCGGTGCGTGAGTCACGTGTGCACGATCATTCTGTCTGTCTTGCAGGTTGGCCTTACAGCCCTTGATTATGTTAATCCTTTGAGGGTCGATTTTTCTCGCCATGTGACCACCCAAGGTCGATTTTTTTATTGTAGATTCCAATTCTTCTTGGGGACTTATTTCGAAAAAGATGTACCCCGATTTTTCTAGGGTGACCATTAAGTGAGAAAAAATATTTTGCGTTGGTGTATATGCACTCTTCATTCATGTATAACAATAAAAAAAATTAATAAACTTATGAGAATTAAAAATTTGATGCATTTTTATGCACTCATTGAAAATATGCACACGAGAATATTTCGCAAGTCTCGAATGTTCCTGCTCTTAGCTCTTACACTAATATGTATGTCCATAGCGTAATGGAACTGCGTAGGTGCGTACATTCAAGAAAACTGTTTGTTTGTGTGCCCATCAAAAAAGCAAAACGTGTGACAAACTTCCACTAATCTTCATCTTATTGTTAACCAGCTAGGGCAATTAGTTTTCGCGAGTCTCAAAAAAAAAAAGAAAAAGAAAAAGAAACAGAAATGCATGCACGGCGGCATCCTTCCTATGCGCACCCCTGTGAGCACTTAACGAGCGAGAAACAAGCGGTTGCGCTTTGAGCGATTAGTAACGAGATAGCCATCAGTTTTGCAAGTGCAAGAAGCTGAAACAGCCCGTGGAACAAAACCCAAACGGCCGCTTGTCCGTGCATGCGCCAATGCGAGGATGGCAGAATATAGATGCGCGGGAGCAAACGAGTGCTAAAACAAACTATGCAACGAAAACAAACACAGAGGAAGGCACACGAAAAGAATTCCCTGTATCCCCACATAGTGGCAGCACATGACAGAAAAGAAAAAGTTAGGAAATTGGCGCAATTTTTAAATATACAGATGAAGCCATAAATGTGAGGCATCGACCATTTTTGGACTTGTTAGCGGCGCCGTATATTTAGGTCATTGACTCTCAAATGGTTAAAATGAGAAATTCGAAACAGATATTGATAAAAAAGATATATTCCAGACCTTCACTGAGCTCTAATCAGCTGTAATAACACTGAGCTGTAATCAGTGCTGGCATACTAATTTGGCGTTTCCTTTAACGAGAGTAGTCTGTACTCTATATCTTGATTTCTCTATACCCAAGTTACTGAGCTTGCTACATTCTTGTTATGCAAAGCTAGGAGATGACCGAGAATGTGCCACACCGTGTTCTCTTGCTCAAAATTCATAAGCATTAAATTTTGTGATGCATGGATGAATAACTTTCTTGAGGTCCGTTGGTGCACGCGATTAGTGCGCAGCCGGCTGCTCCCATGTCAAGACAGAGAGGCCATGCCCCTCCGCCGCGTCGCGGGCCCGATGGACAGCCCAGAGCTGTGCTTCAAGGTCCGAGCTGCGTAGAGCTCAGTCCCATTCTTCCTTGGTGGTCCTGGCCCCCGGCGCCAGGGGGCAACCCCAGAGCACGCAAGCAAGGCTAGCTATTTATTCCTTACTGTATCAACACGCATTAAATTTTGTGAGAAATTTCCTAATACTCAATATTTTTTTTCTTGATTTGATTCAATATTCAATTCTAAATCTACTATTCGGTATTTGCACACTCCTACAGATTAGTGTTAACTTTTGTTCTGGGCTTAACTGACCAAAATCAGAGGGAAGAGAACATTTAGTATTTGCTGCAATGCTTCGCCTGCATCACCAAGGGAGTCATCACGAAGATTCAAGCAGTCTGGTGTGTTGCTTTCAGTTGCCAGTACTTCTGAAGTGGTGGCATCACTTCTCTTATGTTTGGTTTCCCTCATGCTCTATGTGCAAGCATAAGAGAAGTAATGCCATCAGTTCGGAAATACCCGACCAGTGACTTCTGATGTGGCACATTTCGCTGCGAATGATTTCTTACCATGCCTAATGTTGGACTGTGAAAATCACCCGCTGAAAATAACAGAAATAAGCTGAAAAGAGCAGAACTGGGAGCTACTAAATATGGCTGAAACAATATATGCAGTTGTTTCTCAAGTTGCAGAAAGGTCTGCAGAGCAGATCTCTCAATACCAGATCAATTCACAGCTTTGTATTTCATAAGAGTGTTCAAACAGGTTGACTGAGGTATGGCCAAATTTGTAAGCAAGCAAGAAGTAACTTTGTAAGTAAGCAAGAACTGACTGCAGTACAATTCTTACACTTGTAATCCAGAATTCACACAGAATTTTTGAATACGAACCTATGATACAGAGCAGTGCTAGATAACATGTTAGACTACTTCAGAAGTGCTTGAAAAACTGACACCCCTCAAATAAAGCAGCCTTGCAGTGAAACATTATTAAATTATGGGGCTTAACATCTCCAAACTGCACATACACGAGACGTACATGGCTGATAACAACAGTTGTTGTGCCATTACCACAAGCCCGGATTCCGAATCTGCAAGATGCGGAATCTATCCTGCGAGCGCCATAATTCTCCCTTCACAAGTCAAGATGCTGCGCCGTCGTGCGGGAGAAGCCTCGGCGAGCAGCGTGTTTGGACGCGTCCGCGTGTGCCAGACAGCCCGGCGCCGCACCTCCCTTTGCCTGGAGGTCACCGCGCGCGCGAACTTTGAACCGGGTGGCCAGCGCGGTCGCTGGTTGGACCCCTCGGACGACCGTCGTGTGCTGACTTTGTATTGGGCCGTTTGAGTGACAATGGTCCTCGGGGATTATAAAAGCAGCGACACGCCGCCTGAAAAACAGGATCCGCCAACCCACCGGGAGAGAGTGTCGCTCCCGACTGGGGTGAGATGTGTCACGCGTTTTCGCCGGACGTCGTCGTGCGAGAACAGTCGCGTTTGTTGTGAGCACTCGGCCCCAGTGCCGACCCGTTCATGTCCTGTATGATAACCTGTATATAATGTATAAAGTCCCTTTTGTTATTCTCATCGACGCCAGGCTCGGAGTCTTCGCTACCAACGCTCTGTCACGAAACGGGTGACGAGCTCTACGGGACCACAAAGCCGTAATCGTGGTGCAGCGGTACAAGTTCGTAACACTGGTGGCACCGGTTGGGTGTCGTAACACTGGCGGCACCGGTGGAAAGTTCGTAACACTGGATGGCAGCTATGGGATTGACCGGCATCAGCTACCTCGGCGCGGTGAGTGCCTGAAGTTTACCTCAAACACCAGACTTTCTCTGACACAGGTTATAGTAGCTTAGGGAAGGATTTGGTGCTGCATTGTGATAACCTTGAGTGTTTCAAGCCTAGTAAGAGTGTTTTGAAAACCAGGGGATGCTGAGGGGGTAAACAGGGCAGTGTGTGAAATACTTGCATATGTCTTACTAGTAGTGTTATAGTAGCGTACGGCAGGTATATTCAAAAAGGGTAAACAGCAGGAGGACAGTGTGAACGATGGAGAAGTACAAGGTGAAGGAACTTCTCGAAATTTGTGAGGAGTTGGGCATTGAGTTGGGCTCAACCAAAAGAAAGAATGCGATCCTTGAGGTCATGAGGACTGGGGACGTAACGGCTGAGGAAGCCGCTGAGGCCTGGGCGGATATCAAGGAACGTCGGGAAAGGGAGGAAAGGGAGAAGGAACGTTGCGAGCAGGAAAGGAGAGAACAGCAACGTCGCGAGGAGGAAAAGGAGGAAAGGAGAGAGATTCGTGAGCACGAGCTTAAAATGAAAGAGTTGGAGACCCGAAATAGCTCGCCAGCGCCTAGTCTCACTTCTAATGTTCCCAGAATACGCGATCAACTTCCACCCTTTGTCGTCGGAGAGGATATGGCCAAATACCTCGTGAAATTTGAGCACGTCTGCGAACGGAATAGCATTGAGCGATCCCTTTGGGCACAGAATCTGTTAGCCTTGCTTCCTGGGGAGGCATCAGACGTAATAACTTGCTTATCGAAAGAGGCGTTTGAGAGCTACAGTGATGTGAAGGAAGCGCTACTGCGGAAGTACAAATTGTCGCCCGAAGCTTTCCGGCAGAGGTTCCGGTATGCAAAAAAGGGCAAGGAGTCGAATGTTGACTTCGCGTTTCGTCTAAAAGCCGACCTGGTGGAATGGCTGAAGGGCGAAGAGGTTTACGACGACCGCGACAAAATTGTCGAATGCATCGCGTTGGAGCAGTTCTACCGTTGCATTGATGAGGATGTCCGGCTCTGGCTGCAAGATAGGCTAAAGGAGGTTAAGCTAAACAAGGCAGCAGAGTTAGCGGAAGAGTATTACACCCGCCGCAGCTTGCACAGCAAGGCAGTGCGCATAGAAAAAGCAGATAGAAGAGATGGGTTTTACGGGAAGCCCGACGAACGGAAGGAAATCACGCGTCGCGAGTTTCGGGACGACGAATCCCTTACCAAAGAAACTGTAAGGGAAGGGCAGAATACATCTCAGAATGATGACGATGCTCCGAAACAGCGAAACGAAATGACGCGTTCTTTTGAAAAACGGAAACCGTTAACCTGCTACAATTGCAAAAAGCAAGGGCACATCGCTGCAAGCTGCCCAGAGAGAATTGCTTTTGCAACGATACAGGAAACTCACAAGAACATACGTCTATTGGAGCCCTATGTGCAGGAAATTAAGGTAAACGGCAAGAAGTGCCGAGCACTGCGGGACTCTGCAGCAACTATGGACGTTGTTCACCCGTCTTTCGTCTCCTCGAGTGATTTTACGGGAGAGTGCGTTAGGATACGGCAAGTGGCCGAGAAGGAGAGTGTCTGTTTACCGATCGCAACGGTTATCATTGAAGGAGAGTTTGGGAAACTTAACGCCGAAGCCGCTGTGTCAGCCGCCCTCCCGGAGCAATTTTCCTACCTCTTCTCAAATAGCTCGGAGCAGCTGCTGAGGGATCAGGGCAAATCATTCTTTGCCGACGTGGCGTACATGGCCCCCACGCGATCCAAAGCGCGCCCGCTGTCGAGGGAACTTGACTTAGCGTCGGTGAGCGAAAGGCGGTGCGGCACACGGACCGATCACGGTAACTTGAGTGGCGAGCAGTCACGGGAGAGGCAGAGCTCGGAGGCTGGCCTAGACGAGCGGGTCCTGGAAGTGAGTGGGAGTGACGCGTGCAGTGCTAGCCGCGATATAGACTCGACGCCGCAATTAGGCGACGCGGGCTCCACACTCGCTCCGGTTTCCGCCAGCCGGCAGGAGCAGGCTGCAGTTGAAAGAAAAAGTCTGATTCGCGAGCAACAGGAAGGCTGTTCATTAGCCGATCTGAGGAAGAGCGTCAAACGGGGAGTGAAAAAAAAGAGGGTTTCATTTGGCAAGGAATCTGGCTTATTGTACCACCGCTACACGGATAAGCAGGGTCGCAAATATAAGCAGCTTCGGATTCCGCGAAAATATCGCCGGGAAAAATGAATGACCTCATTTGCTTCCTCAGAAGTATGTTTTCGGTCCAAGTGATTTCAAGGGGACCATTCTATTTGTCATTATTATTGCTGATTATTAATTGTTTCTATTTTGGTGTGTTGTTGATTTGAAAACTGATTGTTTGAGCCTTGTGTGCTAGATCGTACACCTGCCTCTTGTTGCAGCGGGAGCAAAAGGGGATAGCGATTTAGTTAGGTTGATTTGGATTATGGCCTTGTCTGGTGTTTGACGGGAGACAGAGGGCACTTGTTCGTGTTGGGTGTTGCCTTTTGCCGGTCGGTTTTGCAAGCTGCAGAACGACCAAGCGGGACCAGTGGCGAGAAGCAAGGTCTTAGGAACGACCCGAGCGGAGCTGGTCAAGGTGCCTTGGCGACGACACGGTGAGCAGAGCTCCTGTCCTGGCGAGTCGGACCTGGGCACGTGAAGTTACCTGGCGTCCCGACACTGGACGTGAACTTGGACGAGCCTGACGAACGTGCGCGCCTGGCATCCGAGCCACGTGGAGGCAGCTCGTCTTCCCGGCGCCTTATCTGAGGGCGGGGATGCTGTTGTGCCATTACCACAAGCCCGGATTCCGAATCTGCAAGATGCGGAATCTATCCTGCGAGCGCCATAATTCTCCCTTCACAAGTCAAGATGCTGCGCCGTCGTGCGGGAGAAGCCTCGGCGAGCAGCGTGTTTGGACGCGTCCGCGTGTGCCAGACAGCCCGGCGCCGCACCTCCCTTTGCCTGGAGGTCACCGCGCGCGCGAGCTTTGAACCGGGTGGCCAGCGCGGTCGCTGGTTGGACCCCTCGGACGACCGTCGTGTGCTGACTTTGTATTGGGCCGTTTGAGTGACAATGGTCCTCGGGGATTATAAAAGCAGCGACACGCCGCCTGAAAAACAGGATCCGCCAACCCACCGGGAGAGAGTGTCGCTCCCGACTGGGGTGAGATGTGTCACACGTTTTCGCCGGACGTCGTCGTGCGAGAACAGTCGCGTTTGTTGTGAGCACTCGGCCCCAGTGCCGACCCGTTCATGTCCTGTATGATAACCTGTATATAATGTATAAAGTCCCTTTTGTTATTCTCATCGACGCCAGGCTCGGAGTCTTCGCTACCAACGCTCTGTCACGAAACGGGTGACGAGCTCTACGGGACCACAAAGCCGTAATCGTGGTGCAGCGGTACAAGTTCGTAACACTGGTGGCACCGGTTGGGTGTCGTAACACTGGCGGCACCGGTGGAAAGTTCGTAACACAGTGCACTGAAAACGAAGACGAAGGAAAGCGTAGACGCAACACAAGCGTTGAATATCAACTGGCTAATTTATTGAGTGAACGAGTTACATACAATTCAACAGTGCATGTGCCTGCAAGGCATCAAAACACCATGACAAGGGATCATGGTTAGATCAATCAAAACAAAATAAATATGCAAGAGAAAAAGGGAAAGAGTGGCAAAACATGAAATGCTGCGAGTCGCTCAACCATCACCGATTTGCGTAATATAAAAAAAGAAATTTCTTTTTTGTGGAGAGCTATTGAGGGCCGACTAAAGCACCTTGGTCTTGCTTTATGCTATAGGTGTCACAAATTTCAGGCATCAATTGGTCTGGATCGTGAAACAGAATTTTGGTTCACGCAATTTCTGAATTGCACATCACAGTAGAGGGCTTCAGATTAGTTTTGACCAGCTGGAGTTCATCAATGTGCACCCAGACCACAGTAGACGAACGTTGCCTTTTGCCTCCATCAAAATGCAGCCATGCCAACCAAGTGTCAAACATGCAATCTCATGCTCAGCAGCGCAATGTCATAGCCATTGAGCAATTGCAGCGGGTAGCTGTGCAGTTGTCCCAAAGAAATGCGCAACAGTAAATTCCATACCGTCACCCCTGTAAGTGTCAGCCAACTCACCATGCCACTGCCATTGCAGAATGGGCACCGGATCAGCTTGGTACCAGGTTCACTGCGGGTGCCTTGGCAACGACGGCACGTGTCGACCACGTTGACTGTCACATCCTTGTTAACCCCTCGGGCAGCTTGTTGGAAGGTCAAGTTGAGGATTACCTGTTATTAGAAGCTCAGCAGTAAGTAGATGTGGATGTGCTAATTACTCCATTATTGTGCAGCTCTCATGCCTGCTAATCATTGGGGTCACTTTGCACACCAATCAGACTCTGTGATGGGTGGCATCTGTGCATGTATTTCAGAGGCCACCAAAGGCAATATAGCGGAAACTGAGACAGAACATCAGCAAACAGCATACTAACGTGCAGTTTTCATAGTGCAGTAATGGAGCTTACCTCCTTCAACTTCCTTTCATACACTCGATTCTCATTATAAACAAAGTTGAATGGAGAGCCAATATTACATGACTATATTCGTTCCTTCATTATATCCATTATTGCCATTTTCTGCAATATATGCCCAACGGAGTGCACAATTGTAAACATGGAAATAAGAAGACGGCACCGTGGCCCGTGGAACCACTACACGGCCATGGATGAGATGAAATTTGAATAAAACAACAAAAGAATTTTCAGCATGCGCAACACGTGACTTAGCATCTGATGCAACAGCTTTTACAGAAGCCTTCTGTTCCATTTTTATGGCCTTTCAGGTACACTTTCCACTTGGCTCGTTGTGGTCGAGCAACAGGTGGTGCACAACACAGCACTCTACTGTGTGATCAAGGAGGCAAGCGAACTTTCCCGTGCCGACTTGGCTCGGCTGGCTTATGGCCTTCGAAATTTCAGCAATGCTAATGCGATCTCGGAAGCGACACCCAGCTGCCAGCCAATGCGGCATGCTGCAGGGAGAGAAGTGAATGCATGACCTGGGCGTGACCCCGAGATTGTGCCAAGGAAGTCCCCGAGGCCAGACCCAGATGTGGCTGCCTGCGTGGCGTGCCTTAGAGAAAGAGAGAAGTGAATGCACTAATCTTTCGCACGTAGCCATTCAGCATGGCGTGCCTCACATAGGCTTGCGCGTGACCCCTGAGATTGCATCGGGGAGATCTCAGAGGACACACCAAGCTGCGTGCGGCAGTGAGAAAGACTAGTGTTGCTCGACAACGTATTTGACACGGTGAAGCGGGAATTTTGAACTGCCACAGCAAATGAGTGCTGAACACCATGGAAAGCAATGCACTTGACGCGTAACCATCGGTATTTTTTGGTTTAGGAGACAAATCTGGTTATCCACTGGCAGGACAATCTCACTTCATTAAACGAAGGTTTTAAATACCTGTATCTCGTGGGTATTTCAAGTGGAATTTCATTTACTTCCGTTATATCTATTATTTCTTTATATCCCATTCTGTTATAACGAAGTAAGAGTATTACAGTAGACTTGTGCTAATTTGACTCCAATTAATTCAATTGATTAGTTAATTCAGTTCTGACCTAATGTCCCGGCCGGTGCCCGTGCATTTCTATGGGCTCAAACTTTTGTTATTTCAATACTAAAATTGGCTTTCGCCAGATAATTGAAACTTGGTCAGTCAGCATGCACTCCTATGTAACCCCAATAGAGACTCCTTTCAGTGACAGCGTCTCTCGGCATAGCTTAGAGGACAGTAAATGCATTGAACACCCGTCATCTCTCATCAAAAACACCTTTTCAGCCTGCCCTAGAATGATTTTCAAGCAATAACCATGGCTCACTATGTCTGATTACGGTATTTACCAAATTCTAAAGGGTAAATTTTCTTTGTTTTCTTTGTATTTCTTTGTACTGTATCTAAATTGTATCTGCACAAATATTTATACTGTATTCTAAGTGACCTTCAGGTTCAGCAGGGAAAATACAGGGAAGGCTGGAGATGGAAATTCGAGATGATGAGCAAAATGAGAACAAGGTAAAAGCAGGAGCCAACGTTTCGAGGAACGGACTTGTCTTTTTCAAGGCTTTCCTCGGCACTGTATATATAGGTACGGTTCTTCTAAAGTGAAGAGGGGGTAAGGTGGGTGGGCGAGGCAACAATCGAGGGGGTATTAACGGAGAGGGTGTAGGATTGAAAAGAAAGGTGTGCTATTCAATGTCAATGGAGGAATGTGAGGTAGCGCCGTATGTCAGCCGGTTGACGTTTCACTGCAGGTTCCTTTTTTCATGGAAGGGGTTTGGACGATGGGTGAGGGAGGATTTGTTCTTCTCGAGGCCAGTGAACTATCATCTCTTTGCAAGAAAAAATAAAAGAAGCAGCAGAAAGTGTTGCTCATGGAAAAATAAACAAATAAAGTGGAATAAATATTTGAATAAAAGAACAAAAGAAAGGGAGAAGAAAAATAAAAGCACTAAGGAAACCAACGAAAATTAAGTGCTGTTGCCTATAGTTTGAAATTTGGCATAGCGGATAGATTCTAAAGCTCCCTTTGACACATTTATGCCTATTGGTTGCAATGTCTTGAACTTATAGATCAGGTATGATTCTCTGCCTTTTCTGTCTCGTGCAGAAAGGAAATTTAACTGTAGGATGCAGAGTTTAAGGGGGGATGCTAGGCTCAAGAGTCAACTTTTGAACTACTGCATCAATTTTTATCAAATTTTCAGCGACTGTTTATAATCTGCTCATTAGAATATATTCAAAGTTTCAATGCACTAGCTCAAACAGACAAAACGTTATAGCTCTCATATTCAGCAATCATGTGTCTCAGCTTAGGAAAACTATCATTTGAAAAATAATGGAGATATATCAACTGTTTGTAATTAGATATCTTCTAGATGGTTCATACTGCAAGATAAGACCGCTCGCATGCTTTTTATGCAATTTCTATAAAAATGTCATCAATCTAAAAACAAAGTTCAATTTTTTTGTTGTCATTACATGTCAGACATCTCAAAATATTTTCTGTTAGAAACTATTTAGCACCCTAAAAAGTATCTTATCTTGTTCCTGAGAAAATTTCAGTCCAGAAACCACCTTGAAAGCATCTTTTGGCAATGTAGTTTAGAAATGATTGTTTTCCTAACGGTTTTGTTTCCCCAAAAAGTGCAAACTCAGAAAAATGAGTTCAAAGATTTGAGAACATGCTATTTTATTTTGTGGTAAAAAATAATTAATCAAAGTGCCCTGCTCCATAGGTCGGGCCCTCATCTTCAACGCGACGCTGTTCTGTGGCAATTGCTTCAAGCCCTCTTTTCTTTTCTCAACTTTAGAGCTGTCCATCGCCCTTGCCTTCGCTCGGGCAATGCTTTGATGGGTTGCTTGTTGGACGTGCTTCATCGTCTGGACTCCATGTTCTAGTTCCAGCTTGTCAAATACTCTCTTGATGCCACGTGCACCCTCATGTTTGTGGTGCATGGGCATTGGCGCGTCCATACCCGCAAAAAAGTTTGCCATGGTTTTGTAGTTCATGCCGCAGATACGGCTTGCAACCACGAGGCGCAATGAAAGCTCAGGCTGCCGACTGGACTTCACAGGTGGAGCATGCGCGGCCTTCTTGACTTCACCACACCATCTACACATCACGACAAACTCCAGATTCACACCCGCACCGATTTCTTCCAAGTCCAACGACTGTCCGTGACAATGCGGGCACAGAAGCGATGTTACCACCGCCTTGATGGCTGTAACTTTTACAAAACGGTAGCCGCTGGGCTCCGGCGTTTCCTCGCTTTCGTCGGCAGGACCCTGGCAAAGTAGCGCGACCTTCCTTTCAAATGTCGTCAATTGGCACTCACCACCATCAGCAGAACCAGTAGACATTTCCATAGGTGACGAACCACCATCGGAGCTTGTAGGGTTCGCATCAGCCGCCGGCAGCAGGCTTGGGCTTGGCGAACGCACAGGCAGACGCTCACTTGCTGGCGGTCGCCCAGTGCTGTTTAGGCCTCTCGCTTTCGTCGTGCGTTTTCGCTTCCCGAAGCTTTTCCGTGTCGAAGCCTTCGTTGCGGGCATCTTCGGGTCACACCACCGGTCACCCGATGATCGCAATAAGCTCACAGAAGGAAGATATAGCAACACATAGCAAGCGTCGAGCGCAACCAAAGCAGGAACGACTCCAAATGGCGCGAAAACAGCGTTGGGTGGTCACGTGGTACATTTCCGCCAATCCTAGCTTCTGTTTCGGTTTGCCACCCACTGCTTCGGTTCGAGCTCCTGTTTCGGTTTCTGCGGCCAGTAATATGCCTTTCTTTTTTAGTTCTTCGATAGTTGCCTTGCATAGTCTCGATGGAAAGTATTCCGTCACTAAACAGCGCGAAAAACAAGCTTTCTATCACAGGCATTCACTTCACGTTCGGTTTTTTGCCCGCACCGTGGCCGCGTCTTGAAAAGAGCGTTCACAGACGCCTTCGACGGCAAATACGCCCCACCGCGTCGTGAAAAAAATTCGTTTTCTTCTTTTCTACTTCTCCGATAACAACCAAACCTGGTGAGAATATTGTTCATTAAACCAGCAATCCAAAACAACTCAAGCTTTAAAACACATTTTTTTCCCGAAAATCGGTATTTTAGCCCCGCATCCCCCCTTAAGTTCATCAAGGTCATGACCTGGTTGGTTGAAATGCTAAGCGACGGCCTAGGGGAGGTATTTAGCTGTGTCCACGCAATGTCCGTTTAACCTGACGTTCATTGATTGTCCTGTTTCACAGATATATTATGTCTTACAGAAAGTACATTCAAGCATATAAGTGTTGGACATATCGCTCATCATTGCTGCAGTCGTTGGTCATCACCCCCTAGGTGGAATTTCCCATCCAACCACCCAGGTCAAAGTCCTCCCTGTTTCTCTGTGCGTCCTTAATGTACAAATACCAACAACATACCTACGACCTTCCGTACCAGCCGGTCACCATCACCCCTAAGACGTCGGTCTCGTTCGCCACAGGCCCACCACTCTTCTTCCCCAGCGTTCGTGCCACAGGAAAACTAATCGGTGCAGCTCCCGGAGGTGACGCTGCATAAACGTCCTGGCCTGCAAATCATCTGACATTGTCTACCCCTGGAAGTATATTAGACGTTGAGGTGGATGGAGTCCCAGTCAAGTTTCTCCTCGACACCAGTGCTGTAATAAGTGCTGCCCATCGCACAAGGCTCAGAAAAGACCTCACGCCTGCGTACCCTCCGTAGCACGCATTGCCGACGGCAGTACGCCACCGGTTGTCGGCCATCAAACCACCGTTTTATTAGTTGTGGTAGAGCACTGTCCGTATGACCTGATTTTGGGGCTGGATTTTCTTTCAACCCATTATGCTCTAATAAACTACACTACAGGTGTCATGCACTTGGACCTTCCTTCTGACAGCTACTTTGTTTCTGGTGCACATCATCCGTCCCTGTGTTCTACCGAATTCGCCCGGTTGCCGCCTCAAGCTGCTGCTACTGTACCTTTTAACGCTCGACCACACATTCCTGATGGTGACTACATTGCCTCTTCGCTTGTCAATATTATTCTACAGCATGGCATCACACTCCCATGTACCATTGTTGATAATTCTATTTGCCTTCCCATTCTCAACTTTGCATCTGTTGCACATGTTCTTCCCGGTAACATGACAGTGGCCCGTCTGACACCTGTGCATGAGTACCAGGTATCTCCATTCTCACCCACTATTTCTGCCTTTGTCAGCCCCATCATGGCAGAGCTCCCATTCAGTTTCATCACCCTACTAGAATGTATATAAAATGATCGCTACTGACCTCTCTCCAGCTCAAACTGAAGACCCTAGGCGCATACTGATCAGTTACCGCAATATTTTTTATTTCGATGACCGCCTGCTCGGCCAGACAGCCATAATCAGTCATCAGATTGACACCGGCGGTGCGAGTCCCGTCCATTGCCACCCCTACCACGTGCCTGCTGCAGAGCGCAGCATCATTCAACACGAAGTCGCAAAGATGCTGAAGAAGAACATCATCGATCCTTCCGCTAGCCCGTGGTCTTCACCAGCTGTCCTGGCCAAGAAAACAGACAACACCTCGAGACTTCGTGTTAATTATCACCATCTGAACAAGATCACCGAAAAGGACGTGTATCCACTGCCTCGTATCGATGATGCAGTTGACTGTCTACATGAGGCAAAATATTTTTGATCGGTTGACCTCCGCTCGGGCTACTGGCAGATCGCTGTTGATGAGAAGTATCACGAGAAGACAGCCTTTATTACGCCTGATGGACTTTTTCAATTCAGAGTCGTGCCCTTCGGGCTTTGTAGTGCCCCAGCAACGTTTGAGAGAATGATGGACACGCTTCTCCGAGGCTCGAAGTGGACCATTTATCTGTGTTATCTCGATGACACAATCGTTTTTGCTCCAACATTTGAAACCCACATTAAGCGTCTCGCGACTGTCCTTGCTGTGTTTTGTGCTGCGAAACTTCAGCTCAACTCGTTGAAGTGTCACTGTGGTCGTTGTGAGATAAACGTTCTCGGGCACCTTGTAAACACCAATGAAATTCAACCTGACCCGGCCAATGTTTGAGCCGTGCAAGACTTTCCTGTGCCGCGCTCAGTTAAAGGGCCCCTGAAACGGTTCGGACAAATTTTGTAGACGCGTAGGGTACAGTATAAGTAGGACATTCGCACCACAATTAAGGTGAAGCGTTACGTATTAATGGAGCTACAAGCAATTAGAAGTTACCCTCCTCCCTAGCCATGCTTTTCCTCCTCAACTCGTTCGCCGAGCGAGCGGGGCTAAGCTCCGCCTTCACTGGTTTGACGTCACGATGCGACGTCACATCGTCCACTTCCGGTTGTTTTGGAGCCCGCCCCCGCCCGCGCGAGACCTCTCCGCTAGCCACTAGGCCGTCGACCCCTAGCGGAGCTATCGAAGCAGCGTGCGTTGCGAGCAATCTGTTGTAGCCCCGAACGTGTCTGGTATTCCGGTAACCACAGGCAAGCTGATCATTTCGGCAAATGACTGGAGGCATAAACTCAAGCTGATGAACGAACTTTAGCGTAGACGTACGTGAGCGGTCTGATCGGTCTGCACGGTCCATACACTTGTTGGCGCAGCGCTTAACCAGCCAAACAAAGCGCTAATATTGCTCTAACCAAGTGTAAAACATTTTAAACATTTATAAAAACAACGTGTTGATGATTACACTCCTGCGAAAAATACACGCCAGCAGCAAAGAAGAATACACTTCGTTGCTGCTACTGTGTATGGTTGAGCTCTGTGCCACCAGGTGGCTGCACCGTGCAGACCATTAACATTTGCCCTTCTGCTCATCTCATGGCTCATCCCGTTACGGCACAGTCAAGCGGCCAGGCCCTGTCCCCTTGCGCTTGCGTTTGCCCTAATACCGGACTCGCGAAACGCTATTGCGTTAGTTTTCTTCCGGTGTAAAGCGACGGCCACAAACGCGCAAATCCTGGCGCCGATCGGATAGCGGCAGTCCGATGCGCAGCAGCCAGTTCGCTCGTACGCTGCCTTGCAGAGGGACACGATGAGACAGCTTGCCATATTGCCAGTCGCTACGTTTGCAGTCCACAAGGCAACAAAGTCTAATCATAGTGCTCCCGAAAAGACAGACCGACTCTGACCACGGAGCTCTCGTCAAAATGGAGTACGTTGTACACAAGCAGACGACCATTGCTGTTTGCCAGAAGTGCTTAAGTGTACTGAAAAATTTTTCTTGTGCATTCTCTTTATGTTACTTTTTTTTATAAAAACAAATTAACCAACATTCCAACTATTACGAAGATCATTTGTTTACCATAAAGTTGGAAAAATTATCGATCACGCGCCCTGGTCAGCCAATCGGATAGCTCGCCCCACTGACTTCATATGGGTGATTTCGGTCATATGGGTAGGGGCGGCTTAAAATTCCGCCGAGCAGTGTGCTGCGATCGGCAACGATGTGCATTTTTAAAACCTTATAATAAATTACACGCTTTACGCGGAGCACTTAGATGTGTCAATTAATGATCAGAAGGATTACTCTTAACGACTCAGTACGTTTGCAGAAAATCGTCAAAAGCGTTTCAGGGTCCCTTTAAGGATTTCGCAGTTTCATAGGCTTATGCTCGTACTTTCATCACTTTGTTCAAAATTTTGCTGACGTTGCTCACCCTCACCAAGCTTTTAAAGAATGACATCACTTTGGCGTGGGGACAACGGCAGGCCGAAGCCTTCAATGCACTCATCAGACTCTTGACAATCTCCCCAATTTTAGCCCATTTGGCCCTTCAGTACCCACTGAAATCCGTAAAGGTGCTAGTGGTCACAGCATAGGTGCTGTTCTTACCCGGATTCAGCGTGGTCAAAAGTGTGTTATCGCTTACGCAAGCAGCCTTCTGTCCATGGCCGAGCGCAACTATTCTATCATGGAACGCAACTATTTTATCATGGAACAAGAGTGCCTAATGCTGGTTTGGGCGACAGTGAAGTTTCACCCATACCTATTTGGTCGCCATTTCCGTGTAATTACTGACCACCACGAGCTCTGCTGGCTCTCCTCGTTGAAGGACCCTACAGGATGTCTTGGTCGTTGGGCATTGCGCTTGCAAGAGTACACTTACTCTGTAGTGTACAAATCTGGCCGTTTACATCACGATGCAGATTGCTTATCCCGCCACCCTGTCAACCCACTGGAAGCCACAGACCTCAAATCTGACACCAGCATTATGTCCATCGCAGGCTTCCTCAACATTGACGATGAACAGCGCCGTGATCCTTTCTGTGAACCATCATGGATTGGTTAAGCTCGCCAACTCCCGATTCTTCTCTTCGTCTCTCTGTATTTCCAACAGAGTCCTGTACAAACGCAACTTACGCCCTCGTGGTGCTGACCTACTGCTGGCCGTACCAGGCCACCTTCAATGCACCGTGCTTCATCAACTCCCCAACGTGCCCACTGCTGGGCATCTCGGTGTTACTGGCACCTTTGACGAAGTTAGGTGCTGTTTCTTCTGGCCCAACCTCTACCACTCTGTGTGCCGGTATGTGACTGCTTGTGACCTGTGCCAGCGCTGGAAGCCCACTCACATGGCTGGGCTTTTACAACTCACTGATATTTCCACTGAGCCTTTCTTTCACATGGGACTTGACCTACTTGGTCCTTTCCCTTTCACAACTAAGGGCAACAAATGGTTGCAGTTGCAACCGATTACACCACACGCCTCGCCATTACAGGAGCTCTGCCTACAAGTTGTGCCACTGACGTCGCAGATTTCCTCCTACACAACGTCATCCTGCACCACTGTGCTCCACATCAGCTCCTCACGGATCAGGGACATTACTTCTTGTCAAAGGCCATTGATGATATCCTCCGTCTATGTTCTACTGAGCATCAAATAGCCACTGCTTATCATCCACAGACTAACGGTCTCACAGAGTGACTGAACAGAATGTTTACCGACATGCTAGCTATGTACGTTTCTCCTGACGACCAGGACTGGGACGTCACTCTGCCATATGTCACTTTCGTGTAAAATTCATCCCATCATGACACTGCAGGTTACTCATCGTTTTATCTACTGTTTGGCCGTGATACCTATTTGCCCCTGAATACTGTACTTCCACAAGTCACACAGCTGCACACCGTTTATGCCCACGATGCATTTCTATGGCAGCACAGGCCCGTCAGATTGCCCATGCTCGCCTCACTGATTCCCACGCTTCCCAGAAGTCCCATTACGATACGCACCATAGGGAGATGCAGTATTTACCTGGCTCCCTCGTGTTTCTGTGGTCACCATCTCGTCATGTGGGCCTATCGGGAACACTTCGGTTGAGCTATTCAGGTCCCTACCGAATCCTGCAACAGCTTTCGGATGCAACGTATGAGATTGCTCCCTAAGAGCCAGGTCTGTTGTCCGCACAGCCAAGAACCAATGTTGTTCATGTCTCCTGTTTAAAGCTCTACGTGCGTGGCCTTTGCCGAGCCATAATCACTTGTGCCGGGTCGGCGCTCCAACTCCGGCAGCGTAGTGTCGTGATGCAGAACAGGACATGCAGAGAAGAGACAATGAAGAAGTGCTGTTGTTGCTGGGGCGCTTTCATCGCCATGTTCTATTGCCAGCTGGTGCCTTCAGCATTCGCCTTGCATAACTATACACACAAAGTAAAACCTAGCTTTACCTTACTTACACTAGTTACGATGTAATTTATATGCTTGAATGTTCCTTCTGTAAGAAACAAAATATCAGTGAAACGGGACAATCAATGAACGTCAGGTTAAATGGACATTGCGCGAACCCAGCTAAAAAGCTTCCGAAAGCCGTTGCTGAGCATTTCAACCAACCAAGCCATAACTTTGACGAACTTAAACTCTACATCCCACAGTCGAATTTCCATTCTACGCGAGACATAATACAGAGAATCATACCTCATCCATAAGTTCAAGACATTGCAACCAATAGGCATAAATGTTTTTTCAAAGGAAGCATTAAAATCTATTCGCTATGCCAAATTTCAAACTATACTCAACAGCACTTAGTTATCTTTCATTGGGCTGCTTAGTGTTCTTTTTTTCTTTACTCCTCTTCTTTTGTTCTTCTATTTAAATATCTATTCTACTTCATTTGTTTATTTTTCCATGAGCACCACTTTATGCCGCTTCTTTTATTCTCTCATGGAGAGAAATGGTAGTTCACTGACCTCCAGCAGAGCAGATAATTCCCTTCCCCCCTCACCTGTCGTCCAAGCCTCTCACACAAAAAAATGAACCAGCAGTGACACGTCAGCCAGCTGACACATGGTGCTACCTCAAATTCCTCTATCGACATTGAATAGCACACCTTTCTTTTCAATCCGACACGCTCTCCGCTAATACATCCTGGGTTGTTGCCTCACCCACCCACCTTACCTTCTCTCCCCTTTAGAAGAACCGTACCTATATATACTGTGCCGAGGAAAGCGTATGTTGCCTTGAAAAAGACATGTCCACTCTTCGAAGCGTTGGCTCCTGATTTTACTTTGTTCTCATTTTGCTCATCTTCGGGTCTAGTAGAATGATTACTTGCATTGTTTGCTTAACTGCTACACAAAACTAATTTCATTTCAGCCTAACCAAGTTTCAGTCAGTCAACACCATAACAAGTGCACTGCTAGCGCCACCGCCACCATCGCACGTTCGAGCAAGACTCCATCGTGTCACCGGCATGTCTTTTTCCTATGACAGCAACGGAACAAACAACAGGTCTGTGAGTGAGGCCTAACCTTGGCTGTAGCAAACACTTAGACTATCCAACCTTACCTCTTGAGCTCCGCCGAAGCCGTACTGAGACTCCGAGAAGTCAAAGTCGGAGAATCCTGTCCGGCCACCGAGATCACCAAATATCTTGCGGAACAGTTCCTCCGGGTCAATGGTGGAGTGGAATCCCTCAGGACCCCAGGTGCCTTGTGGCCCGCCAGCACTGCCTGCACCACCGGCAAAGCCAGAGTCTGTCCCCCAGCTGTCATAATGTTGTCTCTTGCCTTCGTCGCTCAACACCTGCAAGGCAGAACATCCTACTGTCTTGATTTTATCATGAAATGTGGCAAGCACAAAATCAAGCCTGCGATCTCAAGCATCCAGGGTGTTTCTGAAACCAAGTGTCAGCAGCATGAATCAACAGGACATGAAAGCACAGAAACTAGTAACATTGGTTTGTTGTTTGTGTGCTTTCCTGTCCTGTATATTTGTACTGCAATTACTCGGGCTGCTGTAGCTTGTTTTGCAGTCCTGGTCAGCATATTTTGATGGCAGAAGTAGCAAAATTACTTCCATATTATGATTTCAGGGTGCATTACGCCCCTCCCCTCTGTACGGCTGAAATTATTTTGGGATTCTGTTACTTCGAACCACAGTGCTAATGGTAGAGTATGGTGACATATTTACTAACAAAGTATCTCAGCACTCCTATGCCGATAGTTTAGGTTTGCTCACTATCTGACAAGCTACTTTCCTAGTAAGCAGTCATATGCAGGGGAGCATACAATGCAATGTCATGCAAGGCCATAACTAGCAACAGCAGGAATAAAGTTCAAAATAATACAATAGCACAACCGGGCTTAGTTTTCTTTCAGGAGCGCGACTCGAACGCCTTAACTATCAGGGCTTTCATGAAATTTAGTAGACGCAACGTATGTTCATCTGCCTTTCTGCGGCTATCAACATCAGCTTCGAATATCAACATCAGCTGTTTCACGTCAACGTGGAATGGAAGTTTCTGTGACACTTCTTACTTCGTAGGCTTCGGATACTTCTTGGAATTTCTTCTGTGCCTCAGGGTCGCCCTTGTTGGTGTCTGGATGGTACTTTTTTGCGAGCTGCGCAAGAAAAAGCCCAGCGATAATCACAACATGCACTCGTCGCACTGTTGCACGGATATCAACGCGGGAGCACCACAATATGTAGTTGCAGCATGAAACGAAAAGGCCACGTACTTCAGCATAGAAAAAACAATTTGTTTACAATGCAGTATTCATCATTACAATCATTTCATCTTGCTGCCCTTACTGAGGTTTACCATCCTTCGAAATTTTCTCTACTTTTACCGATCAGCTGTTCTAGGCTTGCAAACTGGTCTTACGCAACCACATCCGTAAGTTTTACCTCATTTTACTCTATTAGACTTCACGTACCTGATAATATGCTTTCTTAATGTCCTTTTGACTCGCATTCCTTGGAACACCGAGGACATTGTAATAGTCCTTTCTCAGAAGGCTCGAGGAGACATGCAACTGTCTGGACTGCTGGCCGGCCACAAAACAGTTGGAGCTATTTCCTGGACAAACATAATGCTGTAAGTTGACGCTCTTTCGTACGAAACAAATGAATGAATGCGCGAAGCACCTATTAAAATTTTTCACAAACCAATTTCTAATGAGGCGATCCGCGGTAATAGTCCGCTCGACTTTGAGCACAGCACACAACAGCGGGCTAGATGCGCAGTGACACGAAGTGATGCATACATTGTCATAATCTCATGCTGATAAGTCTTAAACTTTAATTCCCCAGTCCCCTGCGAAACATGTGGCGAACCTACAACTCCTTCGACAGAGATCGCGTATGTTTGTTGCCAACACTATGACAACTTTTCGCCAAATAAAACAAAAAAAATCAAAATTTAGCAAATATAGCATAAGCACAATGTATTGCTGCAACGAAAAGCTGTATGTTCAATAAATTTATCAAAACATAAGTTATGAGCCTGAATATTTGTTTTGAAATTAGAAAGTCGCTTGATTTGGTCAGTTGTCAACAATGTGCAGAACGCGTCGACTGCTTGTGGTAGACGCCTACATGGCAGCTGTATTTGCATCGTCGATAAGAACTGTGTGAAATATGTGACGCGTTTGTTGGATTGACATCACACGACAGCGCACGGAACCAGTCTAAAACGTGTGAGTCTACTTTGTCAAGTGAGTCTCTCACGGTTTTGCCCAACTCTGCATCATGGCTGCCAAGCTAACGCTGCGGCAAAACTGGCGCGAGTGCGCCGCTTGGAAAGCGGAAAACCTGCCGCTCAACACGACGAACGATCAAGCCTGCAAGTTGTTCGATGCGGCGCTTACACAGTACGTAGGCTGGTACGACGACCCGACCCTTGGCGGGCTGTCTGGGACGCTGGAAAGTCTAAAAAAAACGGACCCACACTTCACCATGGGTCAGGTACTGAACGTCGGCCTGACACTTATCGGCTCCGGAGACAACGTTGTCAAAAACGCGAACCTATCCGGTGACCTCGACGTCCTGGACTCGATCGCGAGCCAAGGTCGACTGCCGCACCGCGAGCAACTTCACGTGGACGCCGTGCTTGCCTGGTCCCGGGGCCGGCTGTCGCGCGCCGCGTCGCTCTGGGAGGACATCCTCATCGACAACCCGACCGACATGCTGGCTCTGAAGTTCGCTCACGACACCTACTTCTACTTGGGCTACCAGCGCCAGATGCGTGACTCCGTAGCGCGTGTGCTACCGCACTGGAAGCCGTCCATGCCTCTATACTCGTACCTGCACGGCATGCTCGCCTTCGGCCTGTGCGAGACGAACCTGTACGACCAGGCGCGAAAGGCGGGCGAAGAGGCGCTCCGGCTCAACCGCAACGACGCGTGGGCCACGCACGCGCTGGCGCACGTGCACGAGATGCAGGCGGACCCGGACGGCGGCATCGCCTTCTTGAGCCGCACGCTGGCCGACTGGGAGCCGTGCGGCATGCTGGCCTGCCACAACTTCTGGCATTGGGCCGTCTACCACGTCGAGAAGGGTGAGGTCGAAGCGGCGATCGACATCTTCGACGGGCAGGTCTCGAAGCGTCTGCGCGACTCTGGCGCCATGCTGGACTACGTGGACGCCGCCTCGCTCCTGTACCGGCTGCAGCTGCGCGAAGTGCCGAAGCAGAAGCTGGCATCGCGCTGGCCGGGCGTATTCGACGTGGCGCAGGCGCACTACGACGACCGCGTGCTGGCCTTCAACCAGCTGCACTTCCTGATGGCCTTCCTGGGTGTCGGCGACGACGGCACGCAGCTCGTCGACCTGCAGCCGCAGCGAGACCTCGGGCGGCGCGAGGACGGTGGCTGGCCCGCCGACCAGCAGCGCATCCTGGCCGAAGTGGGCCTTCCCGTGATGCAAGCAATGGTGGCTCACAACCAGGGCCGTTTCGACGACGCGGCCGAGAAGCTGTCCGCCGTGCGGTACGATCTGTTGCGCATAGGCGGAAGCAACGCGCAGCGCGACGTCTTCGACCTGCTGCTCATCGACGCGGCCATCAGGTCCGAGCGCCACACCCGTCTGGCTGAGGCACTGCTCGCCGAACGCAGCCTGCTCCGGCCCAAATCGCCCATGCTCAAGAGCCTGAACGAGGCCCTGGCCAAGCGCTGCAGCCATAACGCTAAGAAGCCCGCGGGCGTTGATGCGTTTGTCTGAACGTATACCCTGCGCACTGAGGGTACTGGAATGGCCTGCTGAGGAGAGACTACGGTGGAACAGACTTTGAACGCTTCCGTATTCAACAAAGGAGAAACTGGGCTGGAAGTTTGCTCGGGACACTTTAGTCGTGTTAGAAAATGTTTCTTTCTTTCTTTCTTCCTTTCTTTCGTTCTTTCTTTCTTTCTTTCTTTCTTTCTTTCTTTCTTTCTTTCTTTCTTTCTTTCTTTCTTTCTTTAACACTGTATGCGAACCAGAACGTGCACTCGGTGATATTTTTTATGTCTATAGCGAAGCTTTTTTATTTATGCAAGCACATTCGCGAATGTGCTCCGTCCTTGCACCGTCGTTCATATGTAACATTCCACTGCAGGAGTAAGACAGTCCTTAAGCGAAAAACATGATCGCCAGACGCTCGGAGATGTAAACCAGCAGGTACCTTGAGATCGGACTTTTTCTTTAATGCTTTAAATGAAACACATGATGTATCACGAAGACTGCGCTCGCTTAATGGCTTATGCCCACAACCTACTGCGGTAAGCCCTCCGCGCTGCAGCACGCGGGCGTGCGCTCAGATTGCTCAGATGCTCAATGTCGGTACTCCGGCTAAGTTCACGGGACGGCCACAAGTGTCACGTGAACGAGCTGTGGCAGTAGGTACCCAGGTGGGCTCGTTTCGACGCGTGAAGCCAACGCACTCAGGCCGCTCACTGCGCGCCTAAACGATTGCGCAAGTTGGCAACAGCCGCTGTATGGACGCAATCATAAATCGGGGCGCTGTTCGCGGCCTTTTCCGTACAAAAGTGTTGGAACACAATAAATATTCACACAGACTCCGGTGTCTCTTGTCCGGTGGTTTTTGTGTCCTCTGTAGATTACAACCTATAAGTTCAGAAGCGTTCTTTGTAGGATTTGAATCTTATTAGGTTTCTGCTGTGATTACATACTACGTTAGGGCCCCTGAAACGGTTCGGACAAATTTTGTAGGCGCGTAGGGTACAGCTTAAGTTTACACCAGCAGCATAGAATACATTTTATTACTGCTACTGTGTCTGGTTCAGCTCTATGCCACCAGGTGGCTGCACCGTGCAGACCATTCACATTTGCGCTTCCGTTCATCCCATGAAACGACACGCAAGGGGACACGGCCAGACCCTGTTCCTTTGCGCTTGCGTTTGCCCTAATACCGGACTCGCGAAACGCTGTTGCGTTAGTAACCTTCTGGTGTAAAGTGACAGCCGCAATAGCGCAAATTCTGGCGCCGATCGGATAGCGACAGTCCGATGCGGTGCAGCCAGTCTGCTGGTATAGTGGCTTGCAGAGCGACGCGATGTCGCAGCTTGACATATTGCCAGTCGCCACGTTTGCAGTCCACAACGCAACAAAGTCGAATCATAGCGCTCGCGAAAAGACAGACCAACACTGATGGCGGAGCTCTCGTCAAAGACGGAGCACGTTGTAACACAAGCAGACGACACTTGCTGTGTGCCGGAAGGGCTTAAGTGTACTGAAAAATTGTTCTTGTGCATTCCCTTTATGTTACTTTCTTTTTATAAAAACAAATTAACTAACATTCCAACTATTACGAACATCATTTGTTTACCATAAAGTTGGAAAAATTATTGATCACGCGCCCTGGTCAGCCAATGGGATAGCTCGCCCCACTGACGTCATATGGGTGATCTGCGTCATACGGGTAGGGGCGGCTTAAGATTCCGCCGCGCAGTGTGCTGCGATTGGCAGCGATGTGCATTTTTAAAACCTTATGATAAATTACACGCTTTACGCAGGGCACTTAGATGCGTCAATTAATTATCAGAAGGACCTACTCTAACGACTCAGTACGTTTGTATAATATCGTCAAAGTCGTTTCAGGGTATTACACAATCTCGCTTTGCCATAGGCTGGTGTTGCCGTAAGCGGAATAGCAAACCAGAGAGAGAGAGAGAATAAAAAATTTTATTGAGTGAGTGCAGCTTTGGCGAGGCGTCCTCATTCCAGAATGCCTTGAGCTCGGACGGCGTCCTGGGCCCTCGCAATCAGCCGTTGCTGATCCTCGAGGTCGGAGCTGGCCAAGGCTCTCTCCCAAAGCTCGTTAGTGGGGTAAGGGTTCGGAGGATTTAATGGTGCCGCTGTGCCACCCCCTACTATGTGTCTGAACCAGAAATGAGGCAAGGAAAATAGGTGGTGACACCGCGTTGATATTTATGCTCTAGCTTGCCCTTACTATAGTATCCGAGATCGGGCGGCGCGACAGCGCGTGCTGCCGCATCTCGAAGGCATAACGTCATATGTTTTGGCATCGTTTGCGCGGCGCTATATGGTCTGCAATAAAAAGCGATTACATCGAGTTGCAAAGTAAGCAGAGATCTGACCTGGCAGCTTTTAAATACTTTCCAATCACAACGAACCGTGATGTGGTAGAAGAGGTAGAACTAGCTATAGTTCCGCTATAATCCAACCTGATTATGCCTCTTCTAGCACAAAAGAAAAACCAGTAGTTTGAAAGTATAATCTATCACGTTAACGTAGTGTTTCGTCTTAAAGTCATTTTATAGCGGCTGCGTCACCGTTAGAAGGGAAACTATCGGAACTGGGAAATCCCCATGAAACACCAAATGTTTCTTTCTTTGTGCAAGAACAGGAAAATGGTGCGGCAGGATCAAATGCGCGCTGACGTAACTCAAATTACTTCTTGTGCGACCATGCACGTGCTAAAGGCAAATGGGAAACTTGTAGCTTAATTTTCTTTTTTTTTATTTCGCTTTAGAGGTTCGGACAAATAAGAAAGCGACGTGTGGAAATCACGTATGAATGTAAATTATTTAGCAAGTGTTTTCAGTGCGTCCCAGTGTCATCAAAAAAGCTGAGGGCGCGGGGACATCAGCTCGCCCTTCGGCTCCACCCTCGTCCATTCTTATCCCCAGCTTTGTGGATGACTGCCACTGCTGCCATGCAGACGCTCCCACGATGCTCTCTTCTTTCCGCGGACCACTGTCCTGCTGACTACGCGCACACCGCGCGCATGTGTGCGTAGTCAGGAAAAGAGAGAGAGAGAGAAAGGAAGAAAGAAAGAAGATGAAGAAACGAAGTGGGGGGGGGGATGGTTAACAGGAAAAGAGAGAAAATGTGTGGACTATGACCAGTTCCGGTGCAGCCGATAGGTCCGCCTATTCGATGCGCCTTGCATTTCGTGGTCTAGTTCCCACCAATTCAGTGCCGGTTCGTGCCCGTGAAGAAACGGCGCTGCACCTGCTGCACGAACAATGCACTACATTTGTGACGAGTGCAGGGAACGTTGCGGACTCGATCCTGCACAAATCCTGCGCTGAGTGAAACGAGTGGCGACGTGCAGGTGCCGCCATAGCGAAGTGCAGCACCTCGTGAACTAGTTGAAAAAGTGCAAGCGAATCGAATGGACCTGATGGTGTCCCCAACCGTTCCAAAACGCAACGTGTAGGCGCAGTTTGTATAGTGTTGCGCATTAATTGCACGGCCGGTCCACAACCGCAGAATATAGCTAGCGATTTAAAAACATGCCATCTCTTTGTGACCGTATAGACACCCTCGAAGAAGGGGCCCAGTTGGTCAAAAAACGTCATGAACGCTTTTTGGTTTTGGCAGGTGTTAAAAAAAATAAGAGGAAGATCTGCCCGGTAATCACCCTCTCGCTCTGCGGAAAAGATTGCCGTGGGAAGTAGTGCGAGGGTCTGTTGCGTTTACTTATGCTTAATAAATGAAATAATGAAACGATAAATTAATGGAAATGAAAGTGATTGAAAAAACAATTTGCCGCAGATGGGAAACGATATCCCACAACCTTCACATGGGATTGTTCCCCACCTGCGGCAAGTTGTTTTTTCATTCACTTCATTTCCATTTACTTATCGTTTCTTTATTTCATTTATTAAGCACAAGTAATTTCCCCTATGTTGTACTTGGTGTCAGTGTCTGTTGGTTTCTCATGATATGACTAATAAAAATCGGGCACGTCGGTTAACCCCATTTTTTCTCGTTTTATAGGCGGTGAGTGATGATTTGTTGCGTTCTGGTCAAGAAAATGGCGCTTGCCCACTTCCGCGACATGCCTTTGGCGCTACGAAAGTGGTCGTTCCCCTTAAGTCGTATTTAGTGTTAGGTCTTACACCTTGGGGAGGGGGGTTGTACTTGGCTGTAAGGGTTTCTTGAGCCGAAGCTTGGTGTGGTCTTTCATTGCTTCCGTAGGGTGCGGACATGTCCACAGGCACACTTGAAGGGAACGTTCTGTAGCTGTTTCTATATCTGAGCATAATTTTGCCATACTTTCTTTCATCTTTGGAGAGCTGCGCAAAGTTTAGACCTCTACAGTTTATATAATATACAACAGCTGTGCAGGAAAAAGGAAAACAAAAAGCTGTGCATGCGCCACTTGTGTCCTTTCTTATGTGCTGCCCTGTACGCCGTATACCTTGATTTGCGCGCCTTTTTCCAAAACGAACCGGTGCCAATACGCCCAGCTCTTCTCAAACTTGCTGGTCCATCTATGGACGCCTTGTTTTATTCGCTGTCTGCCCGCGTTTCCTGCGCTCCGTACTTATTCTGCGTCAGATGGCAGCGCAGGTATATACAGTATTTTGTCGCACCATCCACGCCGCCTCTTTGTGCGCCTCGTACAGCCTTGGCCAACTTATGCCTCGACGGTCAGCGAAATAGATAGCGCTTTTAACCGGACAGAATACTGCGTTAAAAGCACGGACTCGCCCGTTCTTTTCGTTCCTCCCGCCGCGAATTCCAGCGCAGATAGACTCATTCATCAGTATGCGCTATAGCGTCAACCGCGCCGCCATCTTTAAACTACCAGCTTACGAATTATTGATGCTGCACAGTTTCCCGATCACTAACATCTACAAGAACGTAGCCTGCAACTTCTTCATTTATGTCTTTCTTCTTTTTTGCAAGTGTTCCGTACCTAAACATGTATAAATATTTTCCGGCTGCTATATATATACCCGTATATACGCTACAACGCATTCGGCACCCTTGCTGGAAGACAAATAGCGTCGTGAAGTCCTTCCCGTTCCGATAGCCGAGGACAGGCCACGGTTTCTGAAATTCAAGTTGTTCCGCGGTTAGAAACAAAACTGGAAATAAACCGTAGTGCGCGGAAATTGTTCGTTTTTACTTTCTTTGTTATGTCTTTATGTTGCAGGAAAAGACCCGACCAGTGAACGATGGGACCAAATGCCGCCTCGTAAAAAAACTCGTAGTATATATATATATATATATATATATATATATATATATATGTATATATATATATATGGGTGTGTGTGTGTGTGTGTGTGTGTGTGTGTGTGTGTGTGTTAAGCGGCGGAGGGGGGTACAGACTCTTGTTCTATGCCCACTACCGCATAAGGCGTCCTGTGCCTTAAGGAAACAAAAAAAAGCATTTGATGCCACATTACGGAAGCTGCATTCTCGCTTTAAGCTCGCATAAATTGGGCCAAGGTGCGCATCTCTTCTGTATCGCTCGCGAAGGGAATGCTTTGCGGTGCAATCCTGGATCGAGCGCCCAGAGCGCTTGCAAGGCCAGGGACGCACAAGCGGTTTTCGTTGTTGGAGTGGCTTCTCTTGTTTTTTTTCACCGGGCACCCCAGCGTGCTAATAATAAAGCGTGTACGGAGTCCGATTCCTGTTGAACGGGCGCCCTGAACGTTCGGCCGTGTAAACCGATAGATACCGATCGGATCCCTGCGCCATCTTGCGGACGTGCATGCAGTGAGACTGCGCAGACGACGCACGCTCTTTTAACGACGCATCCGCTTCTGGCACGCCATGCAGACGACAGAAAGGATCGAACCGTGCATGTATAGAGCTGCAGCGGCTCTGTACCGTTCGCAGGTCACAGGGCGCCCTATTTCGACTGACACAGCACTCTATGCGCATGGCGCACTTAGGATATCAATACAGGTTGGCAATGCGGTGTATATAGTTTCATTCCGAACCCGAATATCGCGGAATCTTCGGTCGGTGTAGCCGTCTGGAAAGCGGAAGTTGTTCGGGTTTACTTTCTTCTTTACATTTTCATTGTTGTAGGAAGAGACTCGACCAACGAACGAAGGGGACCAACTGCCGCCTAGGAAATGCCGCACCTCATTGTGCCATTGGCAAGCACACAGTGTCCTTTGGCATCAGCGTGAGGTTTGCAAGGGCGCACGCTGCCGCTTGGTTGCATAAGGCTTACTGTGGAAAGAAAAATAACAAATACTTACAAGCCATGCTGCTCCCTCCGCCTGTATCATATGGCACAGATCTACTCACTGAGCTGGATTACTTGAAGAGGCGGACATTACTTGTACAAGAAATCAAAATGCACTATTGACTAATTAACAAAATTTCACTAATATACGCACGTGCGTATTGAAATTTACGAGTTGAAGCACGTTTTTTCTCAAGGCACATCCACTTCGAACGAATTTTGAAACAAGCAGCAGTTTTGAGATAAGCGCTGTTAAACTTGTAGTGAAAATGGGATGCTCAGTTTAACCTACGGTTTTTAACAAAACATCTTGTCTATGCACTGAAGCTAAACAAATACTTGGACTGCCAATGTGTTTCGTTGCACACTTTGGGAAAGGACAGTATCTTAAGCTTGTATTTACGTGTTATCCTCAGTATTCGTTCCAAGTGCATATGACTTGCAATTTCACCGGCTATTATGGGTAAATTGCAACATGTGCCGAAAATAATTCGCTTAGATATATATATATATATATATATATATATATATATATATATATATATATATATATATATATATATATATATATATATATATATATATAGATATATATATATATATATATTGTAAGCATTTATGCGGACTTCATCTTCATCTGTACAAAGTCATCATCAATCATCGGCTCGTGTTCGTTTTTGCGTCGGCGCCATTTCTCCTTCTTGGAATAAAGCGTCGTCTCAACCGTGGTATTTCAAGTGGTGGAGGCGCTTTAAGATCCCTTCGACCTCAATCCACTTCAAGATCTCCCCTGGAGCTACGTTCGGGACGCCGCTTACGCCAAGAGGCCGCCATGTCGCAAGACCAGACCGCAGCATCCACCAGCTCGGTTCAAGTGCCAGCCACCCCCAATCCCAGCCCTGCCAACAACAGGTATCGCGACCCTGAAATCTTCTCTGGCTTGCCTGGTGAGGACGTTGAAGACTGGCTCGACAACTACGATCGTGTCAGCGAATACAACAACTGGAACGAGACATCGCGGTTAAACAACGTGCCATTTTACGTCTCTCAAGTAGCCAAGACATGGTTCCTGAATCATGAGAGAGACTTCCGGGATTGGTCGTCTTTCAGGGAGCACCTACGGCGGATTTTCGGCACGCCCACGGTTCGTTCAGAAGTTGCGAAAAAGAGGCTGTCTGAGCGCGTCCAGCATTATGGCGAATCGTATACCTCGTACATTGAGGACATCCTCGCGCTCTGCCGCCGTGTCGACAGTGCCATGCCAGAACCTGATCGCGTGCGACACCTTCTTAAGGGTATCGGATCTACTGCCTTCAACGCACTCGTCGCTCAAAACCCTTCGACAGTGTCGGACGTCGTCTCCGTCTGTCAGCGCCTCGACGCCCTGCAGTCAATCCGCTTGCAACCGGACTTTTCCGACAACCCCCTGGCAAACAGTATTGAGCTCCGGTCTATCATTCGAGCCATAATTCGTGAGGAATTGCAAGCGCATGGCTCAACCCCTTGCAGCAGCGCTCACGTCCAACCTGCTTCTACTGACCTGCGCGGTATTATTAAGGAGGAATTGGCCTCCCTGCAGACCGCCCAGCTTACCAACGCTTCTCCTTGCCCACAACCGGCTTCTTACGCCCAGATTGCTGCAATGCCAGCCGCGCCGTCTCCAATTACACCATCTGCGCCTGTTCACGATCACCTGGCACCTTTAGTCACCCGAGCTCCGAACCCGCCTTACTACTCTGCCTGGCGTTCGTCGAGGCCTATCTGCTACTACTGCGGCTTTCGAGGACATATCTCCCGGTTTTGCCGACGCCGCCAGCAAGACGAACGTCGTGGTTACGAGGCCTTTGAACGCGATGAGCCACCTACTCGCGTTTACCGCACTTATGACGATAATCCTCCTGTTCGCCGATCTCCATCTCCAGCCGACTTATCCCAAACCGCACTCAACACACGTGCCTCGAGACGCCGCTCCCCATCGCCGCTCCGACGTTCTGTTTCGCCACTTCGACCTGTCTCCCAACTCCATGTCCAGCGACCGGAAAACTAACCAGTGCAGTTTTTGGAGGGAAAACTGCATCACCGCGAAGTGCTCCAAGTCCTCCTGAACGTCCTTCGAACATGTTATTGGTGTCTGTGGAGGGTGTGCCTTTGTTAGCTCTGATTGACACGGGAGCAACTATATCTGTTATGCGTGCCGACCTGTGCTCTCGTCTGCGGAAAGTGAAGACGCCTTATACTGGATCATCCCTGATTGGGGCTAATGGAGCAATCATTCGACCATCAGCCCACTGTACAGCACGCGTCTTCATTGATGGTATCTGTCATCACATTAAGTTCGCGATTTTATTCCCGTGCGCTCATGAACTAATTTTAGGTTGGGACTTTCTCTCGTTAGCGTCCGCTTTAATCTCTTGCCGTCAACGTGTAGTCCATATGAGCGAGACCGTTCATTGCAGCGGGAGTACCGATGAGCCACGACTGCGTTTTCTCACCGCTGCCGATTCTGTACTGCCTCCCGGCCACGAGCACGTCATAAGTCTCTCTTCTACGGACATCACCAATGGTGACGTGTTCATCACTCCTTACGGTCGCTGTCTTGCCCGTGGGATTGTCTTCGCTTCCTGCATGGTGCGGTTCAAAGAAAGCTTTGCATTAATCATCGCTTTAAATGCGACCACTGAGACAATCCTCCTACCTCAAGGCTCCGCAGTGACCTGTTATGTGGATACCCAACCAGTCTCCCTGCTTCCTCTTGCCGCCTCGCCAGCTCTTCCTCAAGAGGACAAATCTGCTTCATCTGCCCTTACTTCCGTGATAAGCCCTGACCTTACTGCTGCTCAACATGAAGCGTTGCTAAAATTGCTTACGAAGCACCAGGCCTCCTTCGATATGGATACTTCGTCCCTCGGACAGACTTCCGTTGCCTTCCATCGTATCGACACCGATGGCCAGACTATTGTACGCCGTCGTCCCTACCGAGTCTCTTTGGCCGAACGCAAAATCATCGAGGAGAACGTCGCCGATATGCTGAAAAGAAACGTCATACGTCCCTCCGCCAGTGCTTGGTCATCACCCGTCGTTTTGGTGCAGAAGAAGGATGGATCGGTACGATTTTGTGTTGACTACCGTGCGCTAAACAAGATCACCCGTAAGGATGTATATCCGATGCCCCGTATCGATGACGCCCTTGATTCGTTGCAAGGCGCGCAATATTTCTCCAGCCTTGATCTTCGCTCCGGATATTGGCAAATCCCAATGCACGAAGCGGACAAAGAAAAGACCGCCTTTTCTACTCCGGATGGTCTTTATGAGTTTAATGTAATGCCTTTCGGTCTAGGCAATGCTCCCGCCACATTTGAAAGAATGATCGACACGGTTCTTAGCGGCCTCAAGTGGAAAACCTGTCTATGTTACCTCGACGACATCGTCGTGTTTTCTTCGACTTTCACTGACCATCTGCGACGCTTAGATGAAGTGCTGACATGCCTTTCTAATGCCGGACTTCAACTAAACACGAGGAAGTGCCGTTTCGCTAGCACAACGATTAAAGTCCTGGGTCATCTCGTTAGCAAAGACGGCATCCAGCCCGATCCGGATAAAATTTCCGCGGTGCTCAACTTTCCACGTCCACTTCGTCCAAAAGAACTGCGCAGCTTCATTGGACTCGCCTCATACTTTCGACGTTTTATCCGGAACTTTGCCAGCATTGCCTCGCCCCTCCACAAGCTCCTTGCTAGTGCCAGTTCCTTCGATTGGAACGATCAGTGTGAAGCCGCGTTCCAAGAACTCAAGCGCGCACTAACATCCCCACCTGTTCTTTGTCATTTTGATGACAAGGCGCCCACATTAGTGCATACTGACGCCAGCGGTCACGGAATTGGTGCCGTACTGCTGCAGCGCGACCACGAATTTCGCGAAAAAGTTGTTGCATATGCAAGCCGCGCTCTCACTTCCGCGGAAAAGAAGTACTCGATAACCGAACAAGAGTATTTGGCTGTTGTCTGGTCCATCCAGAAATTTCGTCCATACCTCCACGGTCGACATTTCACGGTTGTGACCGACCACCATGCCCTATGTTGGTTGTCGACGATCAAAAACTTGTCCGGGCGCCTTGGCCGCTGGATACTCCGATTGCAAGCATATGATTTCAATGTAATATATAAGTCCGGACGGAAGCACCAAGATGCCGATGCTCTTTCACGATGCCCATTACCACCATCATCGGAGCACATCACATCACCTTGTCAAATTGGCCGCACGGAGGACGCTTCGTCTCTTACACCGATTTCTTCCTTGACTTCACCAAACCGCCTTTCAGTGCTTTCCACTCACCAGCGCGCCGATTCCTATTGCCATAGTATCATCAATCGCCTTAGCGGTGTTTCATCTCCACCCAATGCCAGGCTACGGAAACAACTCAAACTGTTCAAGTTTGAAGACGACGTGCTCTACCGGTACATTTTTCACCCAGAAGGCCATCGATGGGTTCCCGTCCTACCGCGCTCTTCGCGCTGCAGTTCTGCAGGCCTCACACGATGACCCGACGTCAGGCCACTTGGGTTACAACAAAACACACGAGCGCATACGCAGCCGATTCTATTGGCCAGGCCTTTCCACGAGCATAGCTCGATATGTTGCCTCGTGCACGCTTTGCCAACACCGTAAGCGACCTACTACTGCTCCGGTCGGGACCCTACAACCACTTCCTTGTCCAGCACAACCCTTCTCTGTCGTCGGCATTGACCTTTTCGGGCCACTCCCACCTACTCCAGACGGCAACCGATGGATCGTCACTGCTGTTGACCATTTGACCCGGTACGCTGAAACAGCCTCAATACGCTCAGGAGCTGCCTCAGAAGTAGCGGCCTTCTTCTTGCAGGCTGTCTACTTACGTCATGGGGCGCCTCACGTTCTTTTGAGTGACCGAGGCAAGACATTTCTTTCAAGCACTCTTCATCAAGTTCTGCAAGCGTCCAACACCGTGCACAAGACAACGTCTAGCTACCACCCTCAAACCAACGGCCTAACAGAGCGATTTCATCGCACGCTGTGTGACATGCTATCCATGTATATTCAACCTGATCATCGTAACTGGGATGCGATTCTCCCATTTGTAACATTTGCGTACAACACGTCTGTTCAACGGACCACCGGATACTCTCCGTTTTTCTTAGTATACGGCCGCCACCCAACCTCATCACTCGACGTTTCTTTCTTCTCTGGCCCCGTCAACGCTTCACCATTCATCTGCGACCAGTTTGTGTCTCGTCTTGCCCAATGTCGTCGTCGCGCCCGTATGAACACTGCAGCCAGCCAAGACGATCGCAAACATCGGTACGATGCCTCTCATCGCGCCGTTTCCTACCGCCCTGGTGACGATGTGCTTCTATGGACCCCTGCGCGAACACCCGGTTTATGTGAGAAGCTTGAGTCTCGATATCTTGGCCCCTACAAAGTCATCGAGCAGACCTCGCCGGTGAACTATCGCGTTACACCTGTTGAGGCCCCAACCGACCGACGCTGCCGCGGAACAGAGATCGTGCACGTTTCTCGCCTGAAGCCCTTTCATATCCGTTCCACTGTCTAATGTGCGGCCAGGCTGGCCGCTTCCGTCCACGGGGGAAATTAGTGTAAGCATTTATGCGGACTTCATCTTCATCTGTACAAAGTCATCATCAATCATCGGCTCGTGTTCGTTTTTGCGTCGGCGCCATTTCTCCTTCTTGGAATAAAGCGTCGTCTCAACCGTGGTATTTCAATATATATATATATATATATATATATATATATCCAGTGTGTATGGTCGTTTACCGCTACACAGTGAACTACCTCCGAGCAATCCGCCGCGGTGGCTTAGCGGGGTGTTGCGCTGGTGAGCTCGAGGTCGCAGGATCGAACCCCGCATTTCGATGAGGACGAAATGCGAAAACGCCCGTGTCCCGTGCATTGGGGGCACGTTATAATAACGATCCCCTGGTGGTCGGTATTAATCCGGGGTCCCCCACTACGGCGTGCCTCACAATCAAATCGTGGTTTTGGGCACGAGAAACCCCGGAATCCAATTCGCCACCTCCGAGCAGACGCTGTCAAGACGCATAGCGTCGCGGCGACTCGGTGGCTTAAAAGCAACCGGCTGAGTTTAAACACACGCAAAACCAAATATATAATTTTTAAGCCAGCAAGACACCCCTACTGTGTTCATCTGCACTTTGAGGACACGTTACTGGAACAAGTTACAGAGCAAAAGTTCTTGGGCGTATGGTGTACAGAGGACCTTACTTGGAATACTCACGTTAACAAATTAAAAAGTGAGCTATCTCGAGTTACTGGCTGCATGTATAAAATACAAAATATACTACCCACCTGGTTGAAACAAACCTTATACTACTGACTTATCTATTCAAAACTCAGTTACGGCATTTTAGTCTGGGTAACTACGACAGCTTCAAACTATACAACTAATCATTGTACAAAAAAAAAATATTGGGAATGTGTGACAACTATATGGGTGACAAACGAGGACTCCGAACAAAACCGCTCTTCATTAAATAAAGCATGCTTAAAGCAGATCAAGTTTATTATTTCAAACTACTGCAGTGGATATATAAAAATAGGCTGCATGCACACAATACCTGTCGACAGTTGAAATAAAATTATGGGATTTTACGTGCCAAAACCACTTTCTGATTATAAGGCACGCCGTAGTGGAGGACTCCAGAAATTTCGACCACCTGGGGTTCTTTAACGTGCACCTCAATCTAAGCACACGGGTGTTTTCGCACCTATCGAAAATGCGGCCGCCATGGCCGGGATTCGATCTCGCGACCTCGTGCTCAGCAGCCCAACACCATAGCCACTGAGCTACCACGGCGGATAATACCTGTCGACAGTTGCACCTCATACCCAATACGTAAACCACACTATCTAAAGCCCGCCACAAGAACTAATTACGGAAGGCAAACATTGAATTATCAAACGATTGATATATGAAACAGTGATCACTTTAACGTACAATACACACAATCCTTCCACAACTTCAAAAATGACTGTAAGAACCTATTAGTGGGCAGTGACATTTGAGTAACTTGTGCTAATCCCTGATAACACTTGTAACCTCAGTTATGTTGCAGATTTTTCTCAGCGCTTCTAATTCATATTTGCCATTGTTTCGGCATTTACATTGTGTATCAGTCTAAACCTTCGTTCTTTTCTGAAATGTTTCTATGTACTGATCTATTTACTGTATATGCTATTTATTTTCGGGCCAGTGATTCTATGGTTTTCTTTTCTTTGTTGACTTCTGATGTAAGCCAATCTTATCGTTATATAATACTTATTGCATATGTATCTTCTGCTTTTTCAAAATCTATCCCGTTGAAGCGAAGGAAATGCTTTGGAGACACGTGTTCTGAATAATTGAATTTTTCGTTGCTGTGTGCTGTGTGTTAAAGATATGTTTGGCAAATATGTATGTGAATGATATGTCATGCTGCCTTGAACTGTATAGGGGCGCAGAGGCTCTGTCAGGCATTATGCCTTTACCTCTGCCCCCTACACGGAGAGAATCCGTGAAACAAACAATAAAGAAAAGAAAAAGTAAAAAACCGAAGGGCGGTGTTGGCAACCCTGTTTCGTTTTAACCTCATTTCAGACTTACCAAGCCTGTTCGCATAGAAAGACTGGTCGTCGTTGCTGTTGCGATGCGGAAGTGTTTTTACCGAGACGAGTTAACTTAATGGGCCTCTTCAACACCGCACATTTGTGTACGGAAGACTGTAGTAGCTGCCATTTGCCTTCGCCGTGCTTCTGCTGACCAATTCTTTTCATATCAAAATCAAATTAAAAATCAAAATCATGTTCATTTTCCAAAGAACATTTGGAAGGAGGCCCGAACAAAAAGTGGAAGCTAGTCGACTTGACGAGTTTTCGGGCCCCCTTTTACAAGGCACAGCGAAGCTGACAAATCGACAAGCAAACAATAGACTCAAGCATACATAACAAGATAATAACTAGTGCACAATAATACCGGCGTACAAATGAGAAGAACATAATCTTATCAACATATAATATAAATTTTACATGTTCTATTGAAGATGTTATTCGACATGTACTAAAAATGTGCGGAGTCTTGCTCTACTACTATTTTCTGCGGTTAGTGTCTGTTTGCGTAGATAATTTATTAGCATAGGAAGAGATACCGTCTATTCTTTTCCCATCGTCTTTCCTACCCTTTCCTTTTCCCCCTTCACCAGTGCAGAGTAGCCAACCGGACAGCTACTTTGGATAACCACCCTGCCTTTTACCCATTCCTTCTCCCTCCCTCTCTTTAACACCACCCCATTCTTGGACGATTATTAGCGGTTAATTATGCTCCATTCTCTGCAGGGAAATCAAATCGAGCCAAAGTCTCACCAGCCCTATGTAGTGTCCGAGTGGGTGTGAATGTGTATTGCTGGACACTACCGTTGTTCGACTACCGGTAGCAGCGATATCACATTCCGCTTGGGGGCAGAATGAAAAAAAAATAACGCTTGTGTAGAAGAATGGGAGAGAGCCCCGAGTGGTCAGAATAAATGCAGAGGCCCTTCTTATTTAAACCCGCTATTAACCGCACAATGCCTGGACGTGTTATATTATTCTACGGTGACTTTGATAGCGCGAAATTGTGGTTCGAGCACGGGCCACTTAGCGCACGGCCTTTAGTAGCGTCTTTTATATTCTGGAGAGAGTTTTATACTGTGGTTAATTCGGGAAACCACTTACGAAATAATTGATCACTATACACTAATTAAACTCGAAGTCAAATCACACTTCATTTCATTTCATTATTTTTCTTTTACGAATCTACTCTTTATGACCAGTAATGAAGACGAAGACGTTCTAATTTTCCATGATGCGAAACTGTGTTTGGACATTAAAGGGTTAACAACTTTAAGAAAGCACTCTATAGTACGTATAGAATTACGCTGTCACTCCGTTGTGTCGCGAACTCTTTGTATTCTCGAAAAGTCCCGAGCCGGGCAACACGCTCCGTACAACCCCGACCTCGGTTCACGGCCAACGCTCAATCGTGCTCGTCGCGCACCGACAACAGGCGGCACCGCGCTGCGGATGCGGGCGCGACATGCGGCACATCCGATGCGGACTGTTTACAACCTCGGGCGGCGAGCGAAAACAAAGCGTCTGCGCAGCGCTTTCGTCGAAAGCGATCGCGCTGCAGACAGCGTTGGCCTGCCAAAAAAGCGGCGTCCCGTAGCCGTGAGCGCAGTCCGCGGTTGTCGAGCAGGGGAGGACGACGACACGCAAATAGCCCCATGGGCATCAGTCCTGCGGGTCTCGCCGAGTCCCAGGAGCGGTTTCCTTCCGCGAAGAGGCTTGCCCTCTCCTTGAGCACGAGGTCTAGAAGGGGCGCTAAGACGCCTCCACTCTCGGCCGAGCTCAAGGTCAGAAGAGCTCGCTCTGTATCTCCGGCAGCGACGATCGGGCAATGGGTATACCCTGCACACGCTGTGACCGCCCTTCTGACGGGCGGCTGTCCTCTTTCGATGACTCCTAAAGGTAGCGACTCGATGATTGAGTAACGATATATGTCGCACCAGGGACTGCGCCGCGCTTCTGTAGCGGTCCCTTTTCATACACGCTATTCCTTTTCGCGCTTCGCCGAGAGCGACGCTTATATAGTTCGCATTATCAATGGGGTCAGCCTGCTCTGAACGGTGTATGTCATAGAACCATGGAGTAACATAGGATCGAGCGGGAGGTCCCATTGCTACAAAATCACGGCCACGCCTTGTGTCAAAAGTAAGGAATATATCACTTTCTTTCACAAGCACGCATCCTTATACAGCAGCGAAAAAATCACGGAAACTAGACAAAGTGTAGAAAACTACAAAAAAGAAGAAGAAGACGCACTACTATTCAAGTCAAATCAAATTATGAGGACTAACGTAATCAAAGAGCCCAAGAACGGCAAGGACAAGACAGGGAACAGCACGTGTCAGCGCTGTTCTTCATAATTAGTTATAAGTATAAATATACACATGTAGTAACTATAACAGAGACACTATAGGTATAACGTACCAAAGCAACGCACGGAGTGTATGAGATGCTCCGTAGTGGAGAGACTAGGGATTAATTTCCACCACCTGACGTTGCAGCTAAGTATAAGTATGTCCCCGTTGGCTTGGAAAAAGACTGTACTAGATCAATTGCCTTCTGTGCTGATCAACGTCTGGTTCTTGTTTGCTCTTTCGATAGCTGTGCAGATAACATTCCTGAATGGTCGATAGATTGCTGGTTTTTACTTCTAAAGTTTTGTGCGTGACTCGGCGTGAATGACCTACATAAGGCAGGCTTGTTGCGAAAATAAACTTAGTTGTGAGTGGCGCCGGTCTTGTCGTTTGTGTTCTTCCTAAGTCCTGGTCTTCTGCGCCTTGCCTTTACTACTTCAAGCTAAGTATAGGTCAGGCACGTACCCAGAAAAGGAGGTGGGGGGCGCCCCTTGAACTTAAGCGGCATACCTCCCCCCCCCCCCATTCCCCCTCGCCCACGCTACCACTCCTCCCTATATTCCTAAAGCGCCGCCAAATTACTCTTGAGACTTGACATCTGTTCGGCGATTAACGCTGTGCTGCTGTTACATCATTATTATGGCCGAGGCGTGCGAGCGATCGCTGATCGGATCAAGGGAAAGTCCACCGAACTGAGGGCGTGAGACAGCTTGATATTCGCCCAGCTAAAAAACGGCGGAGAGTTTTCGTCTTTCTCATTATTTCGATGTCTGTTACGAAATCTCGAGGAGCTGCCGCTGGAAAGGCCCCACTGATACCTCTTCAACGATCGACGTTTCACAGCTATCCTCAAAAATTTCAAAATTTCACTCATACCCTGCAATAACAGTTGAACCCATAAGCAATTATGAATGTCACCCGTTACCTCGTCTGTTTTTTTTTCTACTAATTGTGCATCACGTTTCGTGCAAAATTGGCAACGGCAGACAAGAGTCGCAAGAAGTTGTAAAATTAAGCAGTCTGCGAGGGAGATAGCCGAGGCAAAAGTCAAATAGGAAGGGAAAACAAAAATTAACAAATTTAACCGTTTGTGAAAATATCTATGCATGCAAATCCTTTTATTTAAAAAAGGAAGTAGAGAAAACGCCGCCGTAAGTGGAGAATGGTTGCCTTTATTTTGAATGACGTTTCTACAGTTATCATTCCAGCCGCCTGACGTAGCCACTTCCCTGCTGTGCTTATGTGGATGTTTTCCTAACCTTCCGCGGGGCGCAGTAGGTGTAGAACTGCAGCGTCCTGCGCTCTATGCGGTTGCACGGAACTGGCGGCACCGCTTCATTACACAACCTCTCAAATAACAATACGAGTCTGTTTCGGCGCCTAACTTGGTAGAACAGTAAACGAGGGCTACAGAAGAACTGCGATTGTTCCGCAAGTATATCTTTCTCGATAATTCTTCCAGAGCTAATAGAGAGGTTTAGAATAGGGGCCCCAAACGTTTTGGGGCCTCAGAGAAATAGCGTCGAAGCCACTGCGCATGCGCGAGACGCAAAGTGCGTTTGGGTTTTGCTTTGGTATGGTGGCTATAACGCTATTTCACCGATTTAGCGGGAGCGCAAATAGCGTCCCCAAAAGCTTTGCGTCAGCAAACATGGCGGCACCCATCGATGCGACGGCTCTAACTTAGCAGTAAACTACTGCGTGAAGTTCGCAAGCTAAGAGAAGTGACTGCGGTTATCGCTTTCTCTCAACTAGCGTGTGTTATGAAGATTGATTCATTACACGCCGCTGATTCCAAATTCGATTGTGGATTTTACGGCTCGTAGGCCTAACGCGGCTAAGCTTGGCTGGTGAAGGCAAGTACAAGATAGTTTGCTCAAAACTAAGCGCAACTAATTGTTTGCTGCTTACAGAATAACCTCTAAATTGTAATTAAATGCGAATACAATCAAGTCAAACTTACTATTCCTATCATAAAATCGTCTATTTTATTTCATTATTTCTAATAGCTTTTCTGTGATGCCGTAGTGGCGCTGTCCAGCGCAAGACGCTATCCGCAAACGTCAAACCCTATTCTAAAACTCTTCACTCCTGCGTGGCCCAATGCTAACACCCGCAAAGCTCTTTGGGGCCCCAAACTATTGGGGCTCCTGTTTTAAAACTCTCTAATTAAAGAATCACTAGTAGAAATCTTCATTTTACACTTTCATTCGTTTACTTGTCCTTGGCTGTGTCTTTCCTGCGTTTCTTTCCAGCGCGAGTCAATTTGATGCGGTTCCTGCAGGTTTGCCAACTAAAGAATACGTGTATATCACAGGCGTACTTCTGAGATACATATTATTTCATTTCTCTTTCGCGGGCTTACGCGCCTTTATAGCGAATGGTGGGGATTATTAACGTTTGTACTAATACAAGTACATACCCCTCATTTGCATAGAAAAGTTGCCTTGGGGGTTGCCCCCCCTCGAAATAAAATCCTGGGTACGTATACCTGGCATAAGTACACGAGCGTCTTTGTGTACCGCCCTAATCGAAATGCGGCCGTCGTCGCGGTACTGTGAGCAGAGACGCTTATACTTACGGTCATGCTCAAGTTCGTCGGCGGACTTCTGTCGGATGGGACAATGCCCATACTTGGACATGAGTCTATGCCTTACCAGAAGACTGTTAAAGCATTGTAGCACTTTTTGCGATCTACAGGACTCAGTGAATGCCCTCAGTACTTCTTTTTTTCTTCCCCTCCTCCCCTCCTCCTTTATGCCTAACCCCAAACCCCGGTTGCAAACCGGGGATTTGCTTCTGTTGACTTCCCTGCCCCCCCCCCCCCCCCCTCTCTCTATCTTACCTTCTTCTTGTATAAGTGCACTGTTGTGGACACGTACTTATATACTCCGTATTTTGTCTCTCATTCTCACCGTTGTATGCAGAGTACCTGTAACCGGAGGCGTAGCAACGAGGGGGGGGGTGTCATATACGTCTGAAGACACCCTTCTTTCCGCCGGCTTGACTGGGCGCAAATGGCCAAGTATGCCCACTTATCCAGTAGCCCGAGCTCATGTACCCGATGCATTGCGGCGCACCATTGTCGGCTGCAGCTCTATCAACACCCCACGAAATAATTGCACGAATGTGCGGGCTAAAAAATGTCATTCGCGAAATGGTCACTAAACTACTCGCCTTAGCGGAACGTTTCATGTGGGGTGTGCTCGTGCCGTGCGTTCATGCTGGGAGCAGGCGTCGCTATGCGTTGTAAGGCGTTGAGGCGCTTGGGTCCCTCTTCCGTTCAGAACGCGCAGCGAAGAGGAACGAAGACAACAGCAAGAGGGCGTTCAACGAGCGCGCCCGGCGCTCGTGTTTACGGCGAAGCGTTCGTTGAGAGCGACGTTGCATAAGTGCGGCCGTCAAAGGTCGCGAATGGGATCGTCTTCAGGCTCGGTGCGGCCGAAGAGTTTGGCGGCGTATGACTGACAGGCTGTAGTCGCGGGCGCCGCGATGTTCGGCTCGCTTTTATTTCCCCTCTCCCGCTCGCTCCGAGAAGCCGCTGCGAATACTGCCGTTATGTTTCATGCTTTCCTTCCTACCCAATAAAAACAACGTTTTATCGATCAGAATGAAGAGACCTCGTAATTATCATAGCATTGGCGCCCGCGCAGCAGGGAGGCATGTGACGTTTTCCGTTTTTCCAATAGGGTGGGGAGATCAGCGTCACTGACACACAATTTAATTTTCGTTTTCTTTCAGGTTTGCCCACAGCAAAAATACTGCGCGCGATAGTACCTACGACGATTTTTGTGAAGTTGTTGGGCAAGATATGAATTCCGGCTTCAATTTTGTAAATGCAATATTGCCGCTAAAATTGGTAATTAAAACTATATGAAGATATTTTTTGTTACTTGTGACGTGAGCCATATATATTCCACAATGCCGCATTTGTATTGGCTGCCAAGTCTTACAGTCTGACAGAAGATGTGCACACATGCGCTTATCACAAGTTAACAGTGCAGCACTCTGTGTTATTTGGCGCAGAAAAAACAGCGTTTATACCTGCTGCATTCGCGATCTCTGGGAAAGAAAGCGAAGGAGAGGCCGGGGTACACGGGGGACGTGCGCCGTATCCAAGGCGGCTGTACTGATGCTGAAACCCGGAAATTGTCGATATTCTCGCCTTCCTCGACTACACCCGGTAGAAGGGGAGGGGGGGGGGGTTGACAGAAGACTTATGGGCCCCGGGTGCGAGGCGACCTAGCTACGCCACTGCCTGTAACTTGTGTTATTCCGACGCATGGCGTTGATCCATCCGTCCGACCGTCCGTCCGTCCGTCCGTCCGTCCGTCCGTCCGTCCGTCCGTCCGTCCGTCCGTCCATCCATCCATCCATCCATCCATCCATCCATCCATCCGTCCGTCCGTCCGTCCGTCCGTCCGTCCGTCCGTCCGTCCGTCCATCCATCCATCCATCCATCCATCCATCCATCCATCCATCCATCCATCCATCCATCCATCCATCCATCCATCCATCCATCCATCCATCCATCCATCATTATACACGACGAGACCAAGAGTCTCTCGAGAAGCCCTCTCGCCACCCGTCTCCGAGTTGAGGCCTCAGTGTTCACTCGAGGCGCCCGTGTCGCTCAGGCCTTGGAACTTCGTCGACAGACCGCGCTGGATCGCGAGAACCGTTGTAGCCCTTGCGTACTATATATTCACAAAATGAAACCGTCAATTTGGGGCCAAATAATACGCACACTTTGGTTTCCACTGTCTCCAGTTCGTGTGACATTGGCGTAATTTCGGCTCCTACGCGTTTAGATACGAGTCCACATCAGCAGTGACTATATAGATTCGTAGCGACATAACATGACACTCTCGAGTATTGCACATATGGGGGTGCTCTATTTTAAAGCTTTTCTGTCGCATTTCATTTAGTGATTATAATCTGTATTTCACCGTGGTTTTCGGACCATCTGTACAGCTTGTGATTAAATAGACCTTTTCTTCATGAGCACTGACTGCCATATTGATTTAATATTATGTATATAGGCAGTGCCGGGATCTATATATATATATATATATATATATATATATATATATATATATATATATATATGGGTTGTCGGCATGCTGGGTAGGGCGACCACTCCGTGTTGTATGCCAGGTATGCGCTCGGCGGCCTTCTAGGTGGGAAACGGTTCTATAAGACGCACTGAAGTGATTCAAGTGGGAATGGCCGGAGTTAATTCTACTGGCGTTGAAGTAGACGGATCACCCAGCGTTATCTGCGAGCGCGTGTTTGAGCCTATAACTGCAACCTCGGAGATCAATTGTGTGGTGTACTTCTGAACATTCGTAGCACTAATATGTGACCTTGCTGCAGCATTCTCACTGTAGTTAGAAGCTGCGCTTTGACAGCAATGGTGGGAAACATGTGACGATCCTCGCGGGTACCGCTCGGATGTCGGAATAAGTTGTGCAGTTAACTTTGAGAAGCGTTAAAGTTTTTGTAGACAGATTGCCCGACTACCTCGTTTATTGAACGAGGCTTCCGCCCACGAATCAAATAGTTTAGGCTAGTAATAACAGCATATTGTACAATGTGTGTCGCACTTGTCGAGTGGTCGAGCGACTCGCTGTGGATTGCGCGAGCGTCCGAAGCAGTGGTATAGTTATCCTAGACTTATAGATCCGTTTGTTCAATATAGCGCAAGGTCCAAGCATCACCATGCAAGGTATTATTCCGGCGTTCGGCCATTTTTTTCTTTGTATTTCTTTTTCGCCAAAGACGAGGAAAACCGATTGTATCTGTGTTCGGGCTTGTTCGGCCCGACGTCTATACGATGCACTCGCCCGTCTCACGGATATGGTTTCCCCACAAATAGCCGTCGGATTCTTTTTATGTGATCCCCTTTGGATTACTGCTTCGCTAAGCAAACAAGCAATGTCAAAGCGTAAAGCTTATGTATCGTACTGTTACCAGCCACAGTGATCGCTGCGTCGAGCAATGCCACCGGCCTCGTACAGGAGGCTAATGTAGACGCAGCATAGTGATTTCAAGTCTGCTATAGACTTGAAATGGGTAAGAACGATGCCAGTGGCTGGCGCTAATGTTTTATAATGATCGGCGCTTAGATATTTCGAGGTTGCATTGGGTTGGACTTGCATAAGTAATCTTAGATGACAATATTTCTCTATTCACATTCGCAATTCACAGAAGCCAGTTCTCTAGATCGCGTGAAAACACCATACAGCCAAAACAGTTCACAATGCTGCCAATGTTCTGTTCTTTGGAATTGATGATACCGAAGAAGCGGAAACGTGGCAGCAATCTGAAAAACTTGTGCGTGAATTTTGCTCCGATAAGCTCGAACTAACTGTGAACACCATTGCGAGAGCGCACATACTAGGTGCATTTTCGGCAGATAAGAAACGACCAATTATAGCAAAGTTTTGTAATGAGAAAGAGGTTGAATCTGTTTTAAACATGGACATAAAGTTAAAGAACACAACACTTAGTATCTTCCGAGATTACTCAGCCCCTGTTCGTGAAAAACGCCGAAAGCTCTTACAGTTCGCTAAAGTATTAAGAAGGCGATCGCACTAAGCACGTTTTCACTAAGCTCTTTGTCATTAAAGATGTGTACGTGTGAGACTCGGACAACAACTGCGCAGTTCGTCTTAACACCAAGGAATGGGGCACAGAAAATGTAACTGCTAGCTAGAAATGACCAGACCGAATGACGCACTAATACATGCTTTCCCGCCACAACATTAGTACCTTCTTTACGCAAAGTGCAATTGGCCTCAAGTGATGTTGGCTTTTTGTACACAAATATACGAAGTGTTCTCCCAAAAAACTGTCCCATTATCTTTATTGATAGATTCCTGTTCAGCTTCCATAGTGGCTCTTACTGAAACCTGGTTGAATGATACTGTTCCTGACAACTGTATCTTGGTCAGCGGTACAGAATTTAATTTTTTTCGTACCGACAGGCTTCAGCGAAAGGGAGGCGGTGTTCTTATTGCCATAAAACATGATGTAGTGGCCGTTCCCGTTGCTGTTAATTCCTTTCTTGAATGCGTGTTAGTTTCTCTCAAGTGTGGCCCGACGTCTTTTGTTGTCGGTGTATTTTATCGCCCTCCTGATATGACGTGTTCGTTTGCGAGCGAATTTCGCAGAGTTTTGGATGATGTGATAATCCGATTTCCCAACTCGGTATTAATTATTTTTGGTGACTTCAACTTTCCTTCAATAGACTGGTCAACGCTCACAGGTGTGTGCAGAGATACCGAAGCGAACGAATTTCTTAACACTTGCCTAGACCACTCGCTAACACAAGTAATAGGTCAACCTACGCGGCACTCGGCAACCTCTGCAAATATTTTCGACCTGATCCTTACAAACAATCCTGACCTTTGCTCTGATATCACCCACTTATATGGCCTTTCTGACCATGCCATTAGCACCGGCAACCTCACACGCCCGTTTAACACACGACAAGCCACCAACGAAAAAATCAGATGCTACAACAGAGCCAACTTTGCTAGTATGAATTCCGAATTATTGAGTTTCTCAGAGCACTTTATTGACAGGCACCTATCATTCATGGTAGAAGAAAATTGGCTTCTGTTTAAAAACTTCCTCAAAGAACTAACAGAAAAATTCATACCTACCATTACAATGAAAAGCAACCGTACTGCTCCCTGGTTCACGCAGCAGCTTCGGCGTTTAAGCAATAAAAAAAGCGACTCCACAGACAGGCCGATAAAAACGTTTCGTCGGTTTCTTGGCTGCGTTACAAAGCCGGCGATAAAAAATACCAAACATTACTTAAAACCACACGCCGTCATTTCTTTTGCCGTAACCTAACATCTATGCTTAAAAACAACCCTCGAAGATTCTGGCGCATCGTGAATCCCAAACAACATCCTGATATCACTCTTCATGATAGCAACAACACTTCACTTTCGGAATCACAATGCGCAGAACTTCTAAATGAGACATTCACGGCTGTCTTTATCTGCGAGGATATTACTACCGCACCCACGAAGGATTGTATATCTGACATCGACATGCCAGAAATTGATGTAACCGAAGCGGGCATAGTTTCCCTTTTAAGTAAACTGAAAATTTCTTCTACATGTGATCATAATGGCATCAACAACACTATACTGAAAAATACACGCCATGGCATCCGTGGTATTCTAACGGCCCTTTTTTCACAATCCCTCGCGACAGGCACTATCCCCGATGATTGGCGAATAGCCAAGGTAGCACCCTTTTTCAAGTCAGGCGACCGTTCTTCACCATGCAACTACAGACCTATTTCGCTAACAAGTACCATATGCAAGGTCATGGAACACGTCATTCACTCCCAAATTGCCAAATACTTAGAAAGCCACAACATAATATACCAGTATCAGCACGGTTTCCGCAAGGGCTACTCTCATGAAACACAACTTGCAGGGTTTGTTCATGACTTACGCTCATCCGTTGACACTGGTTTATAAGTAGATGCAGTTTTCCTTGATTTCTCCAAAGCATTTGATCGTGTTCCGCACCACAGATTACTTCTCAAACTTGCACGCCTAAACATTCACCCTAACGTCCTCGCATGGGTTAAAGCTTTTCTTTCCTCCAAACTCCAGTTTACTTCCGCTAACAACTACAATTCTCCTTTTGCCCACGTTACTTCCGGTGTCGCCCAGGGCAGCGTGCTAGGTCCTTTACTTTTCTTAAAACATATTGACCATCTTCCTTCTTGCGTAACGTGCCGGGTTCGTCTCTTTGCCGATGATGTCGTAATTTACCGCACAATTTCCTCTGATATCGATCGCCAATGCTTGCAATCTGACCTTGAGGCAATTACCTTATGGTGCTCCAAATGGCTAATGTCGCTTAATATTTCTAAAACCAAGTTAATGGCATTTAACGGTTGAAAGTCTCTAATTGAAAACACTTACTTCATTAATAACAGTACGATTGAGTCTTCCACTTCTTACAAATATCTTGGCCTGTCTGACCTAACGTGACATCACCATATAAATTTAACCCTGGCAGCTGCTAACCGTACTCTTTGGAATACTTAAACAAACCCTCAGGCAAGCGCCACCACTCGTACGAAAACAGGCATATATCACGATCATTCACCCGAAAATTGAATATGCTGCGGCAATTTGGGATTCCTATCAAATATATCTAGCCTCTAACCTTGAAGCCCTGCAGAACCGTGTTGCTCGATTTATTTTTTCAGATTATTCAACGTTCACCAGCGTTACATTTTTAAAGAAACGTGCCGGTTTGCAATCCTTGAGCCGTTGTCGTAAACATCCTCGCTTATCACTATTTCATAAAATTTCCCACCACACCTCACTTCGTGATGATTTTTTTCAGTCACCGCCGATTATCTTTCCTCGCCGCGATCACCCTAGCAAAGTGAAACGCATTTTGTGTCGGTCATCAACTTTCGCTCAATCCTTCGTACCACGCACTATCATCGATTGGAACAATTTACCCTCATACATAGCCATGGAAACTGACATAGCCAAATTTAAGGAAACAATTTGCACTACCGTGACGCGCTGTTAAAAATGTTGTGTTTTCATATTAAGTGTGTTTCCCTGACATTTTTGATGCTTTGTGAGTTGTTGCTTGCTCCTGATGTTTTTATGTACGTTTCTTTTTTTTTCTTTTTTTTGGTTTCTTGGTTCAATATGATAACTACACTGCCATGTCGAGCGGAAAAAAAATTTATTGTAAATGTTTTTTTCTTTTTATATGTGCTGTACCTGAATGCACACTTGTGTTCTCGTGGCCCCCCGCCTCCCTAATCGGTGTATAGATTGTTTCTGTTCGACGCGACATGAATGGAAACATGTCGTTCGATTAATGGTGCAGCAACCTCTTGAAAGGTGGTATCGCACGTTTCAGTTGGGTCTTCGGGAGTGGTTGAAAGACGTACGACGAGCCTTCGCGCGATATCTTAAGAGAAATAGAGACCTTGGCCGAAAGGGAAGCGGAGTGCCCGCTGACCGCACCGCAAATGTCTAGCGCGCAGCGATTCCCTTCTTCTTCTGCGGAGCACGCCCTGACGACATCCAGCCGTTTGTTAAGGTCGCCCGTTTCATAAGGCGTAATCGATGGACTTGAAATATTGCTCAACCGACCTGCATGCTTTAACGGTCCGGCACTGATGCAACGACGCGCACCGGCCTCTAAAAGCGGCGTCATGTGGCGCGCGTTTTCGTGACGCATAAACGTCACGCGCGCCGGTAGGCGACAACAAGTCACGCTTCTAGGCGCGTGCACGAACGCGCCGACCACGGTGGCACCGACAGCTGCGCGGGAGCTGCGTGTTCGGCCTACGAACCTGTCTCCACACCGGCACGGACGGCAGCCCCGTGCGGTTATTATGTGACGTCACTCCAGGGACCCCGCACGCGCGGTTGTCGAAAACGAAAGCGAGCGCTGCAAATAACGACGTGGCTATCGACTAGCCGTGTTACTGCGACACATAAGTCCAGTATAGCGAGATCAATAAATTGATAGATTAAAATGCATATGACTAACCACCCCACCTACCCCCCCAAAATAATTATAGTAATGAAAGGCGAGATGGGGGGAGTAGGTGCGTTGCATAAAAGGAAGAGGTGCTCTGCTCATTTCGGTGTTGTTGCATTTTCACCCAACAAAAAGTGCCTTCGCCAACCTTGAGAAAAAAAGAAAAGGACATTCTGTGTTTTTGTGAGCCAAAACCACGACCTGATTATGAGGCACGTCGATGTGGGGGACTCCTGTTTAGCTTTGACGACCTGGGGTTCTTTAATATGCACCCAAAGCACACGGAACGCGAGCGTTATCGCATTCTGCGCCTATCGAAATGTGGGCGCCGCGGGCGGATTCGAACCCATTACCTCGTGCTCCGCAGCGCATCTCTATAGCCAGTTCCTATTAATTTCTTTAATGTATAGAAATTTTTGGAGTCTCTATACAGTCATTGGTTTTTATAAATAGAATATCACTGAAACTTCTCTCATTGAAAGGTCTTAATCCCGTAAAGCATTTATTCTGCGTGCTCGATTTGGCAAGGGTAAGTCACATTCAAATTCCTACAATCCCAAACTTCGTGCGTCATTTGTGAGAATATTGTCAGAGAACAGTGTAATTAGCTGTACGCTCACTTATGGCCGGTGTTCCGTCAACTGACAGTGACTGTAAGGAAACGTAACATATTTGAATAAACCTGCTCTCTCTCTCTCTCTCTCTCTCTCTCTCTCTCTCTCTCACACACACACACACACACACACACACACACGCACGCACACACACACACGCACGCACGCACGCACACACAGGCACGCACGCACGCACGCACGCGCGCGCGCGCGCAGGTTCTTACATCAGAATTAGAACGTTTTGGGGCCCCAAAGAAATAGCGTCGAAGCCACAGCGCATGCACGAGACGCAAATTGCGTTTGGGTTTTGCGTTGGGAACGCTATTTTTCACCGATTTAGCGGGGGCCCAAATAGCGGCCCCAAAAACTTTGCGTCAGCAAACATGGCGGCACCCATCCAAGCGACGGCTCTAACCTGGCACTAAACTGGGTTCGATTCGTGGTAACGCATGAAGTTCGCAAGCTAAGAGAAGGGAATGCGGTTATCACTTTGTCTCAACTAGCGTGTGTTATGAAGATTGATTCATTACACGTCGCTGATTCCGAATTCGATTGTGGATTTTATGGCTCGTAGGCCTAACACGGCTAAGCTTGGCTGGTGAAGGCACGTAAAGTTGGTTTGCTCAAAACTAAGTGCAACTAATTGTTTGCTGCTTACAGAATAACCTCCAAATTGTTATTAAACGCGAATACACGCAAGTCAAAATTACTATTCCTATCATAATAAGGTATATTTTATTTAGTTATTTCTATTAGCTTTTATTTGACGCCGTAGTGGCGCTGTCAGCGCAAGACACTATCAGCAAACGTAAAACCCTATTCTAAAACTCTTTACTCCTTCGCGCCCCCAACACTAACACCCGCAAAGCTCTTTGGGGCTCCAAACTATTGGGGCCCCTATTCTAAAACTCCCTATTGTTTGTAAGATAAGGTGTCAGCCAATCGCGATAACAGACATGATATACATATCAATAGCGAAGGCGGCCAGCCAATGGCAAACAGCTTTTACGAGCAAAAGAGAGAGAGAAAGTAGGGGGCCAATCAAACGAGCAATCAGTTTGCTACCCTACCTTGGGGGTAAGGGAAAAGAAGGAAATACAAAGACTAAAATAGGGAGTATTGCGTGCACGGCGGATGATGCACATGAGCCGTATAAACGGTAAGTCAGGCCGTTGCACAGAATTGCACTTTAGTGCGCGAATAGCTTATTGCGTCCGCGACGTATGTGGCCACTGTCCAAATATTTCTTAGCAAAAGAGAGAGAGAGAGAGAGAGTCAAGCCGACTTTATGGGTTAGGCCATCGGTTTAGGTTCCTACGCGAGCTGCTGTTCATATTGTTGCACTGTTGTACATGGCAGTAAGAATACAGCAGCCTATAGTCAAATTACCGGTTACATTGAATGTTCGAAATTTTATTTCCCTTTTAACTCCAAGTAACCCTTGCCAGTGCAGCGATTGCGTTATACAACGGAGTGTCTTTGTTTTCAGTTGTCCATACAGAACCGGAGGGGTCAAGTGAGCCCGCACGTGCGACCAATGTTCTTACGTCCACTGTGCGAGAGCTTTGCTGTTCGCCGCTTGAGCCGGCGCTTCGGTGTACGTGCGCTCCCAGAACCAGTTTTGCGAGCACGTTTTCCCCGACCTTATTGCTCCGCCTGCGCGAATGTGGCGGGCGCTTTGTGATTTCTCTTACGCCCTGTTCACCTCACGTGCGTACAGCAGGATCAACATCTAGGCAAGTGTGTAACGCACCGTTACCTAAACAACACGCTGTAGATCCCCGAAACTCACAAAGGGGGGAAAGCCACAGGGCAGCATTGTCGCATGGCCTCTTGCTCGGTTTTGTTTAGCTCGAATGCGCTGTTTGAATAACACGACAGTATAGGCACGTGAATTTTCTCGCCGTTGTAGAAATGTCACAAGTTGAGCAATGAGAGTAGGCGACAGGACAGGTTCCACTTAACTGTCGTCTGCACTCACTTGTTTTGTGCCATTTTATACCAAAATGAACCTGTAGAATCTAAGCGAACAAGTCATACTCAGGCATTTTGGTTGCTTTATGTTAATCAAACAAAAGTTGTTGGGCGAGTTGGGGGAGGGGGGCTGCTTTGTTGACGTAGTAGAGCAGGGCACACGCACACGTGACGGACGGACGGACAGACAGACAGACAGACGGACAGACGGACGAACCGGCACAAGTGACTATGGGCGCTATAACGTAAAGCTATTCCTAACTTTCCTATTCCAATTCTGCAATCAGCCCTCCGCGATTGGTCAAAAACTTCTTTGGACCACCGCCATTTCACCTGTCTGTCACGCGACGTCACGAAAACCGCGATAACTCCCCATCTCATATAACGTGTACACACGGATTATGCATGATTTGACCGAACAAAAGAAAAATAGTTATTTCTGATTCGACGCCTCTTCGGCATTAGCCCTCGGCTATTGGTCAAAAGTTTTCGGACTGCGCCCACTTCACCTGCCTGTCACGCGACGTCACAAAACCGCAACAACTCACCGCGTCAAAGTGACGTGTACGCAATAAACATGGATTAATATGCCGAACAAAACTGAATTTTCTTCTTAATAGCCGCAGGTTGCCCCGTTCCGAAGGAATAAAAGATGGCTGTCGCCGATCGCTCAGTCACTGGCTACTAGCACCTGTCGGAGAGCATGGGTCTATTTGCGTGTAATAAAGATTTTTGCGTGACCGTGTAATGTTTTCTAGCACTTTCGGCACGTTCACGACCTCGTTCTGCCAACTCTTCCTTGCTGAGGATCCGTTTAACGTCATTCTTAAGCTTCCGTTGCATGCCGCTGCGATTGTCGACGAGCCACCGCAAGCTAAGTAAGGGAAAACGCACCAATCGCAGACGCCGGTACCACCCTCTTCATCCGGTTATCGATATTCACTGAAGTGGCTCGTCCCCATCGAGTCCCTCTCCACTTTAGCATACTCCTCGCTTCTTGTGAGCCACTTAGATAAGACAAGCAGCTCAGTGCAGGCAATGTTATTTGTTCTTCAAGGGAACAAAAGTGACCTCCTATGAACGAGGGGAGCATTTTATTAGTTTGTTGAAACAACCCTGCGGGTGACCGCCCGATGCTTGCGTCGCCGGTTACGCAAATTTGACGTCAGGAGATTGGAATAAAAGCATATTGGAATAGATTTACGTTATACGGCCCTGTGTTTGTTCTTTATTTACTTCAAAAGGACATACCGGTTCTTCTTAGTCTGTTAAAATTAAATTATGTGGTTTTACGTGCCAAAAGCACATTTAGAGTACGAGGCACGCAGTAGTGGGGGACTCCTGAAATTTGGACCACCTGGGGTTCTTTAACGTGCGCCTAAATCTAAGTACACAGGTGTTTTCGCATTTCGTCCCCCTCGAAAACGCGGCCTCCGTGGCCGGGATTCGATCTCGCGACCTGGTGCTTAGCAGCCCAACGCTACAGACACTAAGCAACCACGGCGGGTGTTAGTCTGTTGTGTGTGTGAGTATAAGTTCGCGTCCGTTCTAGTATAGATTATCAAACAGGGTTGCGAAGAACGTGCGTGTCACGTGAGAAGCGGCTGCAGCCGCGGCCTTTCAGGCTCAGTGCGAGAGTGCAACGACAAACAAAATAAAGAAGGAAGAGAGAAAGAAAAGAAAACGCGTTTAATTACGTAGACGTCAGTTACGTGATATGTAGACGACTTCGTTATTCCACGCCCAAGCAATAGCCGCGATTATGAAACAAATCGGGGAGCTGAGTGCTCGTATGTGCTTTCGCTCATGAGACCTTCGCAGTCAACTTGATAAGACAGTCGTCGAAAGCCTTACAGGGAAAAGCTTACGAAGGAACGAGAGTTGTTGAAGTATAACGCAAGCTTTTCGCTGCCAAGAGGAAGACGCCATTTTCTCATTATTTTCGGCTGCGCGAAGTTGTTCAGAAATAAGAAAAGCGATAGCAGGTTTCAATTAATACCGTGCGGTGTTCTGGATGCTATAGAGTTGAAGTCGGCCTATCATTGCACTATAAGCACTACTCTTCCTGCGTAAGAATGGTTCGTTATTAACTGGCGTTCTGTCAGTGGGCAATCCCGTCCGTATAAACAGAGTGCCCAGTGTCTATCAAGCAGTTTTCCGCACGCTAACTTCCCATAATCTGCATACTATCAAGTTGATTTCTCTAATCTGCGAGGATATAGGGAAGGACTATAGACATTGCACAGTCCGCGTCCAAAGTTTACGGATTGGGGTATAGCAGAGGAAAATGATATTTCGGCAGATTGAGCTCGCAAACTCGTATTCGGTTTTTCAGCGTACTAGTATGCGCGAGTGGCGTATATAGTGACGCACGGTTTTACTGTGCAGTGGACGTCTAAGTTTGCGGACCGAGGGACCTGAGCAAACATCGAATTTCTGAGCAGTTTATGACGTATAGGCGCGTCTGCGGTCATAAACTCCTCGGGAATTCGACGTTTTATCAGGTCTCTCGGTCCGTAAACATTTTGACGTCCATGGCACTTATAGTCGAAAGCAATGCCCGTCTGCGGGCAGTTTAGACTTAGTCCACAGACTAGAAAACTTGTTTCACCATCACCATGTCGGTTGAAAGTCGTAGGTAATCTACATGCTTTCATAAAATATCATGCCCAGAAGGAGTTGTACTTCATCGACAGCATATGGGTATAAATGACCGTGAAATTTAATCAGTGATTCCTATAGGGCCTTTAGAGATTTTATACAGGAAAGATTAAAGGTCTACATTAAGGTAACCTGACTACGAGATCTGTGTGCGGAGAGTTGGCGCAAATTTATTTTCTCGACGGAATACACGGTACACCAGAAACGCCTGTCAATCACCAATCGTTCCTACAGATGAGCGCAGCTCTGTGAGGAACTCGAGCTCTAAAGGCTCTACGCGGTGTAGCTCCCACGACGCTGCTCGGCATCGACGTAGTACGAGAGCTCAGGCCGCACAAAGCGAGGTCATTAGCATCGATTAGCGCGGCCGTCCCTCGCGCACGCGCTGGCGATCAGCAGCTCGCTCCCCGATTAACCGCCACGTGGTCACGACCCACGGCTCGCTGGCTGCCGGGCTTGTGACATCCCCAGAATAGCGGTTGCGGCAGAGGGTCGTCTGTAGTTGCAACCGGTGTGTCTACGCCGCGCCTCCTGGCTCCTCCGGGAAGCGAAATCGCTCGCCGCTTGCGCGAGAGGCGGCCGTTGCTGTCGCCGCTGGGGCTTAGAGCCAAGGCCGCCCGGAGTGTGTGTCTCCGTTTCCTGGTAACGAAGGCGTTCTCGCAGTCGCGTCGAAAAAGAAGGCAACGTTCTTACGAGGAACGGATGAGCGCGGCTGCTTTTGTTGTGTCGGGAAGCGAGTATCTCGCGATGCGCGGGTGGTCCGAACAGGAAGCAAGCTTTCTTCTTGCTCACGTGAGACTGCTGCTCGCAACTAAATGCGTTGTGCTGGCGAGCATCGGTTGAAGCAGGAGACACGCGGTACACGAAGAGTTAGCAAGACGACTGCTCCTGTTGTCATGCGGAACGTGATATAACGCTGTGGAAAACTTTATCGATTCGGCTGTTGCCACTGTTATACATAGGCAATGCACACTCAAGCTTGTCATATCGACGACAGCGACAAATCGCATAGAATCATATTTTGTAGGAGACCTTCGCGTTCACGATGCCCTCTAATGATGGTTCATCTCGAGGCAAACGTTTCCACGTCCTGCATATGTGTACTATATAGTACAACCGTGCACGCGTTTTAACACTGCCGTGGGTCATGCATAAGTTTTCGCTTATCAAGTTCAAGCAAGTCATGAGACGGGCGCGCGTCGCTTATCCTGTTCAGAATTTCGCTAATTTTCTTCGTAATCCAAGTGGCTGGCATTAGCAGTACATGTAGGAAGCTGAATAGCCGCAACGACATCTGCCCAGTGCGCGGAGCATACAGTGGAATGGTACATTGTGTTTCCTGCTTAACTACTTCGATGTCTCGCCGATGGGGTGGAGGTGTAGGTAATAAACATGACGTGCGAACTGCTGTTCTGCCGAGAAGCCCAAGTCCAGCTGCATCGCCACTGACTGCCGTTCCGAACGAGATTTCATTCCCATAGCTGTGGAGTGCGAACCACGGCTATATGCTTTTTTCTCGCTTGATGGTAAATTCCTCGCTACTATACTGCTTGAGATGCTGTCAGCAACGCACAAATCATGCTTCCAATATTTTGAGTGGGAGCACCCTATTCGTCCAGAGTGAATCCATGGGATGCGAAGCTCCACTGATGCATAAAGGTTAGCCTTCGACAGCGCTATAGGGGCCGAATCGTTGAAGCTTCTCTTCCGTAAAGGCTTTTTGTCATTGCCCGGTCGCCACCCATATACATATAATTATATGTTCAACATCGTGATTGTTTGACGTTTGCTCTAATCGATATTTATAGTGTAATAACGTTTTATGAATATGGCCGCTGAAGAATATGGGCCAATAGGGCCCATCTTCACAAAAGCTCTTACGCTATAATTCTTCATGAAAGAAAATTCTAGCCATTCCTGATGCTGAACATATCATTAGTGAAAGCAGACGACCAATGACAAAGAACGCTTACGAACGCAAAACTTTGAGAATTCGGATGGGGATCCTTTCTTAGCATAATGGCTGGTGTCTCGTTAGTCTATAAGCTTATCGCTTTTTTACGCGCTGCTGTAAGGATAGATTGTAAGGAGAGCCTATCTACGTCTAAGGCAACCATTTCGGTCGCCGTTGCAGTGCATAAAGGGGCGACCTAACGGGATGCAGCCGCTTTCATAGCACTCATAAGGGGAAATCATATCAAGAGAAGCCAACAAAAAAAGACACCAATGAAAACGGAGGAAATTACGTGTACTTGCTAATTGAATTAAAGAAATGATAAATTAATGGCAATGAAAGTGGATGGAAAACAACTTGCCACAGGTGGGGAACGATCCCATGTCTTCGTATTACGATTAATAAAAATCTAGCCCCTCGGTTAACCCCCTTTCTTCTCGTTCTTACATAACGAGGGTCTCGAATCCGGCAACATTGATGTCTTCACCCAGAAAGATCACGTACTCGTGACGCCTGCGGCAGAAAGAATGTTCCGCATCCGCTGCCAAGGTTTGTGAGTGGTGACGCTGGCTAGCACTCCCAAGGTGCTAGCCAGCGTCACCAATAAGCCAGTAACACAAATACTCAAGAAAGTGGATGGGGAAACAGCGCCGCGGTAGCATAATTGGTTAGAGTATCGCACGCGTAATGCGAAGACGTGATCGTTCCCCACCTGCGGCAAGTTGTTTTCCATCCATTTTCATTGCCATTAATTTATTCAGTTAGTAACTACATGTAATTTTCCCTATGTTTTCCTTGGTGTCTTGGCTTGTTGGCTCCTCTTGATATGATTAATAAAAATTGGGCCCCTCGTTTAACCCCCTTCTTGTTCATAATGGGAAATGCGTCTCGGTTATGGCGGTGAGCATAAGTGGAATTCGAACACTGTTTTTCCTTTTTTTTAGCGTTTTCCTCTCTGTCATCTTTCTAACCCCTATCCCCCATCCCCAGTGTAGGGTAGCAAACCGGAGACTCATATCTGGTTAACCTCCCTGCCTTTCCTCTTCATTCTCTCTCTCTTCTTCACGAACACTGTGGGTGTCTTGCAGAATATTATACGAGGTGCGCTATGTAGCCAAGCTCTCTGGTATAACTACGCAAAGAAACAGTGCACGGAGACAGCATGTAAGAAAAACGGCGCCGCAAGAAGTTGGATCCGTCGGCCGTAATTAACGCGCCCGCAAGAATGAGCGCGCTGTCAGGTCAGGCAGGAAAAGACGACTTTAAAAGAATAAAAGAAGTCGTTATTATTCTTTTTTTAACGGAGTTCCGATTTGAAGGAATGAGCCCAGAAAGTCTGCATGAAATCTGGTGTCATTGAAAATCGTGTTCCAAGAATCAGCAGCCAGAAAGCAGCGTCGAAACCAGTGCTCTGAGCATTGCGTGAATCTTGCGTGCTTCGCTTTTTCCAGATACCAACTTTGGCTTTGCGGCGTTACACATGTGCCATGTGGTCGTCCGTGATTCCGCTCGAAAACATGCATGCATGTGAGTGGGCGCAGTACATAAATGTGCGTGAATTTTAAGATATACGCAGCAGGTTGACAATGCCCACCCGATACAAAGGATGCAGCCACAGGTAAGGCATCATCATCGTGATCATCATCATTAAGTATAGCGTGAGGACTATTAACTCGGTAGCCCAAATATAAATTTGAAAAAAGAAAAAGCCGAACGAATCTAGCAGTGAGAATCTAAAGGACTGTTTTAGTAGAAACCAGTGGCTAAGTCCGCATAGGTGAGAGGAGGTAGAAAGGCTGAGTCTTTCCACTTCGCTACCACGAGGCGCAACTTCCACAAATAAACACGGCTAACATTTCTTTTATTTCTGTAAAGTATAGATTGCTCGCTTGCGCCCGTGAAAGAAATGTTCCTTCTAACAAACACCGCATGGATCAGTCTATGCCGCACTCCGCATTGTGCATGCTATATTTCGCCAGCTAACGCGTAACAGATTTGCGTTACGGGTGAAACTGTAATTTTTAACCAAATTATCTGAGCAGCTTGTAAATGATGATGAAAAAACTTTTATTTAGCAGACGGTTGTTTTCGTCCTGTGGTGGGAGGACTCCTTTATTCCAGGAAGCCTTGGCGCCGAGCCGTAAAGACTACAAAACAAAATGCTATACCACGGCAAGTTTCCTCGTGGAAATTGCCATTCCTACAATATTGCGTGCTTGCGTTCGCATGGGATTCTGCTCGTAAACGTTTCTTCATGTGGTTATTGTGCCATCCAATACTACACTTCTGTGAAATCTTATGTCCGTCAATTTATTTATAGCTTGTTTGTTAATTTATCTTCCTGTATCTTCGCTACATGGTAACAGACGGCATCGTGTTCTTTGTATAATCCATATCCATATGTAACTTTTACGTTTTTAGCGCACGAAAAGGGACGAGACAGAAGCACTGTTCATAAGTACGTAAGTTCATAAGACATAAGTACTGTTCAAAACCAGCACATATGCGTGTGCGTGCGTGCGTGTGTGCGTGCGTGTGTCGTGCGTGTGTGCGTGTGCTTGTGCTTGTGCTTGTACTTGTGTGTGTGCGTGTGTGTGTGTGCGTGTGTGTGTGCGCGCGCGTGTGTGTGCGTGTGTGTGTGTGTGTGTGCGTGTGTGTGTGCGTGTGTGTGTGTGTGTGCGTGCGTGTGCGTGCGTGCGTGTGTGTGTGTGTGCGTGTGCGTGCGTGCGTGTGTGTGTGTGTGTGCGTGTGTGTGCGTGTGTGTGTGTGTGTCTGTGCGCGTGCGCGCGCGCGTGTGTGTGTACCGCTTCGTAGAATAAAAAACACTTGTGGGAAGTTAGCGCTGTCTCCGCGTCGTACTTCTGTCTCTCGCCCCTATTCGTGCGCTAAAAACGTAAAAGTTATGGAATACCATAATACCTATACCTTGTGAGTTTCCTTACTCACTGCCTTTCAGGCAAGGTTTTTTATGCAGAATGCAACACACTAAATGCGTCATGCTATTGGTTGTGTCTAACGCCAATAAATATATGTGACGCGACCATGCTTAAGCCCGGTTCGAAAACATTTCCAGCCCTAATTTGCCGGGAAAGGGCTTTCTGGTGACCGCAGATTAGAAAACGTCACTTTATTATTAGTTTTTCATCCTGTAGGGACATATTCTGCGTGCGAATGCTCCAAGAGAGCAAATTCGCATTTTTGCCATATGCTGATCTCGGAACACTTCTGGTAATGTAAATTCCAGCGTCCATATCTGCCTGACTTTGTCCTGACACGTCTGTCTTCTGCGTGCGCGTCTGAGTCCAAGCGGGCTGAAGCCTGACGCTCGGCTCACTTTCTCGACGTGCACTCCACCTCTACTTTGAAATTAAAGGTTGATAAAGTTTATACCGTTATTTCACTCGGTTTCATGCATGACTTTGTGTCACGCCCTTTCTTTTTTCGAGTATAGTAGTGCTGTATTCGCATACATTCCAAATACAGGAACTTCTCTATATAAAGGTAAACACTTTCGCATTATACAGTTATACAAGTGGTGCTCGATACCGTATACGTGTAAGGTAACGGCAAGGGCATTACGGAACATGCCTACCGCGCAATCAAGGTGAAGGCATAAACACAATAGGCACGGGCGTTTCGCGCACATCATGTTTGTCTGTTCGTCTTCGTTAGCGCTATACAGGCATGCTTCATAATGCGAGGTTACGGTCTAGCCTAGAGTTCAGCAATATCAATAGCAAGAATCCCACTGGCTTGGACGTGTTGGTAATTTTTCGTTTGCGTCGATGGTATTAAAATTTCCAGGGGCAATGTACGTTTAACTTCAACAGCCATCATCTTATGATACACGTGTCGTCGCAGTTCGATATCGACATTCTCTCGTAAATTTCACTCGGACTGACGTATAACTTCAGGTAGCACGTAACTTTAGAGGTGTCATCTTGGCATTATTATTCACATCTCCAGCGTCTCATTGAAGCCAGCGTCTCTCATATTATACATGCTGCAACGTCACACCTGGCGGCAGAGTTCCATAATATTGTTCTCTTGTAACTATTGCTCCGAATTGTGCAAATTTTAGGCCGTGGATTAGATTAGGCCGGATAATAGGCAAATTTACGGCAAATTATTGTTAATAAGAGAATGGTACCACTGTTTAGTATGAAGAGTGCCGCTGAGTTATAAAGCTGGCAAAATGTAAGCCTTCTTAACACGGTTGCCGTGTTTTTAGCGCGCATGCTGCAGAAGACCAAGAATGCAACGACGCGGCGAAGTAAGCGCAGCGGCGTCTTTTCGGCGTCCGGTGCCAAAAAACGAGAGCCCTTGACGGCGACCTTGCATGGTGTCGCCTGCCTTTGCATACGGCCACGGGAAACGCTCTGTCGTCCCCGGGTCAGGTTAATGGGGGGTGAGCCGAAATTTCCAACAGTCGTTGCCCAACACCTTCAACCGTTTCCGCGTGTCATTGGCAGTACCAGGGTTCACAAATTTACTGGTGTACTGTAGCTTTCTCCGCTGTCGCTGCACTGTTTACATCGCACATTATCTTTTTCTCAGCGGAGAAAGTTTAAAGGTATACTCGCTAAAGCTGTCGCCTCGATGTCACTGACCCTCCCTTTTCGTCGTTATCGGTGTACTCGCCGGATTTAATTGAGATAAATTCTGGCGTTTTACGTGCCAAAACCACGATATGGATATGAGGCACGCCGTAGTGGTGGACTCCGGATTAATGTTGACCATCAGGGGATCTCTAACGTGTTTCCAATGCACGGGACACGGGCGTTCTTGCATTTCGCCCTCATCGAAATGCGGCCGGGATTTGATCTTATTTTGTTATAGCGCAAGCTTGACACAGACAACAGAAGGCACATCTGCACACACGGCGCTGTCAGATGTGCCTTCTGTTGTCCGTGTCAAGCTTGCGCTATAACAAAATAAGGTATGCCGTACCACAAGCCCCTATTGCTATCCTCATCGGGATTTGATCCCGAGACCTCGTGCTTAGCAGCACAACGCCATAGCCGGTAAGGCACCGCGGCGCGCATGATTTTGTATGTGTCTCAAGTACTCACGATGAGGGAAGGGAGTGCGCTCGTGAGGGAGTAAAATTTTTTTTTTTGAAGTATGGCTCTCTGGCCTAGGGAGAGGTAGCGGAAAGGAGGGTACGACAGGTACTAATATTAATTCTAAAAATGTGCAAAGGTGTAAGATACCGCTTTAGCTTTAAAAAAAATTAAATTATGGGGTTTTACGTGCCAAAACCACTTTCTGATTATGAGGCACGCCGTAGTGGAGGACTCCGGAAATTTTGACCACCTGGGGTTCTTTAACGTGCACCTAAATCTAAGCACACGGGTGTTTTCGCATTTCGCCCCCATCGAGATGCGGCCGCCGTGGCCAGGATTCGATGCCGCGACCTCGTGCTCAGCAGCCTAACACCATAGCCACTGAGCAACCACGGCGGGTCCGCTTTAGCATTTGAACGGCGGACGTGTGCCACGTGACAGTGGTGCTGTTTAAAAAAAGAGCAAATAATGGATGCTGGATAGGCGTGGTGGAAAGGCTGGGAAATTTTGGCGAAAAACGAAGATGGAAATCAGATAAAAAATAAGATAAGTGAATAATAATAATAATAATAATAATAATAATAATAATAATAATAATAATAATAATAATAATAATAATAATAATAATAATAATAATAATAATAATAATAATAATAATAATAATAATAATAATAATAATAATAATAATAATAATGTGACAGTGCTCTACTGCTCGACTCCAGATCCGGTGGTCGGAGAAAGTGGAGTTATGGGAGGAAATCGGCCGTCGATTTGTTCACAGTGTGGGGAAATGGTGCTGAAAGATTAAGAATATATATACATATATATGACTCGCCATGGTTGCTTAGTGGCCATGGTGTTGGGCTGCTAAGCACGAGGTGGCGGGATCGAATCCCGACCACGGCGGCCACGTTTCGATGGGGCGAAACGCGGAAACACCCGCGTGCTTAGATTTAGGTGCACGTTAAAGAACCCCAGGTGGTTGAAACCTCCGGAGTCCCCCACGACGGCATGCCTCATAATCAGAAAGTGGTTTTGGCACGTAAAATGGCATACTTTAATTTTTGTTTTGAAGATAGTAAGAAATTCGTAAATGGCTCTGCGATGGAGGAAGATGGTTGGAGCAAAATAAGACAAAGTACGCATTGAAGGGTACATCACATTTTTTATGCGAATTTAACTTAGCATATGAAAGCATTTATGTATTCGACGGCTTGTCATACGAACAGTGGACCTGAAAGGTCAAAACAAGACGAAAAACAAAGACACTAAAAAAGGGCATGACGGCACTTAATATCCACCACAATTATAAGCGGTGAGCATAATACCTCTTCATCCATCCATAGTAAAAGTAACTGGCGAGGTTTTACATCATTGGAAGCTCCTGCGATGGGCTGTGAGAAATACCGAAGGTCAGTGGGGCGGCGGTCGGGTGTAATTTTTAACATCTTAGGTTCTTCGTAACGTGTAGCGTCACGTATCAGTACACGGACATTTCTTCGGCTTCATCAAAATGCAAACGTCGCGGCATGGTATCGAACCTGCGACATCGTGATGGGCAAAGCTACATGTCACGTCTTCCTTCCTATAATGGTTTAATTGGGGCAGTATTGCTCAAGCACAGTATGCCAAGAAACAGAGGCCGACACCAGTTTTGATAGCTGGGATGAAAATGCTGTTTTTATAAACGAGAGGCCGGGATCAATTGCACGGAGAAGCTGCGCTTATTGCGCACGGCACACTTCTTAACACGGAATACACCAGGCGGGCACCTCACGTGAAAGACGCTTGAGTGGCCACAGTCACGTGCAACCGCGCTGCAAATTTATTTTTGTTTAATGTTTCTTTTGATAGCCATCATGTGAGCGGTGACTAGCATATCGTACAAGGAAGCCCACTTGATCGCCACTTAAGCGACGGAAGGTTTCCTTGTGCAACGGCGACGACGAGGGATTGCGAAGTTTATGCTCAACCAAGGGAATTGAGAAGCGATAATGCTTCATTCAAGGTTTCCGTGGCCGGCGCATTTGCATCTCTGTCTGCATTTATGCGCACGTGACTTCACTTTTCCGCGATGAGCCTCGCCACTCCGTGGATTCTCACCTCCGGCGGACGCGAGTATAGCTGCGTATTTAGTTGCAAAGCCACAAGGATGGCTCGCCACGAAAACAGCGAGTTTCACTGCTCGGCAGCGGATATGCGCCAGACAACAAGTGCCGCCGTCGACGAGCCTCGTTACGTGCAAGCGAAGCCCCGTGCTTCGCGTCGGCAATGGCGTGCAATGCTGCCGCGCTCACGAATGCTGCACGGGCTGCTGTCATTTCAGGCACCAAGAAGAACGGACGACTCGCTCATATTCTTGTATGAGGCAGCTAGTGCGGCAGACTATCGTGCGTACTTGATACCAGCAGATCCGTGTTCATAGAACTCGGCGCGGATTCTTGGCCGTAGTTTCCCGACCCCTTTGACGACTGCTTTTTGACGACTGTGGCCTGGTGTGGCCTCATGTCAAGCTTTTTGCTTGCCGTACTGGAATCTTCTGCAGTCGTCGCGACGACGACTGTGGCAGGAAGTGCTCGAGGGTCTTATTTAAATGACTGTAACACTGCCATGCTTTTCTTCGTGCATGGGATTTCTTTCAACGCTTTCCTTTCCATCTTTCTGTCTCTCCTCCCCCTGTGTAGGCTAGAATAACACACCTCTCTGTCTTTCCCATCTCGTTTTTTTCTCTCTCTCTTTCTATCTTGTTTTATAGCGGCCGTCACACTGTGTCGTCTATTCGTCTCCTTCCATTATCCGCTATATAAAGCAAAGCGTATAGACCGTTTGTAGCCGAGGCATATCACAACAATTCTGCCTCCACACGGCAGACAGCTTAAAAGAGAGCAGACGGATGGTGCCAAGAGACATTCGTTTCAACGTTCTCTTCTTTGTATTGACTTCTGTTCAAGGCGCCTGCTTTGCGTGACACAAAGACCGCGTTGAGAACGTCTGCCACCGCCTCGGTCACGTGGCCTTCACATGTCGGCCATTCGCATCTTCTCTGCCTTGAAAACGCCTGGCAGCAGCCTTCCTGGCAAGCAGACCTGCATGTCTAAATTAGCTGGCATGAAAGAAGTCGCTGTCGTTGTACAATCCGAATGACAGAGTGTAATCACAAAAGGACGTGCCTTTACTTCAGGGCTTACAGCAGTTTTTGAATACAATGGGAACCTGCTGAAACTTGGGGCTTGTTCGGTGTTCCACAGCGTATGCGAAATATGATCTGAATAAGCATGCGTAACGCCTATAATGCAGTGACTGGCAGTGAGTTGAGTTATGTCAGTGATGTCGCCAAAGTTTATCGATACAGGAAGAGCAAGAAACTATATATAGTCAATGTCGAGGTCAACATCGTCATCATATCACCTACGACGAGACGTGCGATTGCTTTTGCCTCAGAGAGAATCAGAATACATTGCATTGAAGTGGAGTAAGGGATGTGAGTGTCCTTACAATGGCCACTGCATATTCGCTTCCTGGCCAAGCTGTTCACCGTGGTTATCGCTTGCATGACGCCTAGCAGTGCCGTAGCTCTAAATCACCGCTTAAATGCAACCTACCATTGATGTAATCGAGGTGGGGAGTCGAGTTTTGGGATGGAGAATAATCACAACCAATCCAGCCACAGCCATTATTTAAAAGTTGCCACGCGAAATGTAAAAATGCGCACGTTTGTAAAGGTTCTAAGGTGAAACCTTCCTGGCTGGGAACAGCTAACTGGATTGAAACACTCTTACAAAAAAAAGTAAAAATGTTAGTAACTGCAAGCAAATAGATAGTAACTGCAGCAGTTACTGTTACTGCACCAGTTACTGCACCAGTTACTACCTATTTGCTTGCAGTTACTGCCTCTCTTAGATCATTACTAACTTTTCGCTACCTGTTTACTACCTAACACAAAACTCATTACTACCTAGTGTGTCCCAATTAGTAGCTGGAAACACCCCGAAATATCAATTTTTCGCTGAACCTGACGCAGAAAATATCTACTTCATCAAGTACAGAACCATAATTTTTTTCTTAAGGTTAACCAACCGCAGTGCCTAAGCACCCTTTCAGGGCAGAAACTCCCATTGGGAAACTGTCATAAAGTTCGTAGCATTCTTTGTTATGAAGCGTATACTCTACCCTTGAAACTAAGACTGCCGTATTTTAGGTGATAAGCAACTCCAAAGAATGTCAGGCACATGATGATCACCTCCCCAATAAGATTTCTTTACCGCCATTCTTGTATTTGATAACTGAAAGAAATGTTGCCACGCTTCTTTTTTTCTCACATAATTTGCCCGCCGACGCACCCGCCTGCGTTCCGACGAATCCTCTTCAGAAGCTTCCACTTGTTGTCTGGTTGCTTGTGTTTCCTAAACGTCGTTTTTTCTAACCCTGACGTCTGCCAATTTTGATGTTGTTCATTTAACGATTTGTAAAACAGTACTTAGTTTGCAATGATGTGTTTACAAAGCCGTTTGAAGCCAGAAGGACGAAGTTTAGGCAAATATATGTACAAACCATCATTCCCATGCAGGCTAAAAAAATATCCCGTTGGATCGAAGTTCGTGCGCCCACAAGTAAGAGGCGACAAGCGTACGGAAGCTTGGGTATTCACAGAAATTCACATATTCAATCCTACATGGCGGTACGGGTTTTTTTGGGACACGAAACGGAAGGTCGAACGGAACGGAGTAGAAAATGAACCCGCGCACCTAGACGAAGAATATTGTGTTAGTAATTTATAAAAAGAGGTAGTAGTACTTACTACCTTTAGGGTGGTAACTGCTTGTCTCATATGTTACTGCACTGTTAGTAACTGCAGTAGTAACGAAAGAATAGTAACAATTATTGCCTTTGCCGTTACTAACTGCAGTTACTAACACTGACTTTAAGAAGTTACTAACAGGGTATACATATGTCAGAAGCAGTTACTTTTAAAGGTAGCAAGTACTACTACGTTTTTTTTTTCTAAGAGCGAAGAGGGAATAATCCAACCAAATGTTATTGAAAATTGACGCTTTGAAGCCTCTCCCGCAGCTCCTTCTTCATACGCGATGTGCCGAGAAATGCATCGGTGCTTACAATTGCATTTCGTGCACATGCTTGGTAATGATAGGTATGAAATGACCCTTGTGTGATCAATTTGTGAAAATCAACGTCATAAGAATTGCATTTGTACGACCTCATCGTGTACTGTCAGCTGAAACTGAAACGCGCACAATTCTGAAACTACTCCAATGCGTTGTTCGGTCTCCAGGTTCATCCGCATTCGCAACAGCGGCTTAAATAAGACTGCAAAACGTACACTTGGGCCTACTCCCCGCCACAGATCGATTACACGTCGCAGATACACATAATTACGCGTAACAGGCGTCCTGATCAGTTATTGAGGCGAAAGTGTCAAATGGCCCATTAAGTGAGAAAGGGGGCGTCTGTCATCATTAGGAGCTAAACGGCACCTAATTTCCAATTGGCTGTGGCACCTCGTCACCAGCGCGCCTCGACGTAGCTGCAGAGCGGGCGCACCTGCTGCAGCGATAGCGCGCCAGTTGTTGCGTGAGCGGAGAGGACATCGCCGCGACGCCACGTCACCCATGCTCTTGCCCTCGGAAGCCTGTATTTTCCGCGCTTTCCTTGTCCGCGCAAGCCCACGCCTGCGTTCTAACTGCGCCTCGGGAAGACCAAATCAAAACGCGCCAAGCGGCTCAACGCCCTCGCTTGCCCGCGAGGAGTTCTTGAGTCGAAGTTCGCAATCACAACTCATAAGAGCTTAGGTGTCCGATTTTTTTCCTCCTCGTGTTTCAATGTATGGCTGGGGGTACATGTATGCCCCCCTCTCCTCCAGTATAGAACCGGAGCAACAACCTTTTTTTATGCGTGTAAATGTGCTATAGCCGGTGTCGGTGCGTCGTCATCTGACACACGCAAGCGGCCGGAGCCGTCAGATGTGATGCAATTCTCGGTAACAGTATCACGGCGAGTTTACGCAACCCGTGCCGTCGCAGTCGCGGCGATTGGAGTCCGAACAACGCGCGCGCTTATCAGTCTTTATCAGAGCTCGGAGAAGTCAGCTGACGACCGACGCGTCGTCACGGTCGGCTTTCGCCGTTCTCTGTCTCGCATTTATTGCTCGTCTGAGCCGGCCTCGTCCGCACCAGACGCGTGCGCGTACCTGCACTGCGTGTATGTACACACACGTTTACGACACGTGAAGATAACGTTTGTGTCATAAATAAATTACATGATGATAATATCATTGCTATCTTTTGTGCTCGTCTTCCTCACCTCGTTTATCGAGACGAGACAACCTGCTTGAACTTTCGCGCCAAGCCAAGGCTCTTAATGTGCCCTAGACATAAAATGCATATCTTCTGCAGTGCTTGATAATATAACATTGAAAGTGCACTTGCTACGTAGTTTTTCCATCTTTCCGATTTCCTACAAAGGGTTCACAAAAAGGGTGTGTTTTCTTTTCTTCATTATCTTCATTTCATGATTACTTCTTCACGTTAGACTTTTCATGTGCTTTGCTATGAAATCAACGTTTCAGGACGAGTAGACTCATGGTCTCCGGTTAAACGGTGATTCTACGTTATGTACATGTAGATATTTACAAGTTTATGCCATGTTTTAGTATGGCTATAGCGAATTTATTTATTTATTTATTTATTTATTTATTTATTTATTACTGGGATGGAAAAATATTATATAACACTATGTACAAAGCGATTCCAAGCGTTGCTGAGAGGTTTCGGCTGAACGCACAAACACATTAGAATCAAACTTATTCCATTCGGAAAATGTATGTGGCAAAATGAAAACTCGAATACATCAGTCCTTTGTAGTCTGTAAGGATGTACATCGACCGGCTACCGTCGAAGAGTACAATAAGAAGGTGGGAAGCGCTGACCTCTGCGATAGGATGGTGATCGAGTCTCTATCCAAGCAAGCCAATGACAACGCGCTGGACCGTTCGTGCTCCGTTTCCTTGCGGACGTGGCGGTAGTCAATGCATAGCTGCACTATAAATAAGACTTTCAACTCTTGCAGATACCAAGCAAGAACGCGCTTAATTAACTGCACTTCAAACTGCTCATTGCACATCATTTGTTGAGAGTTAAAGCGGATATGTTCGACAAGGACGATGAGTCGCCACCGAAGTGTCCTGCCAGTAAGACAGCATGCATTGTCTCTTCCCGGACAGGACACGTGCCCGAGCTTTCGGAACAGAAGTCATCATCGAGATGCCGTAACCTTGGCTGTTCACAGCGCACACAATTTCGTGGCACTCACTGCGACGTTTTTCTTTGAATAAGTTCTTCAAGAAACTGTTTTAAACAGTTCCACACCTATATATAGCGCTCGATGGCACTAGAAAAACTTTTTTGTTCGTTATTTGTAATATCTGATTTCATGCACCGAATCCCAATGAGCAATTCATTGCACGTGCCTTGGTAGGCCAACGAAAAATTGTACATCTCCTTTATCGCGATAAGCTGGTCTCAGTGGTCTTACGAACGCCTTCTTTTATCTACGTGCAAAAATTAGCGGCCGTATACCACAGTGCGTTTGCTTATCAGGATTACGACTCGTTTCATTCAATACTGGGCCTATATAAAAACAGTTGCGCACAATTTCTGTCAAAAAGCATCGAACTGTATCCAAGTGCGAACGAAGCCGCTACAAGAAGTCTCTCTAGCCTCCACAGCGTTGACTGCTATGTGTGGAACGGAGTATACGGTACGGTCATAGATTAGGAGCTCTTGCTGGCTCACGACTTCGCTCGAACGCGACAAATCCGCTATTTTTCGTCTCTCCCGTCGCGTTGCAGCAGCAGTTGCTGCGGTGTTCAAGCGCGGCCGTGACCGGCTGTTCTTAGGCTTCCACGCCGGCTGCGTCCCAGCATGAGCAGGGCGTTGGCCGTACCGCCGCAGCGACACACGTGACCTTCAGCGTGGAGCTAGTGGAGCGCGACGTGAGATGGAAAAACTGCAGATTACTGGTTAAACAAATAGAAACGCGTACAGAAGTATTTGTTTATTCGAATGCAACATACGCAAGGTGAATTACGCCATCGCACGCCGTCCTTCGCCGCACGGAAGTCGTTATAGAACTCCTCTGAATAGCTCCACAGCAAAATGGGGAAAATCGATGGAATCCCACAACGAATGATTGCGCATTCCACCAGCCCTGTAAGAACAGGGTCGGACACTAAAAAATTGTGTGTGCTAGAGAGGAATAGAGAATGAGAGAAGGTTTGATGAGAGGAAAGATGAAGAAATTGTCCACTCTGCAATTGTGCAAACGGGAAAGCTCGAACAGCCAAAGGTAGAAGGAAGGTCTGTTGCATGTTGCACGAGGTGCCACAGCGAAACGGGGAGGGGAGGGGGGGGGGGCACCTAGTCGACACTTCATAAGTAACGATTCTTGCACAACTATGACATCAGACCTCCTCATGAGCTATCCTGTAGAAGTGTAAAAGAAAATTTTTTTTACAAACTCTATGGAGCCCGCTATATACGTGTCATGATCCCCTCACTATGGTGTGCTTCGACACTCTCCTTGAAGCGCCAGCAAAAGGCGCGCTAGACGTGCCATAAATGCTGGACCTTTAGAACCGCCGTTGGGTGATGCCAAAAAAGAATGCTTTTATGTGTGTTTTTTTTCTCCTTCGGGGGCTGAAAACGGCGTTGTAAGAGAAAGTGAACAGCGCGACTGCACACGTGTCATCACGTGTTATCTTCATTTTGGTTTGTTTTTCTTTTTTCTGGTGCGAGTGCTAAGCTCATTTGCATGTGTATTTTCCCCTCCATCCTTTCAAGCAGCGTTTTTCTTTTATTGTGTCCCCCAGGAACGTAGTAACCCTGTACTCCGGTGAACGAGCAACACTTTTGATGCGGATAGCGAGTTCCACAGGCATAGCGTGGCTTTTTGATAACACACATGTTTGTCTTTAAGTTCTCTCACGCGTTTGGCTTTCTTGATTTGCTACGCATGTGTGAGGTTTCTTTTCTCACCTAGCTTACCCGTTGGGCTGAAGTTTGTACGCGCACCCTTCAAATGAAGGCAATTTTCTGCATAAACTGACAAGTGAGCGGATATTACCACAGTTTGTCCATCTGTGTGTGAGCTAGATTCTCCAAAGGGGCAGCAACGACGGTCACGTGTTCGTCCGTGAAGCGTTCGTAACACACTTGGCAGCAGGTCGCCGTAAAGTAAAATTAAAAGTAAGGGACGAAGCGTGTCGTTTACTTGCTGGTAATGGAACTAGGCGGAGAGCGATGGCAGCGTTTGTCGCCAGTTTCTACGCAACACCGCAATATACGTTGCTAAATTAGAATAAACGAGAATTCGCGAATCTTTTGGGCACGGTGCAAGCGAAGCTGCCAGGGTTAACGATAACACTATAACAATACATGTGACCAGAATAGTAACGGAAATGGTTGAACGTTACATAATGTAGATCTACAGAAAGTTATCTGCGTGGCCTTGCCTATATACCCTGACAAGTGCCCCGTCCGACAACTGTCCTTGAGAGCAGATTACTAATGTAGCACGTTTAAAGCAGCAAAGAGTCACGGTTCAGGACATCGGCTGGGGTGAGAACTGATATATTTTTTTAATGAAAGACATGAAAAGTCAACGTCTGCAAAAAGGTAACTAGGCACCCCGGCGCGCACGGACAAATTCTGCTGTACGTTGCTGGTGCCTTCGTAACATAACTGCTTTTTTTTTCATGATCTCTTTTTCTCTTATTTTTCTAATTATATTTGAGGATACCTGGGCATTGATGCGCAGATAACGTCTCATGTACGATCAGTGTTGAAGCCTGCCGACCGTTTACGGGACAATTAGTGTTCGTATCATTTTCGCCCAACCAGGCAGACATCTGCCAATGTTTACCTTTCGATGCTACAGTTTCAACATTCCTGCTCATTTATGACAAGAAAACGAGCGATATAGCGGATGATAGATACATACATCTGTAACAAAGAAAGCTGAGCTTGCAGGAATTTGTTTCAAATTTAAGTTGCTCAGAAGGCTTGAATACTAAGGAAACGTTTCCCCGGACAAAATACAACCAGTTGGTGGCAATATGGAAACACCTCGCGTGCCTTCAAGGCCCCAATGACTCTTTGTTGCACTGACAAGCATGCACTACAGGCCACATATTCCAGACAATACATGCGGTTTGAAAGTTGGCACTGCTAGGAGGGCGTTCGATGCACTGCTTCTCCGGGGATGCACGAGCCTTTCTTCCCGCAACTAAGCTGTTGGCTTAACAATTTCTGCAAATATAAACCAGCTACCCTCTACAAGCTTCACTTCTCTCTTACTGGCTCTGTTTGTTCTCGACACAGTTTTGCCACGTTTCCTATAATACGGCACTATAGTTGAGGTGACCACTTTATTGGGACATAGTTAACTGTATACCTGTTTCTTTGCTGAATAAACGTATAACAACAACAACAACAACAACAACAACAACAACAACAACAACAACAACAACAACAACAACAACAACAACAACAACAACAACAATAATAATAATAATAATAATAATAATAATAATAATAATAATAATAATAATAATAATAATAATAATACCTTTCACATTGGCCCACATTGTGCCTGAGTAGCATGTCTGTCTCGCCAGCCGCATACTGTTTTCCTACAAAAATTACTAGAGGGAACTCTGGCGCTGCGATCGCTCAGCTGCTATGGGGGTGACGTGTAGTTCTGGGATTCGTCTAATCTTCGTGATTGTGGCTTCAAGCGGCCCTGTTAGGGAATTTATTACGCTTTATGTGTAAGTTCCTAAGAAATCATAATATTCAAAACACACGAAAGCAATTAACTCCTGAATGCATGCACAATCATCGCGAATTCTCGCATTTATAATGCGTTTATAACGCAACACATTGCTAAATTTGCAAAGTCATAGATCCATGTGAAGCCGGAAGGACAGACACGTAACGCCCACCGTCCCCACGCTGGCCACCGAAGTGCCGTGCCACACTTGCAGCTCCCGTGGACAACACAGCGCCCGAGTTCCCCGGAGTAGACTCGACCCCTAAAAATGGTCCGCCTCACTGCCGCCGTGCTCGCGTTGGCGGCGAGTCCGCGTCTCGGGGCGCGCTCGCCTCCGGCCACCTGCATCCGGTGCGCGAAGTCCTCGAGGCAGCGACCGCCCTTATATGGAGCGCGAACGAGCGGCGAGAGGTCCGGCTGGTCGAGACCCCCGCGCGGGCGTCTCCGGAGGGGGCTCGCGATGCCGACGCAGTGCGCGTCGCATCAAAACGCAAACGCAGAAGGAAGCAAGCGAGGAGCGGCGGAGTCACCTGGGCAGCTTTCGCCGACGCGTTCGTCGGCGCTGACTCATCGGCCCCGATTCACAGCCTGGCCGAGCTGCTACTCGCCACAGAAGCTGAACGCCGCATCTCTCGCGGAATGGAGTGACAGTGACAAGAACTTTATTAGAGTGTCCTGAGGAACTTGATTAGGGGGCAACCGAAGGCTGCCCGATCAAGTTGGTGGCTCCACCCACGACGGGACAGGGAGATGGTGACTCTCCGCGACGTCGCGGGCCCTCTGGACGGCCTGTAGTTGGCTTGTGAAATCCGAGCTCTTCGGCAAGGCGTCCCACTTGGACTCGTTATGAAAGTCGGAGCCCGCGTTGTACGGGCACAGCCAGAGCATGTGGTCGAAGGAGCAGCACGCGTGACCGAGCACGATTGCGGAAAGTTCGGGTCTATCCAACTAAGCGCTCTCGGGGTGACGTACGATCTCGTCTGTAAAAGCCTGAAAGTAACAGCCTGAGCCCTGTTCAGTTTCGGACTGGGGGGAGGGAATTTTCTCCTGCTGTGTCTGTAATGTGACGTAATTTCGTGAAAGGTTGTAAGTTGGAGTGGTTCTCGCGCTCCGGTGGCCCGAGGCGACCAGAGGCTCGCCCGGCTCGTCCGTCCGAGCGTCGCGCGCGCTCGAGGCACGTCCGCCGCGGACTTGGACGCATCGCTCCGGAGAAACGAATCCCGTCCGTCGTTCGCGAGGGTTCAGTTGGCCGCCGCGGGTTTGGAATGCGGCACTGTTACAGGACGGCGCGCCAACGGGCGAGGGAGCAACGCACTGCTCAGCCGCCGAGCCGGATTCAGGAAGCGGCAGGTGGCTGCCCTTCTCCATCCGCGCCCACACTTTCAGAGCGCGGTGAGATAGGGGACAGTAAATGTTATTGCGTTGAATCGGCAGTGCGGCTTTGTGTCTCGATGACTCAGCTTCCTATCTGTACGCGAGGTGGTGGACCTCGTCAATGGTGACGAAGCGGATACCTACCTACCTCTGTGCTGTGCAGACGCTTCGAAGGTGGAGATATATACAGCAAAATCCCGATCGAGCATCCTCCCCATTAACCCCCAAGCTGCACATATAATACTCCCTTCGCCACATTATGTCGACTGTCATACTTTCCTTGAGAGCATTTTATTTCTTTCTTATTCAGCGAAAAAAAAAAAGAATTGGTTACAGCCGCATCGTTTCTGCATACCGATTTGGTTTACGAGTTGAGTAATGGTTACGCAAGATTTATCAATGGTGTCTGTGAGCTAACGGTGGCTTTCCCGTTTAACCCTTTCCTTCCACTCTGGCTTTGCCTTACTTTCCTCTTCTTTTACCCGGATACTGTAACGATACGCGCAACACGAAGCCTGAAGGTCTCGAAGAACCGTTCTTGAGCTCGCAATGTCCCAGGACGGCTGCGTCGCGTGTACCGCCTTGCTCGGTATTCTTGCTGTCACCGCGCACAGCATACTTGTACATCCGTCACGCTCGGATTTGCATGTGCTTCCCCGGCGCCGCTTCGGTAAACATGAAAATTTCCTGCTGGGCGGTGCGCGGCGGGGCTTCCCGGGCGGCGGGGTAGAAGCCAGGGGGCGTCCACCCGTCTGTCATGCTCGCGCGGATTTTCTTGCCGGCACGCTTCGCGAAACTTGTCGTGGCAGCCTGTCGTAGCTGCTCACACGGTACGGCTATAGTTCGCTTACCATCATCGTCATATGAAAAGCGAAGTCTAATCCTGAAGCCGAGGTGTATTCGAGTCTAATCGTCTACGAATACACCTCGGCTTCGGCAACGAATATCGATTATTTTTAAATGCGATTAGCATTCTTTGAGAGATTCACCCCAGTTTGCGGTATGCATCTAATCTCTTTCACATTTACGGTGACCCAAGTTGTCTGCTAGCTTAGGCCACTCTTGCGGAGGAGACAGTATGTGCCACTGGGAACGTGCCCCAATGGGCAACTTGCCCAGTGGCTGCTCTCTGCCCTATAGTATAGAGAGAGCGTAAACTTTAATTTCAAATCAGCAAGATTTGAGTCCGGCGTCTTTTAGTGGGTCTGGGCACCCGCCGCGGACGCGGTTCCGAGACCTTGTCTCGAAGCGGCTTCCTCGGCTCGCTGGACGGCCCGGAGTTGTGCTGTCAGGTCAGAGCTGAGCAGTGCGGTCATCCAGCGTGACTGGAGGCTGGCGGTGGAAGAGAGGGAGGGGTCGGCACTGCCCGACTTGTTTGTTAGGTCCCGACACTCCCATAGCATGTGATTTAGTGTGGCAACCTCGCCACACGATGTGCATCTGTTTGTAGTGTACATGTCTGGATACATGGCGTGCATGAGTCTGGGGTTTCTGTAAGAGTCTGTTTGTAATTGTCTGAAGTGTACTGCTTGCGTCCTGTCTAACATAGCGTGAGGGAATGGGTATATGTGTCTTTGTAATTGGTAGTGTGCCGTGATGTCGTGAAAAGTGGTCATACGATCCTCCCATGCTCTATAGTAGAGAACTTCGGCACTTCGTATGTGCTGTCGACATGTGCCCATTCTTGGCCAGCCTCCCAAAAGGAAGCAGCAGAAAGGTGACACAAGGGCTACGTATGGTATGGTATGGTATGGTAAAACTTTATTGAAGCCCTGCAGATCGTGAGTCTACATACCCCTTCACGTGGGAGCCGCCCACTTCGCGAAGGGGTACGTAGCCTTAGATATATTAGAGCGATAGCGCCCCGTTCGCACCAAACACTTCTGCGGCAAGTGCGGCCGCTTGATGGAAGCCATTGCAACGAGGCTGCAGACACGATACTAGGGGTAGAGGGGGTTCCTTCGTATAGTTTGAACCAGGGTGCAGTGATTAAAACAAGGTGCACTGTGTCGTGGTATCCTTCGGAATTGTGGTTGTCAACGAGATTACCACTTCGTGTGTCCGCGGTGGTAATACAGTACGTCGCTACATTCTTTAATGCTAATCGCATTAACGTCAACATTCATCCCGAGATAGGTACGGCAGGAAATTTTTCCAGTTCCGAAAAGTACAAGGAATGAAAGATGAAAAGTATTTCGCAAACAGAGTCTATTTAAGTCCTTCAGTATACGTAGAATGCCACTTACAGGTGACAGCCCGCTTGCATATGTGAGGAACAGGCTAACGCGGACACGTCGTGAGCAATAATGACAATGGCAATGGTTGTTTATGAAATGATGCGATGCGGGAGAAGTCGGCCACCGAAGGACCGGCTTTCCTACAAGCCCCAAAAATAAAGGCCAGTGACATAATAAAAAAAAAAGAACGACAGTTATTGAACAAGAACTTCACCCCAATAGACGTACGTAGAAACTCCGGTTCGTAACAGTATATACAAAATGAAACACACCGTTGCTAAATACAACTCGGATACAACTTGTACTTCTAATGCAACTCGTACGCACACGCTTCGTAACTTTCAGCGCCGCCTTTTATTTCCTTCGAAGTGAAGTGAGAGGTGACGCACCGCAGATAATCTGTTCTCATGTTCACCATCCTTCTCTGAGTCTCGGTAATCGTTGTTACCTATCCTTTATATTCGAGCATAACCGGATACCCGAAAATTTCTAATGCTATCTTATGGAAACTAATATGAATCAAACAGCAGAGACTACCCGATTCCTACTTGAAATCTCGTATGTTCGCCCATCCCTACTTACCATTTCGTCTGTGCAGCCTTGGGCCTTGCCGTTCCGCCTCTTAGAGATGCTCCCAGCGTGAATACTGAAAAAAAACCGAGAAGCAGCAAGGCCTTCGCCAACACTTGCAACCTTGGACAGGTCTTGGCCGCGCCCTGACACCTGCTCGCATCATCGTGCACAGCGCTGGTGGTGATGTTGTCGTGTTGATTTCACGGAAATCGTGAGCGTTTCCTCTTGTCGCTGTGTTGTATGGTTGGTCGATTAATTTTCTTTTATTCAGTTAACGATTAGTCATTCATCACTTTAGCCTTTAATCGGTTAATCACTTCCGATGCCGGGTTTTTCGTCGATTATTTGATTAATAGAAATGTTTGCCGGGCACTCTTAAAATGTTTTGAAACACACTTATCTACTTTTGTAGGAACCTGCTTTAATGCTTGAGAGGTGGAACAAAGTTTGAAACACAAGTATATAAACCTTTGATAAAGTATAGTGTTTAACTTGTAAAGTTGGCACTATAGTTGCTTTTGAAGAGATAAACAACATATTTTATATAATGACACTTAGTGCAGAACTAAATATGATGCATCACACTAGTGAATACTTGTAGAGTACAGTTAAACAAGAAATAACAAAAAAAGCCACTGAAGTGAAAGATGATGTCCAACCTAAATATACAAGAAATTGCGCAGGAGAAAAGAAAATTGCTGGTTTAGGATTATCAACCACAAGCTCTTTTCTATAGAGCAAAGGAATGGCAATTGGCTGGGATGTTTGGTTGGAAGCGACACCTTCTTTGAACGGCCACACAACTGCAGCATGCGAGAACAGATGCTCGGACGCTGTAGATTTGTTGGAATCGACGTGAACTCGATCGCTGTGCCAAATACATGCGCCAAACCGGTGCGATTGCTGTGCCGCGTCTTTGGTGGACTGGGAGTAGTGGCACGACGATCGAGGACTGGGTTGCCACAGCATGCCTTGAACTGCGAGGGCATTGCATGCCTCCGGCTTCGGGGGCGGTGCGGTGACGTGCGAGGTGTGTGAGGAAAGGGAGGGGACGCACTCGGCTCGGCGTAACTCAGGACTAAAACAATCGACAGTGGCTCAACCATAGCCGCGCAACAGTCCCTGCTCGTGCGCCGCCACTCAAGTACGATTTCAAAATTTTCACGCCGGTCTTGTCAAAACACTCGAAAACAATTAATCGAACAGGTCTAGTCGATTAAGTGAAAGGTGGACATAGATGAAGATTATATTAAAGTTTTTCCAATCCAATCGATGAAGCTTAATCGTTTTGAAGGATACATTTAATCGATCGATCGGTTAAACAATCATCGATATTGCCAGCCCTACGCGCTGAGAGCAAAGAATCTTGCCTGTCTGTTCCTTGCTCAGTGGCTATGGTGTTAGGCTGCTGAGCACGAGGTCGCGGGATCGAATACCGGCCACGGCGGCCGCATTTCGACGGGGGCGATATGCGAAAACACCCGTGTACTTAGATTTAGGTGCACGTTAAAGAACCCCAGGTGGTCGAAATTTCCGGAGTCTCCCACTACGGCGTGACTCATAATCAGAAAGTGGTTTTGGCACGTATAAAACCCCATAATCTTTTTTTTTTTGCTATCCGTTACGTTATGTATACGAAACTACACGCGCGAAAGCATTGGCGAAGAACAGGAGACTTCCGAGCACTAAAGTTGAACGAGGGGTGAAGGCATGGCACAGGGGGCGAGCAACGAGAACCCTTATTTTTTTTCCTTTACTTATGCGTCCATCTTTCAAGGATGAGCGTCACACTTTGGTGCACACCCTGAGAAATCGCAATGACCGTGCTCTTGGACGGCCATTAAAATTGTGCAGTCCTCGAGCTTCAAAATGCAGTGGCGCGCAGTCATACATGCAAGGTGTAATTTTTAGATGATACTGGCTTGTGGGAGTGCACAGACAAATTTTCACACCCTTCGGGGTGGTTGGTTTTTTTCCCATAACTAACACCTTCACCTTCAAGGGGTAAGGTAAGGTTGGATTGTTGATGAGGACAAATGACGTTTGCGTTTTGTTCATGCGAGTTTTTGGCAAGTAAACAGCATGATCGCTGCGACAGACGACACGAAAGCTGGATGAAATAAACTTTAATAGCTATCGCTTTGAAGCTCTCGGGTCCGATATTTCGGTGCGCGCCCTGTGGTCAGAAATAACACACAAATGCCAACTACTTACTCTCTCACTGCAATTATAGTTCGACCTTGCGCTCCTGTACAATAACATTTTTTTGTACCCTTTAAGTTAAGGGTACGAGTCATAGGTCAAATCACCACGCTTAAGGGCGCAATAACCTTTGCTGTGTGGTGGGGGTGGTGATGATGTTGCGACAGACGTGCTTGGCCCAGCAGTTCGAAGGCGGAAATTGCTCCGCCCGCATCGCGTGTTTCAGGGTTCACAACTTATCACCACGTGCCTGAAAGTCGACTGTAGCGAAGGAATGCAAGTAGGAGGCCAGGCGTCTTCGTCAATGGCAAGAGCCGCAGGATTGTACAGCACGGAGCTCAGGCCGAGCAGGTGCCGACAAGGCTAGAACGGTCAGGTTTCAACTACAAAATAGTCAACAACCAGCCGGTCTTCCCTTTCGCATGAGTTATGCCGTTTTATAGTGACACAAAGCAAGAGGGAGAGAGCGCTTATGCATGGCGCGTTGGAGTGTACGCTGTTGCTCCAGATACGGCAACGGTATACGTACGCATAACGCTGATACGGAGGCACGCAGAAACACTTTCACAGCTCAGACGACGATTCTTGCGAGAGCGAGCGCAGTCCTGAGCAAGTTATATCTTATAGTCCATACTTTTGAGTAAACGTACTAATTATTTGCTGGGAAATGCGATCGGTATCCTTGACGTATAATTTTAAGCAAATAATAATGCTCACAGTTGCCACCGTTTGATTGGCTTGAGTTGTCAGCAGCGCTGAAACTGTCACAAAAGAGTAGGTGGTAGTGGAGAGGAACAAAAGACATGTGCTTTATGCTATTCAAAAGTGACAGAAAAAAAAAGTAATCTCGCATGAAAGCACGCCTGAGATGAGTCACATCCTGAGTGCAGGATAAGCGAAGCTTCTCTATGATGTTTTCCCATGTGCGCACGTACACACACAAAATGGAGAGGTGCAACAAAAGATGGACACAGCGTTCTTTCGATGCTGTAATCGAAATTTTCCATTAGTTTTGCTACTCTTCACACAAGACTGTGATTCTCTGTCTTCGATTGGTTTGAACTCATGCCAAGCATTTATTACATTTCTTCCATTTGGTTGAGCGTAAACACAACTCTGTTGTGCGCCTTCGCAACGTTAATCACCGTTTTTCATATTGTTTTCTACTTTGGTGCTTTATCTAACATCCACAGGGGGATATTCCGCAGACAGGTACGCAAAGGCGAGATTGTTATGCGCATTTCACAATCTCTATGCGCATTCCCCGACACAATGGGCAAGATTTCCTGGAAAGAAAAAAAGAACAAACGGAGAGAGCTGCCGCCTCGAAGTTACACGTCACGCTTGGCGTATCGCTCGCAAACCTAGCAGAGAGTTCCCCGGTTTCCATGCGACGATAGCGTTGACCCCAGCATGCGTGTCTCGAGGTCCAACCAGCGCCGGCATCCAGAGAGGAATGCGCTCGGTTCCTTGACGCGTGCGCTCGAGAAGCACGCCGGGTGGCGATGCATGTTCTCGTAAAGCTCCGACTGTTACGCCTCAGATATTTTAGGCACGCGTACCTTCGTATTATCAATTCAGCTCAGATCAAACTGACCTGTTGATTCCTTTTGTTGAGACAACTGGCACTATGGTCTCAGCGTGGGAGGGGGGTAAAGGAAGAGAGGAAAGCCGAACACTTTGCATCCGGTGGTCGACGCCAGCCGAACGAGTGAATTCCCTCGAGATAACCTCTCGAGCATGATCGTTCTTCCTCGTGGGTGTGCCCCACTCTATAGGCGAGACCATGTATAGCCAGCGGGCTACGAAGCCAAGGAAAAACACAGGGCTAACGAGCTGCGGCTGAAATGGAAATGTAGAAGATAATGAAGAAAAGTGGGAATGAAAGTGTACGAAAACATAACTTGTAGCCAGAGGGGGGGGGGGGGGGACTGATCCCACGACATTCGCATTACGCGAAATTAGTGCAAGGATTGATGGCCTTCGCTGTAGCACAATTGGCAGTGCATCGTCGCACGCGGAGAGATGAGAAAGCAACTTCCGGACGAAATACGGGTCACGTTTATCCCAGCAGGGCGAGCAGCGCTGCACTCTGCACGAAAACCACAAGCTCACGCACGTACACGATGACTGGCCGACGGCTTGCGTTGTAGCTTTTATATAGTTATGCTTCGGCCACACGCTCCGCTGTGCGCGTTTCATTTGTCCTCGATGGTACATCTGGTGAGGCACAATATGCCACAGTTGCCACCATTGTCGGAAAGTAACTGGTGACCTCGTTTGAAATGTTTTGTTAATGTGTAAAAGCGTTATTGTCACAATATAAATTGCAACACTCATAAGGTGTCTTTCTTACTAGGGTGAAATTCCAAAATGGCTCGTGGGTATAAAAATCCGATGTCCGGCGCTGTGGCACCGAAATTCAATGACACCAAACTTGCTACCTGCAGAACCATATTGAACAGCGAAGTATGAAATCAAAAAAGAGACAAGTCACGATAATTCAATGCGCTGAGCACTATGCTGCTGGAAACCTTATAAGAAACCTGATTCTCTGAATGCGGCGTTAGAGGGAAAAATCTGCAGATGACGACTATATTTGTTTGTAGAGTCCGAAAATAGTGCAGAAACTATTTAGCATGTTTTGTTATATTGTCAAAGTTCCGATACAGAGGTAAATGAGGAGGTAGGTATCAAATAGGTAGGTGTCAAACAACGTGTCTTCAAATATACTGCAGTTCGAGAAAGGTAAGTAAACGTAGCGTTTGAAATGAATCAAAATTAAATTTTGGGGTCTTACGTGCCAAATCCACGATTTGGTGCTAAATAAGCGGAGGGAGCCGCGGTTAGTCGCGTTCCAAACAGCCCAATCCAGCAGGTGGAGCGACCGAGTGCAAGTAGGCTCCGTGCTCTCACTTTCTTACGGGGCTCGCTAATTGCCATCGGAGCCGCGTTGTTCTGCCTCGTGTTATGCAAATCGTTCCTAGTGATCAACTGCTGACCGAATTTCGCCCAGCCGCCGCAGAATAATCCGAGAAATAGCGTCTTTTAAGTCGATCGACCGAGTTCAAACGGAGTGCCGGCGCGAAGACCGATGGGGGATACAGCGGTGACCCCGTGGCCGCGGCTAGCAAAGTACAACAAAGCATTCATCTCTCGTTCATCGCCCCATTTTGCAGATTTGAATTCCATTACCGAACGTCGGTGCGGGTACTTAGCAGTGACTGAGTCAGCGCTCGTAAGGTGCAATCAAAGTACTCAAAATCTGAAGCGATATGCATTCCTGTCCCATTCGATATGTTTCCACACTGTGTGAAATGGATGTCGAACTGTTAGCTGGAACAGCGATGCGTTTCACGCCACGTGTTCAGAACGTATTTCTCGAAAATAACCATTAAGTTTCCAGCAAGAGGGTATGCTATCAGCACTGGCTTGACTTCAATTCTATGGTTGTAACATTTCTCTTAGCGGCTATCATTTAAAAAGTTAGAGAGTAAAACTTTATTAGTTGTTAGTACTATAGCGCCACAAAGCGCCCAATTTTCGAAAGTGTGAACGTTACTTTAAAAAGTTATTTAGCATAAAAGTGTTGTCCTTTAAAATAAACTTTAACTGCTGTCAATTGCTTGTCTAAGTGACTCTGCAGGACTTCGCGGATGTTGCTTTAAGTGCATCTTGTATATCAAAATACAGGATACTTCGCATAATGTATCAAAAATAGAGATACGGATACACGCTGTGCCTAATGGCAATCAATCAATCAATCAATCAATCAATCAATCAATCAATCAATCAATCAATCAGTCAATAAATCAATCAATAAATCAATCAATCAATCAATCAATTAGTACAGGTGTGTATAGCTGCTTTAAGTGTGTGCTTTAAGCGTATACTTCGTTTTCTAATAATCTAACGCTGTTGTGGGACCTACGAGGCATGCTCGAGAATGGTTTTGAAACTGTCCTCAAGCTTTAAGGGTGAGCTCGACCCACAGCTGTAGGCGCTCTGGCCACCCTGAGCAGAAACATGTGCGCTCGCACGGTCGCACTCTCATTGGCTGATGTCAACTGCTAGATCCTTCACTCCAGTGCCCCATCATTTTCAAGTGCTCCGCTTATTTAGTCGTGGGTGGAACGACCGAAACCGAGCACACACGAACATAACGAACACACGAACACTGAACATGTAGATGTAGCAACTCGTAGATTAAGGTAACGTACTGAGTATGCACACACAAAACGATAACAAAGAAAACGAAAGAGTGTGAACACGTTGATATACATACACATAACAATGAAAAATAAAGAAAATAGAAGTGCGAGAGCAATCAGAATTATAGTCTTAATTGAAAGTGACATTTCCGGTACGTTTAAGTAGCAGCGAGGTACGAAGACCTTCCCTCAATTTCTTTTTCTCTTTTAGTATAACGTCACGGAGCGGCTGCCTACGCATCTGTCGCCATTGTCTTGCGTGGACAGTCCTTGCGCAAACTTCGCTCTTGGGTCTTGGAACAGCGCACTGTCACATGGGAACGTTAGCAAAATATAGAAGAGAAAGAACTGGGTTAAGGGCGAAGGATAGAGAGGGGGGAGGGAGGGAGAGAGAGCCACTAAGTGCTCAACAAAGAGGCATGTACGCTGTCCGGCATCCCGCGGTGCTTCTAGTACAATATGGGCTCCTTCGGCGCGTGCGTATTCGTTATACGCTTTCGGATAGCGCGCCCACTGTGTACGGGTTAGGAGAGACACTGATGTGACGTGTCCTAAGGCGCCTGAGGGCACGATGACGCCCCTAATTGCAGCCAGAATGACGCTTCCCCGCCGCATTACACTCCTGCCCTTCCCCGCAGCCCTTCCCCTTCGCTTCCAGTGAAGGGTAATACGAGGGCACGCCTGGTTCTGGTAGCGACGACCGTCCTCCCGCCCAACCTGTCCCATCACACAGCTTCTCTCTCTTCTCGTAAGTTCGCTGTCCGCCAGTTGTACGTATATGTATATATTTTTCCTCACTGAGCTCTTGGTGTTCCTGCGCTGTGGTTGCCTCTTTGTGGCGGACTTGCGTTCTTTTTGCAGCCGTTTCACTGCATTCCCGGCGGGTGCTGCAAGTGGCGAGCGCGCGATGTTTCCGGAGAGTAAGAGGCGACTCTCGTCTCCGTCGCATTCCTCGAGGCCTGCGCAATCCCCGAAGCTCTCCGAGCGAGCGGGGCCCCGTGCGAAGCCGTGCGCCGAGCTGATCGCGGCCTCGGCGGCGCGCGATTTGCTCGTCGCCGCGTCCAGCGAGACGAGGGGTGCCCCGGTGGAACCGTCGCTCTGCAACAGCGCGGCGGGAAACACAGCTGCGCACGGCGTGTGCCACGTTGAGTCGCGCACCGATACGCTGCACTCGCTCCCTCTCTGCGACTGCTCACAACTCCTTTCTCTCTCCCCCGCACTATCACCCACCCCCCTTTAAGAAGTAATCCTAACATCTTCTTGTAGTGATCATTTTGTGTTGACACGCGGACTTGCGAAGCGCGGGAACCTAATGTTGCCACAGAGCGCCAAAACTTATTTTGGAATGTCTTGCCATGACAAAAACTTCTCACTGCACATGGTGCAAGATGTTTATGCGCCGAATTGAGTTAAATACGCTGGTATACACCCGCCGTGTTTCCTCAGTGGCTATGGTGTTGGACTGCTGAGCACGAGGCCGCGGGATCGAATCCCGGCCACGGCGGCCGCATTTCGATGGGGGCGAAATGCGAAAACACCCGTGTACTATAGATTTAGGTGCACGTTAAAGAACCCCAGGCGGTCGAAATTTCCGGAGTCCTCATAATCAGAAAGTGGTTTTGGCACGTAAACCCCCATAATTTAATTAATTTTTTTGTACGCTGGTATACAATAAACTCGTTTCTATAGTCACCTTTTACAGCAAAGCTGCTGTTGCAGAGGCCGTAACGCGTTTCTATGCGCAGTCAGCTGCGAATTGATTGCCTCCGAGCGTCGACTCAAGGATACTTTGCGTATGCGCTTTCAAAGGGATCGGCCGATCGGCAAGCTATATGGTTTGATATACTCGTAGTAGAATCGATTAAAAAGACCACACAAAGCCTACAGTAACGTCGTAGTGTCCGCAAAAAGTCAAATAAAAAATGCAAGTTGGACAATCAGAATCGACAGGTTCACTCCCATTGCTGCACCTCAGAGTGCGATGCGCCTGCGATGTGAACATACAGAGTCGCAGAGACCCGCTAGTTTGTTAAGACAACGTTCCACGATTCGCAAATGCTTTCAGTATTGAGTAATTCTCGGCTAGCTCTCGAATTATTGAAACGACTTTGTGGGTCTAGCACCACCTAGCTTGCGGCGCAAGATATTGGAGCTCAGGGGCCATTTACACTACTGGACCATTTGTACCTATTCAGAAAAGCGAAACGAAAAAGAAGGAGCTTCCTCTGTGCAGACGTCATTGCACTTCGGTATGGCCGCGAGTTATCTCGAAACCACTTCAAAAGCTCCACGTTGCTGTCACTCGGCCTTAAAGTAAGACGAGTACAGAAAAAAAAAAGAGAAAATAAGGAAAAGAACGACAACAATGGAAGCGAGCAAGCCGTCGCGTGCAGCAGCGGAGAGGTACAGATTAAAACGACCTCGCAGCCCCAGTTACCGTGGTGCGTCAGTGGAAGGAGTGTACTTTGCTGCACGCAACTGCTCGCACTCACCGTGGCATGCTGAGTGTTGTCCCTGCGATATCCACTATCTCAGCCGCCTCGTGACGCGACGAGGGCGTGTACTGTGCAGTGCTGCGTAGCAGACAGAAGCACGCGTGCTCGGTTTCTATACCGGTACCTGAACCTTGCCCCTGCGTGTTGAAACGGGGGCTAACGCACGGCTCCGAGCGGCATTGCGTCGAGATGACGCGCTTCTAATTGCGGGAAATGCGAGGGAGCTGCGTCTCGGCATTTGAAGCGCTCGTCGCTTCCACCAGCGTTGCATTGTCTCGGCCAACACCGAGCAAGCGGGAAACGCGCGTTGGCGTTGGTGGTGGTCGCCTACACATGAGGGCAAACATTTTTACACCCTCAAAGGTGTAGGTTTGTGCCATTTCTAACACCCTTACCCTCGAATCGTTGATGAGAATGCATCATAGAATATTTCTTTTTGAACGACTTTTTGCGGTGAGTCAGCATGACGTCACGAAAACTGAGTTAAATAAGCTTTTCTATAGCTATTGCTGTCGATCTTTCGTGTCAGAGAGAGAGAGAGAGAGAGAGAGGTTTAATGATAGAAAAGGTGGAGAGGTCGGCTACAGAACCTCGTCTCTGGCCTGCTGCTCCACAACTGTTAGGGTGTCTCCCCAACCAAAGGGTTAGGGAGACACCCCCATAAGGAAGAGGGAGAAACGGGCTGACGATATTTCAGCGCGCACAAAGTCGCCAGAATTTAGTGCACAGTTTTCAACTACGGCTTTTCTCATCGCAGGTGTCACCTGAGCTCGCTGTCGTTCTACAGAAAAAAAAAACAGCCTTAAGTGTAAGAGTGTTAGCCATCGGACAAAAGACCGCTCTTATGAGGGCAAAAAATTTTACTGCGCAGAGTGGACTTCATTGTCGCTATGCCTCGCCTCTGTTACAGTGAACTAGAAGGACGTCTTATAGTTCTCTATACCTCTGTGCTGTGGCGCTACTCTGGACATGGCCGAATTCCGCTATGTTGGCGAATATTCTGAGCCATTTAGAGATGACAAGATGGCGACAGTATATGGCAACAGTGTACAGAGTTCAGCATCCCTAACTGAATAGACAGAAAGTAAGGTAACTTCAATTGGCGGTAGAGGGCATGCGCGATATGTTAGAGCACGTAGGAAAAAAAAAAAAGCCGCATTCCTTGCGCTGTTAAAGCGATTGGAGAATAGGGCTAGCCAAGGTGTTTGGAAAGTCAGCAAATTCGGGTGTGGGCTCGGGTGGCGCAGTAAGGGTGCAGCCGGATGTGACCTTTATCCACAAGTGTACTCGTCAGGCTGATAACGATGAAGACGGCGTGTTCGCCGTAAGTGAATATTTTCGTTCTTAACTTTTTGAAGCGCTCGGTTCTAACGACATCTAGGGCCTTATTTTTTTTTTTCGGTTGAAAGTGAGGTACAAATTTATACAACATCGGAGATAGAACGTCGAAAACAGTTATTACGCAAGAACAAAAGAGAATGCCGCGTTCGCTTGCATATGCTTTGAACAAAGTTCACGGCCATGATATCCTTTTGCAAGACACAAGATTGTTTCCGTGCGCAACACGTGCTCGCTCTGCCCAATGAAGGGAAACAAGTCTGTGGCGTTACGCTCTCCGAAAACGACAGAGCAGAACCTTTCTGAAAATTATCGTCTACGAATTTTAAGTTGCGCGAAGGAAATTCTCCAGAATACATTAACACTCTGTTAAACGACTTCCTGCTTATAATTTATTGAATATTAACGACTGCATGGTGTTTTGAGCTAACATTCTTTCTTAAACGGAGACACCTTGTCCGTTCTTCGGCATTCCTATCTTTCTCTCTCAAACCTAAAGAAAAAAAGAACACCAACATATTAGCGCCCCGGTAATAAATAAAACATTCAATTTTCTCACGCTTCATAGGTTTCAATGTATTAATAATATATACGTTGGCTTAAACAGGGAGTTAGTCGTATAGAGCAGAAGCACAAGACGGACAGAAGTGTGCAAATGCAGTGCTGTCCCCATCCCCGACAAGCTCAATTTCGCATTCTCTTTGAGTTCATAAAACCGGCATATAGCTTAAACACATACCTTGCGTATAGTTAATACATTCCGTGTAGATGCCGTGTCATAGTTAAGGAAGCAGTATATCATGAAAGAATGGTTATTGATTAATTTAATCTGTCAATGAATCAGTAATCATAAAAAATTGATAAAGATTTGGTAAAATTTGTTTTTTATGAATCAGTGATCAAAAGAAAATAATTAGACGTAGTAATAAAAATATGTAGAATTGGTTGGTTGACTGACTGACTGACTGACTGACTGACTGACTGACTGACTGACTGACTGACTGACTGACTGACTGACTGACTGACTGACTGACTGATAGATTGATTAATTGATTGATTGATTGCATATTTATGTTTATTTATTTATTTTCTCAAAGGTCTCTTGTTGAGATTTTACATTAGGGAGTGGGCGCTTAATGGCAAACAAAGATACTACAAGCAACAATAGAATGTCGTCGATGAACCACTTGAATGCAAGTGGGTCGATGATAGTGACAACTTCGGTGGGCAGGTCATTCCAGTCTCGTGCTGTGCGCACCAAAAATGGTTGCTGAAAAGTTACGGTATGGGCTTGTGGCGAATACATACTTTGTAAGAGTGACTGGTGCGGGCAATGTGATGTGCCTTTTATGTACGGGTTGTCAAAATGCAAAGAATGGAAAAAAATTATGAAAAAGCTTGAGACATGCTATTCTACGTCGTGAGGCTAGAGGGGGTAAGCTTATTTGAGCTTTTAGTGCTGAGATGCTTGAATTGTACGAATAATTAGACAGAATAAATCGTGTCGCGCGGTTATGAACCGACTCGGACGTTAATAAGGTTATTGTGGTGGCAGTCAAAAATAGATTCGGCATACTCCAGCGTGGGCCGCACAAAAGATTGGAAAGCAAGTTGTTTAATAGAGGGAGGAGCTAGGAAAAGGTTACGGCGTAGATAACCTAGAGTACGATTAGCAGAGTTTGATATGTGGAACATGACAAGTCCAAGTTAGGTCACGCGAGATATATACACACCAAGATATTTGAATGAATCAGTTGTTACAATCTGCACGTTATTGATATTATAATTAGCCATATCGTAATTACGACGTCAGTAAATAGACATCAATGCAGTTTTAGATACATTTAATACCGTGAGCCAAGTGCTACACCAGTTTTGCATGAGCGATAGGTCACTTTGTAACGCGAAATTGTCAGAAATAGATGAGTAATCTTATGCGTTTTACTTTTCAATGCAATAAATTCTGTTTTGGTTGATTCAGCAGTATATTTGCTGATTGATTGAATTCAACTGTGTCATATGAGCAAAGTTGCTTAACTCTTAATTTATAATTTATTCGCGAGAGCTTATGAAAATCAGAAAAGTTCAACTAAAACAAACCGAACATCACATTGATAAATTGAACATCCTACCCTGCATTGGTCGAAGGGGACAAAGAGAGGAAAAGCGATGGTAGAAGTAGGGATACGTTGAGTAAGTACGCTGCGATACTCTGTAAGCGCTATCAAATGTGACTTCCTGTTTACGTGAAGTAAGTAATACAGCTCTGAAACCCTTCCAAAGTATTCTGTCAGACAGAGAGTGGCAGGGCGCTGAAAGCGGATAGAGTTTCCATATTCATTTGTAGTTTACGCCAAACAGTTAATTTACATGAATTTCGTAAAATACATACACTAAATAGCGGTTGGTATTTTCTGGAGTCGAGTACAATATATCAAGTCTATCAGTTTCAGACACTCAGTAACTGATTCTGGTTACAGAGTTGCGATGCCTGTTTTGATCACATGTGGCAAACGTGGCTGCTCAAAATTTTTTTTTATTGCCAACATTTACAGTTAATGTGGGATCAAAAAAAAAATAATCTCCCAGCACCCAGTTCTTAGTATTATATTTCTCTTTTAATTTATCGAACACACTGAAATTCATCTAGCGGTTGCCTAAACGCCGTTCCTGCGTTTCACACGTACTTCAATGGTGAAAGTAAAGCTTCTTAAGAATACGGGAACGGGCAGAGAGCTACACTGTTGTCGTCACTGACTGCATACTCTCAGTACAACCCGGTTTCAACCAGCTGACCGCAGCAGTCTCTCCAAGAGGACGACCGGACTCGGCTGTCTGGAGCTGCGAACGAAGCAGCTGGTCAGAGACGGACACGCTGCGCTATCTCTCCAAGTGATAAGTACCGCGTCTTGACTCGGACCGCAGACGCCACGCGGCGCATATCTTAACCGAGTCCACTTTTCGAAGACGGGAAAAGCACGCACAGGAGCACAGGGACCAGGCAACATAAACACTGCTTGTAAACACTCCGCACAGAGTGCGGGCGGCGGCGACATGGCATCTGGTGCGCGTGCTCAGCCTGAAGGCAGCGCGGGCGCCGGACGGACGGATCTGCACTCGGGACTGCTTCGAGACGTCTGCTTCGAGGAGCAGACGTCCAATCCAAGGCGTTTCATTTCCAACCGAAGCGGCCTAATCTCGGGCGCAAGAGAAAAATACAACAGTTACGTGCGCGAGTTGAAGGTTGGGTAGTCTATATGCTCCTATCGAAAAATACATTGGAACAGAAAATAATGCGACGAAATGTGATGATAAATGCTTCGTCGTCAAAACGACAGACGACAAAGGAAACCACAAGACAAGACAAAGAAAAAAGACAATGCCCACAACAACGTCACCGGACAGCACAAGGCTAGACGAGAAGAGGAACCACATGGAGTCGTAAAACATCTCTCTTTTTAGAGACGGTTGTACAGTAGTACACTTTGTTTCCTTGTATTCGAATACCATAAGCTAAATCCTGCTAGACAATGCAAAAGAAGAAAACTTCCACCAAAGTTACCAGAAGACGGGAAACAAAAGAGACAAAAAAAAAGAAGAAAACTATGTTGCGAAATAAGAGAATTATATAAAGAAGGAACGCCAGGGAGGGTCAGCCATAGTCATTCCCGGTTGGCTACTCTACACGGGGGGGAGGGAGAAATGGTGAAGAAAAGCAAGGAGGGAGATGGAGAATTATCAAAGTGACAACCGCACAAAAGGCGTTGTCGTAACACGATACCTTGCTGCGCGTATTTTTCGATTCCCAATGTAAAATATTTAGGAGAACGGAATCGGAGAAAAAAAAATAGTGCAAAACGAAATTTCGTCGCCACCAATCCATCTATCCTCGATTTGAAGAGCCCATCCCGTGCGATTACCACATCATTCTAGCATGTGCAGCCGACTGGGTGGAGAAGTCGCGAAAATGAAAATTGCTCAAGCTTTTACGATTACGCCATCATTTCTTGGCTCTGAGAAAGTATTGCCTGTACTCCTCCACCGCCAGCGGCCCGTAAGTTCCGTGGCGCGGGTTTTCCATACCACGATATATATATATATATATATATATATATATATATATATATATATATATATATATATATATATATATATATATATATATATATATGTGTGTGTGTGTGTGTGTGTGTGTGTGTGTGTGTGTGTGTGTGTGTGTGTGTGGCTATGCCACAATGGGGGTTTCATCGTTATTGCGCTTGCGTAAATAAGCGAACGAACACGAACAAATATAAATGAACGAGGTGAAACATTTCACTATTTTTCTACGTTAGTTCGTATCAGAAAGTGTTTGCTGCACGCAACTGTGAAGCATCGTCCACCGCGTAAAGTTTAGAAGAAAAAAAAAAGAGAGAGAAAGACGGCAAATGCGGATTATCAGTTTAGTTGAGCATATCTGGGGCGCGATCGGAGATATTTTGTTCGATACGCGTTCTGTTCAGTTGCTCCAACGTCACAAAGTTGCAGTATGCAAAATTTGTGACAGCGGGGCGGAGAGAGCAGCCAATCAGGAAGCGATCACCTCCCTGGAAGTTTACCTCCGTCGTTTGTCGTCTGCTTGCAAACAGTATACTACAAAGCCAAATGTTTCTCGTCTTCCGATTGAATGAAATCTTTGTCTAAAAAAACGTATTTTTTCTTCTCAAGCCCAAACACGTTTTCAAATAGCAGTACGTGTGACTACTGCAATTTATAACTATTAGGTTCTTTGCGTCGTCCCTAGGTGGTGTCGCGCACAGCGAGAAGGAAAAAGAAAAAAAAAACGACGGGAAGAGTGGCGCACTTTTCAAGAGGCAGCCACAACATCCCAGTGGCTCGCTGGCACCGATGATGTTGTCGATTTCTTTGTACAACCAACGAATTATTTGTTTCGAGAAACAAAAACGACGCCGGAATTCACTTTCTGCCATTTCTTCAAATGCGTTTCGCACCCCCACCCACTCTCCTCCTTCCTCTAGAAACGCCAGCGAAACAACCGAAGTTTCCAACGGAAGCGCCATTTTCTAGAATTAAACTATGGATCGGATTCAAACGTGCCATTCGTGCCATTCCGCAGCCGAAAAGGCCGCCTGTTGGATCCAATACAATCCACCAGACGCGCCATGCGAAGCCGTATGATCGCTCCAAACTTCTCAACTCCCGTCGCATTCGGACGAAATGCTCGGTGGGCGGATGATTGACAGGAGCGTGTCGTCATTTTGACGTCACCAAAAACGGGGTGGCGCCTCGCGGCAGGCGACGTCGGCGCTGAGTAGGCCAATCGCGCGCGCCGGTAACCGAACGAACGCGCCGAACAACCATCTCGGATCGCACCCCTGGTGGCCAGTTGGGATGAACGCCCACACGGTGCAGGTTGCGTCGACGAATGATCTACTGCTTTGAGACATGTCCTCAGGAGGTTGACAGGTCTGCCTCCTGTACTGGTGCAGCACAGAATGGGCAACTCGATAAGGCGTGTTACGATCGCCCAGCGGGGGTAGTGACCTTCTAGCATTTCTTGCTCTGCTGCGACGAATCGCCTAGTGAAGCCAAGAGAGAGAGAGAAAAAAAAACTCCTGGAAAAGTATGTTCTAAGGCGTTCCCTCACGGACTCCAGTAACCATCACGGTCGTTTGACAAACGCCCCAACTAACCGCGGGGTCAACCTAGGAACCAAGACGCGACCGCTTGAGTCAAACGTGACAACCCCTGTCTACGAGGCCCCCCTTCTTTTGTGTGTTTGGTGAAACTAAGATGCGGGAGTCAGTGTGTGAACCCTCGCCATCAACGCGGGTCCTTCGACCACTTTGGACACTCCGATTGGACGAAGGTTGAACGGCAATTTCCTTCACCTAGGGATCTAGGGAGGACAGAGGGGGTTTCAAGCAGCCGTTTTCGGCTCCTCGGGGTGCTTCACTTTCAGTCATGATATACTGATCAGACGTAACGTTCTCCACTCTTCATGTAGATATCGTAAATAAATCCTAGTACTCCTTGTTCTCGATGATAACACATTCCTCCCATCATCAACGTCCTTAGTGTGGATTAGTAGGACGACGGCATGGGCCAGCCCCCCGACCCTACACCTTTTGACATACCCGACCCCAAGTCTTACAGGCGACAATATAACTCCACTGCGCGCGGATGGGCGGTAAGCCGCACTCGCTAGGGCTCTTCGGAGAGACACCTCCTGTTGGCTACAGTGAGACCACCTGGGAGGTCAGAACCACACGGGGGTGTCAGAGCTCGTGTCGTGCTACGAAGCGTTTCTTTGCCAATGTCAATCGTTTCATTGTATGGAAGCTTCAGCAAAGGTAGCGGATATGCAACCGTCAAATGATGACAGGTGGCACCTGCAACAGCACTCGTTTAGATTTCGTGTTCAAGTGCCTGTACTTGAATCCGTCAACTTGCGTTGTTCACCAACTAGCCCAATTTCAAGCACTGTTGCCACAATGGGGCTGCTTTGATTACCGCCCATTCATAACCTACCTACTGCATTCTGGTACGTATGACAACATGATGAGGCCGATCCAACCTTCAGTGCATTAACTATATATGTACGCACGGAAGGTTCTATGTGAGAGACAACTGACAAGCGAAGTCGACGGCCTTCGCAGCTTGTCGAGAAGAAGCACAGCAGCGATGGACCCGGGAAACACTCCTGGCAGGATTCCCAGTCGCCTGTCTGCGCTGCTCCTTGAGGGGGGAGTCGAGCAGTGGCGTGAGAAGTGTGAAAGGGAGGTGCGGGGGATGCGCCGACAGCGGTTGCACCCCTTGCCCACAGGAGCTGCGTCTGGAGATTTCGTCATCGAAAAGTAAACGTGACGGAGAGGTAAAAGTTGCACCTTTATCTCCAAAGCACTTCCGTCTCCTCCGGTGCGCCTGTCTCTTCAGAGGCGAAATAAAGCAGTGAACCTTGCGCACGAGCCTTTTAGATCGTGGGAACTGTTCGTCATTAGTCAGAGGCCCTTGTTGGTGATATTCTCTGTCGTGGTTATCCTGCGTCTGTTCTTATGAAACCTTCTAATGTAGTAGAAAGCGAAAGGGATAGGGCAAGCTGAACGGTTCGATATTTAGTAACAAGTATGACGTTTAGTACGAAGGCCGCAGAAAACGAAGCCAAGAAAAACACAGGAAAATTTAACGTGTTTTTTTTGTTTGTTTCTTAGTCGTAGAATTAGAAGCCATTACATGAATAGCAATACACAAGAAAGTGGACGGCGGGACATCCGTTGTCGTAGCCCAACTGATAGCTAACACCAAACGTGTTAGGCGAAGGTTTTGCGTTTGGCTCTCAGCGGCGGTAAGTTGTGTCTTGTCTGCCAGTTTTACTTCGATTTTTCTTTTATTCAGAGTTTTAAGTTCACAGAAAATGTAACATTGATGCATAATTTAACTATCTAGTTGAATAATAGCACAAGAACAGGAGAACAAATCCCGTAGTTTTATTTACACATTCCGTAGCTTCAATGGCTAATGTGCGAGTGCTTTGTAAACACGGGCCCTGGGACCGAGATCGCAGAGCAGTTTCTGCGCTTGAGCAGTTCGTATCAACAAGCACCAGCCAATGGTGTTAGACAACATATCACTGTCGAAGGCAACTTACGAACGAAAACCACGAATCCGACGCGTTGAGTGCAGGTTTTAGAATCCAAACACTGACGTCAATCAGTTGAGAATTGAATAGGCGATGCAGTTACTGCGCACGCAGGCCTGTGGTTCGCCACTATAGAGTTCACCAGGTATTTGGATAACCAACGACAGAAGAGCTAAGGAGAAATATTATGTGTGAACATCTTCGCAAATTGGACACCCACAAAGCTGACACGAAAACAACAGCTTGCAGGAGACAGCGGGGATTTTACGTCGCTGCAGTACTTTCCCGGGCGCGATGGCCAATGGGTGCAAGCGCTGCGCTTTCACTGCCGTTCTCGGAAACGCGCTGCAGTGAAGAAAGGCCTGGTCTGTCAGTCGCAAGATATGCAGCAGAGTTCTGCGAGCGCCCCCAAAGGGCTGCTATCAGTGCTGGCATGTTTTTTTCGAACAGTCTCAATGGCCTCTTGCCACACCCACCGTTCACTCCACGCGGTTTCGAGATAGCAGTCGGCGGAGTTGCCCCCTCCCAACGCAAACACCGCCGACGTCACAATACTTCGCGAAGACAAACACACCGCTCGAAAGTTCGTCGCTCTACAGAAACAACCTTGTACTACTACTATACTATACGACACGAAGGCCCGAATCCGTTTTCCTTGTACTTACCCTCACGGATCGCGTAATTATTATGGGAACCGAGCCAAATGGCACACATGCCTCGTCGTCTCTCAAAATCTATACGCGTTCGATAGTAATCCAACCCGCCGGGCCTTCAATATCGATCCGGGCGCCCGTGATGCGTCATTAATGTCCAGTCGATGCCACTGTCATTTGACCCACGGCTTTCGGGAAATTGCGCTTCGCGCTGCTGTTTTTCGCTCTGCACAGATATATATAAAGGCAAGGAAAAAAAGAAGCAGCTGGCGCAGATCCCTATCACAACGGGCACCGCGAGGCGTTCCGCGTATATATCAAACGTCCGTCAAAACACAGACGTCCCGTGCCTCGGTTTCCGCCAGCGCCCTACTGGGTGCCGTGAGGTCATCGGTATACAAAGGATGAAGGGTGGGTTGAGGACTCGGACAATCTCAACGCACACTTTCCCTCAAAGGGAAAGAGCGCCGGAGAAAGACAGCTCCAAATACACGAGTTTTCAACGAATAAAAATGTCATTTATTTCACATATATAGTGCGTACGCTGACTGCTGACGATGTGCTTCATGCAGGCTTGTGTACGTATTTTCTATCACAGGACGCCGCCCTAATCGCGGCGGCTGGCTTCCGCTGTTGTGGTCGTCGTCGACGTGCAGCTGCGCCGTCCGTCGAGCTGTTTTTTTCTTTTTCATTGCTCGCTCAGCACGGCGGCGACCGGCGTGCAGCTGTTGCGCGCGGCGCAATCCGTGCCCGGCTTGTGGGTCTTCAGAAGCAGCAGCAAACCGCGACGAAGGCGTTCACGTAAGAAACGCTGGAAGTGTTCATCGCGTCCGCCGCACAACGAGCGTGTAGTCCACATCAGCGTACAAAAACAAAGGAGAAAAAAATAAAAGAGGGAGAAACAAGTCCTTCACAACACGTTATATACATAGGAGACACACTTTGGCCTTGCAGCTTTGGTTTTCTTCCACGGAGAGAGTAGGTCAGACGCCTCCGCGGACATTTTTTCTGACGCTCCGAGGAATGCCCGTAGCAACGTGCTCGTGTCTCAGCTGGCCCAGGACCGACAGTGGCCGTGGTGGTGGTGGTGGTGTGGCATAGGCAGTGGACACCAAAACTCGGGCGCCTCCCTCGGAGCGGGGTCGGTGTCGGAGCAACTGCTCGTCCGAGTGGGTCATCCACGGACGTCCGCAGTTTCAAGTCGTGCATCTACGATGGCCGTTGCTGTTGTCAGAGGTTGCAGACGACTTGGTCCATTTGGAGAAGGGGTTTGCCGCGTTACACAACCGCTTGGAAATTAACGGCGGCGGCTTTTAGCACCGCTCCTCGTCGCGGCGCTTCCTTCAACACACGGGCTGCATGTTGTCCTCCTCGAGCAGCGCCGGCATCTTGTGCACGGCGAGCAGCGGGGAGCCGGGGCAGCGTCCGCGCTGGTGACGCGGCTCCTGGAGAGCGGCGATCCAGTGGGCGACTGGGGGCGAGCCGGGAGGCGACTTGAAGCACAGGGTGGCGCCTTCCAGGGGCCGAGGCGAGACGCGGAACTCGTCATGGGACGTCTGCAGGATGGCGCACGTACGGAGGTTCAGGCTCGCCAGGGGCTTGCAGGCGCTGGCCAGAGCGCGCAACGGCAGCAGCACGGCGAAGTGCTCTCGGCTGGTGCGGTACACGCGCACGAATACGCGTCGCGGGCCGCCCGGGACGTTGCCGACGATGTCCAGGGCGCCGGAGAGAACCTCTCCGGCGTCGCGCCTCCTCCAAGGGGACGACTCGTCCGAAGAAGGCACTCTGGGTGCGGCCGACGACGGCAAGAGGCGCTCGAAGGCGGGCGACAGGGTTACTTCCATGGCTCGGAGAACGAAGGCGCGAAGTGCGACGGGAGGTTGACACTGGCAAGCGGACTCCGATGCGAACTGCGTGCCGTCTAGGCTCGATCTGGTTGCTCCGGCCGACGGTGCGGCGTTTTCAAACGCTCCGCGAGAGGGTCACGTGACGGCGCCGGCGCGGCTGGATCGGTCCCGCCAGAAGCGGTAGCGACGTCCGCGCCAGCTTCGCAGCAGCAGCGCCCGGCCGAAGCTGCGCCATGCCCTCCACCTCCTTCCCTTTCCACCGCCGTCGCTTGCGACCAAGGTCGATGACGGAGAGACGACGGCGAGGAGAGGCCCGGTCTGGCGGTGGTTTGTCCCCTGGCTTCTCCCGCGCTCTGCCGAATGCGCCACGCGCTGACTGACACGTTTTTCGGTGGCAATTTCCCCACACTTGGCGTAAAACAGCAACAGTTACTGTGTGTGCACGTCGTTGGGCCTCGTGGCCGCTCTGGTTTCGGCGAAGGACCCCGGGGCTTGCGTCGCATACGGCAAACATCTTCTGCCTGGCCTACGTTCTCTCACATTTTTTTTTATGTCTCTGTTTACGTTTCTCACTTTCGCGACGTCACGTGCACGTGCGATTGTTTACGCCATTCTCACGAACAGCTGCGCACTATCTGTGCCAACTGAGCGCTTACCCCGTCCACGTTGTCACATGTGCACGTCTCTTTGTCCGAAAGAGGCGTTTGTACTTTATTTCTCTCCGCCTTCTAATACGTCGAGTGGAAGAAAAAGAGCTACAGTAGACCCGACGCCTTGTTCTGACCGTAACGTGAAATGCTGTTTTTAAAATCTTAAGAGGAAAACTACCGCGTTACACGCCTCGTTCCAGCGTTCGAGCAGCACATGTGCTCCTGAGTGGATACGCGCCGGTGCAAAATAAGCGCGCGGCTTCGATATGTCGTCGTCTGCCTTCAGAAGCGCGTGACAGGAACGCGCGACCTTATTTGGCATTCTTTCTTCAAAACAGTTCATGGAAAGCTGTGAGCAATCCCGTAGAAATGTCACTGTTGGCGTCACGCGCTACGTACAGGACGAATTCATGTAGCCCACGCAGGTGCATCAATTGCAGTAAACACAGTGCCATATGCTTCTCTTCAAACACAGACCAAGTAAACAGCTTTTTTAAATTTACACACTTGCAATTTCCATTAAGGGACAGGTAAACGCTGCCCACAGTACAATCTGCCACGCTCAACGCATCTGCCGCGGATTATTACCGCATAACGCAACCACAGTGCATAAACCGCGGGTCTATTCGTTAGAGGCGCTATTTCTGTTCGAATCCTGTCGTCGGACAATTCTGACAATGCTTATTTAATTATTTGTAAAGCGTTACTTTCTTAAAAATGAGCACATATCAAATTCACGAAGCCATTTAAAGCAACAAGGACGAAGTTTAGGCAAATCCGTGCACCGCCTAACCGGAAATTCGAAGTTTTATTTACTAGGCTGCGTTGCCGTATTCCAACACTTAATTTCTACTTGCACAGATGTGGTCTGGCGGTATCCCCTCTATGCTACCTCTGCAATGAACCGGAATCTATAGATCATTTTTTATTATCATGTCGGCGGTTTTCTACTGATCGAAAACAATGTCTAGAAATTCCACTTCAAAATTTAGGTTTACCGTTAAGCAGTACTGTTATACTCTCCCTTGGATCAACAGTTTTGGGATATAGCCACAGGAACGTTTGCCTAGCCCTTTATAATTTTCTATGTGGCACAAAAAGAATGCCTTGTTAATAGCTTTTAGTTTCAAGAATTGATTTATTTCTACTTCAGTTTAGAAAATTCAAAAAGTAAAAGCACAAATTCACATTTTATACCTTACTATTATTATTCATAATTTACCTTACTCAAGTTTAAGTATATCCTTTCTTTATTGCTTTTTCTACTCGTTTTAACATTCCTATCAACGCAAGGCTGATTTATTTTCCTTTTTGTTTCGTGTGTTATTTAGTAACCCATTTATTTTATTTTATTCATTGAACCATGTTCGTGGCCTATCCCCCACAGTGGGTTTGTGCCATTAACTGAGGCTTCTTCTTCTTCTTCTTCTTCTTCTTCTTCTTCTTCTTCTTCTTCTTCTTCTTCTTCTTCTTCTTCTTCTTCTTCTTCTTCTTCTTCTTCATCATCATCATCATCATTCCCATGCTGGCTTTGAATTGCCCTGCTTGCCAGCTCCCGTTGACACTATAGCGCCACAGTTTCATCTAGTAACTATGAAACCCTATGTTCCGAACCGTTCCTGGGTCGCAACAGTACTCGGGGACGTGCGTATCTTTGATCGTCGAACAAATACACATTCACATTATTTGGTCATGCGCGGAAGCCCGCGGGCTTTAACTATAGCTAAACAGGGTGCCAGCAATGCTGGGCCTTGTCGGCTCCCCCATATATGACGTCATCTTGCAAGGTGACCTTAACAAGTATCTCGAGGCCTAAACGAGTGAAACGTGCTAATACTAAGATTCCGGCCTGCTTTTTTCGTCTGCTCTTCACTTGCAAACTACTGTTCACCTGTAGCCACCTTTTGTTCACACAAGAATATATACTTACTCAAATGCGGCTGCGAGATAGTTCAGGTAACCGGAAGACAGCATGAGAGTCCCGATGGTCGTAGCCACACCCGCTTCTCTTCTACAGTTCTTTATTCTTCCTCTTTCCCTTGATTCCGTTCAATATTGTCAGAGCCAATCAACAATCAATCAATGGTAACCTGTTTTGTATTCTTCTCACAGAAATCATTTAAGTTATGGAGGATGTTTTGACACTGTTCTAGTAGCTCATAATAAATGGCTGCTTCCAAACTACAACAAAATCGACGCAGCAAGCAAATTATTAGAACAGCCTGTACCTCTCCTGCATTACGGAAATTGGAAGCCTTTTCATTCACTTTGCACTGTTTGCGAAGCACGGCAAGTGAATCTTGTCTCTCGCTTCCGCTCAGGGCTCCCAGTGAACGTAAAACACCGAACGTTCACATTTCCTGTTAGGCGATCCGAACTTCGGGCAGCGCGTAGAAGCGAGAAAAGCGAAGCCATTGCTTATTGAAAAGTTCTGACGCCCCAATAACCGCAAGCAACTATAAACACCTGAAACACCAGTTAGCTATAGTTTTTTATTTTACGCAGATACATATTATTTTCAGTTTGCAGTTGCAAGACTTTGAGAAACATGAAGCCATAGACAACTAAATAAATAAAGAAGGGAAAGCACAGTGAACCACATTCACACCGAAACTTCTTCAAGGGGCCGCAGTGGTCAGGAATCGACAGCTTCCTGTAAGGTCGCTCGCTGTTGGCCCTTCGCTGGCTCACAAATGCCAAAAATAAAATTAAATAAAGTCCTTCCACGCGTCGTTGAATGAACGAAAGTCGATGCTCTCGTGCACTATTAGGAAGTAATCTTGGGGCGAAGTGTTTCCGGTCGATAGTAGATGATTGCAGCTTAGAGTAAACTCCATACTTACTTGATAATTCATGCAATTTGATGAAGGAAGGAAGGAGGGAAAAAGAAGGAAATAATTAATGAGTAACTGAATCAAGGAAAAAAAAAGGGAAGGAAACGAACGAATAAACTGGTGAATTTTGTACCTGCATTACTTTTTGTTTTAGTTGTTTGTCTATCTCTCTTTTCTTCACTTCTCTGTGGGTATTACGCGCCCGAGGTGCTCAACATTACATCCGAGAGACATCGTAACCATGTTCCCTGAAACGATTGCCCACATAAACTCCACTTGGCGGCCGAGGTGACAACGCCGAGCTCGTTCTCTCCGTCCATGCGGCCACGTACACAACACTTATCATTAGCCGTGGATACTTCCAAACGTGTCACACCTTTCGCTGCTTCTTCCAAGCCGGTGGTTTTCCCCAACACTAAGAATACCCATCCGACGCATTCAGGGTACACTGTCTTATCATTGAATAAGCGCGACATACTTACTCGAGGGGCAAGCGCGGCATTTTACGCCCGAGCGTTACCGATGTCTTTGCTACCTTTTGGGCTGAACTGGTGGTTTACTTATTTCATTTTTTATTTCAAAATACTGCAAGCCCGTAATTGGCCGAAGCAGGAGTGGTTGCATCACAGAACAGTATTACAAGCGATCCGAACAGAGAAATCGTCAGTAGCAAACGACATGTCAGATCAGCAATATGACAGCACCGAGATTTATAACAGGCGGCATCCCACTGCAGCTACCAAGTCGTCAACTTCAAAGGCTTTGAGTAGTAAGCAATTTCGCTAGTCGGTAGATCGCAGCAGCCCCGGCCGCCAAGCTGTAAACTGTTTCCACAGAAAACAGACTCGCGATTGAGAAAGAGGGTAAAAAAGGAAAGGATTATGTTGGGATTTTAGAACTTAAGAAAAGGGCGTGCTGACTCTCCTGATGTGTTTCTCAAAGTAGGGAATTTACCTGCATCGATTAAACTATGGGACGCTATAATTAGATCCGTCGCACAGCTTGGCAAGACATATCTCGAAACTTTCTATACTGCTGAACACGACGTAGCGGGTTCGACTCCCGGCGGTGGCGGTCCCCCATTTCGACATTATGGGGCAGCGTTCGAGGATATTCGTATACTTAGATTTGCGTGCACATTAAAAAAAAAAACCTAGTTAATCAAAATTGTTCCGGAGCCATCCACTACGGTCTTAACCAACCGTGCAGTTTGGAAACGTTAAACCCTGCAACATCATTAAATGTCTCGAAACTGGTGCCAGCCTATGAATACATTCCAAGTGAACATGCCTTGCGAGCCTCGCCGGATGCAAATCATAAATGGCGATATGTGGCCCAAAAGTGATTAGGCGAAAAATTTATAATAATATTTCGCGATTTATTCAATTGGGGCATTTGGATTTCACGTGCATTTCCGCGTCTTCGAGCAATCCAGTTCAAGGGGCAGACTTCTCGCATCTCCAACAGGCAGTATTTAAAGATTTTGCTAAGATCTTAAAAAGAATACTGATATATGTTTGTATTCCCCGCCCCTTCTTATTTTTAATTTTTCTTTTCTTGAAGTGGCCTGGTAAAGGGAGGCATGTCACTTCGTATCTCAGGTTTCACCCGATTCACCAATTACTGATGTTTACGTATGCGTTTGGCAAAAGAGGGTGAGCGAGAGAAAAGAAGGATAGAAGAAAGGCAGGGAGGTTGACGAGGAATGAACCCAGTTGGCGACCCCGCACTAGGGCATGAAAAAAGGGGAGGAAACGATTAAGAGAAGGCAAGAAAGCCAACTGACGCCCTAATAACTGCAAGCAACTAGAACGTCTAGCTGCTAGGCTTTCCTTTCATGAAGCCGGTATTTTATTTTCAGCTCGCAATTACAAATATGGAAAACAGGAATCTAAAAAAATTAAGGAAAGAAATGGGCAGAGCTAACTACTTTTCAACCGAAGTGCCGTAGTGGATAGCAACAAACGACTTCCTGCGAGTTGGCTCACTTTCTGCAGAAAGCCTAGAAAGAGGGCGAAATGCGTATACATAATGTAACGTTCTTAAGAATACGTCGTAAGCTATAGCACCCTTTTCACGTTCTAACTGGATTCCGCCTTGCGCCCGCGGACTTCTCCGAAACCTACGTGACAGCGGTCTCGTCGTCGGGCATGTCATACTTTCTGTCGCACGCCGCCGGAGCGCCAGTTCGGCCACGTGGGCCGCGGCACACTCGTGGAGACGCCCGCGTAACGGCGGCGTTACGGGGCGCGGCGTCACGCAACCATTTCGCGTGGTTTGCGCGGTAATGACGCAGACGATCAGAGCTCACGGAGCATCTCGTGTCTCGACTCTTCGCGGCACGCGGCTTCAGAAGGTGAAAAACCCCGAATTTCATTAGCATTAGTATAATTATCAATACGCCCACAGCAGAGGAACAACAAACATCCTTCACCTGTTTCGCGACTGTGTGTGCCTGCCCGAAGTCATCGAGAAACGGCGCGTGATTTGTAAGCGAGACGGGACGATGTGTGACGCACGTTCCGGGAGTTACCGAACCACACCCGTGCATCATTTGAATACGCGGACTCTTCCTTCCTTTCTTTTTTCATTTTTCTATCTATCTATCTATCTATCTATCTATCTATCTATCTATCTATCTATCTATCTATCTATCTATCTATCTATCTATCTATCTATCTATCTATCTATCTATCTATCTATCTATCTATCTATCTATCTATCTATCTATCTATCTATCTATCTATCTATCTATCTATCTATCTATCTATCTATCTATCTATCTATCTATCTATCTATCTATCTATCTATCTATCTATCTATCTATCTATCTATCTATCTATCTATCTATCTATCTATCTATCTATCTATCTATCTATCTATCTATCTATCTATCTATCTATCTATCTATCTATCTATCTATCTATCTATCTTTATTTATTTATCTATATCTATTTTTTATTTATTTATTTTCGCGGGAAGGAGGCTTGCGCATGGGATTGTGCAAGTCCTTCAATATTCTTGAGAGGATTCAGCGCCTCCGTCGACTGGCTTACGAGCATGGCCTCCAAGATTGCACGCTGCCAGCGCGCGCAATTTCGGGGGCCATGGCTCGAGTGACGTCCCTACTTCAACGACGTCAAACTTTACGAAAGCTGTCGTCAATAGCTTGGTTGCGGACCAGACTGCGTTAAACAAGAGAAGTTTACACAGGGCAAAAGTACACGCGTCAAGTGCATGTTGGCGATAGGCACACAAAACGCGAAACCCGATTCGGGAAGGACTAAAACTGCGAAATCGGCGAGAAAGAGAAACAACCGCAGTTGTTCGACACAACCGGACGGTATATACCAGAAGTGCACAGCTAGCGGAGAGTGAAGTGGGCACCGGTGACGTCAAATGGCAGCAGCGGCTCAGAATGATTAGACGAGGCGTTTCATTCCCGCGAAACGTCAGCGTTCGCGTCTTTCGCGTTTGCGAGCCGCCGACTTTAGCTCACACGCTTCCAGTAAGGCGAGACGGCGCCTCCCGGGGATGTACCACGTCGCGCTCGCTCAGCTGGCGCGACAGCTCGTCGCTGCCGCACAACGATGCGGGCCCCCCCATCACGTAGGCTCCTGCTACTACGCTGCGTCACGCGCACAATCTCAGTCTGCGCCCACTGACCTGTTTCCTCGAGAAAGAACGCGATCGGCCACCATCTCACACGAGCTCAAAACGAACGTGCTTCATAATTAAACGCTTGGAAGCTTCCCGAGAACGTCTGTATTTGCCTTTGCAAGCTCCCGTACGTACCTGCTCCATAAATCCTCTTTAAGGACACCAGTGATCTATTTTGGAATGAAACTGAACGCATTGAAATAATAGTGTGCCACTGTGTGCCTCCAGAGCTATGTCTATCTGTGTCGCAGAGGCTGCAGCTCTATCAGTCAATGTTTGGTTGCATTAATGAAAAAGTGTGTGACGGATGGGGCGCTGTCAGCGGATCGTCAAGAGGGCTGAGCGCCTTCAACGGGACTTGCGCCGCACTCGCCCCCACGTTGGGTGTGCCAGAAGTATTCACATTACGTTGCTATTGAAATGGCCTCACCAATAGGCAGTTTTAGTTGGGCGCCCTCAACCACCCACGTACGTAGCGCGCGGAGGTCGTACGTACTTAGCGAAGCACGCGCGCATGAAACGGCTATAGTTGGCCGGACGCACAATTTGAGAAGAGGATTGCTGACTTGCACGCGCAGGAGCCGGTAGTGTGCTAATCAGCGCCGTCATATGCCAGCTTCTCTAGCCAATATCAGACGCCACGAAGGCAAGCCACAAGCCGGAGTCATATTTTCGGCAAGAGCCATATCGAAAAATGTCATTTTTCGATATGGTAGTCAAGAGACCGTGCGCATACGCAAGAGACCGTGCGTGCTCCTGCTTACTGCCCATGCGCGCTGTCTCCTCCGCGAGTTTCCTGCATACGCAGAACTGTTGCGGACGCCTATGACCAGTGAGCATGCGGGGTTTGCAACCACGAAGGACAAAGGGCTGAGCCCATCGAAAGTTTCTCGTTGCGATAATGCCGGGCCTTTCGCGTGCTGCGATGACACGGACGTTCCGTCCTGCTGACTCACGATGGCAGCTGTGTGTCCCTTGACGACACGCTGTACCGCGAGGCGACCCTGGTGGTCTGTAAGTACGTCTGTGAGCGAGAAAAAACAAATTAAATTATGGGGTTTTACGTGCCAAAACCACTTTCTGATTATGAAGCACGCCGTTGTGGAGGACTCCGGAAATTTCGACCAACTGGGGTTCTTTAACGTGCACCTAAATCTAAGTACACGGGTGTTTTCGCATTTCGCCCCCACCGAAATGCGGCCGCCGTGGCCGGGATTCGATCCCGCGACCTCGTGCTCAGCAGCCTAACACCATAGCCACTGATCAACCACGGTGGGTGTGAGCGAGAAAGGGATCCGAGGGCCTCATTTTTTGTCTTCCAACCGTATTGAGGAAACAGACAGCGAAGCGAGATAGAGCTACATTTTAATTAAGCGTAACAGCTGATTTCTCACATGCGTCTCTATGGCTACGTTGTATGTTTTCTTCCCACGTGCGTCTTTGAGCTTCGCGTACGACAGACTATTATGCATTTGCTAGTATAGTTATCTTCCTTACTATGCCGGCATTGATATCGTCTTCAAATGCGCGTACATAGCTAAATAAGAGATTAGACCAAAAAAAAAAAAACGCATCGGTAGCCGTTCTTAGACGAGGCACCACGCAACGCGGGGGCGCCCGTTCAGGGTCACCAGCGCGTCCCGCTGCAAGCCCGCAGCGACCTATATCGGTGCGCCAGTGACAGCGAGGCGCGGCCACCCGATCGCCCACGAACGGTCACGCTGCCGCTCCGGTGCGCATGTAGAGCGCGCGACGGGCGACCGCCCTGGACGACGGCGTCGGAGCAGACCGGTCCCGGGACGGCGCTCGCGTTACTGCGAGCGCCGGTTCGCAACGGGAGTCGTCGACGCCGCAAAGTCCGGACGGCGCGGAGCCGGCGCGTCGTCTTCATCCGGCCGCACAATGCTCTCGCCGCCATTGTGTGCGCGCCCCGTAATGCGTCGCCGCCCTGTCGCCGCCTGGCAACCAGCTTAGGCCTGCGGACATCATCGGTTCCTGCTGGAGTCGGGTCGCCCTATCCGCGTAGCCATCAGAGAGACTCTGCCGCAGTGGCTCGGTGGCTTGTTCCTCGGCGCGACGCAGAGGGTTCGATTCCTGACGCGTATATAGCGACCGCATCACCGCAATACAGAAGCGCTCGTTTGATCGCACTCAAGTTGTCGCTATGTAATTGCCTCGTGTTGCCCGAATCACTGCGGAGTGACCCGTCACGGCCTCTCTCATAGCCCCTGGTGCAGTGTGGGAGGTTAAAACGTCATAATTCAGTAAATACGTAGACAATACAATTCGTGGTGCACGGAACGATGCTACCTTGAGCTGCTATACACGAACATGAAATGGAAAATATCGCATCCACCCGAATTGTAGCACGAACCTACGAAGGAACCCCTTACGGGTTTCTCAGGAAGAAAGCCTCGCAGTTGAAGAATATACACGTCCTGGTCCGGGACTCGAACCCGGGACCAACGCCTTTCCGGGGCGGTCGCTCTGCCGTCTGAACTAACTAGGAGGCTAGCCGATCACAGATCGAAGGCGAATTAATCGACAACTCTAGGCAATGGGACACTGAATGTGGCAAATCTGTTCTGCGGAAACAGAATTGAATATACAACGTATATACTTTCCTCCACTTTACGGGGTTCCGCAGAACTGATTTGCATTATACGAACAGTTGTCTTGCTTTCGCACTTTCTGAAAGTAAATTTAGTGCTGACAACCCTGTATGCGGGAGCAACTGCTTGTCCCGTTCATTGGACTGTTCTGCTTGTTTATACTAGTTCTCATCTGGGGAAGAAACAACACAGTTAAAGGGACATTGAAAATAAATATTTGAATGGTTTATACTTGTTGAATATGTCTCGATTAATATAGTTTTTAGAATTTCTCTGCCGCAAAGATCTCGACTATTGCCGGAGAAAATTATAAATTCTAAATCTCCCACGCCATAGAATTTCGTGCGCTGATATAGTTTCACCTGCTGAAACCGCGAGCTAAATACACAAGAAACCGCACAACTGCACAAGGAATGATGTATCATTTACACAATCCACAAAGAGACACGATCGCTACGTGAACAGTCCTCCTTTTTTCCACTGTTTCTTTCATTTTCTATCGTTTCCTTTTTTTTCGTTTTTGTACTTATGCCCCTTTATGTGCGCACCCATTACTAATGGTTGTAGGGCCGTGCTAGCTGGTCATGTGCAATTTGACGATCCGTATTTTGGGCGTAGCCTTATAGGTTCTTGCATTCAAAACAATATTGTTAAACATGACAAGTTCTGCGGGGTATATCGCCGTACGTCGAAAGCATTTTCTGACAACGTAAGCGTATCGCATAAATAACACGCTCCGATCTTCGAATAAAGTTTCTAGTACTCAAAAAGCAAACATACTGTTTAGCAGACGGCGACAGGTGGTGATAAATTTATCTTTAACGGATACACAAAAAAGCTTCTCAGGGCGATAACCTGAAATTATGGCTTGACAAATATGCCGTGTTTTCTAATAGAAACGTACTGCGATGATTGAGAAAACTCCGACCGGTGTACTTTGGCGTCAGCAAAAGATGTATAGCAGCATGCATATGTGATAGAGGAATAAGCGCCGCTGACACTCTGGTGCGCGAACAGAGTGGGGATGGTGTAATTTCAATGAACACGTTTTCTATGTACAGTGGTCACTTGCTATGGGTGTTGGCGATGCTGATTGGCAACAACTAATGCTATCTTCGGCTGGTCGTTTCTGAGCGCTCTGGAGCGCTCTCGCGAGCGGCGTTGTCTTCGGCTGGTTGAAAGAGGGTGCGCGCCCTGCGTTCGGCTGGTTCTTCTCGATTGCTCTCCTCCATCTTGGAGCGCTCTGAGGCGCTCCGAGCCCTGTCGTCGGAGCAGTCATCGAGATTGAAACGTCATCGCAGCGCTGCGTCGCTGCTGTTGGCGACGGTCCACCGTAACCTTGGCAACCTAGGCCACTGCATGCTGGCGTCTCGACGAACGCTCGTCCCGCCGGCACGTCCGCCGGTTTTTCCGGAAGCGCCGGGAGCTTTGGATAGGCGAATCATCGGATGTTGGCAGTAGTCACGTGGTTTCGCATCGGCTATTTCCTCCTCCGAGAGCGAGTCGCACGTTCGGCTTCCGCGCTTGTCCTCTATCTTTGAGCGCGGGAAACGCCCGATCTACCCGACTCTGCTTCGGGGCGTACAGGCGACCAGTCGAAGATACCATAAGTTAGTATAGTGCGCAACACACACACACGCACACGACCATCCCCCCTCCCCCAACACACACCCACAGAAATGCAAACAGAGTAGCTAGTACGGCATGCGCTTTGTACACACGCAGACTGCCTGTGTGTGCACTGACATCTAATACATTCATCGATACTCCAAACTTCTGAGCGAAAAATTTCCATTCGCAAATCCCAAGTATTCCATCGTAAAAAGGCTCCCTGCTTCGACATCGGGCCCTGATGTCGTATCACCGGCTTCGTTCGAACGGTCGACCTGAATTATACCGCGAACGAGTTCGTCTACCTCAGCGTTAGTCCGTCCTCAACTTTGTTTTTTACGACGCTGCAGACCACAGCTGCGCAAAGAAAAAAGTAAAGGAAGAAAAAAAAAGGAACGAAAACAAGAAAGGAAACCCTGAGAGCGTCTTCTTTCCGCCGTCCTGTTTTCGGCGTCGCACGACCAGCTTCCGAACTGAAAAACACAAACAAGGGGACAATCTTTCTGTGCCCGCTTCGTTATCTTCCCTTTCCCCTCTCCCCATCGCTCTCATCTTCTCTCTCGAAAGCGCCGGCGACCGTCCGGTGCCGGTGGATGACCGCGAGACACATCTGCCTGCATTACGCGCGGGCCGGGGCGTCGTGAATGAAAAACGAAAACACATGTTTGGGCCGTCGACCGTCTGACTAATTTCACTCGTTTGTGCAGGAAGAAAAAAAAAGGAAGAAGAAAAAGGAAGTGAAAAGTAAGCAAAATTAACGCTGAAGGTTGGGGGTGGGAGATAGCACAGATATACTTTGCTTTTAGAAAAGCTCCTACACTGCCTCGATGATTGGGGCCTTGAGCTCTTGAGCAAGTTTTACTCGATAATCGTACATTTGCTCCACATTTAATGCGCCCCTGCCGCGGCTTTGACGCCACTTCGTCTGTCGCGTACTCCGTAGCAACCTGTTGGGGCCCTGTTTGATAAATAAAGCAAATGGAAGTCACTCGTGCCACTTATGAACCCTTCTAAAGCACTACCAGAACAAGAGAGCGCGCGCGTATGACGCGTTTGCTTTGCTTAGCCCTGTCCGCTTTCCCCACTTGCCGAAATAAGCATCGAGCAGCCATTTAAATATTCTTCCGCATGATACGTGTTGTTCGTGCGTGCGTGCGTGCTTGTGTGCATGCGCGTTCGCGTCTGGGGAAACACAACGTGCACAGAAACACACACATAATTCGTTTTTAATCTTTCTTGACTTTCCTATTTCTGTTTGTCTCCTGAATTGCTCTGGCTTCCTCTTCGCCACGTATTGCGTGTACCGTTTTTCTCCCGGTAAAGGTAGCATGCCTTGGGCCTCACCCGGTGACAGTCATCAGCCAGCTACTCTTCGCTATCTTGACGCTCTATGACCATCTTTATCCTTGCAAACCTAGCGATACTATTCTACAAAGGTGGAGGGAAAGCTGTGTGCAGACGTATCATCAGTATATTTTGACTACCATACGTTGCGCCCTGTCTTTGACCAGCGCGTTTTCTTTTACCCTGAGCCGTGAGTATGGGTATTCTAAGCCAGAACAATCCTCCCAGCGCATGCCTACGACATATAGTACGAGCATACTGCGTCGTGGTCTCTTTATTTTGTATGTATGTATGTATGTATGTATGTATGTATGTATGTATGTATGTATGTATGTATGTATGTATGTATGTATGTATGTATGTATGTATGTATGTATGTATGTATGTATGTATGTATGTATGTATGTATGTATGTATGTATGTATGTATGTATGTATGTATGTATGTATGTATGTATGTATGTATGTATGTATGTATGTATGTATGTATGTATGTATGTATGTATGTATGTATGTATGTATGTATGTATGTATGTATGTATGTATGTATGTATGTATGTATGTATGTATGTATGTATGTATGTATAAAAGAGAATGACATTATAATGACCTCCGTGCCTGGCGTGTGTCGCGCGTCGGTAATGCTGGCAGCCCGTCTTATTCTCATTATTCTCAAATTTATGCTCTGAGAACAACAGGGACAGGTCTTCAGCGACTTCAACCTCTCCAACGTCTTTCCTTGGCGTTCCTGTAACTCGGATCCTAAACGGTAACACCAGTGGGCGGAATGAACGAACGCAGGCGAACTCTGAAAAAAAAAAAGTCACTCGACTCGCATCAGGAATTAACAGGTTTGGCCTTGTTTCCTCGTATGCTTACAGTGCAGACAGTAAGGTGACGCAGAACATTTATTCATGCAAAAGGAGCACTCCAACTGAAAGGGCAGTTCGAAATTTTAAATTAGTTTTTGCCGTATATATCCGCGGCCCAGCGTACACGTTATCCAGAGAATATCAGAGCGTCGAAAGATTATGTTCGAGATTGGAAGACTTCTTTTCATGTTCTACCGGAGAGAGGACATCGGACCCTGCTTGGCAGATCTAGATAGAAAATGACGGTCGTAGAAGTCAAGTATGAATTATTCGGAGACTTTTATCTCCCCGCATCTGAACGAACGAATGACCTATACTAAGAAATAACGAAAAAAGAAAGGAAGCTCTTTCGATCAGTAATCAAACAGCGTTGAGGACGAGGGCAAAAAATAAAAGAAGAAAGCGACTGGCAGTTTAATTTTAAACGCAAGTGGAAGTGGGAGTCAAAAGGTCACCTTACGCCGGAAAGCGCACAAACAGACGGAATTATCACCTGTGACGACGTCGGCCATGACAACGAGGCAGGTGGGCTTCGCTCAGCGACTGAGCGTAAACAGGCGTCACGAACGAACGGAAGACGAGGTCGGGCACTCCATCCAGGGACGCGCAACAACGCACTTTAAGGCTCGAAGATGCAATGGCTGCCCTCTTGGCGTGGCCTCGCTTACCATCAGGCGCCCGTGACCGAAAGACTCACCTTCGCCTGATCCGGATGCGATCTCTTGGTGGCCTACACACAGACCGTGGCAACGGTATACACTACTCATTTGTGACTAAATCTAGGATTTCTATAGACGCATTAAAGATATGTTCCACAGACATAACGAAAAGATCTTGCGGGACATCCCATAGCGCTCTTATAGGCAGCCCGTATCTTCATACACGTAATATAGAAGAATTGATTAAAGGTACAAGAAGGGGAAGATGGATAGCTGAGATGCATAGGCGGCACGGACTCGCAGTACGGGTATACATTGTGTATAGCGCGAGACGGTACGCACGAAAAGGCAAGGCACAAAAACGGTGCTATGCTCTCAAGAAGAAAAAAAATTATTCTAAAGAAAATTAAATTATGGGGTTTTACGTGCCAAAACCACTTTCTGATTATGAGGCACGCCGTAGTGGAGGACTCCGGAAATTTCGACCACCTGGGGTTCTTTAACGTGCACCTAAATCTAAGTACACGGGTGACTTCGCATTTCGCCCCCATCGAAATGTGGCCGCCGTGAAGATTATTCTAGAAAACAACGTATGTATGTGTATTTAGTATATATACCAAGTCAAAATATTCAAGATGATTTCCAAGAGAACAGGCTGACTTCAGGAAGGGATGTTCTACGATGGATCACATCCATGTCATAAATCAGGTAATCGTATAATTTGCATAGTACATCCAACCTCTTTATATGCCTTCCATAAATTACGAAAGGGCATTTGATTCAGTAGAGATACCAGCAGTCATAGAGGCATTACGTACTCAAGGAGTACAGACCGCTTACGTAGATACCTTGGAAAAATACCTACAGAGGTTCCACAGCTACCTTAATTCTCCACAAGAAAAATAGGAACTTACCTACCAAGAAAGGGGTCAGGCAAGGAGACACAATCTCTGCAATGCTATTCACTGCATGCTTGGAAGAAGCATTCAAACTATTAAACTGGGAAGGTTTAGGAGTAAGGATTGACGGCGAAATGCTTCAGCAACCTTCGGTTTGCAGATGACATTGTCCTGTTCAGCACCACTGGGGACGAGTTACAACAAATGATCGAGGACCTTAACAGAGAAAATGTTAGAGTGGGGTTGAAGATTAATATGCAGAAGACAAAGATAATGTTCGATAACTTGGCAAGGAAGTAGGAGTTCAGAATCGCCATTCAGCCTCTAGAGCCCGTGAAGGAGTACGTTTATCTAAGTCAATTACTCACAGGGGACCCTGATCATGAGAAGCAAACTTACAGAAAAATAAAAATGGGTTGGAGTGCATACGGCAGGCATTGCCAGGTCCTGACTGGGAGCCCCCTTTACCACTGTAGTTGAGAAGAAAAGTGTGCAATCCCTGAATTCTACCAGTGCTGACATATGGGGCAGAAACTTGGAGGTTGGCGAAGAAGGGCTGCGAAAAGAGCGATGGAACGAAAAATGTTAGGCGTAACGTAAAGAGACTGAAAGAGAGCGGTGCGGATCAGAGAGCAAACGGGGATAGCCAATATTTTAATTGACATAAAGAGAAAAAAAATGGAGCAGGGCAGGCCATGTAATGCGTAGGATGGACAACCGTTGGACCATTAGGGTGACAGAATGTGTACCAAGAAAAGAGCAATCGCAGTCGAGGACGGCAGTAAACTAAGTGGGGTGATAAAATTAAGAAATTTGCGGGCGCAAGGCAAGTTGGTATCGGTTGGCGCAGGACAGAGGTAACTGGAGATCGCAGGGAGTGGCCTTCGTCCTGCAGTGGACATAAATATGGTGATGATATATATATATATATATATATATATATATATATATATATATATATATATATATATATATATATATATATATATATATATATATATATATATATCGAGACACAAGAGGTAATAAACAGGCTTTAAATCAGCCGATGTGCAGAACAAAGCACTTGTATAACCATGGAAAACTCGGGCGTACACCTTGTTTCGTTCCCAGTGCTGAAGTTTCGCAGGCTCGCGGTGCGCCTTTGGTAGTTAGTGTGCACCGAAACAACAGTTCTTTTTTTATTATTACTTACCGATGTCTCTGGCGTTTCCTGTTTTTACCCCCACACTGGTATCGTTCACGCTGCGAGCCGTCACAGTAGAGCAGGCGTACGCGTCACAAATAAATGCGTACGCTTGTGCCCAATAAATAATCATGCATGTAAATCGAGCGGGTGATACAGCACATTTAACGAAGAAACGTGGCATGACTGACTACAATAAATGAATATGTAATTACTATGTAGTTATGATAGGTCTATTTAAAAGGCACAGATTCATTCTCCCACCTTGACTTCCTTTCTACATGGAGTGTCCAGCACTTTTGGGATAAAATTATGTCAATTTGACACATTTATCGACAGTCGATCATAGATTAGCGTCAGTATGACTCCTTGGAAGGCTCCAATGAGCAACTTTCTACAAAAACTGTAATCAACCCAGACATAATAAACATATATCACTCGTCACTCGGAACATCGTTTCGTACGTCGAATAAGTATAAATACCGTGCCCCGCATATTTTACCGAGGATACCGGGGGAAAACAACCAAATGCCGTATATAACGCATAAAAATTGGGATAAAGCGACCATTTAGTTACTGTTCTCAGAGTACATAGGCAACTTACAGAGTGCAAATTTTCGGTACGCATCACCAAAAGGGGGCCCTTATTCATTTTTTTATTTTTTTAAAGTAAGAAATATCTGCTGTGTTTGCTCCTGCCGGGAAACAAGTCATAGTGTAGCTCTTATATAGAAACAGCCTGAAAATGAAATCGTCAGTCAGAAATGACACATGTCTTTAGAAAAAAATCAAGTCACTGTTCCTTTGGCATTGAAATGGCTCTGCGAGTTCGACCAAGGTCCTTTTCACGAGCATATTTACCATAAGTCGTGATTGCACAATGAAATTCGACAGTTATACTTGTTAGAGGTTTGATTAGGTTTCTGGAGGCTATAAGATACTGAGATTGCAGCGCTGCGATGGACAGAGATTAAATAGTTCCAGCATTGCATAATGCAACGATTTCAGGCCGTAAGGCACACCAATAATTGGGCACGGCTGATTAAGATATTTTATCCGGACCCCGCCCTCACCCGCAGATAAAATGTGACAAGCTGACAGTGTTTTAGAATACGGATATAGCTGTCCCAAAGGGCACGATGAAAGTTGCGCAAGCCGACAGTTTGATAGGGCGAGAACTGCCCAGCGCCAGGCGTTATCCGCAACGCGAGCGTGTATGGCGAATCCCGCGCGTCGTCCGCCACAGGGTGTCTCGAGAAGGCACAAAAGACAATCGTCGTTGTCCAAGCAAGGATATGCGTAGTAAAAGAAAAGCATTACTTATGTGGTCGCTCTACCAAGAAAGAAAATTTAGCTTCAGCTGTAGTTCTAATGGGCTTTCCAGCGTGCAGCCCAAAAGTGCCTGTGCCCGCTTTCAAAAGCGGAAGCCCAAATGACATATTTTGCCGCCTCCGGTAGATACGCCTATGGAAAGGGAACACCTCATCTGCGCTCGAACCGCGATTGCTGCAAACCCGCAAGTCAGAACTTCATTCACTGCTATTGCCTGCGTTGTTCTCCCGTTGAAGAATCCTGCTCACAGAACTTCGCCTCATTACAAGTAGATAAGAAAATTACCGGCTTTGAACACAAGTCCGGCCCACTTGCACGTGCAGTACACGGTACGCGAACCCATGAGTGCGGGTCACTGTATATACGTGTCGCTTTCGATAAGGGACGTGCAGCGATGCAGCGCTGTAAGGCAAAACACGTCCTGTTCGCTCGGACGTGACGACATCCCTCTCGAGCGACCTGCGTGGTGCTCAAAGGAAAGCGGAGGCGTTGCCCCACGCCACCGAGACGGAGCGAGCGCGTGCGCGAAAAACATGGCCCGCCGTCCCGTGCTGGCGTCCGTAAACAAGTCTATCACGTGATCGCTCGCACGGGCGCAGCGAGCACAGAAGCGCGTATACTCGCCTGCACTGTGTTGCTCACGAATCGAGCGAACGAGTTCACAATGGGGGATTTCGCGTGTATAAACACACGGCGCCATTGCGGTCGTGTAGTCGGGGAGCGTATAGCTCGTGTCTCCGGAGGGCACCTGCGCGTGGCTGCTGAAGCTACAGCGGTGACCGCCAACCTTCGCTGCATAGCAATATGTGCTTCCAGCTTTCTCAAAAACATTCGAAAAAATAACATATCATCGCCCGAGAAAATTCGAGAAAGAAAACGGTATCTTGACGAATGCTTAATATGGCTTCCGGCGACATCTGTCAACGGAATTTGCGGCTTTTACAACGGAAAGAATACACCTTGAAGAGACTTGAGCGCAGTGAAATAATAATACGTATACTTGTGGATTTCGCAGAGGCTTTGGATCTCCTTGGTCACGACCTCTTAATTAAGAAACTTGACTGCTATGGTTATCGAGGTCACGCAGGAGTTTTATTAAAATCATACTTGAACAACGGGAGACAGGCAGCAGTCCGCATCAGCGGTTTCCTGTCATTATTGCAGACAGTTAAATGCGAGATTCCTCAGGACAGTGTGCATTGGGTACTTTTATTTTTAACCTTTATATCAATGGTAGAGTGCGCGCGTCGACTGCGAAAATTCACAATCGACGCGGATGACAAGAGCACGTTCTTTTCCGGTAATGATTTAGATGTCACAGCAGACACCGTGAATCGCGCGCTGTTAAATATTTGCGTGTAAAGGTTGCGAAAACAAAAAAAAAAACATTATATTTAGAGCAAAAATAAAAGCATCCAATGAACCAAGAAAATATGTTTCAGCTCTTCAGCGTTAAAAATTGCTCTTTATTTAAGCGCCTAGGTGTCTTTGAACGAAACAATGTCCTGGAATGATTATGTCAGTCGTAATGTCAGTCATAAGAACCGGGATGTTGGCCTAGTCAGGAAACATGCTTTGTTATTTTCCTTTTGCCTAATGTCGTTGGCATGATACATTGTTGTATATGTACACGTCAGAATAAACTGTATTTATCATCAGCAAGCTATTTGAAATCATTGGCATCCTTTTCCGCACACAACACTTCTGCCCTATAGCACATTGATGTTATTGGATCACTCACTCTTCCAGTCTCGCCTTAACTATTACAATTTAGTTCGACGAAAAACGTTAGAAGAAAACATAGCAAAATGCAAACTTAGCAAAAAAATATTCCGAGAATTGTTGCAGAAGTCCTTAGGATAGGGGTCCCACACAAAAGAACAGTTACTAAAATACGAACTACTTTTGCTTGTGAAGTTACATGATTACCGATTATTTATCGCCTTCAAACGCGAAACAACACAAAACACTTTCTTTTTCGACAACTTTCGAATCTTTCAAAATATGAAAAGGCCCACGAAACCCGACAAACATAAATGTTCGACCCGAACATATAGAAAACAATATGGTATTCAGCTCCTAGAAAATAATCTGCCGTGGCTTTTGAACAATCTGTGCACGAATAACCTTATTCCTGAACCTATACTACGTATAAAATAATATTTGAAAATATATTTATCGAGATGCCTAGCATTATTAGCTAAATGCTGATAATTTTACGAAGCTTAACAAAATGTTGGACCGACATATGTGCGTACAGTTAGTGCACCATTTGGTGTCGCTCGTGTGTATTTTCATCTTGAATGTCTTTCTTTGTCGGTGGAAGACTTCAGGGGCCTACATCTTGAATTTGATTTTGTTGCTAACGATGTGTTTTGATCATGTTATGTTGACCTTTACTTAGTTACGGTAAAGCTCTGTGTGAATGTTCAGTTTACTTTATATTTTACCTGATCTAAAAGCTGTCGAGAGACAGCTATTAGCGGAGGCTCCTCGGCATAGGTCGTCAGTGTGGGAGAAAAATCGCTCACACTCACTCACCATAACTTTTCCAGGCCCCGCACTCACTCACGCTCGCACATCACCTCCACTCGCGCTACCCGCCGTGGTTGCTCAGTGGCTATGGTGTTAGGCTGCTGAGCACGAGGTCGCGGGATCGAATCCAGGCCACGGCGGCCGCATTTCGATGGGGGCAAAATGCGAAAACACCCGTGTACTTAGATTTAGGTGCACGTTAAAGAACCCCAGGTGGTCGAAATTTCCGGAGTCCCCCACTACGGCGTGCCTCATAATCAGAAAGTAGTTTTGGCACGTAAAACCCCATAATTTAATTTTTTTTTCCACTCACACTCACTGGCATACACTCGTACTCGCACTCACGTCCATTTCACACTCACTGGCACTCACTCGCACTCACGCCCGCTCACAATCACTGCCACTCACTCGCACTCACCTCCGCCTCACACTCACTGGCAATCACCCACACTCACACTCACTGGCACCTACTCGCACTCGCACTCACGTCCATTTCACGCTCACTGGCACTCACCTCCGCCTCACACTCACTGGCACTCACTCACACTCACTGGCACCTACTCGCACTCGCACTCACGTCCATTTCACGCTCACTGGCACTCACCTCCGCCTCACACTCACTGGCACTCACTTACACTCGCACTCGTCTACGCTCACACTCACTGGCACTCACTCACACTCACGTCCATTTCACAGTCACTGGCACTCACTCGCACTTGCACTCACGTCCGCTCACAATCACTGGCACTCACTCGCACTCGCCTACGCTCACACTCACTGGCACTCACTCACACTCACGCCTTTGAAATGAGCGCGAGTGAGTATGAGTGAGGGCACTCATGAGTGAGTGCGCCGACTTATGCTCCTCGGCTATCAGGTAGATATGTGATGGCGAAATAAAATTGAATGCAATTAAGTAGAACAGAACAGAACAGAACAGAACAGAACAGAACAGAACAGAACAAAGCAGAACAGAACAAAACAGAACAAAACAGAACAGAACAAAACAGAACAAAACAGAACAAAACAGAACAAAACAGAACAGAACAAAACAGAACGAAACAGAACAAAACAGAACAGAACAGAACAAAACAGAATAGAACAGAACAAAACAGAACAGAACAGAACAGGACAGGACAGGACAGGACAGACAGGACAGAACAGGACAGGACAAAACAGGACAGACAGACAGACAGACAGACAGACAGACAGACAGACAGACAGACAGACAGACAGACAGACAGACAGATAGATAGATAGATAGATAGATAGATAGATAGATAGATAGATAGATAGATAGATAGATAGATAGATAGATAGATAGATAGATAGATAGATAGATAGATAGATAGATAGATAGATAGATAGATAGATAGATAGATAGATAGATAGATAGATAGATAGATAGATAGATAGATAGATAGATAGATAGATAGATAGATAGATAGATAGATAGATAGATAGATAGATAGATAGATAGATAGATAGATAGATAGATAGATAGATAGATAGATAGATAGATAGATAGCGTCACTTCTAGGGCTAACTTGGAAACTCTATTCCGAATGCAGAAAAAGTGTGTTCGTATTATTCATAACCTATCTATGTACGAACAGTATCTCGAGTGTCACTAGTCTATGTAAACAAAAGTTATCCGAAAAAGCATTTTTAGAATTCATAAGTAGTCGTGAGAACTTTTTTTCTATATATACCAATACCACAACTAATTACACCTTAAGAGCTAGGAACTTTATTGAGGTAAAAACTAGAACAAACTACGGCAATCAGCTTTTACAGTGGCAGATTCCTCATTTACTTAATGATGAGCATGCTTTATTTGATATCATGCAAGATTCCTCAACCATTTCAATATTCAGAAAGAAATAAAAACTGTATTTTTCCAACAATTGACACCTGTTTTTTGTAATTTATTTTCTGCTTTGCGACTGATATGCAATTTCATGCGTTGCAAGACTTTTGTTCCCATTTGGCTTTTGGCCTTCCTGTATCCTTCTGTACGTACTTTATTTCTTCATTTGTATTATTTATACTTATTGAGTTGCATTGCTTTATTGTATGTATAATTGTGTCATTCATATATATAAGTATGTATATGTGTGTATTATGTGTATATACGTATACATTTTTTTTTTGCACTGTTGTCTGCTGTGCTCTTGGCGCCAGGGGCCTAGTCAGGCGTGTATAGTCTCGCCTTTTGCTCCGGCGCCACGACAATCTTGTATTGTCAAAATTATAATAAACTTCAAACTTCAAAGCAACAAATAGACTGTGAAAGACACCGTAATCCGAGGAGGCGACACACTGCAACCGTCGTGGACAAATAAAGCCCGAATACAAATTTTTGGTACCAGCGTTTCGCTACGAGACTGCACGGTAGTCGAGGCTGGGGAAGTGGCCGTTTCTCTAGCGGCAGTGGAGGGCTATCGGATCGCACAGTCGCTAACTGTACTCTTGGACTTGCAAACAGCCTGCCGCAACTGCTTGCATGGCATAATCAGTCATCGATCACTCTGCATACTCTGTTCAGTAGACTGAAATGCAACAAGCAGGCACAAAACCAGATGAAGCGATCACACACACTATCGTATGGGTACCGGAACACACGGGGGTGGCAGAGAACCAAGAGGCGGACAGGGTAGCTCGAGAGTACACTAATTACCGAGCGTCGAACGTAGACAGCCTCGAGGAACCCGAGCCTGCACCCCGAGAGTACTCGGCCATTTTAGACAGTTACAGAGGCAGCAGGAAGCGGTACACCCCGCCGCACAAGTCCCTTAGAAGAGAAGAAGCTGTCGCATGGAGACAACTACAAACAGGGTCGCACCATAACCTTAACGTGCCAAGTAAAATGCACCCCACAGTATATAAGGACAAATGTCTATGGTGCAATGAGAAACCCACATCATACCACCTAACATGGCCATGTCAACAAACTGACTTAGTCCCAATCATATCACACCCAAGTGCGGAGCAATGGCAGGAACTGTTGTCCAGCGACCGCTGCGGAGACCAGCTAGGTCTAGTGCGGCGTGCACGACGGACAGCAGAGGCCAGCGGAGCCCTGGACTGAGGGCAGCCGACCATAGCGATAAAGGACGGACGAATCAGCGGGTGAGGACCTCCGGGGAAGACACAAGAAGGAAGACTACCCTGAAGAATCCCCCCCCCCCCCCCCCAGCCGCAGAAAAACACAGTTACTAGAGCTCAATAAAGTTTACATTCACTGACTCTCTCGATTATGACGGTAAATTGAATGATTGCAAAAGGGGACACATTAGTTAACTTGAATAGAATTTCCACATGCGAGGCAGAAACGAAGTGCACCCTCATGTAAAATTAATTAGCAATATTCCTCGCAAATTTTCGCGTTCGTTCTTGAACTCAGTGGCCGCATATATTCCCTTTCGGGGCTCTTAGACGTATGCGTGCCTATCTGCATGTCAAGAGGTGCGCGTGCATTCGCAGTTAAGTTTCTCACAAACGACCGCCTTGACCGTGCACGGCCGTCGGCGTGCTCGCTGTAGCAGTCACTGTTCGACAGGTGGGAGGTGTTGACTCCAAGGTCCCACTGCCGGAGTTGTAGCAATTTTGAAGTGCTCAGCCACCGCGAACCTTCTTTCTTCTGTTTTCCCATTTTGCCCACACTGATGAGCAGACGCGCTTGATGCCTACGCGTTATTCTCTACAATGCACGGTGTGGGCATACATGCGAGGCCGTGTGTCTGTGTATGCCTCGCTGCATCGGGCGTTAGAGGTATAAGCTGCCGCACTTTTATGTCAGCCACGAAAGTTTACGGGCGGTGCGGGACATGAGAAAAGGCTGAACATCTCCGCCACCTCACAACGCAGCCTCGTGTTCACATTTTCTCCTAGTAAACACGAAAAACAATTTGATGTGCGGTTTTACTGGTTACTGTTGCAGGCTGTTCGGAAATTCAGCGCTTTGTGAGATCCCGTGGTTAGTAAAATTTTGTGGTATACTGTCCGTGAAGCAACGATACAATTATTTTTCTTGTGCTCCAATAAGCTATGTTTTTTCGTTAATCAAGGAAGTACCGGGCTGTGATAATTCTGGAAGTGGCGTACGTAACTTTCTTGTCAATCTACTGTTAACTCGCCGTCCTTCTGCAGACTCGCAGCTATTTTGCAATACAGAGCCGATATAGCGTAAGAATTTCTTTCGCTCGATTCCATTTATATATTTTTCATCGTCCACCGCTCACAACCGGCCGATCCTGCTGATAATGCAGGCGGAGCACCGCTCGGACTACTGACGGAACGCGAAACGGAAAAGAATTGCAATGAAACCACTGCCTTATCCCGGCCTATAACGCCCCACGTTTACATGTTGACATGCAGAAAGTGAATCCTGCCGCATCTACCGAAACAATGAAAGAAAGAGCTGCATCGTGTCTGTAGCACGCGAGCAGCCCTCACTATCGCGCCGGGGGCTATCGGTTGTCCCTACAGCAGGGAGCTTCTCCGTTCTTGTACTATACCGTACAAGTGCATGTTATTGTGATATCGCGTCGAGTCATTTTTCAGATTGTTTATGTCGCATTTCGTTGTTATCGTGCTGCGTGTCATCATTTGCAGTAGCGGAAAACACTCTGGACTACGTCTACCCTCGCATATCTGTACCGGTCGTCAGTCTGGCATTTCTCTTGTTCAATTAACGACGTCTCTAGTGTCCATGTGAGGCGGCTTCTAAACGTTGACTCATTTTTTTTTTTCTACACTCGACCCGAAGTTTGACTTTCACCTTCAGAATCGGTGTACTCACATCAGTAGTGAAGTATAGGGCTGATTGGAAAGTTCGCAAAGACATTGCTGCAGTTCTTGCACCATGCAGAGTTGGAAGCTTGAATTTAACTTGCTTTTATTTTTTATACCTTGGGGCAAATCCTCTTGAATTAAAAAAAAATATTGACAAGTGTTCCAATTCAGTTCCTATAACTACGATACCTCTTGCTCATGACTAAACTGACTAAACTGATTAAACATGACTAAACTAATTCGTTGCGTGCATTGCGACATCGGTAGGCGCAAATAAGCTCGCCAACTGCGGGTCGCACCAAAATGTCACTGACAATTTCACATTTGGAAAGTTATACGCTGCCACTCGTCTCCATATTTTTTTTCGCGACGAATTGCACGCTTGACGCAAACTGTTCTTCCTACGCGTTGACCTTTTCTTTGATATTTTCAGCTCTCGTTGTCTCTGTGAAATGTTGCCCACGTGTGCCTGCATCTGGAAGCAAGCAGCACATATAATTATGAGACAGCATTGAGGCAGGAATTATTTGCTGTTTTAAACGTCCTAATTTATAACAAGCTATCCGTGCGGCCGAGAGGCGGCATATAACAATCTTTAGTTTTTTTGGTCACTACTGATAGAAGCAGCGCGTTCCACGTTGAAGCTACGGGACTCAGAAACGAAAACAGCTTCGCTGCTGCGTCCGATCATTACGGCCGTTCGCGACAGTGCGTTTCCCATAAACAGACAGGCTCAACACAAACACGTGAAACACGTATCCCGCGCAGCAGCCTCTTGCCCTCCGTCTCCCCTTGGGTCCTCTCGCGCTCCTTCCTTGTTCATCGAGTAGATCAGCGTAGAGAATGAGGAGGAAAAGGAGAAGGCAAATATGCTAACCCGAAAGGTGTCTAGTTTGCCACCCCCTATCCGTCGGCGTAACGGAACAGAAAGACGAGATACAGGCAGAGTAGACAACGCTGCTGCACGCGATTCTGATTCAGAAAGAGTGCCACGAGATATGTGAACAAAACGGTTCTTCACTGCAGCCCGCTCCAGCCCAACGCTCGCAAACTGAAACGCGCGCCCGACAGCTGTCACCGACGCACCGACTCTCGTCTTCCCCAACTGCGAGCAGGCAACATAACAAAGCCCTGAAATTCTGCGCCATTACAATTTTGGAATCGGCAGGTTATTTCCAGCACTTCTCGGTAAAACGTACGTGGTAGAATCACTCCCTGTTATAGACAATTCAGCAGTCAGCCGGGTCACCACGCCTGCCGCCGCTACGTTTGCTTCGCTATATCGGGATGACTCAGTACAGCGACGCAAGTAGAGAAAGTGTCGCTATGGACTATTTTACGGAAGCGTTTGGGTGCCGCCATCTTGGGTTGTTAACGCTGATGTTTTCTGCCTTTAACGACGAAGTGCACGTTACTACAGTCGATTCGCAAGCAAAAAAAAAAAAAAAAGTTGTATAAATGCGTTCAGCGTTTCGTGACCATGTTACGTCACTTTACTTCTAATAAAGCATAGAAATTGTTTGTGCTACAGCCGAAGATGACAGCGCCCCATAATATAAAATCGTCTATAATACGCGAATCGAGCACGGCGAAGAAGCATGCCGAAGAACACTACCGAACGAGGCTTGTACTCGTACTACATACGGGTGCGCATGCGTATACGCGCGTATATATTTGCGTATTTAACGAAACATAAAGGACAGCAATGGACAGGCGTGTGAACAGCTGTGTGGCGTTGTCAGTTCTCGTTTTATAACGTGAGCACCCGTTTCGGACGCACCTTATGCCAAACGACTTGGTCTTTTTCCGCTGCCCTAAATAAATGCACCTCTACGAGCTGTATTTTCTGACGAGACAACAATCTGCGCAATGTAGTTTGAGAATCATGTGGCCGTTCTCACGTGGTCCTGACGACTGGAAGGCCGTGAGCTGGTGGGGAACTTGCTAATTGCTATCACCGAATGACTTTTCTCATTTCTGCGCCCGACTGCAGCTGACGGTGATTTATTGGCATCCCCTTTGAAACGGGACCGTGACAAACAGTCAACAAGCTGCTCGAGTTAATCAGGTATGCTGTACACGCTTTTCATTCTACCATTTTTGTTTGCATTTTTGCTTGCATGGGAGGATTGACAGATTCAGAGCTCTTTCTTGATTCGGTGGATGGTGGTGCATGGCCGTTCTTAGTTGGTGGAGCGATTTGTCTGGTTAATTCCGATAACGAAAGAGACTAGCCTATTAAATAGATGCGGGGTTCCCAGCACCTTATAACCTTCTTAGAGGGACAAGCGGCTCTTAGGCGCACGAAACAGAGCAATAACAGGTCTGTGATGCCCTTAGCTGTCTGGGGCCGCACGCGCGCTACACTGAAGGAAGCAGCGTGTCTTTATCCCTGTTTGAAAAGACTGGGTAACCCGTGGAACTTCTTTCGTGATTGGAAGACGACGAGTCTGCTGCTAGCCTGTCTGAGTAGCTCTGCCTACATTTATCGTTATTTTCGTTATTTTCTGCTAGTGTTACTGGTCAGAACGGTTCAAGACGTCGGTCGACTCGAAAAGGTACCTTCCGTATCGGAGACCGACGGGTGCTGCGCCACCCGCCGCCTCACAAGGTGCTAGAAGGAACCAAGCTGGCACCGACGAGCACCCCGCCATGACCTCCCAAGGGCTGACACCGGGTCAGAAACGCCAGCTGGTTTGTACAAGCCAGCCTGACAGCAAACGACAAGACACTGGTGAATCTGACGACGAGTCAACTATCATCGAGGGCGACAACGTGGCAAACACTTCAGACCTGGACATGGCCGAGGGTGGTTTCCGAATTGTGCGCCATCGTAAAGACAGGGCGGAGGGCATTCCAGTGTTAATCACTGCAACATCCGAAAGAGCTGATCTAAGGCAAGTAAACCCTATTGCCCTGTATTCTGAGCTTGAAACGATCCTCGGTGGAGCACCAGTGAAGAGCCACTTCACAGCACAGGGAGCATTGCTATTAGACGTAGAGACAGAAGGACAAGCCAGCGTCCTTCTAGAGACCAAGAATATCGGCGGCATAGACATATCTGCCCGTGTCCCGCACAGTTATATGAAAAACACGTGCATTGTTAGAGGAGTCCCTAAATGGTACTCGGATGAAGAGCTGCTCACCTACCTGAGACCTCAGGGAGTATTCCATGCAAGAAGAATCACCCGTCGGGTCCAAACCTCGTCATCTGAATGGGAGTCAAGGCGCACTAACTCGGTGATTCTCACATTTGCTCCAAATTCTGAACGCCCGGAGAAGATCAACCTTGGTTTTACCAGACACGAGCTTATCGACTACGTGGAGACACCACCACGCTGTTTTAAGTGTCAGCGCTTCGGACATATCGCTAAGTACTGTCGTGGAGAACAGAGGTGCAAGCGCTGTGGGGGACCTCATGACTTTAAGACTTGTGCAACTAAAGACAACTTTGTGTGTGCAAATTGCGGCGGTGACCATCCTGCTAGCTACGGTCGATGTCCTGCGCGGACAGCTGCTCAGCGGAGAAATAAGTTGTTTGTTCTGGGTCCAAAGAGTGCAAGCGCACCATCGACCACGAAGAAGACGTCCAGAGCGCCACAACTAACTGGTTTGGAAACAGAGTACGCATCTCATTTCCCGCGCCTCACACCGATAAACGAAGTTATTGAGCCAACGCAAACGGTCACAGCGGCTGAGAAACCTGTTCGAAAAGAGTCCGAAAAACGCACCTATGCGGCCGCAGTAAACCGACCTCAAGTACCACTAGGCAACAGTCAGCAGGAGAACTGCCAGCATGTGATACGCGCCTTGTTCACGGCACTACGTTCCCACGTCGCGAAGATGCCTGCTAGTTCAACGAAGGATATGTTGGAAGCAGTGCTGGCTCTTGAGTCAGTAATACTCTGCTCTACTTCCCCGTACCCTCAGTAACATAATGGCAGCTTCTCGCCCACTTGGTCCATTCCGTCGTCCAAAAGTGCCCTTAATAATGCAATGGAACTGCGCCGGCATTCTACAGCGTCTTTCTGAACTCAGCCTTTTCCTTCGAGACATACCTATACCAATTCTAGCCCTCTCGGAGGCCGGTCTCCCAAATGGAAGGACGATCCCAGGGTACATCAGACATGGAAATCCGAGTATACCATCATTTGCAAACGGAAGTGCGATGATATACATCAGGCGAGAAATACCTCACGTCACCTTACCAGTGCAAAACCTTTGTTCCACCTTATTGGAAGTCGCCGCTGTGCAAGTGTGCCTAGGAAAACGAAAACTCAGTGTGGTGTCGGTGTATATAAGCCCGCGCAGGAAGGTCTCCATGGAGGCGTTCATAAAGGACCTTTGCATTCGTTGCCCCTCTCCTATAATAATATGTGGCGACTTTAACGCACATCATTCGCTTTGGGGAGATAAGACTGCAGATTACCGAGGCAAGGAACTTGTCGCAGCCATGGATGCTGCTGACTTATGTATCGCGAACGATGGCAAACCAACTTTCTTCAGACCACCAGATTCATGGAGTGCCATAGACCTCGTGATCCATTCTACAGACCTTGTCGTATCGTCAACAACGGCCCCAGAGAGGATGGGCAGTGACCACTTTCCGATCTTCACCACCATCACCGGATTTCACACTGCTGGGCGGCAATTCTGTGCTGTGACCCGCTGGGACACATACAGAGAAGCGCTGGATGAATCCCCTGGTGAGCTGTTCGCAGATATGCTGCGGAGCAAAAGAGTGGCTACCTCAATGTTGAAACTGCCAGACCATTTCCCTACTCCTGATTTGAAACTAAAGAACCTCTGCGCAGCGCGTAGGAGAGCGGAACGAAAACTAATGAGAAAAACGGGAAATCCATCTGCGAAAACTGAATACAACAGGATAAACGCTGTCATCCGTCGTCACACAAAAAGATTAAGACGAGTTCAATGGGCTGCTTTCTGTGAGAGTTTATCAGCGTTTACTCCCATGACAAGAATATGGGGAGTAATGAATAGCCTATCTGGAAAGATTCGCCTACACAGGCCATTTGAAGCACTTGCTTTAAAGCAAGGAAAAGATTTGCAAACCCTTGCAGAAGATTTTGAAGACGTATACACATATGGCAGATCAGCAGGAGTATCGAACCCTCTGTTGTCTGAAGCATCACATACCATGGATACGCCGTTCACCTTTCGTGAGTTGGATTTGGCGCTTAGCAAATTAAGAAGACGCTGTGCTGTGGGTCCCGATTCGATCAGCAATCAGATGCTGACAAATCTGCCATATGAACGAAAACGAGCCCTTCTGGACATATTTAATCACGTCTGGAGCACAGGAGAGATCCCAGAAGCGTGGAAGACAGCATGGGTGGTTCCAGTGCTCAAGTCCGGAAAGGATCCTGCAAACCTCACCTCATATCGGCCAGTATCGCTCACATCATGCGTATCAAAGTTGATGGAAAGACTAATATCTACAAGGTTAACTTGGTATCTTGAGCAAGGAAATAGACTGCCATCATGTATGACCGGATTTCGTCCACGGTTGAGTGCCCAGGACAGTGTCTTGGATCTACTAAGCCATATCGAGCACCATCGCGTAGACGGCCTTTCCACACTCGCCATATTTATGGACATTGCCAAGGCATACGACTGTGTGCTTCACACAGGCATCATCAACGGACTCCGAGCCGTGGGCGTCTCTGGAAATGCTCTTCGATTCGTCCATGAATTTCTCAGGGATCGATGTGTCCAAGTTAAGCTCGGAAGTGTAATGAGTGACAAACGACGAATTTCCCTCGGCGTCCCACAAGGAAGTGTCCTGTCTCCCTTGCTTTTTAACGTTGCCATGGCCAGCCTCCCAGATGCCCTGAAAGTAGGTCGGACGGCAGTTAAAATGTCCATCTACGCAGATGACATCTGCATTTGGATCTCGGGGTACCAACACAAACGTTTGGCCCGGATAGCCCAGGCCGCAATCTCCACTATCGATCACCACTTATCGACGCTTGGCCTGTCTTTATCAGCAGAAAAATCTGCCTTCATGCTTTTCCCGGGAGTGAGACGCAAGTCAACACGTCTGACGCTGAATATCAGAGGGCATTCAATTCTTTGTGCAACTCATGTTCGATTCCTGGGCGTCACCATCGACAACAAGCTACTTTGGCGTGGTGCGGTCGAAAGTGTTGTGGCTGCATCAGTGCAAAGAATCAACGCACTTCGTCGATTGGCAGGTGTACGTTGGGGAAACAATCCTATATCCATGCTTAAACTGAACGCTGCACTGATAACAAGCCGCATTCTCTATCAGCTCCCTCTGATATCACCGTCAGCGACTCAATTCGAGCGCTTGGAGGCAGTGCACAGAAAGGGACTTCGCTTGGCGATGGGAGTTCCAACGGCGGCTTCAAACAAGAAAGTCACTAATGAGGCAGAGTCTCTGCCACTCCGCCTCTTGGCATCTCAGGCCTTGCTGACGCAGCTATTAAGGCTGGGCGAGTCACGCGCTGGCACGGCGCTTCTCCGACGGCTAAGAGCAAGAACTCGCTCACATTTTCATGCGGCGCTGAACACCTTCCGATTTTTAGGACTGCAATGGCCTAAACAAAGCCGCCTTGACCCGCCATGGTCTTTTCCGGACGTTACCTGCAGCCTTAATGTACCCCACCTACCGACGAAACGCACCATTTCAAATGCCGAGGCCAAGTTTCTTGTGCTGAACCACTTGAGCACTGTGTTTCAAAGCCACCTACAAGTATACACAGACGGTTCGGTGTGCGCACAAACAGATAGCTGTGCAGCGGCATTCTGCATACCATCCCTTGATGTGTCATGGTCTGGCCGACTGGATCGCGTGGTTTCCTCTACAACAGTAGAAAGCGCCGCAATCACCGCGGCTTTGCGGAAACTACGGGCCTTCTCTGCACGTGATGTCGTGGTGCTGACGGATTCCAAGTCAGCATTACAGAGATTACATCGGGGCCTACCTCTAGAGAAATTTACAAGGCAGTCTCTGGCACTGATTGACGACCTAACGAGCAAAGGATTTAGCATAAGGTTTCAGTGGATTCCATCACACGTAGGAATTGATGGAAACGAGGAAGCTGACGCCCTTGCACGCCTAGCGCTTACATGTGTCCCAAAAGTGAAAGCTCCAAAACCTTTTCAAAACTCTAAGGGTGCAATCCGCCTTCACTTTAGAGAGATGCACAAGAACCCACACGAACCCTGTGTGACTCATGGATTTACACGCGAACAAGCGACGCTTTTATACCGCATCAGGACCGACTCCGCGTACACCCCAGCTTGGTTATTCAAGACTGGGCTTCGAGCTTCCCCACTCTGTGCTTTCTGTGGTGACATTGGCGACATCGAACATTTCATTTGGCTATGCCCGCAGTTTGACACAGAAAGAAAAGCGATGGTCGACAAGCTACAAAAAAGCGGCCTCACGCACAGGACCTTTGAGGACGTTGTTTTCCCCGGAGGGCCCGCTGCGTTCAGGAAGAGAGCGCAACGACTGCTGACAGCCTTCCTGCGAGACACGGGGCTCATCGACAGCTGGTGACACACCCCTGATCTCAACTCGAAGGAGGATCAGGCGGAACAATTGCCGGCTATGTATGCCAGGCTAACCCCGCCTGCTTCAACATCACCACCACCACCACCACCACCACCACCTTCTTTCGTGATTGGGATAGGGGCTTGCAATGATTCCCCTTGAACGAGGAATTTCCAGTAATTCCGAGTCCTAAGCTCGCGTTGATTACGTCCCTGCCCTTTGTACACACCGCCCGTCGCTACTACCGATTGAATGATTTAGTGAGGTCTTCGGACCGATGTCCGGCGCGGCCTTTCGGTTGCGCCAGTCTGTTGGAAAGATGACCAAACTTGATCATTTAGAGGAAGTAAAAGTTCTTAAGTAAAAGTAAAAGTTTTCTTAATGTTCTTTCTTTTCCTCAAAACTTCGCTATCTGCCTTGTACCGCTAGCTATGACTGTAAGAGATACGGTGGTATCAATCTCTTCGCTGCTTTTTTTCCAGCCAATACTCTAAACGTCTCTTGCTTATCTCGACTGCCGATCGGTTGACGCTTCCGTCCACTGCAAACCCAAGCGCTTCCGGAAGGTGTACGTCACCTGCAGTTCTCACTGGGCGAATCCATTCGCATTCCATTGGGATGTGCTGAGTGGTCTCCGGATTTCTCGCTGCGGCATACACATGCCTCACCTCGTTCCGAACATTTGCTCCGGTAGGTTTCTGTCCTTAGGCAACCGGCTCGGGCCTCAATCAGCAAGGCGCTGCCCTATGTGTGTTATCGTACAGATTCGCCCTCCGAATTTCGTTCCTCTCATTCTTGTAAATATCCGTGGCCTTCCTTTTTCCCGTTCTCTGGATCCAGTTCACTGTCCCCGTGTCTCTCATTTCTCATTTACTCGGTAAAACAATTATAAAAACAAGCCACACGAGCAAACGTGCGCCCCTGATGACGCAACTGGTGTCCCTCGCTTCCATGTTTTTTTTTTTTTTCGATCGCCCCTTTCTCCTTCCAACTCCTTTCACGAGGAGCGTCACCGGCGCGCGGCTCGCACACTGAGGATGGGCGTCGCCCTCCTGGCCTCCTCGGCACATGGTGTCGTCTCTCCGTTCGATGGCTTCTCCTTCCGCTGCGCATTGTGCGACTTTGTCGCGGTCGCAGCGGGGTACGAGTCTGATCTGACCTACGCCCCGCTGCCTCGAGGCTCCTTGTTGACACATTTTTCCGGCATGCGTTCTGACTCGTATTTGCCGCCTGTGGTTCTCTGCCCAAAAGAGACACGAAACCATGGTGTCCTCCCTTCCCATGACGCAATTATTTCCCCTAAACACACACACACACACACACACACACGCACACACACGCACACACACACACACGCACACAGATATTATATATATATATATATATATATATGTATGTATATATATATATATATATATATATATATATATATATATATATATATATATATATATATATATATATATATATATATATAAGATGTGAGAAATCTGCTTTCTTAACAAGATCACGTTAATCGCTATCAATATCGTTGACTGAGCTGGCTCGCTCATAGATAGATAGATAGATAGATAGATAGATAGATAGATAGATAGATAGATAGATAGATAGATAGATAGATAGATAGATAGATAGATAGATAGATAGATAGAACTATGATGTACAGAAAGAAATCTTCCTTTGGCATATGCTGCTATGCCTAGGAAACGTCAGAGCGCTATCATTGAGCGCTAAATCAGAGCGCTATCATTGAGCACCACTCTACGTTATCGATGTGATATGTCCGGCATCTAGCGAGCTGCTGGACACGTCTGTTATCAGCGATACGCTGCACATTGTAATATATACACAGTCCATTAATTTATCCACGAAACTGCTGATCAATAGTGTGCGCGGTTGGTCATGTTTATCAGCAAGCAAATAATGAGGCTCTATTTCAGTGTTGTCTGATTAGTGCAACGCATCGCGTTTACGAGTCGAAAAGCGAATTGCGTGCACCATACGTTCTGGTGTCTTCTTTCATCCTTTTTCTTTTTCTTCTTGTGGCGGAGATCAACATAGATAACTCTACCCATAGCTCGACTGGTAGTAAAACGTTTCGCCGGCATGCTGTCCGCTGGACAACATCAATTTCGTTGCGGCTCGGTTAGGCTCGTCATTCCTTATTTTTATTTTTCCGTTATTCCTTCTTTCTTTCAACCCATCGTAAGCGCGGAAAGGGCGAGCGCTTTGAGCGGTATTATGCAGTCAGTGGCGCGTGACATTGTTTCACATGCAGACTCTTTTGTTCTTGTTTGTCTGAGTCAGCAGTGGCTGCTTCAGTGGCACGGCAGATTTCCGGCTAGCATTCGTGCGCATGTTTGTGCCGAGAGACGCACATTTTCCGGCGCGGACATCTTGCGATTGTTTATATACTTCTTGTGGCCCGTTTACCGCACGGGTGCTTCAGTGTGACGTCATGCCGGTTCACGCCTTCTGAGCTCCGTTAATACCCTGACGCGTTCACTCCAGGGAACGTTATTACCATGGGGCAAATCTTTCCACCCCGGGCCGCTGGCTCTCCTGCATAGCTAATGAGCCCAGCTGCCTACATATGTCTTGGCTGCCGATTGTAAGGCTGCGCTGTGGTTCCTATAGGGAGCGACGCAACGCTCAACGTTGCCCTACATAGCGTAACGCGGCCACAAGGTCTAGGCAAGCCTCATGATCTCATTGGCACAACGTTAATAATAACTAGAACAGAGTACGTCTTGGTACGGCAGTCACCCGGCGCTAAACACTCTAAGAAAAGTTTGCACCTCTTGGGGCTTACATATATCTTGTCCGCAAACAATAATCGCTATCAACGTTGCATGTGTATAATCTGTGTTATCGACATAAGCTCCGATAACAGACTATTCTTCATTGTTATGCCATTATCGCATTTATCTGTCAACGAAACAATATCCAATTTCCCTTCAAGCAGTGCTGTCACTTCAGTATATCGAATTCCGGACGGTAAGAAATTGACTGACTGACCGACCGACCGACCGACCGACCGACCGACCGATTGATTGATTGATTGATTGATTGATTGATTGATTGATTGATTGATTGATTGATTGATTGATTGATTGATTGATTGATTGATTGATAACGTTTCGAGGAGGAACCCTGGCTATGAGAACACCGTTTCGGAGGGCTCCGGATTAATTCGAGCCACCCAGGTTTCCACCCAGGTTTCCTTAAGGTGCACCCAAATGAAGGTGCACGATTGGCACCCACGGCAGTCAAACCCGCGACCTCTTGTTGAGCACCAGAACGACTCTTCTGAGCCCTTGCGGCGGGTATACCAGGAAAAGTGAAGCAAGCGATATGAGTGCGCGACTAAATGTCCGGAAAAGCATGTACCGCACGTCTCTATAGACATCATGCATGCAATCGCTGGCGTATGCTATATTAAGAAACCATGCACGATCAAATTAAGCGTTCTCCGTGATTCCGCGCCGTCTGCACTGCAGTGTTTGTACGAGTAGTTCCTGGGCGGCGCAGACCTCGATCATTGGGACGTGACCACCGACGCTGAAATCGGGCACGCGGCTGCGTCACATACTACGTGTACAGCCGGGTATGGGCGTTCGTAACGAACGTTCTGAGCGAGAGCTTCCGCTTGGCAGTCGAAGCGAAGCCGGGTGCATAGGGCGGCGATCACCACGGTCGTGGTGCAACAACAACAACAACGTGCTCCGATGCGTCGCGAGCCCTGCCGCAGTCCCGTGGCCTACGCTTGGCAGAAGAGCTCCGCAACGGAGCCGCTGTTGTTCTTTCTCGGCGCCGCAACGCGCAGTCATGGGCTGGCGCTCCGGGGAGCTGTTGCAGCGCCGGCTTGTCGATCAGTGGAGAAGAAGTAAACAAGGCGGCGCAAGTGAATCGCTCGCTCCGCGGGAGTCGCGAACGTCATCAGTGTCGCGCGTCTTGGCGGGTCGATGGAATCTTCCAGTGAGCCGCAGTGCCCGACGATGGGCCCACGGAGGGTGTCGGGCGACAATTTTGGCGTCATACTGCGTCTAAACAATGGTGTATACGTAAGTGCCAGAATTCACTGACGCACTACGTCGGGGAAAAACTAAGGGGTTCTCATTCGTAAGGCGACAGTGCACCATTTCTAAAGCGAATCTTTCTTTGCCTACTTTCCTAGGGTCGTCGGTTTTCGGTTTTCTGTCGGCGGTTCGCACAACAGCCGTGCGAGTTTCTCTCGAGGACCGGCAATGTTGGGACAGTGAGCGCACCTCTGTTCTAAGTAAGCATGCATTAAATGATGACGTAAAGCTCGTACATAGGATGTCGGCTCATGCGTATATCTAAAGCAAGCAGAAATCTTTGACATAGCACATTATATTCAATGGTTCATCCTTTGAATTTCTTACATTTCTTTTCTTGTCTTTTTTCTTTCTTTTCTTTCTTTCTTTGGCCTGCCCCATTTTCGGGACACTGGGTAATAAGTGCCCCTTTTTGGCCACTCGCCAAGAATGGGCACGTGCCAGTGTAATACAATGTGTATGTTAAACGTATTTACATTTATACACATTTCCTCATCATTCTGCCCCCTACAAGCATCACACATCGGCTTTGTTTTCGTGCCATCGCTGCGTCGACGTCACACAGTGTGCATCCGCATGAACTGGTACTTGTATTTAGACATTGCTTGTGAACGGTGTAGTGCAGACACAGAAATATTGCATTAAGTTACACACTGCGTAAAGGATGAAAGTAAACACCATTGTAGGCATCGTATTTAGCTGTATAGTATTCAAATAACACACAGCGCCCCGGTACTCGGCGGAAACAATATGACAAAGCAACATGTGCTGCGTTCAATCCATGAGATGGTGTTTGAGTATCGTTTCCTCTTATACCAGTATATTCATATAGGAGAAGACGCGAATGTCCCCATTAAACGTTGCTGAAAACAAAAAATCTAAATCGGGCCCCGTGAATGCTGTTGGCTTTTATGCCACTTCTGCATTCAACTACGCAGTCAAATATGGCCAAGTCTACAGATTCTGTCTGACGAAGAAGTCTGACAAAGTCTGACGAAGAACTAAACGCGATCAGAGCTGGAAGTGCGCGGTTACATCGAGTACACTTACATTTCCTGGCCCGTTGATTGAAGGCACTGTCGGGGGCTCAGAGGGACATCGACATACACACAGACAGCAGGTGCATCAATTGTTTTCGTGCCGCTACTTCGTCGCATTTGAATGCAATGACTCAAGCTGCGCGAACTACTATGTTGCACGTCTCAGGCATGGTGCCTCACTTTTGGCCGATTGTGAAGTCGCTGTGATGCTTAGCCGGTACACTCTTCAAGCGGTACTGTGTCTTCCTTAGAAAGTAAAGCAGCATGCAGTTGGTTTATAGGTTGCAGTTGTAGGTTGCAGTTGCAGCATGCAGTTGGTTTATAGGTTGTAGTTGGTTATAGTTGGTTTATATAAGCAATATCGCGATCTATAAATCAGGTAACATGTAATTCTTTCTTACTGTATTAAGATAAAAGCTCCTGACAACGGTTTGTAACCTCGGTACCTCCCTCGACATATTCTACTATGTACAACTAATATTGTACATTTAATAAAGACTGAAAGAAAAAAAGAGCTCATGAACCTTACACTAACACTAGCACTGCTTACTATACCATCAACAAACTCCAACAGAGTTACGAGCTACGACAGAGTTACGACAGAGTTAACAACAGAATTACGAGCTTTTATTTTTTATTTTACTCCCCATATGACTTGTGGCAAATTCTTCCGAAATGTTAACAATTGAAAAAAATCGAATTGCAGACGCCTTCGTTGTTCGCTTCCGAACAACCGGCAACCCAACCTTTACCAATCGCGGTGCCCGCGCAAGCAAATGCATTCGACGACAGTGTACACACACCGGAGGCAGCGGCCGTCCGCGCGTCACAAGCTGCGGCCGTCGACGGCGCCAGTCCGTCGGCAGGCCTGAAAGGGACGGAAACCGAGCGTTGGGATGGTGGTGGTAGGGGGGTTGCATTTCAAGCGATAGCGTGCGAGCGAACGGCGGGGTGACCGTGACGTAGGCCACACGGCGTCGTATTAATGGCTGCGCTGACCTCGTCGACGCCGATCTCTGCTGCGGCCTCTGCGCTGATGAAGGGGACAGCCGTGGCCACGAATTTGCGGAGTCGGCATTCCACCCGCCAATTACATACATATACGTAGTGCGCTACACCACGATCGACTAAGAAAATAGAAAGAAAACAGGCCGCGGATGTCCTCGCAGCTGTAGACTATACACGCACAGGGACGCACGATTGACGCTTTCGCGACGAACGAGACCGGCTGTACTAGTTGATATCGGAGGAGGAAATCGCATATACCGTCCTGCTCCTTTCGATAGGTCCCGAATGGCGTATTTACGTTGCGATGGGGCTATTATAGATGTATACACAATGTGCGCAATGCCGTGCGTAAGTCTAGGCCTTCGGTGCGGCTCCTTCCCAGTTCATAAATAGCCCAATCATTGACTGCACAGTTGTTCAGGATGGGAGTTGACGGCCGATGATCTCGATCGTGGTTCAAGGACTAAGACCACTTCCTCCGCTTGGGAAGTGATGATCTTGTTCGTTTTTTCTTTCCGTTTCTTTTTCTCTTTTTCTTTTCCCTTTGTGCGCGTGCGCGTGTGTGCGTGTGCGTGTGCGTGTGCGTGCGTGCGCGTGTGCGTGCGTGCGTGCGTGCGTGTGTGTGTGTGTGTGTGTGTGTGTGTGTGTGTGTGTGTGTGTGTGTGTGTGTGTGTGTGTGTGTGTGTGTGTGTGTGTGTGTGTGTGTGTGTGTGTGTGTGTGTGTGTGTGTGTGTGTGTGTGTGTGTGTGTGTGTGTGTGTGTGTGTGTGTGTGTGTGTGTGTGTGTGTGTGTGTGTGTGTGTGCGCGTGTGTGTGTGTGTGCTTGACGACGTCTGCGTTCATGGCCTATACTATCGTTTCGTTTCTCACCATTCGTTTTGCGGCGTGCCATGCCTACATTGTCATGCAAACATCACTTTCCGTTAAAGGCAGTATATATGCAGTCTTAATGAAAAAATTAAAAGGGCGTTTAGCTTACGAACAATGTCGACGTTAATGCGGCTAGCATTGCAGCAATGTAGCGATACACCTAACTGCCGAATCCTTCTCACCTGTGTAGCCGACTGCTTCAGTTTTCTCCTACCGACATCCTCTTCACTTCTCTGCCTGACACATTCACCATAGTCTCTACGTGTCAGAACAACATAATAACGGCATCTTTCAAAACCACCTCGGCATGCATGGCAGAGGCTGCAGCAATAGCCTTGGCCATTCAAGACGCCGAGCCCAAAACAAATTCATAGTATCATATTATTCGACTCACAAACGGCTTGCCGCCTGTTCCTAAATGGAACGGCATCCCAATCAGTGATCAAAATTTTAGACAATCAACTAAAAGGGCACCACACTATCATATGGTGTCCGGCACACGAAGGACTGGCAGGAAACGCGAGGGCAGACCGTATTGCTCGAGGATTAGACGTCCGAGCAACAACGTGGCCTAGCGACGACCTTCCACCGAATTCTCGTGACATCCTCTTACAGCAAAAACAGGAGCGGAGACGTTTTGAACATCCTCACTGGAATTGAAACAGCCAACAGGAGAGGGACTGGCGTCATATTCAGACGAATCCATACCCAAACCTGCACTACCTACACAAAATACACCCCACGAGGTTCACTGAGGAGTGCCCGTGGTGCACAGACACACCACACTAAAACACATCACATGAGAGCGCCCCAAGAGCCCTCCGCATGTAGACAGCCGCATAATGCACAAACACCCACTGATGAAGAATAGGCGGTGGGAGGCATGGTTTGCGTATGAGGGCCTGGAGAGCCAATTGGCTCCCCTGGACCAGGCCAAGCGAGCCGCTCGTGCTAGTCGGGCCCTGGAAAAGGGGCCCCAACAATCGTGCGTATTTATTTTCAATAGGGTTTCTACTTTTTCACTCACTCTGCATGCATGATCAGCGCTCCTGGTTCAATGGGCCCTCTGGTCTCGCTCTGTTCACTTCACTTCTTTCTCCACACTCCTGTACTTTTGATGCTGACTTTCTCACCTCTCTACGGCGGACTTCTTCCATTTTCTGTTGCCGACTTCTCCACTTCTGGCCTCTTATTGTGCTTGCTCCCAGGGGATTGGCTGAGAATGTTCACGTACCTATAACATCACATGCACTTACCCTACGGCCGGACGGACACTGCTGCCCCCTCTGGAAGAACATATCCTGCACATACTCAACAGAAAAACCGATGCAGTAGGAAAGGTGCAAACTAATAATAAGAGAAATAGAGAAATAGGGCAGTGTAATGTAACGAGAAAGCAATGCAGATGAAGAGGAAAAGAAATTGAGAACTTATAAGACCGAAAGCTATCCCCTATCCGAGGATTCTGTTTTCAGAAGTATGTATTATTGAAGGTGGACTCCCACTATAGGTTCTCGATTAGCATATTGTTGATAGTCGACAGAAACCAAAGAAGCGCTGATAAAAATACCGTAATATAATCCTTGTGTTTCCTCGTCATGGCAGGGAAACGACAAGGCCGCGCGCTGTTGTCCACTAAGTTGCGTTGTTAATCACACAAAAGGAGGCAGCTTGCAAGCTCACCAAGCATTTCACGACTGTGTGGCGGGCCTCCTTAGTATATACAGTCGTAAGGTGCAAACCTAAATGCAGCCATTCGTGCTCAGTCGAGCCCAGTTGTGCACCCAGCTTAAAGGTAAAACCAAGACTCGCTGTTACAATTTGTTACGCCTCCGGTGTTCACAACGGTCAGTGCAAATTGCTCCGAACTATTCCGTCCGGGAGCCATTAGGCGTATACGAAGAAAATAAAAGAGCACACAGCGACCGGCACGAAACAACGTGCCGCCCTTGGTGGAGTTCAAGCGTGTGAAGAAAGGGCTTGTGTTTTGCTTTCTCTCGTGCATCATTCGCGGCTCGAAGAGCTCCATGTCGAGAGTTTCTCACAAAACACGTTTTCTTCTTTACCACTCCCCACCCCTCCCTCCGCGCTACTCTCTTCTATTCTTACGTAATCCCAGCGCAGCCCTCCTTTGTTTTTGTGCATTTGCTCTGCGGCTTTCACAGGCGCACGCGTTGGCGAGCTTTGGCGCAATCCGGTTGCTTCCTGTTTTTTGGAGACGCGCCACACAGAGCGCTGGCTAGACGATACCCCGAGACGGCGACAGACCGAACGCAGCCAGAGACCCGCTCACCCCCCCCCCCCTTTTCTTTACTCTTTCCCTCCTCGATCTGCTTGTAATCCACCGCCACCGGACGAAGCCCGCGAGGACACCACAAGGGCTTCTCAAAAAACCTCGCGGGGACGACTTTGCAAAAAAAGAAAGAGAAAAAAAAGAAGCCGTAATACAGGAGGTGTGAGTGCCAAGAAGTCACCTCGATCTGCTTCGTTTTCAACAGAACCGGGCGCTCGAATAATTCCTCGCTTTCTCTCTTTCTTGAAGACGCATCCGCATGCTAAAAAAAAAAGAAGGAAAAGAAAGAAAAGAAAGAAAAGAAAAAAGGAGGCTGGGGTTGGGGGGGGGGGGAGGCGGAGCGCTGGTGCTATTCTCGCGAAGAACCATCCATCTTGCGGCTTACGAGCTGCGAGGTGGATGGACTTGATGCGCAGTGCAGTGATTTTAACGAAAATTGAGCGGAAAGCATCTGAGGACGATTGTCAAAGTCAATCAGTAGCTTGCCTGCCAAGGTATGCTGCTGGGGTCATTCTTATTGGTTAGCTCCGTTGGCTAGCGCCATGGGGCGTGTGGGTGCAGTGACATTGCACTGCCTCCAGGATCGACCCCCGTTACAAACCACTTTAAGCTATCGCGAAGTCACACGTGTCATGCGCTGGTATCAGGATCGGTCCCCGAAGCCAGCACCCTTGAATGCCCTGACTTGGTATCGGCCCGGCTTACTCGGCGCGGCAGCCACCCTCGAGAAGTGGGGAGAGGAGCCAAATAAGGTGTCGCTTTAAACGTAAGGTGACCAAACGGGACATGTCCCTCTTTTACCGCCGTCGTCCCGCTATCCCACGGCTGACATGCGGGACGGTGTTTTGTCCCACTTCGTCCTCCCCGGACCTTGCGTTGTCCAGATATGCCTGCAGTGTGGTGCCAAATCGGTTGTTCACTTTTCTCGAGTGTGTTGGAGCCAATTTCAAAAATACCTGTGAGGCAGGCGACAGAGCTAAATACTAGCGGAAGGAAGGCAGCTTATAAAGGAAAGCAGATCTTATAATGGCTCGGAAAGCGAACGGTTTGTTTTCCGAACCCGTTATCAAATGACACCTCTCCTAGAACACACGACCATACGGCTTTTATGTTTTCTCGATCAGCTACAATGTAGTACAATGCATGCGTTGGCTAAGATGCCATAGCGACGCTAAAGCGCACTGGCTACTCCGTCTTCATGCCGTCTTGATTGTCACGAACCTTGTGTTCGAAGCGCGTTGAATAATTCCGGAATTGAAGTGCAAATTCACTGAATAGCTTGGCGAAAGGTCTCTTGTCATAAACATGGAATAAACGTAATATCTAAGTTCTATGTGCGACTTCCTTCCCCCACACTCCACTCATTTCGTCCTCTCGTCCCGCTTTGGCGTCCGACGAATCTGGTCAAATTATTTAAATGGAGCTTCAACGCCGTACGCATTCATAGACATCTAAAGCGATGTCTGAAAACCATGGTGAGTGCATCACGACACAAGATGTCGAGCGCCCTGTGCATGCCTTCGACTCTTGTTCACTGTAGCACGTTTAAGAGGTGCAAAGTGATCTGACGAAAATGAACTTCATTCGTATGGGGAACCGCGGGGAACAGCGACGCTGATGGTTCGTACCTTCGTGACGTCCGTGATCGTGGCGCGCACACGTTATTGACCGCGCATTTTCAGAGGACAGGGTTTGCCCTACGTCGCGTGTCTCTTGGGCAGCGACTCTATGCACAGTGCATTGCGAGAAAGCCCTCACTGTCTTTCTGCACTTTGTTATGTTCTTTCAGACCTTTTGATGTTCTTTCGAGAAATACTAATTCAGTTGGAAGTAAGCACTTAACTTTGTTTACATTGTTCTCGTCCTCGTCTAGTTTCCGCGCCAGGAAGTTTGCGATTCTGTTCGGTGCTCCTAATTTCCTGAAACCGCGAACCAATTCCCACCGGCTAGTAATACTTGTTGCATAGCTGCCGGAAAAAAAAGAAAAAAAAAGCTCGCGGAAGTGGCATCTCTTTTTGTTCTCTCTTCTTTCCCGTTGACGACAGGCGGTCAGTGAGTGGCGCCTTGGCTCGGTTACCAGAGCACTGCATTTCCGAATCGCTCCATCGCTTCCGTCGGCAGCACAACGAGGCGCATCTGCTGCGCATGCAACACAGTGGAGAGGCGGCGCGCCGGTCGGCAGCGGCTGCTGCCGAGGTCACTGACTGGTTCCTCCGCGCTGTTACGTTTACTGCGGCGAAAGAGGAATTCCGAGAGCGAAGCCGTCGAAGAGCGGATCCTCGTGCCTTCCGGCCTGGCGCAAGCCGCGTATACTCACCGCGCAGGAGCGTGAATGAGACTCCCTGGTTGAGGTCGATCGCGTGGTTCTGATCGAGTCCGATTCGGCTCGATGCGGTTCCTCATAGTGACTTCCGCGATCGGCTACTGTTGCTGCTGCTACCTGCTCGTGCTTTGCTGGATGCGGGCTGCTCTTTTGTGCCGCATATGTATACGGCATCAGAAGCAGCAACGGCGTTCGCGGTCCAGTCACATTGCTAAATGCCTGCAGCGTTGGGGAGCCTGTCGGTTGGGCCTCGGCCTATTGAGAGCCTATTTGTCGGTCCTGTTCCATATGCGTTCCGTATGGCAAACACTAAAATGAGGCAACAGCGGGCAACGCAAGCTTGTGGCTGGCAAGTATCATTGCCACAGTACATTTAAATATACATTTTTGAAACTATCACTAGGCTAACAGCACGAAAGTAGAAATTGGATAGAAGAGAAGGGGATGAAAGAGTACTATGTAGCTTAATATACTGTGTAATACTGTGAAACTGAGTATATCGTGTAGTAGCACCATCTAGTAGTACCGTGTAGATCATCAGCACTGCGTAAATGTAATACTCCTTGATCTTTATTCGCGGCTGTGCAACTGAAGTTCCCAGCAATCCCTCGGTGCGACCATTCTAGAAAGTACATGAATGTTTCATCACTTCTGGCCTTGTAGTCTTCGTAGCGTAATATCTGCGATCAATTCCGAAAAAAAAAGGAGAAAGAATAGAAGAAAAAGACAGTGGGTTCAGAGTCAATGGCCCGCAAAACATCGGGAAAAAGCCGCACTTTTTTTTTTTAATGACGATTCTCTCGGACAGACTTTCTATAGTCAAAAGAACCATTCTATAAATGGGCAAAGCTCTCTACAATTCTGTTACATAAAATCTATAAATAGATACCTTAAACAAATCTTCATTAGTGCCTTAGATGCCATGTCGTCAGCTGCCACGTTGTGTCTTCAAGTGGGTGAATCCCGCTTTTCTTTCTCCCTGTGTGGGGTTCATACACGCTTATGTGATTAATAATAATAATAATACATATCCGTTGTTGAGGGGCCGCAAACGGCTCGTACTCGAGGATAGCTTTGTGTATGGGCTCCAGTTGATAAGCCGAAGCAACCTATTTGCCTTCCCTATCGCTGTACGCTTTTAGCCAGCGAGAGCGCTGCCGCATCGAGTCCTGCGGCATACAATCGCCGATCCGTTCATGCGGGTCACTTCCCGCGTTCAAAGCGACGCCGGAAAGGGGGTCTCGCGTACGCGCGGTTCGCGTACAGCGTACGCACGCAACGCGAATCACCCCCGTAGTACTGCGTGCGTGTGCGATGCGCTATGCACGAAAGCAGGTGCGAGCCGTATTCGTTACGCGGCACCCGTGTGTACGCGGCACCCACGCGGCACCGTGGCATGTGCTCGCAAGGACGGCGTCAGGAGGTGCAGAGACCCGATTTCTGCGAGCGCTGAGGTGCGCCGTAAATATGCATCTGTCGCGCCAGGAATGTTGTGATGCCTTCGGCACATGTAGTGAGGGGAATGGGAGCGCAGTAGAGTAATTTGGGTCACTCCTGGTATCTCGGTAAATTAGTATACAAGCTTTAGATAATCGCTTCCTCACGAAGGCCTCTGTCTAACTTATTCAGTCATTGATTTCTTATTAACCTCAACTTACACTTACGTATACATACGTAATCGTACGCGTAATACATGTTATCACAACAGTGGTGTTTGATGCCAAGACGAGTGCGAAAAAGTATGGCTAAGAGTAAACTAGGAGTTGAAATTGAGAGCAAACATCTACGATAGGCTCCACCGATTCTTTTTCATTGGGTCACCATTCGCCTTGACAACGCTTGGATAAACATTGTACGTCTACGATTGGTTTTAATTAGCAACAGAATTGGAAGATGTGCAGGTTGTCTTTTTTTCTCGCCACATAACAACCGTTGTACTACAGCAAAGCCGACCCACCGTGGTTGCTCAGTGGCTATGCTGTTGGGCTGCTGAGCACGAGGTCGCGGGATTGAATCCCGGCCACGGCGGCCGCATTTCGGTGGGGGGCGAAATGCGAAAACACCCGTGTACTTAGATTTAGGTGCACGTTAAGGAAGCCAAGGTGGTCGCAATTTCCGGAGTCCTCCACTACGGCGCGCCTCATCATCAGAAAGTGGTTTTGGCACGTAAAACCCAATAATTTAATATTTATTTTTCACGGCAAAGCCGACGAGACAATAATACTGCGGTAGCCTGCCAGAGGGGTTGCAGTAGACGGAATCGAATAGCTACACGCGTTTGCGATGAAGCACAAACTCATCTGCGCACCACGCACAGGATAGCTGCAGAGTATACAGATCAACCCCGTGCAGGCTGACAACCTGCACGTGGCGACGTTCGCCAAGGGCATTACAAAAGAACGACCCAGTCTTAAGAAAATAAACTAAAACAAATGCTCGCAACAGTTGGGAGCAGCTTCAATTCCCTCCATTGATACTACGCGCAAGTAAGCGGTTGAACGTTTACGCACTACAGTATATATGTTGAAAGCAAAACAGTTTGTCTACCCTTTTCCTTTGTGCTGCAATAGTACCTATGGCGTGGCGGCTTCAATAAATTAATGCCATCCTTGCTTTTTTTCCTAAGCTCGCACCGGCGAGTTAAACCTCCCCTTGTATGCGCGAAAACGGCAATTCGACCTTAAATTACAGCCTATATACCTAGTTGTAGCCGATGAAATCGCGTTTTCAGCTGGCTGCAAAGCCTCTGACAGCCTGGATACAACAATGAGCTATGTGAGACGGAACCTGGAATGCGAATATGTGTACCAGAGACAAATTTAGCTTGGCGATTAGGTTGGATGCAAGTAGCTTTCTTGTTGATCATTCACTCTCATGGTAATTCTTATGCTCATCCTACATGTAGGGTGGCTATCCTCTCCGAAGTACAAAATTGTTTGTCCCCTCCGAAGTGTTCAAGTGTTCCTCTTTTGCACGAGCTATTAACGACTGGAACTCGATGCCTTCCCCAATGGTATACCTACTACTGGTTGAGACGGGGTACTTTTTTCTAATGTCTATTCGAATGTTTTTGTTCGCACGCTGCTTGAACGCGTGCATGGTCCGCAGTATTGTACAAATAAATAAGCATAAACAAATAAGCCTTAGTCAGCGGAATACGCCGCTAAACTCGCACCATCGGTCTCACAAGAACTGTGTTACAGGAATGTTTCGAACATACAGACTGCAAGCAATGAGCAGCTCTAAATAAGAACAGGAAACAAAGACCGCATTTCCCGTTTCAATGCATGCGTAGCGCTGTTAGCTTTCGCAGGGTCAACAACAATCATCTACCCTGCCGTTCTTTCTTCTTTCTTTTTATTTATCGAGGAAGAGACGAAAGCAATCCCAACATCTCGTGCATTTCGCGCAATAGATATAAGATGTCTCTTGTTGCGCCGTACTATCCGGTCACGGCTGGTTCCCCGGAGCAAAATACAGCGCGTAGCGCAACACCACAGGCGTGTACTCATGGGGGGGTCTTCGCTGCTGACCGCGAGAGATAAAGGCACCGCACTAGCGAAATCTTTGTTGCCCTCTGCGGCGACAATATATGGGTCCGTGTTTATGTCAGCGAATCTCTCTTGGCTGTGCCTCGTTAAACTGCGTACAATATGGACGTATAGTTAACTTCCCAAAGCTCTATATCCTTTCAGTTGCATGCTCTCTCTCTCTCCGTCCTATCAATGCTGTAGTGCCACCGTTAATTTGGTGCTGATGAGTGCGACCAGGCTTGCCCAGCACGCGGTGGAGGACAGGTTCAGCGCCTCGCTGGACGGTCGCCGTCTTTCTTGCGCCGTCTAAATCGCGTCCATGACCTCGCCGGCTGCCGCAGTAAACACAGTGGCTCTACGTCACTCGACCACCGCACAAACGTCGACCACGGACGGCCGAGCCTCTCCCTCTTTGCTGGCCGCCGTTTAGGTGTCAGCCGCTCGAGCTAGACAGTTTCCGTGCGACCAGCAGAGATTTGCTTCCTTCCTGTTCCTTACGGAGATTAGTGATAATAACAATAAGAAGACAATTACTACTACTGCTACCAAAGGCGCGGTACGCGCGAATGTTATTGCATTTCACCTCCATCGGACTGTGCCTTGGAATCGAGCCCACGACCTTGCGCTCGCCAGGAGAGCATCGCGTACGCTGAGCCACCGCAGAAGGCAGACCTAAATGGCAAGAAATCCAGCTATTGCAACAGTTGTTCGGTTCATCAGAAAAAAATGGCTCATCTATGCGTAAAAAGAAGGTTTCCGTGCAGGCGTTCATATCGCCTATATCTGCTGGTATCACTTGCGAAGTGCTACCTCGGGGTTCCCTTCAATAGTGGACCGCACAGTTAATACGTACGAAAGCCTGTCGCGCCAAGTACCAAATTATGAGGTGCGTAGCTGTAAGCGCTTGCACGTGATTTCTTGGTAAGAGACTGTCCTGAGTTGGCATTCGTCGAACTAAAGCGACACAGATGCTCTAATCGCTGACGCAACTAGATCGTATACGGCTGAAGCCAAACACGAACGCCATATTTGGGGGAAAATACCGCCCGTATGCGGAAGATATTTCCCCCCAAAGTTCCAGTAAATTTCAATTGAACACTACAACAGTAAAAATAACAACAACAGAAACATAACCTACACTCGCATATTCATGAATAACGCCTTTCTCAACGATACAATATTACTTAGATCGCGTAAATTCTCGCTCCGTGCTGGTAATCCCTGTTACTAAGAGCAAAAGGTATAGCTCCGCATCGTGTGACTGGTGAGAAGCAAGCTTTACTGCCAACAACAGCCATAAGATGGATCGGAAAGGTCACATATCGGCGCAGCGATGTATTGTGCCATAGCAGCCAGTGAACAAACACGCTTGCGCGGGGTGCTCAGTCGTCGATGGCTGAAAGGCAAAAAACTGTTTGCAATGCAATAAAATCGCAAATTATAATCTGGATGTTGTGGAACGTTCAAACACGAGCGTCCTTCGCAACGGCACCTGCTGGGGACCCATTCGTTGAATCCTATGGCTGCAAAACGTGGACGTACACTGCAAGAGCAGAGGGCATGACGGATGACTCCTGTCGAAGGATAAACTGCACGATTCCATTGCCAGAAATTCTCGTACTCCATCTGGGAGTAAGAGAACGCTAAAAATGAAGTCAATTACGGGACCCTTTTGCCAGCACACCGACTGAGGGATTGATTTATGTGGTTCGACGCCCCATAGCGACGCTATACCCTATGGAAAAAGAAAAAAAGAACAATTAGCCCCATAACCAATAATCCCATATGAGCATATGAGGATCCCAGACAAAAAGGTTACACGTTCCTATACATTGAATTTAGGGACATGTTCTCTTTTATGGGGTAGTACCATGAGAGAAGCCGTAGTCAAGGGCACGAAATTATTTTGGACAGGACGTGGTTCCTTAACGCGCGCCTGAATTTAGGTACATAAGCGCTTCTGCATTTTCGCTCCCATCGAAAACGCGGTCGCGAATCGAACCCGCTACATCGTGCTCAATTGATGAATGCCGCAGCCAGTGAGACAAGTCGGCGCGGTTGTTACGCCCTCTGTTTTTCCCACGTACTAACAGAGAGTAGATGCACGAACAATCTTAGCAAAAAACCACGAAGCGATATAGTAAGAAGACGTGGCCTCAGCTGTCCAAGGAATATTACATGACGCCACCTGAACAGATGAAACCAACGTAACTGCTATCCACAGCGTGTACAGTGTGCATTGTAGAGTACGAGAAACATTTTTGTTTGCTTGAAACGAAGGCACTGCCCTCTGCGCAGGCGCCGCATGGTGTACCGGGCTCATGCACTCTTCGGACACGCCTGCGACATTAACACCGTAATCACCACAACCATCGCCGCCGCCACCACTACGCGGAGAGCCTCCGAATCTCCACACCCTCTATGAAAAGGTGCAGATTCATCTCGATGAAGCGAGTACTGTTCCTACGAGTCCAGCCGATAGCAGTTATCTCCTCGACGCTGTTTGTTTGTCTCCACCGCACCGCTGCAGTCGAGGCTTATCGCCCAGACCCTTCCTGTCCTTTCCGCTTGTAAGCGACAACTGCTTAGTAAGAGCGGGCAAGCAAGCTTTTCTTACAAAGGGAAGAAGGAGAAGCAGGAACGTTGACTAAACACAAAAATAAACCAAGCAATGAGCATCGGATGCTTTGTTTTCGGCTCAGCTTTCCAGATAATTCACTTAGCAGTCGCCCATCTTAACCTACGGGGCTCGGTTGCTTAGACACGAATGTTAAGCAAAGCAAAGATACTGGACCCGCCATAGAGGACCCGCGTTCACAAAGCACTTCGTAAGCTGAAATGGTTCGTATAAGAATAGACGCCGGCCAAGCCTGAATAGCGAACGCAATATATTATATCGAAGGCGACCAGCCTTATGACTGACAGCACGTACAAACATAAAACTGAGCTTTCGGCCACCGGAATTGCAACATCCACTCCTTCAACTGACATCCTACGCACACTGTCGGGTGAATATAAAGATGCATGAGCTTATACAATCGCAAGTAAATAAATTCCACGAAAATACGCAAGGTGCAGGAAGCTATATAGCGCACTTCAACTGCGAAGCTTTCATTCCGATTTCTGAAGAGATCCGTGTGGGGCTTCTTTTGAGGCTTCGGGCTGCTTTCAAGCGGACACTCTTTTTTTTTTTTTTTTTGCTGGAGCGAAGGAGAGCACAATGGTGACGGTAGAATAGCTGCATGCTATTGCGACATATTTTAAACGCGGTAAGAGAAAAGCCAAAGGCGAAGCTCACTGTCTGGCCATTCTTGGTTGCCATCGAGCGGAATGGTTTGCCTGGCGACCATTCATCTGGAAGCGCAATAAGTGTGGACCGGTGTCGCCTTTCTTTCGAGATGGCCGTTCCACACAACTTGCCGCCAACTCTTCAGTTGCGCTAGTGATTTCTTTGGACATACCTGGCCCTTGCGCCCTTAAACACCACATATCATAATCAGCGCTAGTGATTGTCGCCAACAATCTTTTGCAGTGCGTTGTAATCAAACGAAGAGTGGTCAAATCGCCTCAGTGACCGATTGTACATGGAAGTAATAAGCATCGACACGTATGCGCACTGCCAGGGCTTCTTCCAGTTGGCTTTCTTATTCTTTCATCTCTTTTCTTTTCTTATCCCCATTTTCCAGTGTACGGTAGCAAAACATACGAGCGTCTGATTGGCGTCACTCCTCCTCCTCCTCCTCCTCCTTTTCCATCCTGATTCTTCTCTCTCTCTCTCTCTCTCCCTCTCCGTCCAGCGTTTTGTATACAGGCGAGTTAATTATTTGTCCATTATGCAGGAAACTGGGAACACCGAAAACCTGACGATGTATAAAGATTTAGGGCGCAAGTGCCAGGTATGGTCGAAGTGCTCAATTGAAAACGTGCAAAGCCCGACTCTAGCCATCGTAGCCTGGCGAAGGAAACAGCCGACAGAACAGACAGAGCAGAGAGCTCAGCTCACTAGTTATTAGTGCCTTTTTGTTTGCACGGTTCTCGAACTTTTCAAACAACACAGCGGGATGACTGCAACAACAAGGCAGTTGCAGTGGGCCATACATGCAAGTAAATCACATTCGTTGTACGTAAGAGTTCAACAAAATAAAAAACACTCAATATTTCGGAACCTGTTACCAAGTTCGTCAAGCTTTACAGCTTTTTTGATTTGCGATTTCTTGACGAAAAGAGCTGTGCTCAAGGGGTTGTTTTAAAATCGGCTGAAGCAATAATCCGTCCGTCCGTCACTCCGTCCGTCCGTCCGTCCGTCCGTCTGTCTGTGCGTCTGTCTGTCCGTCTGTCCATCCGTCTGTCTGTCCGTCTGTCTGTCCGTCTGTCTGTCCGTCTGTCTGTCCGTCTGTCTGTCTGTCTGTCTGTCTGTCTGTGATACGGAAACAGCAATGAAAATCATTATAACCAAATCAGAGCTTAAGTTCATACGTTCTCAAAGTCTACATCACATGGCTGATAAGCTTTAAATTCTGCGTCTTTACCCAAATTAAATGAATTCGTAGCGGGAAGCTAGTGTTTCAAGTAGTTTTCATTCGAACCTCCGATTAACCCACGCACATTACGATGACGCTATTGCAGTGATGGCTAAAAGGCAAGCCCCACCGTGATAGCAAATATTTCGACCACCTAGTCTGCAACCTCCTCCATTTTCACATATTGCGTAATATGAATGAATGAATGAATGTATCGTAGCATTACGAGATTGGGGGATTAAGCTGAGTATCATCAGAGTCCTTCAATGGAAGGACTCTGGTATCATCTACCGGTTGCGTTGACCACAATAAACCTGTCATTTCAACTCCCCCCCCCCTCTCCCCCCAAAATGGTAAAAAATTCCCAACCTAACCGAGCAGTCAAACCCAGGAAAGACATGAGCACAAGCAGTGTACGTGAAATCGCAGCCACCACGCGTGCTGCAGCAAGAAAAGAAGCAACATTTAGGCTACGCGCGACAGCCCTGCAACCTCGAGGCTTCTTAAAAACTAAACGTACAGAAGTAAGTAACGAAAGAGTGCACGCCGAAGCTTAATGTGCGCGGCGTTAAGCGTACACACTTTCGTACACGGTCAAATGCCGACGCCTACCTATGTACCATCGCTTGCGACCGCTCGCCGTCGGTATTCCCGTTACAGCATGCGGCGCGACACGGACACCGTGGTACGGCGTCGTCCCCGTCACCGTCGCATTGGCGCCTCAATGAATCAAACCCCGTCGGCGCCCTCTCGCCTGCGGCCTCGTGCGGCCGTGCCAGCGTCGCGATCGGTCGCCGACTGTCGCCGGCGCGTTCACTGCGGCGCCAGCGGGCAGCGACCCTGAAGCCGTGCGGTGAATCCCTCTCGGCGCCCGTGCGAGCAAGATGTACACCGAGCTCGACGAACACCACGCTCCTTCGCCCGGAAAATACTAGTCTCATCCGTCATTGAGCGAGCGTGATGTGTTTGGCGTTGTGTGTGTATACCTTGGGAAGAGGGGCGGGAGGAGAGGCCAGAGAAGAAAAGCGAGAAAGGCAGAACTTTATACACACGATGAGAAGGGCCGTAAGCAGCCGAGTATACATACACGCCAGTTACCAAAGGAAAATGTGTTGATACAGCATTTACAGCTCTTATTACATATGCGGGGACACGCTAGCTTTGAAGTGGTGGCGGCTGTCTCCTGGACATGTCTTTTTTTCTTTCTTTCTTTGTTTTAGCTCTGGCATGCTGATGTCATACGTCGCTATGAGGCACGCGCGTCATCGTGGTGGAAGGTTGCGGTGTGGTGCTGGCTGGTATGGCAGGCATGCTTTGCATGGTATTTTATCGCATCGCATGGTGTCGCGCCGTGCGGTATGCCCTAATTCGCCGATTGTGTTCTCGGTAGAGCACGGTGTGTGAACTATAGTGTTAACTGGTATCGCCTTATGGGAACGGCTGTGAAAGTGTGTCTGTGCTCTCTGTTTCTCTCTATTCCTCTTTTTTATTTTTTGTTGAAATGAATAATAAGAGAGGTCGGCACCCTTATGGCGGCACCGGCTACTCCTTGTCACATAGCGAAGGAAACAAATATGCGTGAAAAGGGAGAATAATGTCACGAAATATGGCACTCAGTAAAACACCAGATGAATAAAAACTATACAGTCCAACAGTATATGAATGGCAAAGTATTGTGCATGAGTTCAGTACAGTCCAACAGTGCATGAATCGCAAAGTTTAGTGCATAAGTTGAGTACACATATGCATATATAAAGTCAAATATTTCGAATAGCCAAAACACAGAACACATGTAATTACACTGCAAGCACAGAACACAAGTAATTACAGATTGCGTAAAAATTACGCTCAACACATAAATCAATTTTGAACCCAGAAGACCATTTATATCACTCATTTAGCTTATTAGGATAAACTGAAATCTAATATTTCCACAGAATGTTGGTGTCCTCGAAAAACTTCTTCAAAGCAAGAAGTGCTCTTTTCTGAAGGCCCGCAGTTGGCCATGGAGCAAGTGTCATTTTTAGACTGAACGGTCTTCTGTCCAGAAGCAACAAATTTGCTTCCAGTTCGTTGTGGATCGTATTTAGTGCACTCGAGGAGGAGATGATGCACATCTTCGTCTAGATGGCCACAAGAACACTGTGGACTAGAGGCACGTTTTATCTTGTATAAAAAGTGCCTCGTAAATGCAGTACCAAGCCACAGGCGGTGCACCAATGTTTCGAATTTTCTGTTTTCTCTAAGATTTTCCGGAATTGATAGGTTTATACATGGGTCTATAAAGTATAACACCGAGTTCTTAGATTGATGATCACACCACGTATCCAGCTTTTCTGGACACAAGGGTTTAGTTCGCGTGAATGCCACCACGTGGCGTACTCACCTTGAACTTTTCAAACTTCCCGCGGTGACGCCTGATGACGTCAACCAAACAAAAATAAAAAAGTAAAAGCTATCCCTGCGCATTGAACTTCGCCACAATGCTTGTCCCGCCGGCGTTATCAGTGTTCTTGATCAAGCGTATTCGCTCGTCGCCTGGAAATTGCTCGTCATCCAGCGTTTACTTGCGACGAGCAATTGTTGATTCTGGGCCTTTGATTCGGTTCTTTTTTTTCTTCTCTTTTCCTTTTCTTTTTCTTTTTTTTTTCATTCTACGGAGTAAAGAAGCTAGCCTAACCGTCAGAAGCACTTCGGGGCAGCCTTTCTTCAATCGGCATACATTGTTAACGTCGGAACATCGCACAGCGCCTACTAGAGACGCCGTCGTGGATGGATTTTGATTTTCCCTTATCGAATTCGTTAAGGTGCACACAATTATTTCACTAGCGACTTTGCAATGCGCACTCATGAGCTATCGCCGAAGCTGCAAATCTAGATGTGCTTAGGTATTAAGACATATACATGGATATGTTGGTTTTTCACCTTGACACAAAAGTCACGAAACAAGAGTTGAGCAAACTGTCCCTGTGTCGTCGCAGGGTGTGAGAGGGGGCTAGTTGGTATTTCATGCTAAAGTGACTAGCGCAAGAGTGGACACGGGACACTAAAGAGGCGACAAGGATAAGCGCAAACTTCCAACTGGGCGCTTGTCCTTGTAGCGTCTTTAGTGTCCCCTGTCCACTCTTGCGCTAGTCACTTCATGTCGTCATCCGTTAGCATGCTATGGCCGAAGCTGCTCACAATATTACGTCACATTTACTGGCCACCAGGCCAGGTACACCCTTGGGTACGACATATACAGTAATTGCAGTTAGCTTCCAAAGTAGTCTCCTATGGCGGTTATCCACGTGCGTGAAGCAAGAACGCTATTTAAAATTATTGTGCAGTAATATATGCGGGATTTGTATGTTCTCCACATTCGCTACCATGTTGCCGTTCCGCCTTTATTATATAGCCGCAATGTAGACTAGCAGCTATCGAACGCCATAAAGGCTATCCACATATTCAACCCTTAATGACCATTGGTTATCTTCCCTCCTCATTACATGTCCTGCCCATGCCAATTTCTTTTTCTTGATTTCAACTAAGATGTCATTAACTCGCGTTTGTTCCCTCATCCAATCTGCTCTTTTCTTATCCCTTAACGTTACACCCATCATTCTTCTTTCAATAGCTCGTTGCCTCGTCCATAATTTCAGTAGAATCCTTTTCGTAAGCCTCCAAGTTACTGCCCTTGCATAGGTTGAATCGGTCACATTGCGGAGCACGCGATATGGGCCTGTATAACAGGAAAGCAGTTTTTCACATAGGCTGACTTTACGCGATGGTGACCAAAGCAACACGAGGGGGCCGGGCACAAAATGGACATCACGGTGACGGAGGTGATAGCGTTGTTTCTGCTTGTCTTGAGACACTTGTAGACGAGCGCGCGCAAGTTGGCGAGCATGGTCACCATGGGCGATTGCATCACGGGCATAATCGCTAGTTGAAGCTGTCGCTGACGGAAGCACGGTGCCCAGTGGTAGCGTCGGTTCGCGGCCATACAAGAGGTAAAACGTGGAAAAGCCAGCAGTTTCTAGACGGGAAGAGTTGTATGCAAAGGTAATGTAAGGTAGAGCCAGGTCCCAGTCACGGCGGTCGTCTGCAACTTATTTGGATAGCATGTCTGTTAGGGTGCGGTTCAAGCGCTCAGTGAGGTCGTTCGTTTGGGGGTGGTAGGAGGTGGTAAATTTATGCTGTATTGAGCAGGCACGCATGATGTCGTCAATGACTTTCGCCAAAAACGTACGGCCGCGGTCTGTGAGCAATTGACGTGGAGCACCATGCATCAAAATGATATCATGTAGGAGGAAGTCCGCAACATCAGTTGCGCAACTGGTCCGAAGAGCACGGGTTACGGCGTAGCGGGTCGCGTAGTCCACTGCGACTGCAACCCACTTGTTTCCTGATATGGATTTCGGAAATGGGCCGAGAAGGTCCAAGCCGACACGATGGAAGTGCTCGGTAGTAATATCGAGCGGCTGCAGGTAACCAGCCGGGAGCTGGGAAGGCTTCTTGCGTCGTTGGCAAAATTCACAAGCGGCGACGTAACGTCGTACGGAACGGACAAAGCCCGGCCAGAAAAAACGGCGACGTACACGGTCATAGGTTCGAGATACGCCGAGGTGTCCTGCCATTGGTGCGTCGTGAAGCTCTTATAGAACGGTGGAGCGGAGGTGTTTAGGTATTACAAGTAGGAACTCAGAGCCGTCCTGATGAAGGTTACGACGGTACAGAGTACCGTCGCGGAGGACGAAGAGGCGTAGAGCAGCATCGGCCGGAGAGTGTTCAAAACAGTCGATGAGTGCTCTGATGTAGGCGTCACGGCGTTGCTCGTCGGCGAAATTAGGCAGCTGGGAAACAGAGAATACGCAAGGAGACCGGCAATATTGGAGGAGTCAAAGTTTTCAACAGGGTAACGCTACAAACTGTCAGCGTCTTGGTGCAGGTGGCCAGACTTGTACACCACGGAATATGAAAATTCCTGTAGCCTCAAAGCCTATAGACCAAGCCGGCCTGTAGGATCTTTTAGCGATGAGAGCCAGCAGAGAGCGTGATGGTCAGTGACGACGAAATAAGGGTGACCGTAAAGCTAAGGAACTTCGCAACGGCCCAGACAACAGCAAGGCATTCGCGTTGCGTAATGGAATAGTTGCGCTCCGATGGTGCTAGGAGGCGGCTCGCATAAGCAATAACGCGATCCTTGCCACGCTGACGCTGGGCTTAAACGGCACCTACGGCATGACCGCTGGCGTCTGTACGTAATTCTGTAGGGGCATCAGGGTCGAAGTGGGCGACAATAGGTGGTGAGGTTAGAAGAGTGACGAGGCGAGAGAAGGCGGCGGCTTCTGCAGTACCCCACGAGAATTGTACGTCTTTCTTCAAAAAATTAGTTAGGGGCCTAGCAAAAATCGCAAAATCTGGAACAAAACGACGAAAGTACGAGCACAGCCCTACAAATCTTCGAACGTCTGCGGCTGTCTTCGGAACGGGAAACTCTCGGACAACGCGAGTTTTGTCGGGATCAGGCTGTATTCCTTAAGTGTCAACGAGATGGCCAGGAAGAGTAATTTGTCGGTGGCGAAAACCACATTTGGACGAGTTAAGTTACAGCTTCGCCTTGCGAAATACATCAAGTACAGTTGTGAGACTCTCAAGGTGAGTGTCGAACGTTGGCGAGAAGACGATGACGTCGTCGAGGTAGCAGAGGCATGTGGACCATTTGAAACCTTGGAGTAAGGAGTCCATCATACGCTCAAAGGTGGCAGGGGTGTTGCATAATCCAAACGACATTACTTTAAATTGGTATAGGCCATCAGGTGTGATGAACGCGGTTTTTTATCTGTCCATATCGTCGACAGCAATCCGCCAATATACCGAGAGAAGATCAATAGACCAGAAATAGCTGGAACCGTGCAGGCAGGCAAAGGCGTCGTCTATACGTGGTAGCGGGTAGACGTCCTTCGTTGTAATGCTGTTCAGATGACGGTAGTCTGCACAGAAGCGCCACGTGCCGTTCTTTTTTAAACCAACACCACAGGTGACGCCCAGGGACTCGATGAAGGCTCAATGATGTTTTTATCGAGAATTTTGTTCACTTCATCTTGAATTACTCCGCTTTCCGACGTAAAAGTCGAAACGGTCGTCGGTGCATTGGCGCAGCATCGCCAGTAAGAATCCGATGCTTGACCGCGAACGTCTGGCCTAAAGGGCGATCATCGAAGTCGAAAATATCGTGGTAGGACGATAATACTTCGCAAAGGTCTTCAGCCTGCGTAGAGGACAAGTCCGTCGCAACCATTTGCTTATGTTGGGATCGATGCCCGAGGCTAGCGCGAGGGGCATGCTAAGCTCACGAAAGCCATTGGTCGATAACGCTGCCACATATTGGTCACCGAGACAATCAATGTTCGCAAGGCAAATACCTTGCGGTAGAATTTGCTTTGCCAATTAAAGGTTACCGACAGGCATGCGATTGTGGTTCTCAGTAATAGTAAGTATACTGTGAGGCACGGTGACGTCATACTGTATGGGGATGTCGGGTAGAGGAGTGACGAGGTACTCGCCATCAGGAACTGGTGGGAAAGACAACAGTTCAATGTAGGCTATGGACTTTGGCGGCAGACGAAGAAAGCCGGTGGGGCGTAAGCGGCAGTGGGGTGCGTCAGAAGGTTCTGCGAGCATCGGCAAGTCAAGGCGAAGAGTACTGGAAGAGCAGTCAATAAGAGCAGAAAGGGCGGAGAGCAAATCGAGGCCGAGAATGAAGTCGTGGGGGCAATGAGCAAAAATTGCTATTCTTGCTCGACAGCCTGTGTTCTTGCGCAAGCTGCATTGAAATGATTGATTGCAGAATCTGGTTTCGCTGCTGTCCGACTTGGAACTTGTCACCGTTTCTCGTATGTGGGAGCCTGGTCAGTTGTATTGGGAAACAGTCTCTCGAATCAAGTACTTGCTCGTACAGTCCGCACAGTGACATAGACTGCGAATTTACACACACTGTGGTTGGTTCTTCTTGTTCCGCCCTATCCTGCGGCGGCTGTTTGCAAATTTTGTTTGTAGCCTTCCTCGGTCGTGATTTGGCGTGAACAGAGACTCTCATACATGATTACATGGTTCTAAGTGTATGAAGTTGACATCCACATGTGTGGAAAGCCCTGCAAAAGTGGCTGCAAAATGGTCATGCCCACAAAAGCAACCATGCCCATATTTAGAGAATGTGGGGCACCAAGTGTGAGTTACGCTTTAGTGGCATGCGAAAGAACAAAAAAATGGCTGTGGCTCAGCTAAGGTTAAGCCCAGGATGCGAAGCATACTAGCCTCTATTTTTGTTGTTGAACCACTGTTTAGCCTGGTGAACTGCTGTTGCTTGGCTATATTTGGTTCGGCTAGACGAAGAAACAACTCATGCGTTACTCTGCTTCGCCTTCAAGAGTGGAACGCGACAGCGTTCCCGTCGACCCGCCAAGGGGTGTAAGACAATGGGCTATGGCGCAGCGACTACGCGCCCCGCATTGGACGCGGTGAGCGTCGAGCAACGCAGCGTTCGGCGCGGCAAGGAAATGTGCGCCTGAGCAAGCGACGCACGCCTGAGCGTTAGAAACAGCTTGTTTCTAAGGCAACACCGCATTCACTAGAGGCGCTTTTGTACCGCCTTGAAGCATCGTACTCGTGGCTCAGTGGTAGCGTCTCCGTCTCACACTCCGGAGACCCTGGTTCGATTCCCACCCAGCCCATCTTGCAAGAGTCGAGCCAAAGCCATCTAGAAAATCAGTCTCTGTAGCACGCCGCAACCTTCGCTTCTCATTCCAACGGGCAGCTCTGTCTCCAGGAGGCATCTCACCTCGTGAGTGTCTAGCCGCGACGCCGCGAGCGACGGCGCGAGTTGCAGCCCCGTTTCTCCTCTGTCGTGACGTCACGGTGTGACGTGGTCAGCCTTGAAGGCGACGGCGCGAGTTGAAGCCCCGTTTCTCCTCTGTCGTGACGTCACGGTGTCACGTGGTATTGCCCACTGCTGTCATGCGGGTCTTAGCCCACTGTTGTCATGCGGGTCTTAGCCAATGTACAGTGTGTTGTCTGAACCTTATGCGGTGACTGAATCCCGACTCTCATTTGATAATGGTAACCATCTGCTCCTGCAGTCCACATAGCGACAAAGACTCCCAATTTGCATGCACCGTAATTGGTGCTCTCCCCGCGCGACCTTCCCTGCTGCAGCCGCGGGCAAATTATGCTTATGGACCTTCATCGGCCGTGATGTGGCCTGAGCGGAGACCAGCACACGTGATTACATGGTCCGAAGTGTATGAAGTTGATAGCCACATGATTTTAAAGGTCTGCAAAAGTGGCTGCAAAATGGTGATGCCCATGTTGAGAATGTGGGGCACCAAGCATTAGTTACGCATTAGCGGCCCCCGGAAAAACAAAAAGAAACGTACACGTTGGAAAGGAGGTAACGCTAAAGTGCCAGGTAGTCCCTGTCGCTGTGTTGGCCGAGGCAGCAGTTGCCTAAGTCAGTCGATTGCTTCATAATGCAAGTTGCTAGTTGCTAACCTCGTAAACGTTTCTGATTCACTGCTTCGAGAAATGACAACCAACCAGAGTGTTTTTTTTTATTGCGATGCTAATTATAGTAACACTTCGGGCTAATTTTCCTCGTCGCCATCACCGCGATGTGACGCATAAAGTCCAAGTGCGGTGACATTCTATCGCGACCCACACGTCTTATGCTGTGGGTGCGAGGGAAGTGAGGGTGAGCGCGCCCAAGTTGCTAATGTCCAGCGGCGAATGCCGGTGTAAACAGCTCGCATTAATGGTTTTAGCGTATATCGCTATGCAAATTTTATTTTTTGCTTTTCTACGAGAAGGTGCACTGCTTTTCTTCTGCCAATAAAGTCGCACGTCCTGTTCACTCACTTGTGGCTTGTTTGTATGGGCGTCAGTAGAGGCTCTTTAGTCTCCTGGCAATTAAAACGCGGCAGCTGAGGCACACCGCAAAGCCAGCAAGGCGAGCACGGCGCGTACCCAGCGTACGCTACTGGTAAAAAGCGGCCATATTGAATATTGCACTAAAAATGCATTACCGCTTCCGGTTTAGGTAACGCCATCTGTCGGGCCCCCCGTTAAGTTCCATGCGCTGCCACTTCTTATTTTCGAACCACTGTGGAAGGTACAGTTTCTCTTCTCTAATGTTGGTTCTTTATTCTATGGTTACACTATATCTAGTACCAGCTGATCTTAGTCGGCAACAAGCCGACCCAGCATACGGGCCGAACCTCGGTAAAGAAGGCATAGAAATTGTAGCTTTTATAAATAATTTATGGACCCAATCGCACATATCCGTCGCACTAAGGGTATTCAGGTACCTTTCGTTTTCTCACAGTGAAATTCCGTACGCAACAGAATACCGCGTGTGTGTGTGTGTGCGTGTGTGCGTGCGTGTGTGTGTGTGTGTGTGTGTGAGTGTGCGTGCGCGCGCGCGCGCGCGCGCGCGCGCGCGCGCGTGTGTGTGTGTGTGTGTGTGTGTGTGTGTGTGTGTGTGTGTGTGTGTGTGTGTGTGTGTGTGTGTGTGTGTGTGTGTGTGTGTGTGTGTGTGTGTGTGTGTGTGTGTGTGTGTGTGTGTGTGTGTGCGCGCGCGCGCGTGTGTGTGGTTTTAGCACAAACTCCTTTTATCTGTCGTATAACCAACTAGCCCAGCAGTTCACTCTTTTAATATATATATACTTACATGCATACATACATACGAATATATATTCCAGATACTGTCCTTGGTGCCATTCTTTGGTGACTATAATATGTAGTCCCCAAACAGTGATAGCAGGGACAGTATAGGGCAAATTATCTGCAGTTCCTAATTGAATAGAATAAATCATAAATAAATGGAAATGAAAGTGGATGAAAAAAGAACTGGCCGCACATGGGATACGAACACATGTCTTCGCATTACGGGTGCTATGCTCTTACCAAATGGGCTACCGCGGCGCCGTTTTTCCATCCACGTTCTGCGGTATTCATGTCAATCTACCAGAACTATGACAAATGTTTACGCAGACATGACGCCTGCAGCACAAAGGATGTTTCACATCCGCCGCCAAGGCCGCGAGAGGTGGCGCTGGGTAACACTCCCAAAATTAGTTTTTTTTTCATTGTTTGTTGGATTCTTATGATATGGCCAATAAAAATGGGGTCTGTCGCTTACCTTTATTCTCGTTCACGTATATACATACATACATACATGTTACATACATACATACACACAAATATTACATGTACAAATATACATGTATGTATGTATGTATGTATGTATGTACGTACGTAGGTACGTACGTACATACATACATACATACATACATACATACATACATACATACATACATACATACATACATACATACATACATACATACATACATACATACATACATACATACATACATACATACATACATACATACATACATATGGAGTCAACTGAGAGTGTAATAAAGTTGTTAGGCTTGTTGGTATATCATGATAGAGGCAAAAGGCGTAGCGCATCAGAAACAGTACACAGGAGGACCACAGATGACACACACGTTTGGCGCTAACTTTGAACGACCGGGTTCGCCTCGTGATAACATGGTCCATACTGCGCCACACGCTGCGTGTGCGAGTGAAGGCGTGTGAGTACAGTGTTGCCACGTCGGACAAAGCGGCGTAGCCCAAAGCTAGAGAAACTGTAGCCCAAATGTAGTCGAGCACAAAAGAGAGCAAAACAAATGTGTAGCCAACATAGCCATTTTATATTTGTATATACGTTTTCACATTCGACTACGGTAATACCTTTTTTGCACAACCCTTCGTAAGAAAAAGTGCGTGACACTGTGATGGTCGACCCTTGATATCCGCAACAGCGACATCATGCTTGCACACAGAACACATATTTGTTGGCCTAGGAAACTGAAGTTCCAACGAATCGTTGCTGAGGGAGAACCTGTCGAAATGAATATCGGATGTAAGCCCGAACAAAAACTTGGAGGACGCTTAAAGCGACTGAGAACTGGCCAGAATGTGTTGTAAAACGTTGATGTAAATGAAATGACCATTGTTTACAGTGATAGAATCAGGCACGCTGTTCGCAATTGAAGTAGGGATTATAATTTTAAATTGGCAAAGAATACCTCAAAGGTCAGTAAGTGGGGAGGCCTGGCAATGACATATTGGTACTTCGGATGTAGTCTATAATATTACTATAGGTCGGCTGTTTTCAAGTAAAACATATTTATTGCTTAAAATTGCAGTTGCTATAATATCAGACACTTGCGCTTTATTTTATGCGTCGGAAATCAAAAGCGCATGCATGGCTACGGCAACACGCTGAACTGCGTGTCGTGTGTAAAATCGTCGCTTCCTTTTCAAACCGATTGGTTTCGCTTTGGCTGTTTCACTCTTTCCTGACCGCTTCCATTGGACATAGTTATCACGCTAACGATAGTTTCAAACGCCGCTTTCGAGACCTTCCGAGCCGCTCACGTACACACTGCGTCATTGGACGCCAACGAGGAGAACCACATTTTTCTTTTCTAAGCAGTCAGGTTTTTTTCACGCCAGGCGGTAATTTTCGAATGCGCTCCGAAGTTCCGCGATCGTCAAAGCAGAAAGCAAAGATGGCCGCCTCCGGGAGTAGTGCGCGCGCTCCGAAAGATCGCAGATGTCGCGATTCCCGTGGGTCTGCGGCTGATTTTATCGATGGATCGAGCCGCAGCGAGTCTCGGGATGCTGCCTATTGGTCGGACTTTGACTCAGATAGCGGCGACGATGCAAAACAGCCCGGAACATGTGCGGCCGCAGCCCGGCATGCCCTGCTGTAGTACTTGCAGTGAAATGTTTGTAGCGGAATACCTGTTCAATGAAAAATTGTAATTATTTCGGAGATAGTGACCATTAGAAGGTAATACATTTTGTATATCTCATAATTTTTGTTACGGATATTCCTTAGTAGGCACAAGCGTGTCTTTACAAACTTTGTTCAATTTTATCCCACAACGTTGATTCTGGCAGTTTGCCTTTTTTTATGGCATATATCTCGTTAATAATACCTTTATGCATGAAAAGTGCATTCATTCTGAGTTTTCTTTATTATTACGTAAAATATTTACTGCAGCATTTCCTTCAGAGAAAAAAAAATCTGGCGTAACCTGCAAAATACACCTATTCTCCCCATGATAGGGGAAAAATTAAGTTAAGTATACGAAAGAACCTGGACAGGAAAAAATGAAAAGACGCAGCTATTACCGCAGAAATACTTACCACTTCGGAAAACATGAATCGCAGGAACGTTGAATTGCTATACAAAATACTTTGTCACAGTTACGGCCGCGCTTGTCGTCTGCTTCCCACTGATTCCGGCGTATTATCGCTACCGCGCTCACCTATCACCGCTTTGAGCAAGCTTTCAGTGAACGGCTACATCCTGACTGCAGATAAAAAATTCTGATAAAAAAATGCTCCATGGCGTTTTCCGCGTGAGCACTTCTTGGTTAGACACTCAGACCGGTAAGCTCTCCACTGCATTAAAAAATGGGTACCATGAAAATTGGTTCGCAGTCGCTTCAATCTTCGCCTTTAGGAGCTGAACGCGATAGCATTCAAGGATCCTCGACTGCTTCCCACGCTTCCCGGCAACTGCAGCTTATGTAACCATATTGTTTACCTGCAAACGCTGGAGGCAAACGATATGCACGAAGGCGAACTTCATGGTTTTGTTTTCTTTTTTCATGCAACCCTCACGGCAGGCGCCACCGCTGCCGCGGAGGCGAGTGCCGTCTGGATGGTGTTGCCAGAGGACCGAGCGGGGCGCGCCGCTCCTACTTGGCAGTGACAGCTTGGCCTCGTTTTTTTTTCCTTTGTCCCCTGTCCCGCTCAGGACTGCACTACAAAGTCTCATGGAAAACCAACTAGCCCAGACCATCACCAGCCTAATAAGACGTCTAACGGCAGCTGGAAAAAGGGTTTGTGTTCGAAGTTCCGCGTAACACGCATACGTTTTCTCGTATACTCAAATTGCAGTTCGACGCTACCATCTCTGCAGCTTGATTGTAAGTCGTACTATACGAATTTTCTGACGCGTTTTACTTTGAGAAATTCAGGTATTTGAGTCACGCATATGCGCCAGCCGAAGGGCCAACGTGATTCGGGATCATTTTTTTTTTTTCGCACACACAATGGCGCCGACGACGGACTTTCTGTGACACGTGGCCCTTAACGCTGTCGCGTTAAAGTCGCCCGCAAAGGAAAATGGCAATAAAGCATACCGTGAGAAACGCGGAGTAGGTCCAACGCGGTGCCCAACGCGATACTTCAACCAGACGCCTTTGCCATGGACACACTGGAGCCTGTCATCAATCCGTGTTTCCCTTCTTTAATGCTGGCGCCGCGAACGCCCGACTGCATTTCTCTCCGTTTCTGAGCATAATAGCCATGTTAGTACAGTGTACTGTGAAACACCCTCCACCCCCAGGTTCTTCCCGACGCCCGGTAATCGGGTGTCGGGATAAGACGAAGAAGATACGACGTTGCTGGCGTATATGTGAGCGTGATGAAGCGCGGTGCCAACCTAAGAGGAAGCTCTAGCTCAGGCCCAACTCCGACGCGGCCTATTCAAGTACATGTAAAAAGCAAAAACGTTTTTCTGAGATAACTCCTCGAACGACTTTGATGAAATTTGTTACATTTCAGAGAGAACGTTGAATTCTAGTGACTGCGGGAAACGGAATTTCGATTTAGGGCCTGAATTTTGTTAAAAAGGTTTTCAAATATTCGACCGTGTGAAAAAAAAATAGAAGCACTAAGTTTACGAATTCATAGCTCTGCATCAAGAGGAGATATCACGGTTCTGCAAGCGGAACCCACTATATCGTTCACAGCAGAGAAATCTCATATGTCATTTTACATATTAGGCGAATTTGTTGCGTTGGTTACAAGGGTTCTGCAAAAGATTTATTTCCATACTACTTATTTTTTTTATATTCATGTGCAACATATCACTTTTGTCCGCTTTATATGTACTATTAGATGCAATTCACATAATTTTATCATCCTTTTTCGTTGTTGTGTTACAGAGTTGTAAACTTGAGAGTTTTGTGTTCTGAAAATTTTCGATTTCTGCCGATTTTTAATAAAAATTTGACAACCTAACTAAAAAAGTCAAAAGCAAAAGTCACTAGATCTTAACTTTTTCTTTTAAATGCAACAAACCTAGTCAAATTTGGTGCAGTGGTTGCCGAGAAAAACGAATTCCCCCTCTACATGTATCTAAATAGGAGAACTCGAGCTAAAGCTTCCTCTTTAAGTTTGCCAAAGATAAAAGCCATCGGCTCAGAGAACGATGCACTAAGGGGCGGGGGGCGGCATTTCGCGAACACATGCACGAACGCACAGCCGTGCTGCCGGCTCAGCCGGTTAAAACATAGCCTTCGCATGGCACCGTGGAGGGGAGGGAAGGGAAGGGGGGTGTTGTACTTCGACCGCGCACGGTTGCGCGTTCAAGGGGTGCGCCGAACACGGCGCACCCCTTGAACGCGATCTGCTCAGGGGGCACAGTCTAGGTGCACCGACGGATCGCAGCTATGCGTGCGCTGTGTTCTCACCGCTCAGTTTGCATGCGCTGAAGCGATAGACAGCACGAAGGTCACTTCGCTCGCTGCTGCTGCCGCGATTCCTCACGCCAGCGTTTTGACCGCGAGCGTCCGCGGCCATCGAGTGTGGTGCGTTCACGTTTGCCTCTGCGAGCGGACACCATGCTTGTTAATTTAGCTAGTAAGCGAATGTGCACAAATGGGCGCTCTACTCCGGCGGCTGCTCCGTATGGCACGGCCGCGCGTGCCCTGTTTTGAATACGACCTGCGGTGCAGAGTCTAGGCGCACCGGGGGCCGATAGCTTGGTATGCCCTATATCACCCACACGCTTGCGTGTCACCCGCGTTCACGAAGTGAAACGTCACTGTCTCTTTTTGATCGCTATCCTTGTTTTCGTCTCTGTCCACGGCCGATCTGCGCCGCAGGCCTCCAGTAGGGTGCCTCGATGTGCGCGGCCCCATGCGCTCCGCATCAAGGCTTTGACCTATCATCTATAATGTACCCGAAAGGCTTATGGAAATCCGGCCTGCTTGTTTTGTTCAACAGACATGTCGTCTCACCACAAATAGTGATTTACCACAAAGCCGCAATATTTCATGTCGACCAAGAGCTATATCAAATCATTCCTGTGTAACTTTACTGCTGTACTGTGCTGTACATCCTATCCATTTTATCTGCATTCTAAACAAGGATGTGGAAACCTTATACGATTGTCCGAGCGTTTGGCGGCGACCTGCGCGACCACACCGCAGCACATTTTGTCCAGGGCTTGTCTCTACAGACGCAGAACCCACAACGGCACCTTCATGCAAAACAAACGTGAGTAGAGCAACGAATTAAAAGTGGTCGTTTTAAGCAATTAACCCTATAAAGCACGCAAACATATAAAAGCGGATGACCTTCTTATTATTCCATCACTATAGTATGGCAACAATGGTATGATGAATACTGCGTGACGAGAGACGGATGAAGAAGTAAGAATGACGACAATCTAACAATGGCGACGGCATCGCGACGATGGTATGACAACGAATGCGTGAAGACGACACAGTGAGAACGGTGGCCTGACAACGGTATGAGAAGAATTGGATGACGGCGGGTGTATGATGACAATGCCGTGACGAAGACTGCAACACGAAGCGCGTGTGACGACGCTGGCGTGACAACGACGCCATCACGAGAGTCCGAAAAGCCTGTGGCGATATCGACGTCCACAAATCAACGTGCGTAGATCGCGAGTAACCGGCTTTTGTACAGCGGTTTGTGTTGCTGTCGCCGTTTTTTGTAGATCACCATTCTCGCCACATTTTTATGCTGTTGCATAAACATCAGTTGCAACTCTTCCTCAAAGACAGCTCCGATGCGTCAGTCCAGCTGTCAAGGAGACTCCCCATCCGCAATCAGCTTATCCCAACCAAGAGGGAGATCATCTTAGTGACACGGAACGGCCATGACGGCCTAACGACGACCGTTTAACGACGGCACAGCGACTACGAAGGAATGACAACAATCGCATGACGACACGGCTTTTTAAACAGCCAGCATTAGGCCGTCATGGCCATTCCATATCCCTACGATCTCACTCTTGGTTACGATCAACTGATTGCGGATGGGGACTCGCTCCTTGACAGTTGGATTATTGCTACTACGAAATGGCGACGGTGAATAGCCACGAAGGCACAACGATGGTTGTATGACGGAGACGTCTTGATGACGATGTATTGACGATAATGGCGCGACAAAAATGGCTTGACGACATCACTGACGAGGACAACATGATTTGGAAGGAACGACGACGCCAGTATGGCGATAGTGGAGTGATGAGGCTGGAGTGATGACGACGGCACGATAACAACGGGATGACGGTATAATTATTAGGATGACATGACGACTACAGCGTGACAACAATACATATGACGACAGCTTTTGAAGATGACTGCGTGACGTCAAGGGAATAACGATAGTGGGAAGGAAGGTGAAAAATACAAGAGTGTTTGCGCTGGAGCTCACGTCTGCACTTGCGTACATCTTCTGCCGCACTGGTTCACATTGAGTTTCGCTGTATCTGTCACTGTCTTTCGCTGTACGTGGACGGCGAAAGATCGACGACTACGATGTGACAATAAAGGTGTGTGTGTTGGAGCTCGCGTCTGCACATGCGTGGTCGAGCTGCCTCCTCTGGCCGCCTCGTTTCGCGTTATATGCGACACTGAGATGCACAGTACCTGATCTGCACTATGCGACAGCGTGACACGACGCCATGGGGAAAGTGGGACGACGACCATGGTATAACAACGACGCAATGGCAACGATGGCATGACAACGATGCGAGGAGATTAGGATGGAGACCACGGTGTGAAGACGGTGACGTGAAGACGAGTGCATAACGAAGTCTGTATGAAGACAATAGCGTGACGATGGCAGCAGTTCGAGGGCAGGAAAACGAAAGTAAAATGACAGCGATGGAATGGCCACGACGGCATGAAGACGATTGTGTGACGACGATACCATGTCAGCGATGGGAGGAAAATGACATGGCGAAGAGGGTATAACGTCAACGGCATGACGACAGTCAGAGGACGAATTTGGAATGAAGACCATGCAAAGGCCACGAAGGCGTTATGATAATTAGCACATAAATAGTTGCCCCAGTTATCGGACAGGTCACTGGGTCTGTGTAAAAGACCGGTCGACGACGGCATGGCAAGAGTCAAATGACGAAGCTGGAATGACGACCATGGACCGACCACGACGCGACCAAGGCCAAGAGCACATATCTAGTGGCCCAAGCTAGTACAAAACTTGGGTCATGGGGTCGGCGCAATAGGATAGGATAGGATAGGATAGGATGGATGGATGGATGGATGGATGAATGGATGGATGGATGGATGGATGGATGGATGGATGGATGGATGGATGGATGGATGGATGGATGGATGGATGGATGGATGGATGGATGGTTGGATTGATCGATGGATGAATGATGGATGGATGGTTGAATGGATGGATGGATTGATCGATGGATGAATGATAGATAGATAGATAGATAGATAGATAGATAGATAGATAGATAGATAGATAGATAGATAGATAGATAGATAGATAGATAGATAGATAGATAGATAGATAGATAGATAGATAGATAGATAGATAGATAGATAGATAGATAGATAGATAGATAGATAGATAGATAGATAGATAGATAGATAGATAGATAGATAGATAGATAGATAGATAGATAGATAGATAGATAGATAGATAGATAGATAGATAGATAGATAGATAGATAGATAGATAGATAGATAGATAGATAGATAGATAGATAGATAGATAGATAGATAGATAGATAGATAGATAGATACTGCAGTCAGAAATTCCACTGGAGCTTCCAGCATGCTAAGGAAGACGAAAGGAAAAAGGAAAGCACGTGGTGGATCGATAGCAGCTCTCAACCACCTGTCACTCCGTTTATACTGGAAGATTAGAAAAGGAAAGCACAGGCCTAGACTGCACACACAGGATAGTCGCAGCGCAAGCTGAACAAGAGTTTCCAAAGAAGACCGTCGTAAACTTATTTAACACCGTATCTGCAAGTAGTAACGGTATTACAAGTCGTGCGTTTATTTGCATAGGTTTATTCAAACACATTCAGGTGTGCTTTATGATCAGAAAAGTAGGTCGAGAAGGACATTCAGCGGGGCAAAATGGTAATTTGATGTAAATAAAAAGTCCAAACAAGAACTGGTGTGCGAAGACCTGCACTGTGTATTTGACACATATTCCATGCCGAGGTCTTCTTGAACACTGGGTACGAACCAGGCGTTGTGAGGATCCTTTGTGTTTATGTTTGGGCACATCGTGGTGAGGAACAAAGGTATGTGCCAAGAAGTCCGCAATCGCCCCATGTTGAGTGCCTGACGACCCATACACTGAGGCAATCACAATGCCCTCGGAGTTACGCCTTGCGCACACCTCGTGAAATTCTACGTCCGGTGTTCCTACGAGTTTGAATGGCACCCACGCATTTTCCCGTTCGTATATTGCCATATCTGAGGCCCGGTGCACAGTTCGATTTGCTGACACGACACACCTGCAGCCGGTGACCTCATGTGGACGACCCCAAGTCTCGGAGAAGCATAATAGGGACACTCGCATGAAGATGTCATTGTGCATGACGTCAAGCCTGTAAGCAGTCAGAGAACGTACTTTCAGAAAGCAGGTGACAAACCTATAGGGCTGATCAAGCAGTAAAAAGAGACGTAGCATGATTTTGTCAAGGCGATGTTCTTAGAGTCTACGGAGTTGGCCACGCAGTGCTCGATCTGCGTTTTCGGCCGTGTGGTAAAATGTGAGGTCGTCTTAAGCGTTCGGGATGTAAAGGCCATCAAGCGAAGTGGCTCAGCACTGTTCCGCGTACACAAATTGGAGGATCACATTTGTTGCATTCGTAAACAACGCTAGTAGATGTGCCACTCTGAGACTTTTGAATCGTTATTTCCCTAGAGTGTACCACGGGAAACTTTGCGTGGAGGCATGTGATGTCAACCTGTTTTATTGCTACCCACTCGGGGCGGACCGCGCTCCCGACTTCACTGCGCAACGGTGTCGCCTTTAGCCATGGCACTTTCAGTGGCACCACAATTGAACTTCAGCCACAGCCTTCTTGAGAGTTCCGAATCGCCTACCTCAGTGAAGGCAAGGTTCCCAACCACACCATTGACCAACCCGTCCATTACGTCTGCGTCGACAGTTATCATATACGGCGAAGCTCCCGGACCTCATTTTCGGTTGCTCGCACCTGATGGTCCGCACTGCGAACTTCCCGGACCTCATTTTCGTCTGCTAGCACGTGAGGGTGTGAACGGCGACGCTTCCGGGGCACATTTTGCGCTGCATGCACACTGGGGTCTTCGTGGCGAAGCTGCCGGGCAGCATTTTCGGTAGCATGCACTTGATCGTCTCGGCGGCGAAGCTGTCGGGCCGCATCTCCAACAGCACGCACGAGGCGGTCTTCGCGGCGAAGTCATTTTGCACAGTTTTTTTTTTTTCGGAACGACGACGACGGCGACATGCGGCTTGTGCTGCTCTCTGCACAGTGGTCTGCTGAACCCTAACTTGCCTGACTGCAGCCGCACGCGTACCTCCACGAGTGGCGTCTGTCATCAAAGCCTTGCCGCGGCAAATATTCTACGTCCTTCAGCTGCTACTGCCTCGTTCAAATACACCAGTCACGCTAACAGCGACAAAAATTATAAACGCTACAGACAGCCTCCTAGCTACACCGCAATAGCTTTTACTTCTGCCTGCGAAGATCACTGTGCTGTGCTGTGAGGCGTACACGTACGCATTGCACAGAAACAGTATGCTGTGCAGCCCTCATGATATTGACCATACCACCACCCTCCTTCCTCTTCACATCCTATCTCTCTTATTCCCCAAACCCCTTACGCAGTGTGGAGTAGCACGCTAGAGGTACTTCACACAGACTTCTCCACCTTTCTGCCATCAAATATTATATCTGTCTCTTTTTTCTTCAACAGCGGTTAGTAGTTTTTGAGGAGGCGCCATAACGCGTTGCGAAGAGGTGACACAGGCAGCAAGACTAGGCGGTGCACATGTAACATCCCTTGATACGTGTCACGATACGATGCAAGTGGAAACAGGAGAGTCCAAAGCACTCAGTCTGCAGCAACAGTAACACGATTGGTTTGGTTTGGTTTTGGTGCGTATAGGTATGGCTCAACCCACTACCGGGGATCGGCTATGAATCAGGCGGTGGTATGAAGAACGGACCGTTTTATTCCGCGCGCTAGTGACACTTCTTCTTGTTCGCTATGTTTCTTCTAAGCGGCGATATGTCTTCATTTCACCATTGTGCTTGATGCACTACAGACGCGCCATTTTCCTTCCTTTCAAGGGATGCATCTTGCCAATGTCCAAGCTAAGCGTGGGCATGAAAGAAACACTAAATGACGAATCAATTGGGTAATCATGGCTTTATACGCATCACAATATGTAATTGCAATTGAAAGTGAGCACGTGTCGATGCTACGCGGCAGGCCTGTGAGATCGCGTGACTTCTCGCGCGCTATGCGATAGCTGCGGCAGAAACCGGACACTGGCGGCGGCGTACAACATCGCCAACAAAAACGGAATGAGCCTATAACAGCTTACGCGGCAAGAAACTTACGGCAGCGGAGTTCTCATGATGGCCTTCGATGGTAATGCGATTAGCACTCGATTAATGTGGCAATACATCTTCGTTCTGAAGTCACGTTCATTTGATATCTGTAGTGTCATTCTGAGAGAGACAGACAGAGAGAGAGAGAGAGAGCACCCTCTAATGAAAAGCAGAGATTTTAGCCAGCGTAACGACATTGCTGACATGCTAGTCTGCGTGGGGAAGGAAATTTGGAGAGAAAAACCGAAGGCGAAAGAAGCAAAAAAAAAAGAATAATTTAGAGAGAGAAAGAAAAATTTATTTACAGAATGGCAGAGAGGTCGGCCTGAGCTATAACTTGCTCTGGCCTGCTACTATACAAGGAATAACCTAAACAAAAAAATTTGGGTACTGCCTTTTCATACTCATGGGCAACGGTGTCAATTGTTAGAGTCCTTAAGTGTATGCACCGTACTACAATGAGGTGCCAGAATCTGCCGCGTGAGAAGTGCATGAGGGTGACAGAGTCGAACTAAGGTTTCTCGAGTTGACCAATGTTTTCTAAGTATGCAAATAAAAAGCTCATCGCATGCCTCTGCTGCGTGAGGCTGGCTAGAGGGCCTAAGACACAGTCAAATGATAAACGTCTCTGTGTAAGTGAACGCATGCAATGTTCATGCAAACCACGCTCGTCGGCACACGCTCGAAACTCAAACAGAATATGCTCCACGGTTTCAACTCAGCCATAGTTGTTTCAGTGCGGACTTGTCACTTGACCGAAGCAGTACCGTAAGCAGTTTCCATAGGCGGTGTTCACTCGAAGGCGAGGTCATTCTTATACTTCTATTGTTTGGGCCATATTCGATATACCCCAGTACTTTCCCACTTAGCTATGGCCCTTGTTGCCGTAACCAAGCGTCGTCATGTCGCCATGAACATGGCGACATGGCAACGACTGCATAAAGACGATGAAGTGACAACGACGGAATGACGGAGAAGGAACGACGTCGACGAAAAGACAAATGCGGTAACGACGACAGGACCACGTCAATGAAAGGACAATTGACGGACAATGGGATGATGAGGACAATGGAAGGGTGAGGGAATGCATGACGACGAACACGTGATGACGTTGGCATGACGACAACCGAGTGACGAAGCTCCAATAATGACAACGCCAGAATGAGTGCACAATAGTGTCAACGCCAGAATAATGATTGAATGGCGACACCATAATTAGGATGGGATAAAAAAGCAGGAACGAAGTCGATAGATCGACGGAGAGTGGTATGACGACTATAGAATGACGTCACTAAAGTGATGAGGATGATAAAACGACAGCGTGACGACGAAAGCGTGACAACAGTGGTATGACGGCGACTGGTGAGATGAGAGCTGGGTGACCAAGTTAGAGTGAAGTCGATGGCGGGACGAGAATCGCATGACGACGACACGCGAGATGAACGTGAGAGGGATATATGTCCCTCTCGTGTTCTTCTGTGTTGCTCGAAGCATGGAACCACGACTAGTATTGTCAATGGGTCTTGGACACGTAGTCTGCGTATATTTACAGTGACTAAAACAATAACTAAACATAAAATTTTATTTTTTCATTCAGTGTGTGAAACGGTAGCGCGTTCTTTTGCAGTTGCTGTTCCGGTGCGCTTGTTTTCGGCTGCTTACTGTGCAAATGTTAGCAACTGATACAGACGATGCCGGTTACGTCCGCCACAATTCTTTCCCACAGAAACGCGCTTTTGCGCCCTCCCAGAGGTCGTAGAATATTCCCCGACGACCAACTGAATTATGGCCACGCAAAACCAATAAGCGGTGAGCGTGTCACTTAACGAATTACCTCTAAGTACCTTGCCCCCCATGCCAAGCAGACCTCAATACATTGCCAAGCGTTGTACACAAGAGTACACAACGAAAAGAAGCAAAAGCCACCAGGAGCCGACACTTGTCAATCGAATCGGAAACGGCCCGATTCATAGCCGCGTCGGTCAAATAACCCAAGCCAAGATGAGTAAGCTGTTTAATAACCGGCACGGCAGCGTCGGTCATTAAATATATCAGTCAGGGTCTCAAACGGCTCATCGCCATAGCTGGGAACACTCGGCCTCCTTGGACGGTTCGGTGAATTCGTGCTCTAAATACCTCTGCACAGTGCTCACAACCTTGGTGCGGCTGTAGGCTCCGTGAGTGTTGAGCGACGAGCAGGTGTCGCGGAAGTCGTCGTAGTCCAGGTCGTAGATGGCCACGCCGAACTTCAGCTTGCTGTTGTTGGCCTTGATGAGGCAGAGCTTCTTGCACAGGCTCTGCTCGTTGTCGTACACGAACATGAGCCGCTTCACCGGGTCGTAGGCGCGCATGGCGTAGTGCTGCGCCTCGTGCAACAGGTTGCCCGAGTAGGGCGGTGTTCTGACCACATTGCAGTAGCCGCCGTATTGGTCCCCCTTGATGCCGCCCGTGAGGCAGGGCGCGAAGACCTCGGGCTTGGCGCTCGGCTTCAGCCTGAACCAACGACCCTTCAACGAGACGGAGATGGAGATCGCTGGTCCGTCGGGCTGCAAAGCGATGGCCGCCATGGCTCGCGCGGCGTCGTGCAAGTCGTGCTCCTCCGGAAACCCCGTAGGCTTCTGCAGCATGGCTGGCGGCGTGGCGATGCACCGGCTCTTCTCTGAATCACCCCGCATCTGGTGGCCCAGCGAGATGAACAGATCCGGCTTGAAGGTGTTCTTGAACTTGGCTTTGAAGTAGTCGGTCCACTGGATAGTGGCGGACTGCGCGGCCAGGATGACGGACGTGCGGTGTACTACATTCCCGAGTGCGCGTTTTAGCACCAGGAGTGTCACGAACACCTCGTCCATTTGGGCCTCAGTCACGCCGTGCGTGGGACAGTCGATTACGCCGTAGTGAAACAATTTGTAGTCCAAGTAAAGAAAGATGTCGCCGCTCTTCAGATCGCGTGCGAGTTCCTTGTGATGATGGAAGCTGAAGCCCAAACCGAACTGCGAAATGCTGCCCTCGGATTCCTTCGCTTTCACAAGGAAGCTGTGTAAGTCTTCGTGCCAGTCGTGGTCAAGTCGGTTGCGATTATTCTTGAACATCGAGTCGAAGATGATATAGTCGCACAGACCATCCTGCGGATAGACGGTGTGGTTGCCTGACCGGTCACCGATGGTGCACAGAAGCGAAATAGGTTTTATGAATCCCTTTGGGACCGGAGGTGGCGTAGTAGGCCGAGTTCGCCGAGTTCGCGGAGGAGGAGGAGGTGGCGGAGGTGGTGGTGCAGGGCGTTTAGTTGTCGGAGGAGGCGGAGGAGGAGGAGGTGGCGGTGGAGGGCGTTTAGTTGTTCTAGGTGGTGGAGGACGTTTAGTTGTCGGAGGAGGTGGTGGAGGGCGTCTAGTTGTCGGAGGAGGTGGAGGAGGAGGTGGTGGAGGGCGTTTAGTTGTTGTAGGTGGTGGAGGACGTTTAGTTGTCGGAGGAGGTGGCGGAGGGCGTCTAGTTGTCGGATGAGGCGGGGGAGGAGGTGGAAGAGGGCGTTTAGTTGTCGGAGGAGGTGGTGGACGGCGTTTAGCTGTCGTAGGAGGCGGAGGAGGCGGAGGAGGCGGAGGAGGAAGTGGTGGACGGCGTTTAGTTGTTGCAGGAGGCGGAGGAGGTGGAGAAGGAGGTGGTGGACGGCGTTTAGCTGTCGTAGGAGGCGGAGGAGGAGGTGGTGGACGGCGTTTAGTTGTCGCAGGAGGCGGAGGAGGAGGAGGTGGTGGACGGCGTTTAGTTGTCGGAGGAGGTGGTGGACGGCGTTTAGTTGTCGCAGGAGGCGGAGGAGGTGGAGGAGGAGGTGGTGGACGGCGTTTAGTTGTCGGAGGAGGTGGTGGACGGCGTTTAGTTGTTGTAGGTGGTGGAGGACGTTTAGTTGTCGGAGGAGGTGGCGGAGGGCGTCTAGTTGTCGGATGAGGCGGGGGAGGAGGTGGAAGAGGGCGTTTAGTTGTCGGAGGAGGTGGTGGACGGCGTTTAGCTGTCGTAGGAGGCGGAGGAGGCGGAGGAGGAGGTGGTGGACGGCGTTTAGTTGTTGCAGGAGGCGGAGGAGGTGGAGGAGGAGGTGGTGGACGGCGTTTAGCTGTCGTAGGAGGCGGAGGAGGCGGAGGAGGAGGTGGTGGACGGCGTTTAGTTGTCGCAGGAGGCGGAGGAGGAGGAGGTGGTGGACGGCGTTTAGTTGTCGGAGGAGGTGGTGGACGGCGTTTAGCTGTCGTAGGAGGCGGAGGAGGCGGAGGAGGAGGTGGTGGACGGCGTTTAGTTGTCGCAGGAGGCGGAGGAGGAGGAGGTGGTGGACGGCGTTTAGTTGTCGGAGGTGGTGGTGGACGGCGTTTAGTTGTCGCAGGAGGCGGAGGAGGTGGAGGAGGAGGTGGTGGACGGCGTTTAGTTGTCGGAGGAGGTGGTGGACGGCGTTTAGTTGTCGCAGGAGGCGGAGGAGGTGGAGGAGGAGGTGGTGGACGGCGTTTAGTTGTCGGAGGAGGTGGTGGACGGCGTTTAGTTGTTGTAGGTGGTGGAGGACGTTTAGTTGTCGGAGGAGGTGGCGGAGGGCGTCTAGTTGTCGGATGAGGCGGGGGAGGAGGTGGAGGAGGGCGTTTAGTTGTCGGAGGAGGTGGTGGACGGCGTTTAGCTGTCGTAGGAGGCGGAGGAGGCGGAGGAGGAGGTGGTGGACGGCGTTTAGTTGTTGCAGGAGGCGGAGGAGGTGGAGGAGGAGGTGGTGGACGGCGTTTAGCTGTCGTAGGAGGCGGAGGAGGCGGAGGAGGAGGTGGTGGACGGCGTTTAGTTGTCGCAGGAGGCGGAGGAGGAGGAGGAGGAGGTGGTGGACGGCGTTTAGTTGTCGCAGGAGGCGGAGGAGGTGGAGGAGGAGGTGGTGGACGGCGTTTAGTTGTCGGAGGAGGTGGTGGACGGCGTTTAGTTGTCGCAGGAGGCGGAGGAGGTGGAGGAGGAGGTGGTGGACGGCGTTTAGTTGTCGGAGGAGGTGGTGGACGGCGTTTAGTTGTTGTAGGTGGTGGAGGACGTTTAGTTGTCGGAGGAGGTGGCGGAGGGCGTCTAGTTGTCGGATGAGGCGGGGGAGGAGGTGGAGGAGGGCGTTTAGTTGTCGGAGGAGGTGGTGGACGGCGTTTAGCTGTCGTAGGAGGCGGAGGAGGCGGAGGAGGAGGTGGTGGACGGCGTTTAGTTGTCGCAGGAGGCGGAGGAGGCGGAGGAGGAGGTGGTGGACGGCGTTTAGTTGTCGCAGGAGGTGGTGGACGGCGTTTAGTTGTCGCAGGAGGCAGAGAAGGAGGTGGAGGGCGTTTAGGTGGCGGACGTCGCGGAGTCGCTTTTTTCACCGTAGTCGTGGTGACAGGTGTAGTAGTAGGCTTAGTACGTGTAATAGGAGATGGCCTTGTTTTTGCCGGTCTTGACGTTGTAGGGGGTGACCTAGTCCGTGTAGTGCGAGCTGTCACCGGAGGCGATGGTGGCGCTTTCGTTGTGGGGCGATCAGTAACCACTGGCCGTGGCGAAGGAGGTGGTGGGCGGCGTTTAGTTGTCGCAGGAGGCGGAGGAGGTGGTGGACGGCGTTTAGTTGTCGCAGGAGGCGGAGAAGGAGGTGGTGGAGGGCGTTTAGGTGGCGGACGTCGCGGAGTCGCTTTTTTCACCGTAGTCGTGGTGACGGGTGTAGTAGTAGGCTTAGTACGTGTAATAGGGGAGGGCCTCGTTGTTACCGGTCTTGACGTTGTAGGCGTGGCCTAGTCACTCTAGGGCGAGCGGTCACCCGTGGCGATGGTGGCGCTTTCGTTGTGGGGCGATCAGTCACCACTGGCCGTGGCGCGGAACGACCAGCGGGAAGGTATCTGGTCGTATATTCCATGTCATCGTCGTCACCTGAGTCATATTCGTCCAGCCCTGCCAATAGGAATAGCACGATGGCTATGGCGATGATGCACGCCAGGACGCAGCACACAACTGCGACGAGTGTGACGCTGTCGTCCGTTTCACTTTCATCATCGTTCGAAGAACCGGTCAGGGTCGACACTTCGAGGGCCGACTCGTCGACGCCGGATGTATCCCACTCGCTGTCCATCATCCGCGTGCTGTACTACATGAGTGGCTTCTGCTTGGTGTGGTCTCTCCTTCTCCGGTGCACCGGAATGGCGTTCTTTTCTTCGTGGATCGCTGGAACGCAGGAGACCGCGAGGACGCCAGGGCGCGTGATTGCTCTCGCGGAGCTTGCGCGTTTTCTTCTTAAATTATGGCGCTTGCCCGCTACACGGGCATAGAGTTACTACAAAAAATACGACACGAAACTAAATGTCGCAAAAAGTAAATGCCTCAATACTCAGTTATTGTTCAAGTGCGCAGAGTTCTATTGACTTCAGAATTTAGAAAAAAATACATATTACTGATTCGAATTTTAGGCCAACGAAACACATCCTATCTTGACGTTTCATCATCATCATCATCATCATCATCATCATCATCATCACCCGTGTTACGCCCACTGCAGGGCAAAGGCCTCTCCAACACGTCTCCAACTACCCCGGTCAGGTACCACTCGTGGCCATGTTGTCGCTGCAAACTTCCTAATCTCATCCGCCCACGTAACTTTCTGCCGTCCCCTGCTACGCTTCCCTTCCCTTGAAATCCAGACCGTAACACTTAATGACAATCGGTTATCTTCCTTGACGTTTACGCAGCATCAAATAGAAACGATGAAGACTCTGATTGTCTCGGAAACGGTTAAAACCTATGAGGGGTAACTGCCAGACACGGATAAAGAAAACAATGAAGAAATAAGAAAATCTAAAGGAGATGAAGGAGAAATAGAGAAGGAAATTACGGTGATCCAACGCACAATGTGGAATCCATCTAAAGCTATATGTTTTCGGGAAGCGAGCAATTGAACGCCCCAGAGCTGTTCGTCTGCTGCAGCGCGTTTCAGCGCCTAAGCAAGCACGCTTCGCCCAGGCGGATTAGGCTCTCCGAAATAGGCCCACTTTTTATCATGCGATCCCCGGGATGTTCATTGCATAAAGCCTCATGCAGCAAGCAAGCCGATCCAGCATACGGGCCGAACCTCGGTAAAGAAGGCACACAAGTTTTAGCTTTCATAAATAATTTATGGACCCAGGCGTGCATATCCGTCGCACTGAAGATATTCAGGTACCGTTCGTTTTCCCACTGTGAAATTCCGTATGAAAAAGAATACCGCGTGTGTGCGTGCGTGTTTGTTTGGGTGTATTGTATTGTATTGTATTGGGTTTTATGGCGCATAAGCGACTTAGGCTATCATGCGCCAAACACGTATGTATGTGTGTGTGTACGTGTAACAATATAGAAAAAAAAGATAGATAGTTCATTGAGGTAAAATAAAGGTATGCGACCACAGGGCCCGCTCAAATCGGCCTACTCGTGCACGCTTTACAGAGAAACCGTTTGTGCGACAGCGCTCGATTAAGTTACGAGAGGATCAAATATAAACGCGAGCTGTGTTGTAGAGTGCGTTCCATCGCTGCCACGCGAAGACTTGTTAGATAGTTGGCTCAAGAGTCGCACGATGTTGCGATCGGCCTGCAAGGGTACTGACCTGCAAACCTTTCAGAGCTCACTCCAGTTGTTTCGATCGTCCTGCTGTGCTAGCGACCTTCGAACTCTTCCCGGACCGCTGCGACGAGTCGTTTTGGAGAACCAACAATGCGCGGCTTCGGGGAACCGGCGACGCCAGCTAGGCTAACCGACCATGCACCTCCTTCGGAGAACTGGAGACCACCCCAAAGTTAATCAACCTTGCGCCTCCTTCGGAGATTCGGTGACGCCTGCAAGGCTAGCTACGCTCGGCGGAACGAGTATTGTTACCTGATTCGCTGTCGCCTTCACGGTTTACTTGGATCAAGAGGACTCCTAGAAAAGGGGGTTTTGCGGTGCGTTTTCGCGGCCCCCGGAATTCGTCACATAGTCTGCTGAAAGTAGCGACGGCTGCCTGAGAAGTCAGCGCTGCACTCAAGACGCGCCCGCTGTGGTCAAGCGTGACAACCCATGTGTACGAGGACCCGTTCACCTCAGTGTGTTCAGTGAGAACAAAGTGCGGAAGAGAATGTGTGGACCCTCCCCCTCAAAGGCGGGTCGACGACGCCTCCAACGCCGACTGTGGACGGTCCGAATGGACGAAGGTTAGACGGCAGTTTTCCCTCACCTAGGGATCTAGGGAGGAAGGTGGGTGCTTAAGCAGCACTTTTCGGCTGCTTGTTGTGCTTGTGTGCTGTGTGCTCGGGGCTTCGTGCTTCGCGCTTGGTGCTTCGTCTTTCGTGCTCCATTTGGGAGTCATGCTAGACTATAATATTGTAAACAAATATTGTAAACAAATCCCGTACTCCTAGTTCCCGATGAGACCAAGTTCCTCCCTTCAACAACGACTAAACCCTGCAGCGAGCTGTCGGACAGTCTCATTACATTTCTTCGGCAGTGCGTTGTACGATGTCTCAGACAGAGGTACGCCCATCAATGGTGCAACATATCTTCATAAGGTTCCTTGCCTGCCGGGGTGTAGAATAGACCAAAACTCTACAGATGAACGGTAACAGTTTGGGGATCAAAATGCCAAGGTCGCGAGTGTTTTTACTGGCATAGTGAATTCATAGGAGCCAGTGAGCAGGTTGAAAACGAGAACCATGATCATCGCTCACTGACCAAAATTATGGAGCACAACATTCAAGGCATTTCTAATCTTCTGGGGGCAACCGCCGTTTCACCGTTTTCTTTAAATTTTGTTCTATGATAGGGGTGATGACGTTGGAGGGATTACGACGGGACGATAACAACGGAATGATGGTATAATTATTATGATGAGATGACGACGACACAGCGTGACAACAATACGCATGACGACAGCTTTTGAAGATGACCGCTTGACGTCAAGGGAATTACGACGGTGGGAACGAAGGAGAAAAATTGACGAAAGTGTGTTTACGCTGGAGCTCACGTCTGCACTTGCGTGCACCTCCTGCTGCACTGTTCCACCTTGATTCGCCCTGTATCTGTTACTGTCTTTCACTATACCTGTTCTGCGAAGCATCGACCACTACGACGTGACAATAAAAGTGTGTCGGAGCTCGCGTCTACATTTGTGCACACCACCTCTGGCCGTCTCGTTTCGCGTTATATTCGATACTGAGATGCACAGTACCTGATCTGCACTATGCGACAGCGTGACACGACGGCATGGGGACAGTGGGATGAGGACCACGGTATGACAACGACGCAATGACAACGATGGCATGACAATGATGCGAAGAGATTAGGATGGAGACCAGAGTATGAAGACGACGGCGTGAAGACGAGTGCACAACAAAGACTGTATGAAGACGATGGCGCGACAAGGGCAGCATGACGAGGGTAGGAAAACGAAAGTGAAAGGACGATGACGGAATGGCCACAACGGCATGAAGGCGATTGTGTGACGACGATACCATGATAACGATGCGAGGAAAATGGCATGGCCAAGAGGGTATGACGTCAACGCCATGACGACAGTCAGAGGACGAAGTTGGACTGACGACGATGCAAAGACCACGACTGCATTGTGATCACTAGCACGTAAGTAGTGGTGCCATCTATTAGACAGGTCACTGTGCCTGCGCAAAAGGCGTGTCGGCAACGGCATAACCAGAGTCAAATGATGAAGCTGGAATGACGACGATGGAACGATGACTATGCGACCAGGACCAAAAGCACATAGCTAGTGCACCTGGTGTCACGGGGTCGGCGCAATAGGATAGATAGATAGATAGATAGATAGATAGATAGATAGATAGATAGATAGATAGATAGATAGATAGATAGATAGATAGATAGATAGATAGATAGATAGATAGATAGATAGATAGATAGATAGATAGATAGATAGATAGATAGATAGATAGATAGATAGATAGATAGATAGATAGATAGATAGATAGATAGATAGATAGATAGATAGATAGATAGATAGATAGATAGATAGATAGATAGATAGATAGATAGATAGATAGATAGATTAGGCGTGCCTAAAGTACGCTAAGAATATTAATCGCATTAATATGTCCAATGCCTGACATGCGGCCGACGTGACTTTTGTGTGGTGCCTTCAGGCTGTTACACTCTTTCCGCCCTAGCACAATGTCCTACAGTTCCCCAGTGCAGCTTCCAGCATGCTAGGGAAGACGAAAGGAAAAAGAAAAACCCGCGGTGGTGCGATAACAGCTCTAAATCACCTTTAACTCTCTTTATACTTGAAGATTAGAAAAAAAAGGAAGCCACAGGCTTGCGCGACACACGCAGGACAGTCGAAGCGCAAACTGAGGGAGTGTCCACACATAAGACCGTCGTAAACTGATTTAACACCGCATCTGCAAGTATTAAGTGTGTTACACGTCGTGCTTTTATTTGCACACATTTATTCGAACACATTCAAGTGTGCTTTATGGTCAGAAAAGTAGGTCGAGAAGGACATTCAGCGTGGCAAGAGGGTGCTTCGATGTTTGTAAATACAAAGTCAAAACAAGAACTGGTGTGCGAAGAGCTGCATTCTGTATTTGACACAGTGTACGAACCAGGCGTTGTGGCGATCCTTCGTGTTTACATTGAAATCTATCGTAAAAATTAGGGGCACATCATCGTGAGGAAGAAAAGTATGTGCCAAGAAGTTCGCAATCGTCCTATGTTGAGCGTCTGGCGACACAACCACTCAGGCAGTCACAATGACCTCGGTGTTACGCACTGCACCCACGTCGGCAAAGCATACGTCCGGGGCTCTTACGAGTTTGAATGGCACACACACAGTTTCCCGTTCGTATATTGCCACACCTGAGGCCCTGCGCGCTGTTCTTATTTGCTTACACGACACACCTGCAGCCGGTGATCTCATGTGGACTACCCCAGTTCTCTGAGAAACTTAGTAGGGACATTCGCATTAAGATGTAATCGTGCGTGACGTCAAGCCTGTGTGCAGTCAGAGAACGTACGTTGACAGAGCAGGTGGGAAATCGGTGGTGCTGATCGAGCAGTAAAAAGAGACGTAGCATGATTGTGTCAAGGCGGTGTTGTTTGAGTCTATGGAGTTGGTTACGGAGTGCTCGATTTGGGTTTTCTGCGTTTTGATAAAACGTGAAGTCGTCCTCTGCGTTCGTGATGTAAAGGCCATCAAGCGAATTGGCTCAGCTCTTTTTCACGAGCACAAGTTTCTGGGGGTCACATTTGTTGTATTCGTAAACAGCGCTAATATATGTGCCACGCTAAGACTCATGAATCGTTATTGCACGAGACTGCACCACGGGAAACTTTGTGCGGAGACACGAGACGTCAGCCTGATTAATTGGTACCCACTCGGGGCGGACAGCGCTCCCGACTTCACTGCGCAACGGTGCCGCTTTTAGCCGAGGTACTCTTCCAGTGGCACCACAGTTGAACTTGAGCCACAGTTTTTTTTTTTTTCGAGTTCCTAATCGTCTGCCTCAGTGAGGGCAAGCTTCCCTACCGCACCAATGACTAGCCCGTCCATTACGTCTATGTTGACGGTTATCACATACGGCCAAACTCCCGGTCCTCATTTTCGTCTGCTCGTTTGTAAGAGTCGGCGCTGCGAACCTCCCGGGACTCACATTCGGCTGCTCGCACGAGATGCTACGCACTGCCAAGTTCCCGGGCCTCATATTCGTCGGCTAGCACCTGAGGGTGTGAGCCGCGGAGCTTCCGGGCCACATTTCGTGCTGCTTGCACACAAAGGTCGTCGCGGCGAAGTTGCCGGGCTGCATTTTCGGCAGCACGCACTAGAGGGCCTTCGCGGCGAAGCCCTTTTGCACTGTTTTTTTTTTTTCGAGAACGACGTCGATGGCGACCTGCGGCTTGTGCTGCTCTCTGCACCGTGGTCTACTGAGCCTGAAGTTGCCTGATTGCATCTGCGCGTGTACCTCTACGAGTGGCTTCTTCAGCAGTGGTTCGTCCTTTTCGAGGAGACGCCATAACGCCTCGGTAAAAGGTAACACAGGCAGCGAGACTAGGCGGCGCACATGTCACATCCCTCGATACGTGTCAAGATACGATGCATGTGTTGAGCGGTACAGCTGACCGGCACTACCCTGGCGGGACAAGAAGCTCTCGTCGAGCAAGTACGTCGAGCAGCCATGGCCACAGGAGTCCTGGAATGAGGACACCACCCACTCGACCTCAAGAGCAACCACCTCGATGGTCCGAATAAATGTTCTCTCTCTCTCTCTCTCTCTCTCTCTCTCTCTCTCTCTCTCTCTCTCTCTCTCTCTCTCTCTCTCAGTCCTCAGGAACGATTGGTTTGGTTTGGTTTTGGTGCAGATATGGCCCAACCCACTATACGGGGGATCGGCTATGATTCGGGCGGCGATATGAAGAACGGACCGCTTAATTCCGCGCGCTAGTGAAACTTCTTCTTGTTCGCTATGTTTCTTCTAAGCGGCGATATGCCTTCCTTTCACCATTGCCCTTGATGCACTACAGACGCGCCATTTTCCTCCCTTTCAAGGGATGCATCTTCCGTATGGCAAAGTTAAGCGTGGATATGCAAGAAACACTAAATGACGAATCAATTGGGTAAGCATGGCTTTATACGCATCACAATATGTAACTGCAATGCAGATTGAGCACGTGTCGATGCTACACGGCACGCCCGTGACATCGTGTGACATCGCGATAGCTGCGACAGAAACCAGACACCGGCGGCGGCGTACAACATGGCCAACCAAAACAGAATGAGCCTGTAACAGCTTACGCGGCTAGAAACTTACGGCAGGACAAATCTCATGATGGCCTTCGATGATAATGCAATTTGCGCTCGATTAATGTAGCAATACATCCTCTTCCTGAAGTCACGTTCATTTAATATCTGTAGTGGTCATTCTGAGCGAGAGAGAGAGAGAGAATCCTTTAATGAAAAACAGAAATGTTAGCCCGCGTATTGACATCGCGGTCATGATACTCTGCGTAGGGGAGGAAATTGGGGAGAGAAAGACACAAGGAGAAACGCGGAAAAAAAAGTAAAAGGTAAAAAAAAATTGGGCACATATTTTTCGGACTCATGGCCAATGGCGTGCAAAGGTAGAGTCCTTCAGTGTATGCACCATCCTACTATGAGGTGACAGAATGCGGAGCGTGAAAGGTGCATGAAGGTGTCAGAGCAGCACTAAAGTTTGTCGAGCTGACCAATGTTTTCTAAGTACGCAAGTAAAAAAGTTCATTGCACGCCTCTGTAGCGTGAGGCAGGATAAAGGGCTCGAGACACAGTCAAATGATAAAGGTCTCTGTGTAAGTGAACGCTTGCAATGTTCCTGGAATGCACGCTCGTCGGCACAGGCTCGAAACTCAAACAGAATATGCTCCACGGTTTCAACTCAGCCATAGTTGTTTCAGTGCGGACTTGTCACTTGACCGAAGCAGTACCGTAATCAGTTTCCATAGGCGGTGTTCACTCGAAGGCGAGGTCATTCTTATACTTCTATTGTTTGGGCCATATTCGATATACCCCAGTACTTTCCCACTTAGCTACGGCGCTTGTTGCTAAGCGACGTCATGTCGCCATGTTCATGGCGACATGACGACGACTGCATAAAGACGATGCAGGGACAACGATGGAACGACGTCGATGGAAAGACAAGTACGGTATAACGACGACGGGACCACGTTAATGAAATAATTGGTGGACAATCGGATGATGAGGACAATGGGGCGGCGAGGGACTGCATGAGGACGATAGATAGAATAAACTTTAATGTCCAATTGAAAAGGTGATCTACCTACCCCCCGACACGCAGGTCAGGGGGCGAGTGCCGCCGCCTCAGATGCAGGCTGGGAGGTCTTGGGTCCCAGCAGCCTCTTCAGCCAGTTGGACGAGGCGGAGCTGGAGCTCAGAGTCTAAGCTGCGCAGCAGGGTCTCCCAGGTGTCTCTACTATTTATTTTGTGCGTACCCCCGGGAGAGTACGGGCATTCCCATATTATGTGGTCGAGGTTCCCTCTCGCCCCACAAAGATTACATTTATCACTCCTGGCCTCGGGGAACATGTGGTTCGCCATAACCGGGTGCGGATATGTATAAGTTTGTAGTCGTCTCCACGCGACTGCTTGTTTGTTTTTTAATTTTGGGTCCGGCGGGGATACCAGTCTACGAGCCAATCTATAATGCTGCGTGATCTCCTCATATTTTGCATGACGACGAAAGACGTGACGACGGCGCTATGAGAACCGAATGACGAAGCTGTAACCATGACAACGGCACGCCGACGTCGGCTTGACGGCGACGGTGTGACGATTGACGGATGCACGGTAGCTACTGTCTGACGGCGGGATGACAATGCCGGAATAACGATTGAATGGCCACACCATAATTAGAATGGGACGAAAAGGCAGGAACGAAGTCGATGGATCGACGTATTGCGATGTGGCGACTATAGAATGACGATACTAAAGAGATGACGATGGTAAATAGACAGCGTGACAATGAAAGTATGACAACAATTGTATGACGGTGACTGTCATGACAATGGTTACATGATAGTTGGATGACAAAGCTAGAGTGACGACGATGGAAAGAGGGGGACGACATCACGATGCGGGTTCGACGACAAATGCATGATGACGAGACGCGAGATGAACAAGAGAGGGAGATACATCACTCTCGTGTTCGTCTGTGTTGATTGATGCATGGAACCACGACAAGTATTGAAGATGAGCCTTTTCCGTGTAGTTTTGGTATATTTGCAGCGAATAAAACAATAACTAAAACTAAACATTTATTCATTCAGAGCGCCAAGCGCTATCGCGTTCTCTTGCACTTGAATATTTTCATCCCAACGCGGTTGTTTTCGGACGCGTGATGTGCAAATGTTGGGAACTGACAGTGACGATGCGGGTTATACGTTCGCCATAATTCTTGCCTAGGCAAACGCGCTTTAGCGCCCTCCCATAGGGACTACAGTATTGGACGAAGAGCAACTAAATTATACCCAAGAAAAACCATGTAATTCGTTAAATTTTACTGCGCAATAAGCGGTGAGCGTGTCACTTAACTTTTACCTCTAAATCACTAAGCAGATCTCAACACATCGCCAAGCGTGTACAAGCGTATCAGATATACTATAAATGTTATGCGCTGTCAATAATTCTGTCTACATGGCTCGGTGCAGTGCCATTACACATTCGCAGGTGACTCAGTGCGGTGTTAGTGAAACAGAACAAATTAAGGGACCGCCCTGAAAACACGCCCTTTACTGTTAAGATCGTTTTACAGAACACACGGGAAAATGAAAAAAAAGAAGGAAAAGCTACACAAAAATGCATACAAATTCCCGAGACATCATCGTGATAAGAAAACAAGCAAACGCCTCCAGGAGCTGGCACTTGGAGCTTAAATTTGCGAATGTCAATCGCATCGAAAGCAGTTCGATTCGCCGCCGGGTCGTTCAAGTAACCCTGGCCCAGATGAGTAACTTATTCAATAACCGGCACGCGAGCGTCGGTCATTAAATAGTGCAGTCACGGTCTCAACCTTACAATCGCCACAGCTGGGAACACTCGGCCTCCTTAGACGGATCGGTGAACTGGCTGGCGAAATACCTGTGCACAGTGCTCGCCACCTTGGTGCGGCTGTAGGCTCCGTGAGTGTTGAGCGACGAGCAGGTGCCTTCGGTGTCCTCGTAGTCCAGGTCGTAGATGGCCACGCCGAACTCCAGCTTGGTGTAGTTGGCCTTGAGGAGGCAGAGCTTCTTGCACAGAGTCTCCTCGTTGTCGTACACGAACATGCGCCGCGACGCCTTGTCGTAGGTGCGCATGGCGTACCGCTGCCCGTCCTGCAACAGGTTGTTCGAGAAGGGCAGCGTGTTGCACACGTCGGTGTAGCTGCCGTAGAAGGGCCCCTGGCTGCTCGTGACGCAGGGCGCGAAGACCTCGGCCTTGACCTTCGGCTTCAGCGTGGACCAGCGACCCTTCATTGAGACGGAGATGGAGATCCGTGGGCTGTCGGGCTGCGAAGCGATGTCCGCCAGGGCCCGCGCGGCGTCGTGCAAGTCGTGTTCGTCCGGAAACCCCGTTGGCTTCTGCAGTATGGCTGGTGGCGTGGCGATGCACCGGCTCTTCTCCGGATCACCCCGCAGCTGGTGGCCGAGCGAGATGAACAGGTCCGGCTTGAAGGTATTCTTGAACTTGTTTTTGAAGTAGTCGGTCCACTCGCTGGTGGCGGACAGCGCGCCCAGGATGACGTACGAGGAGTTTCCCGAGGTTCTCGCTACCTTGGCGACGTCTTCGAGCGCCTTGAGGGCCACGATATCGTCGTCGATGTCGTCTTTAGATATCGGAACAGGCGGAGGACGTTTAGGTGGCGCAGGAGGCAGAGAAGGAGGTTGTGGAGGGCGTTTAGTTGTTGGAGGAGGCGGAGGAGGCAGACGAGGAGGTGATGGAGGGCGTTTAGGTGGCGTAGGTGGAAGACGTCTGGGAGTCACTTTTTTCACTGCAGTTGTGGTGACGGGTGTAGTAGTAGGCTTAGTGCGTATCGTAGGAGACGGCCTCGTTGTTATCGGTCTTGGCGTTCTAGGAGGTGACCTAGTCACTCTAGGGCGAGCGGCCACCGGTGGCGATGGTGGCGCTTTCTTTGTGGGGCGTTCAGTAACCACTGGCTGTGGCGGGGAACGGTCAACGGGCGGGTAATTCGTCGGATATTCCACGTCATCGCCGTGACGGCCGTCACCACCTCCACCTGAGTCAGCATCTTCGAAGACCTCCACGCCTCCGAATAGGAGTAGCGTGATGGATATGGCGATGATGCACGCCAGGACGCAGCACACAACAGCGACGAGAGTAACGCTGAAATCCTCTTCACCTTCGTCAGTGTCCGCAGAACCGGTCAGGTTCGACACTTCGAGGGTGGACTGGTCGACGCCGGATGTATCCCATTCGCTGTCCATCCACCTACTGTACTAAATGAGCGGCTTCTGCTTGGTGTGGTCTCTCCTTCTCCGGTGTACCGGAATCGCGTTCTTTTCTTCGTGGATCGCTGGAACGCAGGAGACCGCGAAAAAGCCAGGGCGCGTGATTGCTCTCGCGGAGCTTGCGCGTTTTCTTCTTAAATTATGGCGCTTGCCCGCTATACGGGCATAGAATTACTACAAGAATTACGACACGAAACTAAATGTCGTAAAAAGTAAATACCTCAATTCTCAGTTATTGTTTTAGTGCGCAAAGGTTTATTGCCTGCAGAATTTAGAACAAAAATATTATTGATTCGAAATTTAGGCCAACGAAACACATCCTATCTTGATGTTTACGCAGCATCAAAAGGAAACGAGGAAGACTCTGATTGCCTCAAAAATGGTAAAAACCATAGAGGCGAAACTGCCAGACATGGACAAAGAAAACAGCTGTGAAGAAATAAGAAAATCTAAAAGAAAAGAAGGAGAAATAAAGAAGGAAATTATGCTGATCCAACGCACACTTTGGAGTGTATCTAAAGATGTATGCTTTCGAGAAGCGGGCAATTCAGCGCCGCACATCTGTTCGTCTTCTGCAGTGCGTTTCACCGCATAAGCAAGTACTTTTCGGCCGGGCCAACCAGCAAGACCGGAAAAAGAAAATAACCCACCACGCGACCTATGTGATCCGCTCGACCGCGGATTACGCTCTCCGAAATAGGCCCCACTTTTTATCATGCAATCCCTGGGATTTTCATTGCATAGAGCATCATGCAGTAAACTCTTATGTTTCGTTACACCAGGTCCCGAACCCTCTCAAGTTCAATAAATGGCCACAAATGGCCACAGAAACAATCGACCGAAGGGCGTTGCTAAAAAAACAGGCCTAGCATAACAATTAAAAAGGTTCCCATGTGAGCGCACAATCTCCCGCTAGAGGCGCTGTAGTGAGCGCCATTTTAACCTACAATCTTTCTTGAACAATAAACGAAGCGTTTTTAATTACGTGACAAAGAGTACAAAATTATCATTCCTAAATTTACATTGTACTATTTATTACCAACTTTGTTGTTTTTTGTCATTTTAAACGCACAATAGCGTTCAGCATCATCGACCTCCCACGTGATCCCTGGCCTGGATTTAAAATTTTTACCGGTATTTTCGCGTGCACGGGAAGTACGGATTCTTTGGTTCGTACATCGGTTGGTTATTTTGTGCTAAAACCAGTTTATTGCGCTTGGGTATCTCGCGTTATTTAACTTGGGGTTTGAGCCCGAAAGCTAGGTTTCAGTCGTGACACATGTGGAATACGTCTGCATCGAAATTGGAGCCGGGTCCTGCTACGACTGGGGACGGCAATGCCGATGAGTCGTTTAACAGCGCTGCTTCAATTCGCTATGTAATATATTGGCCTCGTTAACGTATAGGCGGAGGCGATACACAAATTCGCGAAAGGGAAAGTAATATATATATATATATATATATATATATATATATATATATATATATATATATATATAGTCATATAATGAGAAGCGAACAAACACTGACACGAAGTACAACATAGGGGAAATTGCATGTGCTTAATAAATGAAATAAAATAATGATAAATTACTGGAAATTGAAGTGGATTACTGGAATTAAAGTGGGAAACGCCGCCGCGGTAGCTCAATTGGTAGAGCATCGCACGCGACATGCGAAGGTTGTGGGTTTGGTTCCCACCTGCGGCAAGTTGTTTTTTCATCCACTTTAATTTCCAGTAATTTATCATTACTTTATTTCATTTATTAAGCACATGCAATTTCCCCTATGTTGTACTTCGTGTCAGTGTTTGTTGGCTTCTAATTATATGACTAATAAATATCGGGTCCCTCGGTTAACCCCCTTTCTTCTCGTTTATTACATAACGAGGGTCTCGAATCCGGCAACATTGATGCCTTCAGGTAGCATATGTGGGTTTATTGACCAGTTGCCTTCACCCGAAAAAGATCACGTTCTCGTGACGCCTGCGGCAAAAAAGACGTTCCACGTCCGCCGCCAAGGTCTGTGAGTGGGGGCGCTGGCTAACACTCCCAGGGTTCTACTAGTACACATAAATACCCAAGAAAGTGGATGGGGAAACGCCGCCGCGGTAGCTCAATTGGTAGAGCATCGCACGCGACATGCGAAGGTTGTGGGTTCGGTTCCCACCTGCGGCAAGTTGTTTTTTCATCCACTTTAATTTCCAGTAATTTATCATTACATTATTTCATTTATTAAGCACATGCAATTTCCCCTATGTTGTACTTCGTGTCAGTGTTTGTTGGCTTCTCATTATATGACTAATAAATATCGGGTCCCTCGGTTAACCCCCTTTCTTCTCGTTTATATATATATATATATATATATATATATATATATATATATATATATATATATATATATATATATATATATATATATATATATATATATATATATATATATATATATGTATATGTATGTATATATATATATATATATATATATATATATATATATATATATATATATATATATATTGTTACGTGTGGAAAGACACACAGATGCTATTTACACGCTATTTACACTGGAGCCAGGCAGCCAGGCTGACACTCGCTCGTGCCAAGGGCACCGACCCACTTCTTCGTCGTTTTGGCGGCGGCTCGTCTCTTGAGCATCGCTCGATGATATCGTAATATTACCCCCCGGCGGCAAAAGCCCCGTCACGGTGCTGTTAAATATCCAAGGTGCACGGAGAGTTGTAGGGCTTGAGTCGGGCATCGTGGACAATGTCGCTGGTTGTCACAGCGGAGGACGTAGTGGCGTGGCTAGAACAATTGCATAGGTTGAATCGGTCACATTGCGGAGCACGCGATATGGGCCTGTATAACAGGAAAGCAGTTTTTCACATAGGCTGACTTTACGCGATGGTGACCAAAGCAACATGAGGGGGCCGGGCACAAAATGGACATCACGGTGACGGAGGTGATAGCGTTGTTTCTGCTTGTCTTGAGACACTTGTAGACACTTGTTCTGCTACTGCTCTGAAACTTTCATACTGTAGGCAAGTAAATGAAATTCCTTGTCCTGATATAAGTTGACAGAATTCGCCAGCGACATGTTTGCGTAGTGTTTCGAGCTACGGCAAGGGCTGGGAAAGGATAGCTCTGGGTAACTGGACCACTAAAAGATAGGACAACTCACCACATTCTGGGAACTGGAGTGAAAGGAGACAACGACGCGCGCTATTCTCGCCATCGCCTCGTACCTAATTGCTGTAAGCGTTTGCGCGAAGTTTACTTAACTTTCTGTGTCATCTTGTAGTCATCCGGTTTTCCGCTGCGACGGTAAGCACGTTCTGCTATATTACCTTGTTATCTACCTACCTTTTCTTCATCCTTTTGCGAGTATACGGTAGCAAACCGCATTTCTTTAATCGGAGTAATCTTATGCTTTCGTTCGTCTCCGTTTCTCTCTATATAATATAGAGTAGTATCGCGCAAACCTCATAGTCACT